>NC_140587.1:96255542-96855542 GCF_964204655.1 Triturus cristatus | reverse complement strand
CGGAGGCAAAAATACTTGCCAAGGCTTCAACCAAACTTAGCAGCGGTAATCCATCTGGATGAGTCCGGATTTATGCCACACCGCAACACAGCGCTTAATCTTAGAAGACTGCATGGCGTAATGGAGCGTAGATCGACTATAGCAGAGGACGCAGCCATATTCTCGCTAGATGTGCGAATGGCGTTCGACTTAGTGGAATGGCCTTTCCTTTTCGCAGTCCTTAAACATATGGGATTTGGACCAAAATTCTGTGCATGGATCCAACTACTGTATACACGACCAATGGCGCAGGTAGTAGTAAACGGCCATTTATCGGCTGAATTCCCGTTGGGTAGAGGGACAAGACAAGGCTGTCCGTTATCGCCACTTCTATTTGCAATAGTGCTTGAGCCTCTGGCGGCATGGATTAGGCAAGACCTTACGATACGGGGGCTGAGATGGGTCGGTGGCTGGGGGGATCGTATTTCGCTTTACGCGGATGATATTTTACTATATTTAACATCACCAGCACGATCCATCAATTGTCTCTTAGATATCTGTACAGCCTATGGACGGGTGTCAGGATACACCATCAACTGTGAAAAATCGCTACTCTATGTCCTACATGGCCCCCCACCGCTGCTTCCACGTGGATGCACTCTTCAAATAGTCATGGACGGATTTAAGTACCTTGGGATATTCGTAACACATGATCATGCACAATTCGCCGAAAAAAATCTGATCCAACCCCTGACAAGATTAAAAAAAGACGACAAACATTGGCGCACGCTACCTTTGATGCTCCTGGGAAGAGCTACCCTCTTTAAAATGATGGCACTCCCCAGGTTTCTATACGTGTTACAGAACACACCGTTCCCTGTCTCCTCTACATACTTCCCAGCGGTCAATGCAGAAGTGACGACATTGCTTTGGGATGGGAAAACACCCTGTATAGCACTGCACAAACTCACCAGAAGCTGGTATGATGGAGGGATCGCTCTTCCCAAAATCAAAGTATACTATTGGGTTTCCCAGCTAGTGGCTATTAACCAATGGCTTCATGTCCCCCAAGAGGACCCAGCATTCCGGTTAGATAGGCACCTCCTAGCCCCATCAGGGATCATGGGTGCCCTATACAACAAAAAGAAACAGTACAATATTACAGGTCCAACGCTGCACACGATACGCATCTGGTTTGAGGCGCAACGAACACTAGGCTGGGCAGGGGTGGTCACACAAGCAATACCGCTATGGGATACAAAGCAACTTGGGATGCTGGGCAATACCAAGGGCTTTCACAGTTGGGACTTAATAGGCATATCAAAAGTTGGGGATTTGTGGCAGAAGGGATGAGTGGTTACCTTCGCCCATCTACAGGCCACTTATGGCCTAGCCCAGACAGAACTATTTCGGTACATGCAGGTCAGACATGCACTTCAGTCCCATCTACCACCAGATACAAGACCCGAAGAATCCTACCTGTTGGAGGATAGGCTTTTAACGGACCACCTACACAAAAAGGCAATCTCACTGACCTACCGGAAAATAGTTAATAATCGCTCGGACCCCACAGTGACACTGAAATCCACGTGGGAGCGTGAGTTGGGAGACATTGACGAGGCTGACTGACAGGAGGCACTCGCGTCCCCCGGGGAGGCTGCAGTTCCATCAAGACTTAGATTAGTGCAATTAAAATTTTTAGACCACACGTACTACACTAGGACACTCCGGCATAAGATACATCGTGCAGACACACCGCTCTGTCTCACACAATGAGGAGAGACAGGCACGGCACGTTCTACCATACAATTTGGCTATGACCCAAGATAGTACACTACTGGATGACGGTGATGCGAACACTCTCCCAGGTCACACGTTGCCATACTGCCAGACACAAGGTGCTGCCTACTCAATGTCTGGGAACCAACAGATTTAAATAAGATTGCTCAGGACTGGGTTACTTTAGGCATGACGATAGCAAAAAGAAACATTGCTCCCTTTGAGGCCCAGCAGCAGTGGGTGGACCCGCTTGGACGCTTCGTGGCGGTGGCGGGGAGATGGGAGGGGGCGTGCTGGTGTTAGTGGCAGTCTATATCCCTCCTGGACTACAAGCCCAATCCTATAGGGACCTGGGCACATTTCTACTTGGGCTCCCGGAGGGGCGCCTGATAATTGGAGGCGACTTCAACGCCGTCGTGTCGGGGGCGCTGGACAGACACCCGCCCAGGGATATAGCGCCGGGACGGCAGTGGCTTCCTGCGTTTCTTGACGCCTTCGGCCTTGTGGATCTCTGGAGAAGGAGACACCCAAACAGTAAAGAATACACATTCTTGTCGGGGGCCCACCGGACGCTCTCGCGCATTGACTACATTATGTCCCCTTTTCAGGCAGACATGAGAACGACAGATATCAAGCACCTGCCCAGAGGCGTCTCTGACCACTCCCCGTTATGGGCTCACCTTACGATCGGGGACCTACGGGTGGATGGTGTACCACGCATTAACCCTTGGTACCTGCGGGGACAGGAAACTAGAGCAATACTAGGTAGAGTAGTGGAACAATATTTCCTCGATAATGAAGGCACTGTGGACTCCCCTGCTACTCTGTGGGAGGCGTTCAAGACGGTACTTAGGGGCCAGGCCCTCTCGGTAATCTCGGGCCAAAGGGCGGATAAAGAAAAACAGTTAAGGGAGATAGAGGGCGCAATCGCTAGGCTAGAGGAGAGTGTAGGGAGCGGCCCAGAGGTCGATTTCACCCACCATCTGCAGCTCAGGGAGGCAGAATACAAGGCTGCGGCCACCGATGAGGCGCGGGCTCTGGCGCGCCAAACGGAGGGGCGCATATACGATCAGGGCGATAAGGCGGGTAAGCTCATAGCCTGGCTTGATAAAAAAGAGAAGGCGCAGCGAGTTGTCTCTGAACTTAAGAGTGCGTCGGGTGCTCTTCTCACTGAGCCCCATGAAATAGCCGCGGAATTTGCCAGGCACTTTGGGCGAGTCTATCGTAGAGACTCCGTGCTCACGGAGAACGGCTCGGCTGCATTTTTAGCGGACATAAGACTGCCCATTCTCTCTGACGGAGACCGCGAGGGGCTGGAGGGGGACATCACTGCGGAGGAGCTGACTAAGGCCATGGGGGATCTGAAAATAGGCAAGGCGACGGGCCCCAACGGTCTCCCTATCGAGCTGTACAAACTCAAACCAGATAAAATAGTCCCACATATGAAAGCGATGTTTGAGGACAGTAAGAAACTCGGGAAGTTGCCGAGGGATCAGCGCATTGCGACGCTGGTCACCATTCCAAAGCCTGGCAAGCCTAGAGACGAGTGTGCCTCCTATAGACCAATATCCCTGCTGAATGCAGAGCCCAAGATACTGGCGAAGTTGTTAGCGAACAGACTCCGGCATGTCATCACGAAGCTGGTACACCCGGACCAATCGGGCTTTATACCGCGCAGGAACACTGCCCTCAACCTGCGGCGACTGCATGGCGTTCTGGGGTGCTGCCCTGGCATCCAGGAGGATGCAGTGGTGGTATCATTAGACGCCACCATGGCATTCGATACCTTGGAGTGGGCATACCTCTTTGCTGTGCTTCAAAAAATGGGATTTGGACCCAGCTTCATGGGGTGGGTCCGCCTCCTCTATGCCGACCCGCTGGCCCAGGTAGCGGTCAATAATAAAAGGTCGGAGGTATTTGCCCTGGGAAGGGGGACCAGACAGGGATGCCCCCTTTCTCCGCTGCTGTTTGCCATCTCCCTTGAGCCGCTTGCGGCTTGGATCCGGACGGACCTCTCCGTCCGCGGGCTTCGCTGGACCGAGGGGTGGGAGGATAAAATCTCGTTATACGCGGACGACATCCTTCTTTACCTCTCGTCCCCTGCGAGCTCGCCGAGGGTAGTCCTGGACATTTTTGCCAGTTTCGGGCGAAAACTCTGGTTTTCGGATTAACTGGAGCAAGTCCACGCTCTACGTACTCCATGGGGCAGCCCCTCCCCTCCCTAGAGACTGTACGATACAGGTGGCGGCAGAGGGATTCCGATATCTAGGCGTCTATATCACTACTAACCTCAAACTTAGATACGAAGAGAACTTGCTCCCTCCCCTGCGGCGGCTGCGACGGGATGTTGATTTCTGGAAGGGGTTGCCCGTGTCCCTGCTCGGGAGGGCTGCACTGTTTAAGATGATGGCTTTGCCTCGATTCCTATATGCTCTCCAGAATTATCCAGACGTGGTACCACGGGCCTTCTTTCAGGAAGTCGAGACCCTGCAGAAGGAATTGTTATGGGATGGCAGACCACGGATAGCGCTCGGTAAGCTCACGCTCGGCTGGTACGACGGTGGTATCGCCCTCCCGGACATTAAAAAATACTATTGGGCGGCACAATTGGCCGCTATCAACCAATGCCAATATGGGAGTGGGGACGACCCGGCGTTCGCTATGGACAGGTGGTTACTTCCAGGTGGTGATTTCACTAGAGCGCTCTACTCCAAGCCTACTAGGTTTACGCTTACAGGGCCCACGAAGCACGCAGTGCAACTGTGGCACATAGTCACCAAAGCATTAGGGTGGGCCAACAAGCTCACCTTCGCCGCCCCTCTCTGGGACGCGGAACAACTGGGTACGTTTGGACGCACGAAAGGCTTTGACAAATGGGATCTAATCGGTATCTCGCGCATAGGAGACCTCTGGGAAAGAGCGGGAGTGATTCCCTTCCCTACACTAAAACAGACATACGACTTGGCTGACTCAGAACAATTCCGATATGCTCAAATTAAGCACTCACTACAAGCCAATATCCCTCTTGGTGCGGCATTGCCTGAAGCCTCCCCACTCGAGGATCGGCTGCTTGATGGGCACCTACCTGACAAGGCTATCTCGCTCACATACAAGAAGCTCATTAACAACACCCCTGACCCCCTCACCGCGTTGCGAGAGAAATGGACGCGGGACGGCCTCGAAATGGACGACGAGGACTGGCAGGTGGCAGTCTCATCGCCGAAGGAGGTGGCCATATCTGCCAAACTCCGCCTAATCCAACTGAAAATCCTACACAGGGCGTACCTTTCCGAGACACACTTACTCGCGATGGGTAGAAGTGCTGATGGGTACTGTAGGAGACGGTGTGGGGTGGAGGGCGGCTTTCTGCATATACTATGGGAATGTCCGCTCATTCAATGTTACTGGGGTAAAGTCTTGAACTGCATGAGTGAGATCTGGGGGGTCCCGCTGGGGCTCGAAGCCAGGCGCTGCCTTTTGAACGTTTGGGAGCCCACAGATCTGGATGTGCGGGGGAGGCTGTGGGTCACTTTAGGGCAGATGATTGCAAAACGTAACATAGCACAGGCATGGGGGGCCGCCGCGCCGCCAACACTGAGGAAGTGGAAGGAAGACATGGACTGGTGCATGCTGAAAGAGAAAACGGTCTATGTGGCGCGGGGGTGCCCCAAAAAATGGATTGAAATATGGACTAAATGGAATGTATACCGGGGAGGACTGTGTGAGCCCCCGGATGTCCCTACACCCGAAGACCACTGTATGTTGTAATTACCTTTGCATGGAAGTTGGTGAACCCGGGAACAGCCGGGTAAGTTGTGTTAACCTCTAAAGCCCTGTGTACAACGACCTCATCTGAAGCAAAATTCTGTAACCATGACAAAGTTGTTTTTTCAATAAACAGAAATATAAAAAAAAAAAAAAGAAACATTGCACAATGCTGGGGATCCAGGGTTAGCCCCACTCTCAATCAATGGTACAAAGACATGGACATGGCGATGATGGAAGAAAAGTCAGTATATATCCATCGAGGGTGTCCGAAAAAATGGGGGGATGGTCGGGGGAGGCTGGAACACCTATCGGGGCAATATATGTGAACCCCCCCCCCCCCACTGGAAGAATCAGAATCTGATACTAGTACATGAACAATCTATGATGAATGGTTCCTTAATATGCGTATTTTTGGGAAGCACATGGGCACAGGGGATGGAACTGCGGGGTCTGTACTTTGAGACACGCAAGAATGAATATATGTATAACACTGGATTTGTGTCTATATGCCATGCAAAATACACTGATATTTGAATACTATGCAAAATGTTCAATAAAAATTGTTACAAAAAAAAAGTAAAGAAATAATAAAATATTTTCTTTTTTTTTTTTACTTTTTAAGCAATCGCGGCACACATGCTTTAGCTTAACATGTTGAAAGCGAAAGCGCGGTTGCCGCGATTGTAACAAAAGTAAATAAATATAAAAAATGGCTACTGCACACTTTTTTTCTATTTATTTACTTTTGTTACAACAACACAGCGCCCACGCTAAAGCTTACGATGTTTAAAGTGAGAGCGCGGATGCCACCAATTAAAAAAAAAAAAAACATTAAAAGAAAGGCATGCAGCTGCGCTCGGCCAGCAAATAACAAGAAAAGCGCCTTGCTGAATAAATAAAAAACAAAAATGAGGGTGAGCGTTTCCTGCAAATAGCAGGCAGGACAAAGCTATTAAAGAAAATAGTACTCAGAGGCTTTAATTAAAGGGTTGTAGCACCGGAGGAGTATGCAGTTCCTGTAGGGTGGGGAAAGAAGAGAAGGAGGCTAGGTTGGTCAAGGAGTATGCAGTTCCTGTAGGGTGGGGAAAGAAGAGAAGGAGGCTAGGTTGGTCAAGGAGCATGCAGTTCCTGTAGGGAGGGGAAAGAAGAGAAGGAGGCTAGGTTGGTCAACACCCTTACTCAGTAGTGGAGTGTGGATGTCTCCCAATTTGGGAAGTGGGGCCCTCACACAACCATTTGGGTGGCATGCTTCATCATAGGGCTTGCTCCTCGTCAGGCCGGCGCTGCAATGGCTGACGGGCAACCTATGAGGGACTCTTTGTCAGAGATCTTTTTCCCAAGCTGTATAGGTGAGGTGCGTGTGAGAGGCCTAGTGGTGTAGATGTGAGGAGAAATGAAATGAGGCGAGGTGGTTCTCCAAAACCAGCCAGACGGGTGAAAATGAGATTAGGCATAGATCTCAACAACAAGAAATGGTGGTTGATCAGTTTCCTCAGCATAAAATTAGCAAAATGCTGTCACTGACCAAGGGTAGAAAAGGTTTACTACCATTTAACAGCTGCATACCATCAAGTTCCCCTGCACCCTGATAGCAAAAGCGTCACTACTTTTGTGACTCCATTCGGCTGCTTTAAGTTCAAAAGAGTACCTTTTGGTTTAGCCTCTCTGGTGGCCATGTTCCATAGACTTGAGTATATGATTTTTAACAGTGTCAAGAAGTTGCTACTTTTCAAAGATGATATTCTGGTACTGGGTTGAACCAGAGAGGAATCTGATCTCAAACTCATGCTAGTACAGAGAATTCAGGAGCAAAAAGGATTGACAGGAGAATTCAGCAAGTGTAAGTTTGCAAGGGAGAAGTGACTTATCTTGGGCATAAGGTCACTGGGGAGGGTATCAGACCTAAAAAATAGTTTTTCTCTTCAAAAATCTATGAGTTGAGACAAGTACTTAAGTCGAAAAACAAATTTGAGCGGTCTGAACGATGTGAGAAAACATTCCTGTCCATTAAGTCAGGCATTTTTAATGCTTCACCAGTGCAGGGTCTTGATCCTGTCCTGCACAGAGTAGTCGCCATTTATGCCAGTAGCAATGGCATTGGGGCGGTACGATCACTGAAGCATGTGGGGGGTGTAGAAAAAACAATTGCATTTGCTTCTCGTTTTTCAACCCCCAGAGTAGAGAAATACTCAATGATAGAGCAAAAAGCACTTGCTTCTGTCTGGGGCATGGAACACTTTAGGCAGCATATTTGGGGGGAAAGAGTCACCCTATGCATCGATCATAAACTACTCACAAAGGTTTTGACCACAAAAGGTTTATACAATGCGTCACTACTGTCTGTAAGTTTGCTTGATTACAGCTATAATGTGCAATATATGCCTGGAGTGAAGAATGTAGTAGCAGATTTTTAAAGCCATATGCCATTACCCTTAAGAGAGGTGAGTGAGTTGGGTGTATTTTGCGTTGATAACATCATGGATGAAATATCAGCTACTACTGAGTAAGATTGGTTGAACACTCAAAACATGGACAAAAATTTTGATGAGGTTGGCAAAAGAATTACTGAAGGGTGGCCAGAAAAAACATGTACATGTGACATTTGCGAAATGTTGGGAGTTGAGGCATGAATTGTCTTTTGAGGGAGTGTTAGTTATGAGAAACAGGAGAGTAGTCCCTAAGGCCTAAATTATGAGAAAATAGCAATGAAGAACATTTGGGCATCGGTAAAACTAAGGGCAGAGTGAAAGGTTTGGACTTGTGGCCTGGTCTAGATTTAGAATCTGAAAGGGAAGTGAGGAATTGAATCCAAGTGAGAATTCTGATAAGACTCACACCGCTCTAAGGCCACCTTTACATCCCATAAGCAGCCCAAGCATGCCTCTGGAAAAGAATCAGCATCAATGTCACTGGTCCTGTGTTGGAAAACGGTGAACCTAAATACTTTATAGTGGTTGTTGACCATTTCACTAAGTAGCCAGAGAGATAATTGTTCTCAAAGTTGAAGTGGGTAACATTGTATTGTTTTTGAACAGGTATTCTTAAAATATGGGTTACCCAAATGCATCATAAGTGACAATAGTCAAGATTCTCTTTTTTTTGTATTGCTTCCTTCTTTATCTTTTGTTCTCATGCTCCATATACATCTACATCACTTATCAGCACTAAGACAGACTATTTACATTTAAACACCAATTCACTCTTCACCCACTAATGATGACCCCTCATTTTGGGTTGATTTAAGCGCACAAATTAAATCAGTACCCAACGCTGCCACACTAATTCCTGCTGGTGGCTTTACTCTTCCTCTTGACCCTGTTATGGATAGAAAATCTTCATGCCCCTTCCGCCCGAATAAATCGCATAAAACACTTAGAAATCTATATAGTAAATATAATAGGATTGATACATGGAGACTACTACCCTACAGAGAGGGATACATGTTACTCTTTTCTACATAACACATGCTCACGCATAGACTATATACTCATATTGGGAACTCCACCAGTAGGGTCGATCAAACTACGATAGAACCAAGGGTTATAGCAGACCACTCATGTATAATTCTGTCCATCACTGACCCAACATTGTCCTTAAAGCAAACCCTCTGGAATATTAATGACGAAACCATTTCACCCCCACAAAACAAACAACTTATAGAAGACGCAATTAAGTACTTCCGAGGCAAGATGGCGTCTGAGTAGCATCTGAACCGCGGAGCTCTGCCGATCTAATCCCCAGAATCTAGGTTAATTGAACAGTATGCCCTCTTAACAAACACCTCACCTTTATTAAAAAAGCTTATTCTTGGAATGGGTGAAGTCCAATACCTGCAAGTCGTGATTATTCTTGTGAGCCAAGATGAGCAGGCTAGGAGAGTAACCAGCTTCTCCCGCCGTTAGCTCCTGCTTCTGTTCAGCTGGGTCCGGCATCACTGACGTCTCCTGGCCTGCGGCGCTATTCACCCTCAGCGATGCTGACGAGAATATTCTCGGTGATCTCCAGAGCCCTGCCGTCTCTGAAGGAAATTTCCCTTTTATCAGTGCTCTGCGATCGGCAGAGTGAGAAAAGTGATATCACGGAGATTACTGAGAGACCTGACACAACCAAGAAAGCTCAGCTAAAGGCTCCCAGAAACTCTGGCAACTCTCAACTTCTAATCACCAACATTTTTGGCCCAAGCAATGGGAAAACACACAGGGCTTAGTAGGAGAGAAAGGAAGGGGGGGGCAAAATGAACAAACTGGTGCTGCCACTGCTAACATCATAACTGCCTCCACTGCGACCCCGGAGGCAACATCTGGGGATCTCACCTGCAATCAACCCCCACTTCCAGCATGTTGCTCAACCATGAAGTGACTTTATGTAAAGATTCCATCTCTGGACTCCAAGGTGACCAACAAAAGTACAAAGGAAATTCTTGAGCAATCGCCAATGAATGCTCTATAACCAGCAAGACCCCTGGAAATGAAACTGGGAACACCCATCGCCCCTTGCCCAGGACACCCAACACCTTGGAGAAGTTCTACTCCCAAACTGATGAATCTGAAATATCAGACCTGAGCATATCCGCCTCCAGTGAAGGCGAGGGACACAATTGGAATTACAGCTTGGATTCAGACCCACCCACAAACACTCATGGACAGAAAAAACCTCAAATAAAGAAAGGAAGCCGGAAAACCCCCGACCGTGGAAGCGCTGGGGACTTGAGATGGGACTATTCTGTCACACAACTCACTACCATTTCTGACCTAACAGTATGATCAGGGGGAGGTCGCACAATCAAAGGGAGTACTACAAATGGAGGGCTGGGCACCAAGAACGATCCTGCTCTAGCAGTGATACTCAGTCAATTAAGAGCTTCTAGGAGGAGGTAAAACAAGACAGCCGGAGATCACGTCTAGCCGCTGAGAAACTACAATGGGCCTCCAGAAAGGTAGGCAGAACGTGTGGCAAAATCGCAGACAGAATGGCTACTGTCGAAGTACGGACTGAAAATCTGGAGAAGGATCTAGTCACACTGAAGGCACAAGGTGATGAACATGAGGATATTGTGAAGGGCCTTATGTGGAAAATAGAGGAACATGACAAAAGGCAACGCCACAATAATCTTCACATTCTAGGGATCCCGGAAGTAGTTGAAGGGAACGATTCCAGGAAATATTATATTTCTCTGCGAAAGGGGTCCATCCCCGAACTACACACCAGGGATTGGGACAAGGAGGGCCAACGAGCCCGTAGATTCCCGTTAACACAACCAAAACGTCTCTCATCCGCTCTTCAGCACCCACGCATAATGCTTCTATTCTTTGGGATCTTCCTCCGCCGTCAGTCTCTCTATGATTTGGCGAGACCAACTGCTAAGAAAGAATTCAATAGAGTAACTTTCTTCACAAGATCCGATTTCGCCCACGCCACTGTAGAGCGCAAATGGGAGCTTAGACAGCTCTTTACCCCCTTCCAGCAACTCGGGCAGAAGTATACTTACAGAATCTAGCACGGCTAAAAGTTGTTTATAGGGGGCCACGCGCAGTTTTATTTCTAAAATTCAGGCCCAGACATATCTACAAGAGTTCACCGGTCAAAATGGGAATAAGACCTAGCAGCCAACAGACTTCAACTGCACCACTAAGAAATCTCACTCTCCCAAAGTTAATCTCCTGCTAATTTAAATTCCGTACAGGAAAGGGTAGAGATTAACTTTTGTCAATGTCAGTTACAATACTTGAATATTTTATTTATCACTATTGAGGGTTCTAAGAGAAAGGGGGTAGATTGGTGTAGGGAGACTGCTTAGATGGCATCATCCTGGCCCGTACGGGTCCAGGTAACCTCAGCTATAGGTGGGGGAAGGGGGGATGGAAAGGGAGGGATTGGGGGGGCTCTTGGTAAAGGAGGGGGGCTGGCACAACGTTTCTCATCCTCTGCTTGTTTTCTCACATGTATTAGATGTGTAATTTATGCATAGCCACGATCAAGATCTGTGGCCTTAATGACTTAAAAAAAAAGACAGAATACGGCAGCTGGGCTACGCTTATTGAAGGCCGACATTATTTGTATGCAGGAAACTCACATCAAAAGGGCTTAAATGCACCTATTAAAAACACTTGGGTACACATTGATTTGATTTGTCCATTTCTAAAGCGCACGAATGCCCGGAGGTGTCTTGGCGCTATGAATTGTCCAGTTTCCGGTGCAGGTCTGGAGTTAATGTAGTTTATGGGTGAAAAGCCAAGTCTTGATTTTCTTTCTAAATATCTCCAGAGTTGGGCTGTTTTTTACATCAAGTGGTAGTAAGTTCCATGTCCGTGCTGCGTGAACGAGGAAACTTCTTCCTCCCCAGTTTGATCGTTTAAACTTGGGTATCGCTATCAGTTTTTTTTTACCAGATCTGAGAAGCCTTGAAGGTTCGTAATGTTTCAGGTGTGTTTTCAGGAAGTGAGGGCCACATAATACACGGACACGTGGGGTAGCGATCCTGACATCTAATAATACACTACAATTCAGGTGCACATTAGTAGATCTGCTAGGGAGCTGGGCTATAACTGAATGCCGCAAGAATAACAGGGATTTACAAACTATATGCTCTATTTATGGCAGCACCCTATATGATCCAGCGGTGTTTGACCATATAAATAATGAACTCGCTGCCTGGCAGCTTCCTATAATTATCTGCGGGGATTTTAACATAAATATACCTGCTGACAAGAAACTAAGCTTAGAAACTGACTGGGTATATAATGGTAGAAAACCAAAAGTGTTTCGGGCATTAAGGGCAATATGCTTAGAGCATTGCGCTTTGCGATCTTTGGAACTGGCAGAATCCGTTTGACCCTGGCTTCACCTGTTTTTCTTACCCGCACAATAAACATGCTAGATTAGATTATATATTAGCGTCTCACTCCCTTCTTCATGATTGTTTTATTGAGAAAACCCCCACATATATTGGCTGATCACAATCCTCTAACTGTAGAGATTAAGGGGAAAGCACCAAAAGGTCGGGATGGTATTACAAGGAAGTTTTGAACGAGCTATCCTTCTCAATGAAGAATACTGTGACCATATGAGGGAGTGGATCCCTTAGTTTCTTAAGGAGTATCTAGGGAATGCATGAATCTAAGTTGTATGGGACACACTAAAAGCTGGAATACGAGGGGAGACCTTGAGATTTTCGATATCTCTGAACAAAAAAAAGCGTTCTTTGACAAACAATATACAAGTCAGATTGGCTGGTGCGGAAGAGGAACAGATTACAGTACTCCAGACTGGGGGCGACCCCAGAGAAGCACAGGCAAAAGTGACAGCTGCTAAGTCAGCGATTATGGAGATAGTAGCAAAAAGTGCAGCGGATAAACTTGCAGTGTGGCAGGGGGAAGCATACGAGTGTAGTTAGCAGATTGGGCATCACCTGGCAATCAGAGCTAGACAAAAAGCGACTCGAAATATAATACAAGAAATTAAAGATCCCGAGCTAGGGATGATCACAGACCCAGATGGAATTCGAAATGTTTTTTATACATATTATCAAAAGTTATATCACGAGGATTCATTAGGGAATATGGGAGATATCGCAGCATGTCTTAACCTGATTGCAATGGAACAATTCTCTCAGGAAGACCAGCTACAGCTGGATGAACTCCCACAATGGATTGAAATATTATTATGTATTAATAGCATCCCCAATGGTAAGGCCACCGGCCTAGATGGTATACCTCATGAATTTTGTAAGAAATTCTCGCCACAGCTTAGAGTGTGTATGACACAGCTATTCATACACGTATTCAAGGGTCAAAGACCACCTGAGTCCTGGTCACAGGCTAAAATTGTAGCCTTTCTTAGAAACCTAAAATATCATGCGAACCCGGCTCATACCGCCCTATAACATTAATCAATAGCGATAGTAAGATTTACTCTAAAGTCCTTGCTACTCGCTTGGCTTCTGGAGTTCATATGCTCATCTCTATCCAGCAGCATGGGTTTATTCCGGGGTGGGGGACGACGGATCATATAAGAAGGGTCATTTCACTTCTGGATGCCACAAACATCTCTATGGATCAAATGGCACTAATCTTGTTAGATGCAGAAAAGGCCTTTGACAGGGATTCCTGGCCTTTCTTATGGGAAACCCTGTCAAAGGTCGGAATTGAACAAGGACTCTTGCAGGCTTTTAAGTTGCTTTACTTTCACCCCACTGCAAGGCTATTTGTCAACGGGGCACTCACAGATACTTTCATAATAACAAGAGATACCCGGCAGGGATGCCCAAGTTTGCCGCTTCTATTCGCAATCAATATCGACCCCTTCTTACGCCAATTGGAAAATAATCAGGCTACTAGCCCCATTGTAATGCATGGCTGGGAAACCAAAGTTCCGACATATGCCAATGATATTGCTCTTGTGACTCCCGACTGTGAGAAAGTGCCCTCTTTCTTGCATGTATGCTCACACCTTTTGCTGAATTGCTGATGTTCTTTGACTGAGTGTGCCCTGGGCTCCTGCTAATCAGGACCCAGGGCCTATGTTTCTTCCCTAAAACTGCATTGAAGCCTAAACCCAATTGGCATCGCTGGCCTCATGTCAGCCCCTGGTAAATGGTACCCCAGGTACCCAGGGCACTGTGACCAGAGAAGGCCTCTAAGGGCTGCAGCACTTAATCTGCCACCCTCAGAGGCCCTGTACCCTGACACTCGCACACTGTCTTTGCAGACTGAGTGCCTTGTTACAGAACAAAGTGAATCCTGTGTGCCATGCCCACAAACCACTGCCCTGGCATACATCAGTCACACCTCTAGCTGGGTGCCCTATGCCAGTGGTGAGGGTACAGGTGCATGAGCCCTGTACCCCTACGGTACCCAAATCCATTCCTGGGCACTGTAAGTGCAGTGCTGCCATTAAAGAGTATATGGTGCTGGGAGTTTGTCATTACAAACTCCACAGCACCATAATGGCTACACTGAAGACTGGGAAGTTTGGTATCAAACTACTCAGCACATGAAACCCACACTGATGCCAGTGAGGGATTTAATGTAAAATACACAACAGAGGGCATCTTAGAAATGCCCCCTGAAATTTGACCAACTACTAGTGACCTGACTGAGTGACTGCTTAGGCTGCCACCACCAAAAATGTTTCTGGACCCCTGGGTCAAGAGCCTGCTGCTCTCGGGGGCCTGAAACAATGCACATCCTGGGACGAGGTGCCAAGCCTCCTCCCCCAGGATGGGCAGGGTTCACGAAGGAGAGGCTTCAAAGGCATGCCGCCTTTGTGAGCCTCTCCAGACCAATTGCTGCTTTCAGCAACTGGTCACCACTGGTTTTCACCCCCCACTTGGGCGGGAGAACCGGCGGGAAGAACAAGTGAGGTGTGCCCACCTCTGCCAACTCCACCCCTCATGTGGGGGAGGCGAGGTTAATCACAACCTCGAGACCCAGCGATCTTGAGGATGGGGGACCCAGCCAACCAAGGACAGGCTCCTGCCCCCCTCCCACAGGACAGAGGCAGAATAGGGGGGGTACCCACCCCCAGGAAGGGACCCATTGGTCCCTGCCCTTTACCTACCTGTAACGCCCCTAAATTTAGTATTTAGGGGGCACCCTGAACCTTGCTTCCTCAGATTAGAAACCACATGAAAAGAAGATAAGAAGAAGGACCGAAGAGCCGTGCAGAGCTAACAAGAGGACGGTGCCAACTGACTTGGCCCCAGCCCTACCGGCCTTGCTCCCCTTGAACCTGCTTCTGAAAAATCCCAGCGTGTCCTGCAGCCAGCAACCTCACAAACCCCAGAGGACCTGCCTGTCTTCACTTCAAGGACTCTATCGCCCGAGAACACCGGACGTGTTTAAACTGCAGCTTCTGGTGCAAGCCAGAGTCCACAAATCCAGCACACTCTGCACCTGTCGACCCGAGCTCGAGTGAACCAACACCACAAGGTGGTCCCCCCGGCGATCCTGACCCAAGATCCGGCAACCCCTGACCTGCCTCAAGCCTCCAGACGACACCTGCAGCCTCAATGCAGCCCTGCACCCGACGCCCCACGGCCTTGTGTGCCCAAACCAACGGTGCCTAACCAACCCACGGCATGCCAACTTACCACTCGAAGTGGTGGTCGCACCCAGAAGCTCCTCGTCCACGAGCCTGAAGTGTTTCTTTGTCCTGGAGGTTCTCTATTGGAAACAACAGGGCACCCGACCTCAAAACAGCACCCTGCACCAGGCCGCCCTAGTGCTTTTGAGGGTGCACGTTTGGTGCTACTTTGGTCCCCAACTTGCCCTGAGCTAAACCCTAGGAGCTTTGCTCCCACAGCCGTGTAGCCTGCTAGCCAGCAGCCACCAACCGGAAGCCCCCTATCCTCCACAGGACAACACTGAGCCTCAACACTCTGCACCCGGCCGCCCTAGTGCTGCTGGAGGTGCAATCTCAGTGCATCACTGACCCTGGGGGACCCCTGAGTCTAACCCCAGAAACTAAACTCCCACAGTTGTTTACTTACATGCAAACTGATAACCTGTTTTTCTTCCATAGAATAACATTGACAATTTCCTTTCGAAAAAACAACCAAGTGTGGAGTTTTGAAAACTTGAAATATTCCTTAAAAATCGAAACAATAACCAAAACGCATTTTCTCAACTGTTTTCAGGAAATGAACCAAGTGCTGAATCTAAGCATCCAGCACTGAGTTAGAAAAAGTAACTTACCTGCAATTTGCTGAAAAAGCCTATTCATTTCAATGTACTGCATTTGCTAAGTATTGCATACTACTGCTCCCCTGTAAATCAAACAAAGTACAATTACTATTGCATTTTTCAACTGTTCTATATTCAGTAACTTATTACTGAAAAGTTTTTAATACTTACCTGTACCAGGCTTGCTTGGTTCTAAAAATAAAGAACAATATATTTTTATATAAAAACAATTGGCCTGGGGTCCAGTTCTTGAGTGTGTGAATTCATTTGCTGACTGAGTGTGTACACCAAATGCTTAACACTGTCCTCTGATACTGCCTTACTGCTCGACCAAGCTACCACTTTGGAGAGTACGGTTCTATCTAACTTTAACCTCTGCCTACCTCTGGAGACTCTTGGACTCTATACACACTGTACCTCACTTTGGTGCAGTATATATAGAGCCGGTTTCTTACATTGGTGGATCAGCGGTGGGATACACGACTTGCATTTGTTGGACTACTTGGTTACCACCTGATCACACGACAGAACTCTTAAATTGCCTTTAGAATTCTGATTTTTCAAACTGGCATTTGTTTTCTCCAAACTACTAAAAGTCTTGTTAGAGCCTTGCTTAAGTCCCTTTAGAATTTTAGAAAATAAAAAGTCACTTTAGCGAAGGGTAGAGGGGTTAGAACTTTTTGTTAGAATGTCTCGAAAGAACCCAGCTACTAGTGAAAATAACCCTGACATACAGGACATGGTTGAGGAGCTCAACCTCACCTCTTATCTTCACTTGTCTTTCAAGGAGTTATGGTCCTTATGTAAAATTAAATATATACCAATGGACCAGCATCCAACCAAACAAGGGCCCCAGGAGTTCCTGGCTGAGTATGCACAGGCCCACCCATCTGAAAATGGTGATGAGCAGTCAGATGAGGAAAGGGATGAGGATGATAGGGCTGGTAAACCCACCTCCAAAAATCCCTAGGGAGGAAAGGGTCCCCATATCCTTAACTCAAAGAATCAACCCCTTGGGACCTATAGGCCACACAAGTGGTACAGGATCCAGTGAGGGCATTGAGGACAGCCTCAATGAGGAGGACAGCCTTTTAGCAAGGCTGGCCAAAAGATTGGATCTAGAGTCCAGGCTCCTTGCTCTAGAAAAAGAAAGAAAGGAGATGGGTTTAGCACCCATCAATGGTGGCAGCAATCCAAATAATAAGGATAAAGAGCAATCTTAAGATCCTAAAATCCCCAAAGGGATTGCCCCTAAATTTGAGGAGGGTGATAACATCACCAAATGGTTTGCAGCCTTTGAGAGGGCTTGTGATGCAAGAAAGGTGAAGAAGCCCTCTCTGGGGGGCACACCTGTGGGAACTGCTCTCTGGTAACTGCAGAGACAGGCTTCTGAGCCTCTCTGGGCCAGATGCAGGGTCCTATGACCTCATGAAGAGAACTCTGATTGAGGGATTTGGACTCACCACTGAGGAGTACAGAATTAGATTCAGGGGGGCTCACAAAACCCAGAACCAGTCCTTGATTGATTTTGTAGACTTCTCAGTAAAGACACTAGATGGTTGGTTAACTGGACACAATGTGCATGACTTTACAATTTGTTTATGAAGGAACATATTTTAAGTAATTGCACGAATGAAAAGTTACATCAGCATTTGGTAGACCTAGGTCTAATTTCTCCCCAAGAATTGGGAAAGAAGCAGACCACTGGGTCAATACTAGGGTGACTAGGACAACCACTGGGGGTGACCAAAAGAAATGGGTTACAAAACCTCCCCAGGGGAAAGGTGGTGAGAATCCCCAAGATAAACAGTCTGAGTCTTCCAAAGGGCCCCATAAACCTGTACAGGGGGGTGGGTCCCAAACTACTCCCTATACACCACAGCCCTATAGGGGAAAGAACTTTGATCCTGCAAAGGCCTGGTGTAACAACTGTAAGAAGTTGGGACACTTAACTGGGGACAAGGCTTGCCCTAGCAAGAAGGCCCCTAGTCCTACAGCTACTCCTGGTGTAGCAAGTTTCCAGATGGGATCAACAGTATACCCAGAGCAAATCAGGTTACACACTGAAGCAGTTCTAGTTTCAGAGGGGGAATTTGAGTTTGCCACTGTAGCCACCCAACTTAAAGAAATACTTGCAATACCCTTGGATCAATAGAGCTAGGATAGAGGCTCTGAGTGATACAGGTGCCAGTGTCACTATGGTGAGAGACACAATGGTTTCCCCTGAGCAATATTTGATTGGCCATACTTACCCAGTCACCAATGCTGACAGTGTTACCAATAATCATGTAATCATGCAATGGCTATGGTGACATTAGACGGGGGGGGGGGGTTACTGGCCTGAAACAGGTATTAGTCTCTCCAAAGCTACCAGCTGCATGTCTGCTTGGCAATGACCTGGAAACCTCAGCCTGGGCTGAGGTGGAACTAAAAACCCATGCAGCAATGCTTGATGTCCCTGAATTGGTATGTGTAAAAAGAGCACAGAGCAAAAGGCAGGGTGAAAAAGTTTTGGAGCCTGGAAAAATGGCCCAACCTACCAAGAGAAAAGGTAAGAAGCCTGGGCAACCAGCTTCTGTTCAGCAACAGGATCAGGACCCCTCTCCTCAGGGAGAGGACTTGGACACCCCAGAGGGAACTGGGCCCATGGAGCTTGACCCTTACCAGGTTGAACTCTTAGGCCCAGGGGGAACCTCTAGAGAAAAGAGGTGCCAGGGGCAGCAAGACTGTCCCACTCTTGAAAGCCTGAGGCAGCAAGCTGTTGCAGAAGCAAAGGGAGATGTCAGTGGTACCCACAGAGTTTATTGGAAGAGGGATTACTGTACACTGAGGCAAGAGACCCCATTCCTGGAGTCACCAGGAGAGTGGTAGTGCCACAGAAGTATGGGGAGTTCCTCCTAACTTTAGCTCATGACATCCTCCTAGCTGGACATCTGGGCCAAACCAAGACTTGGGAAAGGCTAGTTAGCCACTTTTACTGGCCCCAGATGCACCAAAAGGTGAAGGAGTTTGTCAGCTCCTGTGTACCTGTCAGGCCAGTGGCAAGACAGGTGGCCACACAAAGGCCCCCTGATACCACTGCCTGTGGTGGGGGTCCCCTTTGAAAGGGTAGGTGTGGACATAGTGAGTCCACTTGAACCTCCCACAGCCTAAGGGAACAAGTTCATACTAGTGGTAGTGGATCATGCCACTAGGTACCCTGAAGCAATTCCACTTAAGACTACTACAGCTCCTGCAGTAGCCAAGGCCCTCATTGGTGTCTTCACCAGGGTAGGGTTTCCTAAGGAGGTGGTTTCAGACAGAGGTTCCAACGTTGTGCCTGCTTACCTGAAACACATGTGGAAAGGGTGTAGAGTGCAGAACAAGTTTACTACACCCTATCATCCCACAAACCAATGGCCTTGTTGAGAGATTTAACAAGACATTGTAATGCATGATCCTGGGGCTCCTTGAGAAACTCAAAAGGAGTTGGGCTGTCATATTACCATGTCTGCTATTCGCTTACAGAGAAGTGCCACAGAAGGGAGTAGAGTTTTCCCCCTTTGCACTTCTGTTTGGCCATCCTGTGAGGGGACCACTCCGTCTTGTAAAAGAGGGTTGGGAGAGGCCTCTCCAAGAGCCCAAACAAGACATTGTGGACTATGTGCTTGGCCTAAGGTCCAGAATGGCTGAGTGCATGGAAAAGGCATCCAAGAATCTTGAGGCCAGCCAGGAGCTTCAGAAGCACTGGTATGACCAAAAGGCTGCACTGGTTGAATTTCAACCTGGGCAAATGGTGTGGGTTTTGGAGCCAGTGGTACCAAGGGCACTCCAGGACAGATGAAGTGGCCCTTACCCTATCCTAGAGAAAAAGCGTGAGGTCACTTACTTAGTTGAACTGGGCACAAGCAGGACACCCAAAAGGGTTATCCATGTGAACCGCCTAAAGCTCTACAATGACAGGGATGACATCACCATGCTGATGGTGACTGATGAGGAGCAGGAAGCAGAGAGTGAACCTCTCCCTGACCTCCTCTCATACAGCCCATAAGATGGGTCAGGAGATGGAGTTGTATTTTCAGACACCCTCTCTGCCCAACAGCAGACTCACTGCAAGCAAGTCTTGCAACAGTATGCTAAGCTCTTTTCCATGTTCCCTGGTCTGACAAACTGGTGTACCCATGATGCAGTCACTGGCGACAGTGCACCTGTCAAAAACAAAATCTATCGACAGTCAGACCAAGTCAAGGAAAGCATCAAAGCTTAAGTCGGCAAGATGCTGGAGTTAGGGGTTATTGAACCGTCTGAGAGCCCCTGGGCTAGTCCAGTGGTTCTGGTCCCCAAACCTCATCCACAGGGTGGAAAGAGAGAAATGAGGTTCTGTGTGGACTATAGAGGGCTCAACTCTGTCACCAAGACAGATGCTCACTGGTCTATCCTGCTATGTATATGTTGCAGTCATTTACGTGAAACGTGATAATTGTCAACTTTTAAAGCTAAATGCCAATAAAAAGAATTTTCAAAAAAAAAAACAAGACAGATGCTCACCCTATCCCAAGAGCAGATGAGTTGATAGATAAATTAGGGGCAGACAAATTTCTAAGTACCTTTGACTTAACTGCAGGGTACTGGCAGATTGGCATGGCCCCTGGAGCAAAAGAAAAAACAGCATTCTCCACACCTGATGGGCACTAGCCGTTCACTGTGATGCCCTTTGGATTAAAGATTGCCCCTGCCACCTTCCAGAGGTTGGTGAATCAAGTCCTTGCTGGGTTGGAGTCCTTTAGTGAAGCTTATCTTGATGATATTGCTGTCTTTAGTGCCACCTGGCAGGATCACCTGATCCACCTTGGGAAGGTTTTAAAAGCCCTGCAAACTGCAGGCCTTACTATCAAGGCATCCAAATGCCAGATAGGGCAGGGCACTGTGGTGTACTTGGGCCACCTTGTTGGTGGAGGCCAGGTACAGCCCTTACAGCCCAAGATCCAGGCTATCCTGGACTGGGCAGCTCCAACAACCCAGACCCAAGTCAGGGCATTCCTTGGCTTGACTGGGTAATACAGGAGATTTGTGAAGGGATATGCGTCCATTGTGACTCCCCTCACAGAACTCACCTCTAAGAAGATGCCCAAAAGGGTTAACTGGACAGTTAGTTGCCAAAAGGCTTTTGACACCCTGAAAGAAGCAATATGCTCAGCACTAATTCTGAAGGCTCCAGATTATGCCAAGCAGTTCATAGTGCAGACTGATGCCTCTGAGCTAGGGATAGGAGCGGTCCTATCCCAGACCAATGATGAAGGCCAAGACCAACCTGTTGCTTTTATAAGCAGAAGGCTTCTCCCCAGGGAGCAGCGTTGGAGTGCCATTGAGAGGGAGGCCTTTGCTGTGGTTTAGTCCCTGAAGAAGTTGAGACCATACTTGTTTGGTACTCACTTCCTAGTTCAAACTGATCAAAGACCTCTCAGATGGCTAATGCAAATGAAAGAAGAAAATCCTAAACTGTTGAGGTGTCCCATCTCCCTACAGGGAATGGACTTTGAAGTGGAACACAGACCTGGGACTGCCCATGGCAATGCAGATGGACTTTCCAGGTTCTTCCACTTAGACAATGAAGACTCTCTAGGGCAAGGTTAGTCTCATCATCTTTCGTTTGGGGGGGGGCGGGGTAATCAATCTTCTCAGCACATTAAACCCACACTGATGCCAGTGTGGGATTTAATGTAAAGTACACAACAGAGGGCATCTTAGAAATGCCCCCTGAAATTTGACCAACTACTAGTGACCTGACTGAGTGGCTGCTTAGGCTGCCACCACCAGACATGTTTCTGGACCCCTGGGTCGAGAGCCTGCTGCTCTCGGGGGCCTGAAACAATGCACATCCTGGGACGAGGTGCCAAGCCTCCTCCCCCAGGATGGGCAGGGTTCACGAAGGAGAAGCTTCAAAGGCGTGCCGCCTTTGTGAGCCTCTCCAGACCAATTGCTGCTTTGAGCAACTGGCCCCCACTGGTTCCCCCTCCCCCCACTTGGGCGGGAGAACCGGCAGGAAAAACAAGTGAGGAAAGGAGGTGTGCCCACCTCTGCCAACTCCACCCCTCAGGCGGGGGAGGAGAGGTGAAGCACAACCTCGAGTCCCTGCCCTCTTGAGGATGGTGGGACCGAGCCAACCAAGGACGGGCTCCTGCCCCCCTCTCACAGAAGAGTGGCAGAATAGGGGGTGTACCCACCCCGGGGAAGGGACCTAATGGTCCCTGCCCTTTACCTACCTGTAACGCCCATATATTTAGTATTTACGGGGCACCCTGAACCTTGCTTCCTCAGATTCGAAATCACAAGAAAAGAAGATAAGAAGAAGGACCAAAGAGCCGTGCAGAGCTAACAAGAGGACGACGCCCACTGACTTGGCCCCAGCCCTACAGGCCTGTCTCCCCTCGAACCTGCTTCTGCTAAATCCTGGCGTGTCCTGCAGCCAGCAACCTCACGAACCCCGGATAACCTGCCTGTCTTCACTTCAAGGACTCTACCTCCCGAGAACACTGGACGTGTTTAAACTGCAGCTTCTGGTGCCAGCCAGAGACCGCGAATCCAGCACACTCTGCAGCCGCCGACCCTGGCCCGAGCTCAAGTGAACCAACACCACGAGGAGGTCCCCCTGGCGATCCTGACCAGAGATCCGGCCCCCCCTGACCTGCCTCAAGCCTCCAGACAACGCCCGCAGCTTCAATCCAGAGGACCCCCCCCCCTACCACGACCAGAGCGGGTAAGAAAATCCGACGTCACAAGGCACCACTGCACCCAACACCCCACGGCCTTGTGTGCCCAAACCAACAGTGCCTAACCAACCCCCGACATCCCAACTTACCCCTCTAAGTGGTGGTCGCACCCAGAAGATCCTCGTCCCCGAGCCTACAGTGTTTCTTTGTCCCGGAGGTTCTCTATTGGAAACAACAGGGCACCCGACCTCAAAACAGCACCCTGCACCCGGCCGCCCTAGTGCCACTGAGGGTGCACGTTTGGTGCTACTTTGGTCCCCAACTTGGCCTGAGCTAAACCCTAGGAGCTTTTCTCCCACAGCCTTGTTGCCTGCTAGCCAGCAGCCACCAACCGGAAGCCCCCTATCCTCCATAGGATAACACTGGGCCTCAACACTCTGCACCCGGCCGCCCTAGTGCCGCTGAGGGTGCAATCTCAGTGCATCACTTACCCTGGGGGACCCCTGAGTCTAACCCCAGAACCTTAACTCCCACAGTCGGTTACTTACCTGCAAACCGATAACCTGTTTTTCTTCCATAGAATAACATTGACAATTTTCTTTCGAAAATACGACTAAGTGTGGAGTTTTGAAAACTTGAAATATTCCTTGAAAATCGAAACAATAACCAAAACTCATTTTCTCAGCTGTTAACAGGAAATGTCCCAGTGCTGAATCTAGGCATCCAGCACTGAGTTAGAAAAAGTATTGTAAAAGTTACTTACCTGCAATTTATTGTAGAAGCCTATTCATTTAAATGTACTGCGCCAAAAAGTTTCTAAGTGTGGAGTTTTGAAATCTGAAAATATTCTTTAAAAATCGCACGAATAACAAAAACACATTTTTTCAATTGTTTTCAAGAAATGTCCCAGTGCTGAATCTAGGCATCCAGCACTGAGCTAGAAAATGGAACGTAAAACTAACTTACCTGCAATTTGTTGAAAAAGCCTATTCATTTCAATGTACTGCATTTGCTAAGTGTTGCATACTACTGCTCCCCAGTGAATCCAACAAAGTACAATTCCTATTGCATTTTTCAACAGTTCTATATCCAGTAACCTATTACTCAAAAGTATTTAATGCTTACCTGTACCAGGCTTGCTATATTTTTATACAAAAACAATTGGCCTGGAGTTCAGTTCTTGAGTGTGTGAATTCATTTGCTGACTGAGTGTGTACACCAAATGCTTAACACTGTCCTCTGATACCGCCTTACTGCTCGACCAAGCTACTACTTTGGAGAGTAAGGTTCTATCTAACTTTAGCCTCTGCCTACCTCTGGTGACTCTTGGACTCTATACACACCGTACCTCACTTTGGAGCCAGTTTCTTACACCGACCCCAAAATCGGTACAGTCGATATCGAAGAAGAAGCGACGAGATATGGAACACTCTCGGGTTATTTCCTTAACCGTAGCAAAACGCTAATTTTGGCAATAAGATCTAACGATTAATGATACACGTGCTGTTAAAAATGCGACATATTTAGGAATCGACATATCTGCAAATACTGACTGTTAGACCTGTCAGCCCTTTGGGTGGTCCCTCCTCATCATTATTTATTTTGTCCCACTTTTGCCTCAAACCCTGTTTGAATTTTTCCTCTTTGGGAACCACCAGACTTTTTAGTGTTGCTGCAGATTCAGGGAGCCATTTTACCTACCCCTGAAACTTCTGTCTGAGGGCCTGAAGCACAAAATGGTGGCCACCTGTGACATCACCAGCATCCACTGGAACCTACCAGCACCTTCCAGAACATTCCAGAACCCTGTGACAGTTGGAGGCGGTTTAGAATGTTGGGAAGCTAAGACAGAGAGTTGGCAGTTGGAGCTGGCAGTTGGCACCTGACTGGTGAAGAGTGAGCAGCAGAAACCTGAAGGAGGAAGGAGTGAGGCAGCAGGGGTGGAAACTTGTGCCTGGAGTGGGGTCCATAAACCCACCCGTGATACTAGTCCCTACTGACTGAGCCCAGCCTGGAGCCCTGTGTGGGAAGAAGCCAGAAAAACCATCCTAAGGACCTGGACAGCAGGAACAGGCCTTAGAAACAGAGAACAGCAAGATCCTGACCTGGAAACTGGTTTCCCTGGAGTCCGACGTCGAGTAGCCTGAGACCTGGAGCCCGAGGTGGAGAAGCGGCGCTGACTGGAAAAGCAGACGTCGTACCCGGAGCCGCCGGAGGTCAAGAGAGGGCGCCGTCAGAGGTCGTGAGGAGTACCAGAGGTCGAGGAGAAAGTCACCCGAGGTCGAGTGAGCGACGTCATCGGAGGAGTGAAGTCCGCCCTCCGGAGTCGTCGGAGACCGAGGTGAGGTGTACCGGAGGTCGGGAGTGAGGATCGCACTCCGGAGTCGCCGGAACCTGTGAGAATCGTGCCGGAGGTCGGGAGTGGAGGTCGCACTCCGGAGTCGCCGGAAACCTGAGGAGAGGAGCACCGGAGGTCGGGAGTGGAGATCGCACTCCGGAGCCGCCGGAAGTCGACATCGAGTCAAGGCCGGCCGACATCATCGAAGTTGAGGTCGCCATCGGACCGGATCCGCCCGAGGTCGACATCGAGTAAAGACTGCCCGACGCCATCGAATCGGAGGTCGAGATCGAACCGAGGCCGCTGTCATCGAGACCGGAGCCGCCTACCGGCGTCGTCAAAGAACTGACATTGTGCCGAGGCCGCCGACATCGAACTGGAACCGCCCCACGGCGTCGACACGACTCCAGCGGCGTCGGAGCATCAGAAAAAGGGCAGTAAGTGGAGTAGAGGGCGCCTAAGGCCCTGTGGAGACCTGAGAGACTGCTCTAAGGGGCTAGGGAGGTGCTGGAACCAACCTGACTGTGCCAGGGGTGAGCTGGGACTAATCTAGAGAAGTTGTGTGGAGGGAGAGAGCCAGGTCTCTGGTATTCCCCCCTTGATCTACCTCAGTTTAGGCCTCAGCCTTGTCCAAGCCAGGGAATAGACACCCCCAAGCCTTCCACATCCCCTCAAGCTGTGCCTGGGCCAAATCAGCCCTTAGGAATTCAAAAGTGATCTGAATCCATGAGTGTCACTGTCAGCTTTTAAGTATTTATTAGGGGCACTGTATTTATTGTATTTAACCTATTTATTGTTCCACTGTATTTATTGGTCCACAGTATTTATTGATGCACAATATTTATTGGTTACAGTATTTATTGCCTCAGAATATTTAATTGCCTGTCTGTATTGCACTTTTATTTATGCCTTCAGTATTTATGATCACCCCTATTTATTGAATCATTAAGCCAGTATTTATTTGTCCTGCACTTTCTAAAAAGTTTGTATATTGTGATTGTTATTTATTTTCTCCAATCAGCAACTAAGAGAAAAAGCAGATAAAGAAAGTTATTTTCATAATTTTTACGGTGTAGAGTCGTTTTTTGGAACGGATGCACGCATGGTTATTGTTTGGGTATGTTGTATGCTTAGCACGGAGCCTGATTCCTGACCACTCGAGCCAAGCTACCACAGTGTGTCCGGAAGACCACCACCACCCCTTCTAGTGTGGGAGTGGTTTTCCAACATAAATTGGTGTTCAGTGGTGGGATAGAGCTGTGCCTACGCATACTCAACAATAACTGTGGGTAGTCCATAGGCCTACACCGGGAGTTTTCTCAAGAGCGGCCTTCCTAATTGTGGGTTTTTGTTTTTTTCAAATTTACTCTGGTGGTGGGAGGAGGTATTATTAAAGGTACCCCCCTGCATAGTTACTGCACAAAAACCTGTCCTCTAACCTGAGTGGGCAAGATGGAGTTTGTACTAGAAAATCTAGAAACGTACACTGTGGCCCAACTCAGGGAGTTTTGCCAGCGGGAGGGGGTGTACTGTCCCCCAGGAGCAAAGAAGGGTGCACTCCAAACCAGCTTAAGGGCTTGGGGGGAGGCACGCCGAGAAAGCAAGGCTGAGGAGGAAGACAGGGATGGAGAGCCTGACCCCGAGGGGGCTGAGATGTACCAACCTGAGGTGGGGAACCTGTCAGCAGGGCCCAGAACCATTTCTAGGAAGGGCAGCAGTGCCTCTAGCGGTGGCTTGTCTGAAGTGGAGCTAACAGACCGGAGGGAGAAAAGACAGCTCACATGGGACTTAGCAAGGCTGGAAAAGGAGAAGGAGGAGCAGAGGATGGCCCATGAATTACGACTGAAAGAAATAGATCTTCAGATCCTGAGAATCGGGGCACAACCTGTTCCTAATGGTGGCAGCCAAACCCAAGAGATCACCAGGGAACCTAAACCATACCTGCCAAAGGACATAGTAGCTAGCTATGGAGTGGGCGACGATATCGCCAAGTGGCTAGCGGCCTATGAGGTCTCATTGAGGGCCCATGGGGTTCCAGAGAAGTACTGGGGAGGGGGATTGTACAAGTACATGCCTCCAGCTGGTAGGGATGCTTTATTGGCCCTCGAGGAGGATGAGCAGACCCACTACCCCACCATGAAACTGGCGCTCATCAGAAAGTTTGGACTAACACCTGAAAAGTACAGACAGAAGTTCAGGGGTAGTCACAAACTGGGCACGCAGAATTGGGTGGACTTCCTGGACTATGCAAAGAAGGCACTGGAAGGTTGGATTCAGGGCAGTGAAGTGAGGAACTACGAGGGGTTGTTTGACCTAGTACTGAAGGAACACCTGCTCGAGAAATGTTTCCCTGAACTGCGGCAACACCTGGTGGATAGCAAGCTGACCAGTCCCCGGAAGCTTGCTGAGGAGGCGGACATTTGGGCTAGTACCCGGGTGTCCACAAGGGGGACTGGAGGGGATACTCAAAAGGCCGGACAGGGCGCCCCCCAGAAGAAAGAGGGAGGGGAAAAGAAAAAGGAGTTCTCCAAAGGCCCCCAAAATAACTTCCAAGGGAAGGGAACAGGATTCACCCCTAGGGCTAACCCACCCAGAAACCCTAATCCTGGCCAGAGTCAGCAGCCAAGGGTTGTCCATTGCTATGAGTGCGGTGGCGTTGGACACTATAAAGGAGATCCGAAGTGCTTGAAACGACCACCCCCTCCCACTGGAGGAAAGACCCCCGGAGTAGCTAGTGTAGTGCTCGGGGAGGAGATGCCCTTAACTAAGGGAAGGGAGTGGGCGGGTGTCACTTTAGTGTCCCTGGGAGAACGGGAGATGGTTCCTAAGATCCAGGTGCCCGCAAATACCGCAAAGTATGGGCAGTGGGTCACCATCAACGGCCAAAGAGGGGAGGCTCTGAGAGACACAGGAGCCAGTATGACTATGGTGCGTAGCCAACTGGTGTCTCCAAAGCAGGTAATTCCCGATGTACTCCACCCAGCCGCGATGGCTGACGGCAGAACAGGCCACTATCCAGTGGCCGAGGTTCCCTTTGAATGGGGGGGGGTTGCAGGTTCACTTCGAGTTGCCGTAAGCCCTGCCGTGCCAGTCGATTGTCTGCTGGGGAATGACATGGAGCACAACGCTTGGAAGGAGGTGGAATACCGGACTCACACCGAGATGCTGGGTACACCTGACTGGGCCTGTGTTAGCACAAGGTCCGCGACTACCCGAAGAGGGAGTTCGTTTCGGCTGGAGCCTGGAACAAAGGCCCAGCCAGCTGCCAGTCAAGGGAAGAACCGAGGACAGGAGGAGCCTGCCTCGGCGTCCCCACCCCGTAGGACGGATAGGCCACCGGAGGTGGTGGACCAGGAGTCTGCGGTGGGGGACGTTACCAAACTGGAGGACCTACCCATCCCGGCCGAGTGGCACGTGGAGGGAGGCCCGTCCAGGGAGGAATTCTGCCAGGGCCAGAGGGAGTGCCCTACCCTTGAGGGGCTGAGGCGACAGGCCGAAGCCCAGGCAGCAGGGAACGTTGAAGGAAACTACAGTGTTTACTGGGAGGATGGCCTCCTCTACAGTGAACCCAAGGCACCCCTACACGGATCGTCACGAGCCTTGGTAGTCCCTCAACGTTACCGAGCCTTCCTTCTGGAGTTGGCTCACGAGATACCATTGGCAGGACACTTGGGGCAAGACAAGACCTTCGCCCGTCTTGTCCCACACTTTTATTGGCCTCAGATGAAAGTGTCGTCCGATACCTACTGCCGGACATGTGTGTCTTGCCAAGCCAGTGGGAAAACAGGGGTGAAGCTGAAAGCTCCCCTGGAACCACTTCCTGTCGTTAGCACCCCCTTTGAAAGGGTGGGCATCGACATTGTGGGTCCATTAGATCCGCCAACTACAGCTGGTCACAGGTTTATCCTGGTTCTGGTGGATCATGCCACACGGTACCCAGAGGCAATACCTCTGAGGACCATAACAGCACCTGTTGTGGCAAGGGCCCTGATGGGAATCTTTACCCGAGTGGGTTTTCCCAAGGAAGTTGTGTCCGACAGGGGGACCAACTTCATGTCAGCGTATATGCGGGCAATGTGGAAGGAGTGTGGAGTGACATACCGGTTCACAACTCCTTACCACCCCCAGACCAATGGTCTGGTGGAGAGGTTTAATAAAACCTTGAAGGGCATGATCAGAAGTCTGCCTGAAAGCCTGCGGAGGAAATGGGACGTCCTCCTACCCTGTTTACTTTTTTCCTACAGGGAAGTGCCACAGAAGGGAGTGGGCTTCAGCCCCTTCGAGCTTCTGTATGGGCACCCTGTACGTGGACCTCTCAACCTGGTGAGAGACGGATGGGAAAGAACTCCCAGAAAGCTTCCCCAGGATGTGGTGAGCTATATGCTGGCCTTCCGGAGCCAAATGGCTAAGTTGTGGAAGCAAGCTTCTGACAACTTGGAAGCCAGCCAAGCAGTGATGAAGGCGTGGTATGACCACAATGCTCACCCGGTGGAGTTGGAGCCTGGCCAGAAGGTGTGGGTGATCGAACCGGGAGAGCTTAGTGCCCTCCAGGATCGCTGGTCAGGACCCTTTGAGGTGTTGGAGAAGAAGGGTAAGGCTACCTACTTGGTGGACCTGAAGACCCCTCGTCAGCCCCTGCGGGTGCTGCATGCCAACCGCCTCAAACCCCACCACGAGAGGCCCGAAGTCATCTTGATGATGGTGACTGACGGAGGAGAGGACGTGGAAAGCGAGCCTCTCCCTGATCTGTTTGCGTCTCAAGAGAAGGATGGGTCGGTGGAGGGAGTGATTCTCTCCCCATCTCTAACTCCTGAACAGCAGGAGGACTGTCGCCAGGTCCTGGGGCAGTACTCCTCGTTGTTCTCCCTTGTCCCGGGTAGGACTCACCTGTGCGTCCATGACGTGGACACAGGAGACAGCCCACCTGTGAAGTCCAAGATCTACCGGATGTCAGACAAGGTGAAGGCCAGCATTCATAGTGAAGTCACTAAGATGCTGGAGCTAGGAGTGATCGAACCTTCTAGCAGCCCCTGGTCCAGTCCGGTGGTGTTAGTACCAAAAGCTGCACCACCGGGTGCCCAACCAGAACTGAGGTTCTGTGTGGACTATCGGGGACTGAATTCAGTGACCAAAACTGATGCTCATCCGATCCCTAGGGCGGATGAATTGATTGACCGGCTGGGAGCTGCCCAATATCTAAGTACCTTTGACCTTACTTCTGGGTACTGGCAGATCTCTTTGACTGATGGAGCAAGGGAAAGGTCAGCCTTCTCCACGCCCAATGGCCACTACCAGTTCTGTGTGATGCCCTTTGGGCTCAAGAACGCACCTGCCACGTTTCAGCGCCTGGTAAACCAGATCCTCACCGGAATGGAGAGTTTCTCTGCTGCTTATCTGGATGACATAGCCGTCTTCAGTAACAGCTGGGAGGATCACTTGCGTCACCTGCAAGCTGTTCTCCAGGCCCTGAGACAAGCTGGATTGACGATCAAGGCCAGCAAGTGCCAGATCGGGCAGGGGTCGGTAGTGTACCTTGGACACTTGGTGGGTAGGGGAGCGGTGCAACCCCTCCAGGCGAAGATCGAGGCCATCATGGCCTGGGAACCCCCCAAGACACAGACTGAGGTCCGAGCATTTTTGGGCCTCACGGGATACTACCGTCGCTTCGTGAAGGGGTACGGTACCATCGTAGCCCCCCTCACGGAGCTCACGTCCAAGAAACAACCTCGACGGGTAGTCTGGACGGAGGCTTGTCAGCAAGCCTTTGAGAAATTGAAGAAAGCCATGTGCGAGGCCCCGGTCTTAAGGGCCCCAGACTTTTCCAAGGAGTTCATTGTCCAGACAGATGCATCAGAACATGGCATTGGGGCAGTGTTATCGCAACTCAACGAAGAGGGTCTGGATCAACCCGTGGTCTTCCTATCCCGGAGACTACTTCCCAGGGAACAGAAGTGGAGTGCAATAGAGCGTGAAGCCTTTGCAGTGGTATGGGCTCTGAAGAAGTTGCGGCCATACCTGTTTGGCTCGCACTTCCTAGTTCAGACCGACCACAGACCCCTTCGTTGGCTGATGCAAATGAAGGGGGAGAATCCCAAGTTGTTGAGGTGGTCTATTTCCCTACAGGGAATGGACTTTCAGGTGGAACATCGGCCTGGAGTGGACCACGCCAATGCAGACGGTCTCTCAAGGTATTTCCGCCTTAGTGATGAGAACTCCCAAGGGGTTGGGTAGCTCTCCCCACTTTCAGCTGGGGGGGACGCGTGTTAGACCTGTCAGCCCTTTGGGTGGTCCCTCCTCATCATTATTTATTTTGTCCCACTTTTGCCTCAAACCCTGTTTGAATTTTTCCTCTTTGGGAACCACCAGACTTTTTAGTGTTGCTGCAGATTCAGGGAGCCATTTTACCTACCCCTGAAACTTCTGTCTGAGGGCCTGAAGCACAAAATGGTGGCCACCTGTGACATCACCAGCATCCACTGGAACCTACCAGCACCTTCCAGAACATTCCAGAACCCTGTGACAGTTGGAGGCGGTTTAGAATGTTGGGAAGCTAAGACAGAGAGTTGGCAGTTGGAGCTGGCAGTTGGCACCTGACTGGTGAAGAGTGAGCAGCAGAAACCTGAAGGAGGAAGGAGTGAGGCAGCAGGGGTGGAAACTTGTGCCTGGAGTGGGGTCCATAAACCCACCCGTGATACTAGTCCCTACTGACTGAGCCCAGCCTGGAGCCCTGTGTGGGAAGAAGCCAGAAAAACCATCCTAAGGACCTGGACAGCAGGAACAGGCCTTAGAAACAGAGAACAGCAAGATCCTGACCTGGAAACTGGTTTCCCTGGAGTCCGACGTCGAGTAGCCTGAGACCTGGAGCCCGAGGTGGAGAAGCGGCGCTGACTGGAAAAGCAGACGTCGTACCCGGAGCCGCCGGAGGTCAAGAGAGGGCGCCGTCAGAGGTCGTGAGGAGTACCAGAGGTCGAGGAGAAAGTCACCCGAGGTCGAGTGAGCGACGTCATCGGAGGAGTGAAGTCCGCCCTCCGGAGTCGTCGGAGACCGAGGTGAGGTGTACCGGAGGTCGGGAGTGAGGATCGCACTCCGGAGTCGCCGGAACCTGTGAGAATCGTGCCGGAGGTCGGGAGTGGAGGTCGCACTCCGGAGTCGCCGGAAACCTGAGGAGAGGAGCACCGGAGGTCGGGAGTGGAGATCGCACTCCGGAGCCGCCGGAAGTCGACATCGAGTCAAGGCCGGCCGACGTCATCGAAGTTGAGGTCGCCATCGGACCGGATCCGCCCGAGGTCGACATCGAGTAAAGACTGCCCGACGCCATCGAATCGGAGGTCGAGATCGAACCGAGGCCGCTGTCATCGAGACCGGAGCCGCCTACCGGCGTCGTCAAAGAACTGACATTGTGCCGAGGCCGCCGACATCGAACTGGAACCGCCCCACGGCGTCGACACGACTCCAGCGGCGTCGGAGCATCAGAAAAAGGGCAGTAAGTGGAGTAGAGGGCGCCTAAGGCCCTGTGGAGACCTGAGAGACTGCTCTAAGGGGCTAGGGAGGTGCTGGAACCAACCTGACTGTGCCAGGGGTGAGCTGGGACTAATCTAGAGAAGTTGTGTGGAGGGAGAGAGCCAGGTCTCTGGTATTCCCCCCTTGATCTACCTCAGTTTAGGCCTCAGCCTTGTCCAAGCCAGGGAATAGACACCCCCAAGCCTTCCACATCCCCTCAAGCTGTGCCTGGGCCAAATCAGCCCTTAGGAATTCAAAAGTGATCTGAATCCATGAGTGTCACTGTCAGCTTTTAAGTATTTATTAGGGGCACTGTATTTATTGTATTTAACCTATTTATTGTTCCACTGTATTTATTGATGCACAATATTTATTGGTTACAGTATTTATTGCCTCAGAATATTTAATTGCCTGTCTGTATTGCACTTTTATTTATGCCTTCAGTATTTATGATCACCCCTATTTATTGAATCATTAAGCCAGTATTTATTTGTCCTGCACTTTCTAAAAAGTTTGTATATTGTGATTGTTATTTATTTTCTCCAATCAGCAACTAAGAGAAAAAGCAGATAAAGAAAGTTATTTTCATAATTTTTACGGTGTAGAGTCGTTTTTTGGAACGGATGCACGCATGGTTATTGTTTGGGTATGTTGTATGCTTAGCACGGAGCCTGATTCCTGACCACTCGAGCCAAGCTACCACAGTGTGTCCGGAAGACCACCACCACCCCTTCTAGTGTGGGAGTGGTTTTCCAACACTGACAATATCATTAAAGATAATATAGAGCCATTAATAGCCAAAACTAAGGCAGACCTCGTGAGACTGCATAAGCTACATTTGTCTATTATCGGCAGATGTAACATCATCAAAATGTTATTTTTTCCTAAGTTTCTATATCTTTTTCGTGCAATCCCGTTGGAATTTACAACTGATTAATAAAACCTTTAATAACTTTAAATAGCAAAGGAAGAAAGCGAGAATCTCTCCCATGGTAGGCCTCCCTGACTTTAGGAACTACCAAACGGCCTTCCTCTGCAAACAAGGTGCAAACAAGGTACCACGTGGTTTGTTGATGAGTTGGAATATCAACCTATATGGTTGGAATTGGAATAAGGCCTCATAAATAATATCTCCTTCCCTCTATTCTGACAATGCACCCTTCCCTACTCCCATACATGAAGTATATTATCCAGAATACCAAGCAAACGCTTTTACGCTTAGACGCACGCTAAAACATTACATTATGCAACTCTAACAAAGCTGCAATTTGGAACAACCCTAGACTTAAAAAAGACGGGCAGCTAAGATTATGGAACGTTGGCTGCAAAATGGTGTTAATTTGATCAAAGACATCTACAAGGACACCTCGTCTAAGCCCTTTTCTATTCTGCAAAAAGAATTAGGTTTAGACAACATAGACTGATACAGATTCTTGAAACTCAAAGTCCAACTCTCTAAGCATCCCATAAGACCGGTCAGCCCCTCGCTACCCCACAAGCGGAGTCAACTGACCAAATTGGTCCACTTGGTGTGGAGAATATATAAACTGCTTCTCGCAAACCCTCGTAAAACACTTACTGAGAAAAAACGGAAATGGGTAGCCAAACCTAACACTAGAAGTATCAGATTTGACTAGAAATGCATACACATGACTCCTTTTGCGAATAAGATCACGCCATCGCTCTCCCAAACAAAGTATATGATCATTAATAGAGTGTACTGAACGCCATTCAGATTACACATGCTTAACCTTAGTCAAAACCCTATGTGCTGGAACTGCAACTCATTAGTAGGACACCTAGCTCACATGCTATTTTACTGCCCTACTCTACAACCCTTTTGGGATAAGATCTTTGAATGCATAAAACACACCTTTCACATCAAACCCACAAGAGAATTCTCATACGTTCTCTTGGGCTTCCTCAACCCTCAACTACAAAATAATGACCGATATCTTTTAGACTTGATGCTCATACTCGCCTGAAAAATTATTCTTAACAATTGGAAAAACTTTAAAATAATCTCTTTTAAAATGTGGCAAGAATGGTTAGCCTTCCTCAGAGGCGCTGATAATATAACATTACAACTCTAACCTTGGCACCCATCTCTCAGAGCAATGTGGAGTACATTAGATGCCTCCTCCTTTACCTTCAAACCTCCCTGAACGAGCCCTTTGTACATCTCCTTGGGTTGCTCGTAGTATACCCAACAACAGAGCCCTCCAAACCATGACATCCTCATTGAAGCCCGCAGAAGATTCCATTTCGTGCTTCTTTAACTTAGGGGTGATTATCCGCTAACACTCCTTTCTGTTTTCCATTTCACCTGTGTAATGCCTTACATGATAGGATTTGTTATCATAAGAAAAATGCTATATTAGTGACTGTATAGACTATCCCTGTATTACCTGTATACGGATACCATTACAGTGTAAGTTATAAATGGCCTGTTAGTCAGTATATACAGAGCTTTTGTCCCTTGCCAACTGTAACCATCTATATAACGATGTGATTCTGATACATCCCTGAATTATTTTATTTTGCCACTGTATTTTGTATGTTTTTGCTGCTGGTTCTTTCTGAAAACGTAATAAAATTATTTGGAATCAAATAAGTGACAATGTTCTCCAGTGTACCTCAAACATTTATAAAAATGTGATACACTATTGGGTGACGATTTACCAGTTTACTTGGCGCTCACTATTTACGGGTATGTTTAGTACATATACAATCTACAAACGTAGTGCTCCAAGGGTAGGGAGAATCACCCAACCCCCTTAAATATGACCACAAATGATCTCTATCACAATTCCCAACCCGAGAACCCACTTAGTTCAATTATGTGAATATCTAATCAACAAACAAAGTACCACGTGGTTTGTTGATGAGTTGGAATATCAACCTATATGGTTGGAATTAGAATAAGGCCTCATAAATAATATCTCCTTCCCTCTATTCTGACAATGCACCCTTCCCTACTCCCATACATGAAGTATATTATCCAGAATACCAAGCAAGCGCTTTTACGCTTAGACGCACGCTAAAACATTACATTATGCAACTCTAACAAAGCTGCAATTTGGAACAACCCTAGACATCGTTAGTTAATGCACTGCATAGTGCCAATTCTGGTAACTGCCAGATCGGATCACATGTAAATATATTTATTTGCAGTACCTAGGAGACAGCAGTAGTGAATATTAGCCCGTTACTGTCTTATAAGGCAAGGATAATATACAAGACTTGATTGTAGCATATTTCGGAGTCTCAACTCCATCCAGGCGGTTTCCATAATAAGCATTGTCACCCGTGAAATACGGCGCCCGGATCGGGTCATATATAAATATACTCACATGCGGTTTTGAGAACAGAGCATTAGTGAACATAAGCACAACATGATCTTAACAGACAAGAATTGCATTGAAGATTTAATTTGAGCACATGTCAGAATCTCAACTCCGCCCGAATGGTCGTCATAACGAGTGCAGTCACCCTTCTAATATGGTACCCAGATCGGGTTTTATGGAACCGCGCTCTAGTGCGGCATCAGCACGATGACGGTATTTATATCAGTTCAGAGCGTCCTATCCGATTGGACACAAACTCGGCGGGAGATAGGAGAGCCGTTGATTTGTTGCAACAGGAGACTAGACTTAGCCGGTCTTTAATGTAACTTCCCCGTCTCATGTCTTATATAACACGGACATATATTTTAATTCTAGATTACGGGAACATTGCCAGGATATAGAATGCATTCAAAAATTGGATACTCAAAGACATTTCGCATGTAAATTTATCAAGCGAAGTTATGCAGATACTGACGAAATTTATGATTCACGAAAATAAAAACTATACGGTGAGATTGCGGAACAAGCACTCCTGCTTTAACACTAACTATATACTAATGAGTGATTACGTTTAGTATCAGGATTACAAATTGGATGTCATCACACAGATTTCCAATTGAGGGTAATATTTTAAGCGCTTGCCGGGACGGAGGTACAACTGGCGTGGAGGTAGTATGTTTGATTAAGAAACTTATTATAGATGTGTATAGTTCAGGATCATATTAGACCGAATATATGAACTGAATATGATTGTATTACTATTTAGGTATTAACAAGCTGCATTCCAGGAAGACAGGTATGCAGGTACCTTTTGTGTGCCAGTGGTATTTGGAGCACCGTGTTACACTTTGAGGGATGATTTATTGGACTACTGAGTGGGTGTGATTGGTCACTAATTGGTACAACTAGAAATATGGATATACTGCACCACGTCCCACTTCACCTCACCGTAATTATTTTGTTGAGACATTTAACATGATAAGAAAATACAGGATTGCATATAATATGAATATGCAGAGCCATGTCTTTGTGGGTCTTGGCTTAGAAGCTATTGGGATGGTTTTCCACAGTGCACCATATACTATGTACTTAGGAGGATGGTTTTGGTTTCCACAAGACATGTGTGTACAGTGTGTGATGTTTCACACACTACAACCACATCTATATTTTTTTTCCAGCCCTGAGGAAGTCGTGGGGAATACCCTAGACGACGAAACGTGTTGGCTGGCTTGACAATAAAGGAAGAATATAAAGATCAAGAAAATTAAAAAAGAAATATGTCATAAATGTTGATTAGATATTCATATAATTGTGAGTTCTCGTGTGTGCTCGGGTTGGGAAATGATCTTTAAAAATGTATTGCACCGGAATGGTATCACACATAAAACTACTTCTCTGTACCATCCTGCTGGTAATGGTGCAGTAGAGAGATTTAACAGTGTAATCAAATGGATTATCCAACTGGCCAACAACAATAAGCTGGAGTGGAGGAAAGAGTTGCTTCTTACTATTTCGGCCTACACTATCACTCCATGCAATTCTACGGGGTGTAGCCTTTTTTTTTTTTTACAAAACTATTTTTATTGAGTCAGCAGAGATAGCAATTGCAAACTTTACAAAGTAGTGAAAGCATACAATAGTCAGTATATTGGTTTCCAAGCAGATGACTATTATAGAGCATTTGTAAAACAAGAAAACAAAACATTCGGGTCTGTAAACGACTGCCCCTAACATTCTTAACATATGTGTCATATATCGCATACCAAACAATGCCTTGATCATGCCCCTTGGGGTGTAGCCCTTTTGAGCTGATGGAGGGAGGACAATGTGGGGTGGATGACGGGAGCCAAAAAGGTTGACTGGTCATCAGAAGATATTAAGCAAAAGTTTAAGCGAGTAGAGAATGTGTTAAAATAATCTTTATGACATTAAGCATTAAAGGAACCTTGTGCACATTGCAGTGGGTGACAGAGCTAGAGTTGAGAAGCAGTATGTTGAAAAAGGGGCAAAGTCATTTTTCGCACCTATTTCTAGAAAAACTCTACTGTAACTTCGTACTATTGAATGAGGGAAAGATCTGGTATCTCTCTTCTGTCTCTCTGTGTAAGGGGGGAGGGTGTATGACCAAATGGATGACACACAACTAGTGCCCATTCATTCAAGGAACAAATTTAATTGGTTAACTAAGAGTGATGGGTGTGAACAAATGCATAGCCAGCTGACCAACCTGGCTGGGTTGGATGCATGTGAGAAAAGCTTAGACGATTCAATTTCATTTTTTTTTTTTTTTTTTTAAACAGACTTTATTAGGTCACAGAACAAAATGCAGTCAATCCCCATCCCCAATATTCCGCCCTCCAACCAAATCAGGACGTATTGCAGTGATCACCCCACCACATTAACTACGACTGTACAGCATTCACCCCAATATTATCCGTGCTACAAGGTAGTGCATCCACAAGAGTAATCCACAGTGAGTGTGCGATACAGCCAAAATACCCCCCGACCCATCCCCCAGCAACCCCCCTAACGAACCCCACCCACCCAAACATGTCGCCAGTATCTTATCAGAATTACATGTACATCAAAGCCTCATCCACCACACGTCGGGTCCGCCTCCCAGCAATCCCAACAGAGAGTACCTCAAGAGCAGAGGGGGAAGCCTGTTACAGGGCGCTCAAGGAACCGGGGTCCCATCATCCCCCACCAGATCTCCCCCATCCCCCACAGCCGAGCGTTTGAACAAGTCCAGGAGCGCCATCCATGCCCGGGCCCATTCGTGCGATCTTTCATTTTCACTGCATCGAGCCAGACACAATTTATAAGTCCCCTCACTTCTCGCCCATTTCTCCATTTCCCTAGCCCACCGTAATAAATTAGGGCCTTGCCGCGCCTTCCAATGAGAAGTAATCTCCCGCTTGGCCAGGACCAGCCCTAGATCAATAAACCTACTGGTGACCTTAGTCTTTGCAGTATGCGGAAATCCATGTAGCAAGCAGACCCCCGGGCCTACCTCCAAGTCCCTCTCTGTCACCGTCAGGAGTAACGTCGCCACTTCCTCCCAAAACCCTGTCACCTGCGGGCAGTCCCAGAACATGTGAAGAAAAGTCACCCCACCATGACCACATCGGGGGCAAGCATCTGGCCCACCAAAGTACTCAGCTATCTTGTGAGGGGTAAGGTATGCCCTATGAAAAACATAAAACTGTATAAGCAGGAAGCGTGCATTTCGTGTACACTTCCAAGGGCGCTCCATGATTTCCTCCCAGTTTTTGTCCGTAATAGGTGCTCCCAGGTCCGCTTCCCACTTGACGCGCAGGGCAGCCAGGGGTTTCCGCATATCGCCAGTAATCCACCTATAGAGACAAGTCACCGCCTTAAAGATACCCGCCGCCATCACTACATACTGACAGGCAAGAGAGGTGTCCGGCTCTATCATCCCCTTCCGCCAGTGCTTCCTGACGGCCGCAGTCAAGGCTGCATGGAATAGGAAGTCCCCCCGCGGGAGATCATGCCGCTCCCTAAAGTCGTCAAAAGGGAGCAGGTTACCATCCTCATATAAGTCTCCCAATGTCATAACTCCCGCCTCCTCCCAGGCCAATAACCGGCTCCAGTCTCCCCCGTGGGGTAGCGCCTCACACATTCGCAAAGGGATCTCGGGCGCGTAAGGAATTAGACGATTCAAATTTCATGGAGGAAAATTCAGAAGTAGCTAACAGAGTGAGCAAGTTTGGTAGAGTTGTTCTAAGAACCAAAAAAGATGCACGATTATATCAGAGATTAAAGGTGCGGACCAACTCTAATGCACTACTACTTGTAGTGTGGAGTTTAATGTAATTTCAATCCTTCACAACATGTATATTTTGAACACCAGTAATACTTGAGGCTGAAAATGATGGTGTAGTATTTTTTATAATAAATTATAGGAATTATTCATAGTAGACCATAGTAATGTTTACAGTGTAATGCATTTCGATTTTACAGTAATTTATATTTCACATATTTATATTACTATATAGTCTTGTGTGTGTATTAAAAGGAGGGAGGGGTATTGTGATGTCATTTAAGTCACTTACTAGTGTTGGCCCTCCCAGGACAACGTACTGGGATGTCAACATCCTGTGAGATAGAATCAGGGGAGTTGGGGGGAATAGAGAATGTTTGGAAGGATGATTGGGGCAGTCTTCAAGGAAGGATGTAGTCGCTATTGTACATAGTGATTTGTGTAAGGGTTTTTACTTTACAATAAAAGTACACCTTTTTCCAAGGACTGCGTCCAGGAGATTCCTTACACAGTGCAGCTCTTGAGAAGAACTGAGGCTGGAAGGGGGTCAATGGAGCACAGGGATCGCAGAAGGAGGAGGAGTACCGAAGCTGGAAAGGGCTTTGACAGCAGCACTGAGACCGGGTAGGTACGTGGGGCGCGGGAGTGACGAGTCTGAGGGGAAGTGGGTGGAGGGGCACTCACTGAGGCTGTATGGGGGTCAGGAAGTCGGACCCTGGTGCTGCCGGTTTATACCGGGGTGAGAGTAGCCCCAAGACTGCAGAGGCCTCGGAGCATCATATAAAGGTGTTGGAGAGTGGCAGGTAGCGGCAAAAGAGGGGGATAATTGACTAAAAGACGAGCAGATACTGACCAGACCGGCGGCTGCGAAATTCGTGTTCATCTCTCCCCAGTGTATCTGAAGAGAATCAGTGATGGAAATGGACGTAGAAATGAGATGTGCTGTAATGAAAGTGATTATCCCATTCTAAGATGGCGGGGAGCTCGACTAAAACTGATTTCTCTTCAGCGGCGGCCATCTTGACATGGTACAGGTTACGCAAGGAGAGGCCGACGAAGCAACCTGAGCCACGATACGATACTCATCTTTTCCCTCACCATTAGCTCTTGCTTGGGTCGCCGATAGATTGTTTTGCAGACGTTAATGCAGGCTTCGTTCGCCTCTGCCATTTGGTAGGTTACTTAATGAAGTCAGCACGTCACAACTCATGCCTACATTTCATAGATCCTTTTTCGTTCCACACATCCTAAACCACAACCGCCAAGTCAAAACAAATATTCCAGAAAGTGTTAAATGAACAAAACAAGCATTTACAATGCAATGGTCTCGGCATTATTAAAGTTAGAGCTATTGGCATTGCTCATGACATTATTTTTGTTTATGTTTTTGTTTTTAAAACAGCATTGTTAAGTACAATGTCAATAGCTTAATCACTCTCAAATGCGAGACCTATTGCATTTGCATCCACACACAGAGCCACACACACAAAGCCACCCACACACACAGAGCCACCCACACAGAGCCACTCACATAGAGCAACCCACACACAAATAGAGCCACCCACAGAGCCACCTACACACACACACACAGAGTTCCCCGCACACAGACAGAGCCATCACGCATAAAGCCACCTACAAAAAAAGCCACCCACACAGAGCAAGTCAATCATACTGACAGGTTTTAGGTGTATGTCAGTTGTTGTGGTATATATCTGGATACAATAACATCTCAGAGAGAAACGAGGGAGGGCAGCGACAGCATGCACACACAAACTGACCATTTACTGCCTGTGCACGCAGGAGGCTGAGAACACGGACCTCTCGCACCCAGAGGAGGCAGGAGAGGAAGAGCATTGATAAGCTGACCACTAAGTGCTGTACGCGGAGGCTGAGAAGGAGCAAGGCTTACAGGCGAGACTGAAGCAGGGAGACACCGACTGCCTGTGTGAGTTGACAAAAAGAAGAGGCACTGCCTGCACCCAAGACTGAAAGGAATTCTGCCTGCACTGAGGGGTTGCTGCCGGGGGCTTGGCAGACAGGCTTTAAGAAGTGAAGATCACTGCCTGCCCTCACAGACGGTTCAAAAGAGAGCCTTGCCTGCAGAGGAGCGAGGGGACGCAGCCGCCTGCTCCTAGGGGTTGAGAGGTGCTTGCCTGCACGGACACAGAGCAGTGACTTGTGCCTGAGAACAGGAGCCCGTGAGGATCGAGGCAGAAAGGAACAGTGAACCCTGTGGCCACAGCAGGCACCTGGAGAAAGAAGACAGGCAGGGAAACTCGCGAACCCGTCCTGCCTGCTGCACTGCTCTAATGCTCTGTTCCCCGTGGAGCCCCTGCAACCCGAGCCAGCATCACCCTGCTGCACCAGACCCTGCTTCTGCCTGCTCGCTCTCGATGCCTCCTGTGACCCTCGCCTGACTGCTGCCTGCGCTCCTGCCCCCGATGGTCCGCCGCAGAGGCTGAAGCAGTGGTCCCGCTTGTCTCCGGTTGTTCTCCGAGCTACCCTCGCCCCAGGCCCCCTATGAGTGCAGCCTTCCCCCCTCCCCTGGCGATGATGCATCGCCCCCTTGGAAGCAGCTCTGCCTTCAGCATAGACTCTCTCATAGGGAGCCCTCCGCAGCACAGCCCCGGGCACTTCGTCTACACCGGGTACCCCATGTTCATGCCCTACCGGCCGGTGGTGCTGCCCCCGCCTCCTCCTCCCCCACCCAGCCTGCCCCAGGCCGGACACCCGCACCACCAGATGCCCAGCCTGGCAGCGGGCTTCTGCTCCAGCCTGGCGCAGGGCATGGCGCTCACCTCCACCCTCATGGCCTCCCTACCCGGAGAGTTCCCCGGCTCCCAGCAGCACCAAGAGGCGCTGCGCAAGTTCGGCTCCCTGAGCCTGCAGGGGGCCCTAGACCGGGCCGAAGCAATGCAGAGCGACGAGTGTGACTGGCATCATCACAAAGGGTCTCCTGAATTCAGAAAGAGTCGCCTGCCCTCTGGCCCACAAATAATACCACTGTGCGTGTTCATGTCGGGTATCACACACATGCACCCCTCAGCAGAACATCCAAGGTGCCTCCCGTGTACGTGAGCACTCTCAATGACTGCCTGTTTACATCAGATATGTAACTTTTAATGTGTATCCCAGTGCCATATCCGTCTCCTGACTCGGGGTGCGGAAGGTCCGGTCATGTGCACATTACCATTAGGTTTTGTAACGTGTCCCCCAACAACTGGTCCGAGGAGTCTCGAGAATTCTGGGGGTTGCAAGGGGGGGGGGGGGCATGTCAGATTCTGCACCGCAGAACCACGGAGCTCGAGTCTCCAGGTTTTAGAGTCTCCGGTACCGTGCATGTTCTTTCAGATATACATGTGTGCTCCTGGGCATCATATAGGAGGGATCTCCGTATACAAGTGGGCCCCTGTATTCAGGGAGTCCCCAGTACTGTGAATGTGTATGAGAGATTCTGCACCTCTGCATCATGTAACAAACACGAATCTCCTAAATTCACTAAGAGTTTCGGGCACTGTGCATGTTCATTACACATACACGTGTGCGCCTCGGCATCACATGGGAAGGGTCTCCTGTATTCAGGGAGTCCCCAGTTCTGTGCATGTATATGCCAGATTTTGCACCTCTGCATCATGTAACACGAGTCTCCTAACTATACGAGTCTCGGGCACTGTGCATGTTCATTAAACATACACGTGTGCACCTCGGCATCACATGGGAAGGGTCTCCTGTATTCAGGGAGTCCCCAGTACTGTGCATGTATATGCCAGATTTTGCATCTCTGCATCATGTAACATGAATCTCCTAACTATATGAGTCTCGGGCACTGTGCATGTTCATTACACATACATGTGTGCACCTCGGCATCACATGGGAAGGGTCTCCTGTATTCAGGGAGTCCCCAGTACTGTGCATGTGTATGCCAGATGCTGCACCTCTGCATCATGTAACACGAATCTCCTAAATTCGCGAGGAGTCTCCGGCACTGTGCATGTCCATGACAGGTATACACGTGTGCTCCTCGACATCACATCGGACGGCCTCCAGTACACAAGCGGTCTCCTGTATTCAGGCGAGTCTCCGGCACGTTGCATGTGCATGCCAGGCACTGCTCGGGGGGTGCTTTAAAGGGCCCCCCAGTTCCCAGGCGCAGCCTGCTCTGCGGAACAAACAGGGTAATACTGACTGTCACTTGAATGGAACTCGCGATTCCAAACAGAGTCGGTGTCCCATATAGAGGCAGTTGTACCGTTGTTTCCCGTGCTTTCTCCTGGCTCCAGACATACAGCGGCCCAAGGCTCTGTGTGTGTGTGTCACAGTCAGATACCGGGGCTGTACTGTGCATTTTATCCGGTACCAAACGGCGCCGACTTTCTACAGGGCAGCACACGGTGACAGTCGTCCTTAGTTCAGGATTACTCACCTCAGTGGGCGATGACGTGGAGGGGAGGAGGGGGGTGTTCTAGATCACACTCGAGAAGAGCTCGGCCTCTCTAGAGTGCAGTCCACCATGGCAGACGTCCCTACAGGGTACATACCTCCGAGTGGGAGATAAGGAGGGCAGGGTGTTGTGGGTGACATGCACCCAGCAGACGGACCACGGGTACCCCCCCAGTGGAGAATAGTGGGTTCCAGATCACGCCAATGCTGAGGGTTGAAAAGCATGCTAGAGGTGCGGGAAGCGTGGTGTGATCAGCGCCGAGTGAAGATGTCGGTGGGGTGAAGAAGATAAGAACAGTCTTACCACGATCAGCACCAGAGGTGAGCAGGGTTGCCCGAGAGCAGGGGGAGAGGACGAGCACACCACTGCCTTTCTCCGAGGCGAAGCAGAAATGCCTCGGAGAAAGGTAGCGGCGGTTTCGGATTCGGGGGCGTGTTTCTTTTTCTCTCCTCTTGCCATTGGCTGGAGGAGAGAAAAACACGCCCAGCCAAATGCAACGAAAAAACACGCCCCCGAATCCGAAAAGGACGGGGCCTGTTTTGCGAGACAAGCCTCTTCTCCAATGGCTGGCCAGCATTCAAGAGGCCAGCCAATGGAGAAGAAGAGAGAAGAGGGGCGGGTTCAAGCCCCTCTTCTCCAAATCATTAAATCTCGCGAGCGAGACTGCGCAAGCGCAGCCTTCGCTAGCCGAGACCTAAAAAGTACCTTGCTGGAAGAAACGTCTACGCCCATGTAATAGCAATCCTAAATTACCTCCTTGCAAGTCTACCTCGCCACATGACTAACAAAGTGAGCTTCAGCTCCACACCAGAACCCTCCAAAGCAAAGAAGTCAGCCTCCCAAGCCTCCCATCCCTTCCCAATATGGCCGACCCAGTACACCCATGACCTCTATAAGAGACAGGCCAGCCCCCTGCATCCTGTGTTTTTAGGTCGAGGGACCGTCCGGTCTGCCGATGGCAGAACCGGAAGTCCGGAGATCTTATGATGCTTAGAGTGGCTATTTAGCCCGCCTCTCTTTTTTGCTCTCCTCCATTGGCTGGCTTCCTAAACGGAGGCCAGCCATTGGAGGAGAGAGCCGTCCATCCAAATAGGCTCCGTCTTTTTCAGATTCGGGGGCGTGTTCCTTGCTCTTCTTTCCATTTTTTAGCCACGCCCTTTTTTAGGCGTGTTTTTCTCTCCTCCAGCCAATGGCAAGAGGAGAGAAAAGAAAAACACGCCCCCGAATCCGAAACCGTTGCTGCGTTTCTCCGAGGCATTTCTGCTTCGCCTCGGAGAAAGGCGGTGGTGTCTCCTACCTACTTCCCCTTTGAAAGACTCGTTTCCACCCTGTCGGGCATCATCAGCGAAGTGCGGCGTGAGGTCAGTTGTATGGTCACTTGTTGCAGTTTCCGTTGGAGAAGTAGATTAGTGAGGCAAAGTGGGACATTTGTAGCTCTGGTAATCTGTACTGGGTCTCTCAAGATAACCGTGTGGAATATGCGTGTACCGTAGAAGGTAAAATTAAATCACTTTAGAAATTCGGTTTATATTAGTCATGATGGCTCATTATGGTCCCATTCAAATTCTCTGCTTCTGTTTTCGTTTCTTTTCGGCACTGCCGTTGGTTATGAAATATTTGTATCCCTGCTTCTATTGGACCAGCTGTTTTTCACCTCCTGTTCGGCACTGCCGTTGGCTCTGGCTAAATTTGTTGCGTCCCCTCTTGTGCTGCCATTGGCTGAGAGGATGTTCCAGTCTACCTCCGGAACTTTCCCATTGGCTGCGACGGTACACAGACAACTCGGGCCTGGTTCCCGCTTTCGCAGTCACTCACGCTGTTTCTATTGTGCTGTTTTCTGTGCATCCGGCCTCTCCCGGTGACCCGCAATGTGACCCTCGGCACGACAAATATGGCGGAGGTAAGGCATAAATTCCATGTATACGAATGGGCATGTTGTGCGTATCTTTCACAGTGCACAAGCTGTCCCGGCAGCTGCCGGTGGAGGGCAGGGAGGCCTGTGAAACCTCCACTACGGCACTCGCAGTCAGCCCGATAACTTGTTGCTTCCAGTGCACAACTTGAGCATTTATTTTTTATAACCCGGCATAAGCAAGATGAGAGAGCTGCGTCCCTGCCCCGCCCATCTGCTGCAACGCGCGCCCAGTAGTCACTGCAGAGTGGGACCAATCTGTTTCTGTGCAGAGCTGCAAATGCCGATCGAGCCCCACCACTTTACGGTACAGAGGGATTTCATGCGTAGTATTTGCTGAGCCATAATGTCTTCCCCCCCCCCACCGTAGAGTGCTGAGAGCGTTTCTACTTACCTTAGTGCTTATGTACCGCTACCCAATGAAACCCTCTTCCACCTTTCACTGAGAGCTGCCTGTACTCCGCTACTTTGTGTCTGTGAAAGCCCCTCGCAAACGTTAGGAGTTGCCCAACACCATTGCAGAGCGAAACCTTTGGGTCTTCTAAGACCCCAGCTTTATGAAACGTCATACATGCCCATTTCATAAAAACGGTTTGTTCACGAGCATACATGGTAAGGGGATTTTGCAGTTACCCGTTATTTGCCAGATCTTGGCTCTTCCATGTCTGACATTCATGAGTCTTTTTGCCCATATTTTCCTGCTGTTCCACTGTTTAGAGCTGTATTTTTGCATTCTGAACTCCTTTCTTGATTTCCACACACCTTCCCGTCGCATTCAGCACCTCGCACTGCAGCATGTATTTTCATTTCTACTGTTTATCAAAAACAAACCATGTCTGGGGCAGTGGCTCGCATGGTTTGTGCTTCTGCTACTGAGTTTGCCTGTGTCGCGATAGTTCAGGTTGGGCGGTCTGAGCTGTGATCTAACGCCGCATAATATACCAGTGAGGTGCGCAGTTAACGCGGCTTTTCCTCGCAGGATTTGCAGTTGAACGAAGTGCGCGCATTTTTCCTTCCTACGCTTTGGTCTGTGGCTCTGTTATAATGACAGTTGCTGGCGCGCCTTTCATATTCTCTTTCCGCTCCCCTTGTAGTATTGTAAATGCGATCGTTCTTGACCATTATTTGATGTCTTTAATTAGGAAGGCAGGGCAGCGACTATTCGAATCTTTCTTAAGCTCACCCCCCATCGCGACAAGCACGGGAGACCATTAATTTCACTCTGTGTGTTACTACACCAGGGTAAACTCATTATCACCATTGTGTATTTTGTTAATGTTCAATTTTTCTAAAACATGGTTTTTTGACAGTGTGACATTGTAATTCTGTATATTTGTAAACAAAACACGGTCCGTACCCATGATTTGCTGTGAGGTTTTTGGACGTTCTTTCCTAGGTGAAGGATATTTCCTATTTTTAGCATATTACTTATCTGTGATTCCCCTAATAGTGCTTTTAGTTGCAGAGCGGTGTGTTTATGGCTTCATAGCATGTGTTTTTTTTATTTTCATTCAGAAGGAGTGTGTGGACATGTTCTTGACGGAGTAATCGTCATAATTCTCTAAATAAAGAGCATCGTTTGCTTTCATGTACATTTCCATTTGTTTGACTTTTTATTTGTAAAGTAGTTTTCTCCACGAGTGCCTGTTTATGCAGTGTACAAAAACATTTTAAATACATTTTTTTGTGATATTTCAGTTACACGCTTGTGCAACAGACGTATAAAATGCAAAGGAACAATTGGAAAACAAGCACTGGCAAATCCAGTACTACTTCCCTTGTTGAGCTATTGGCTTTGCCAATACATTTTGCTGATGCTGTGCACACTGACTAAAAAGGAAAAGGCGCGAAGACCCAGCTTCTCTTGTACCTCAAGTGTCTGAATTCTACCTCTCTAACCCTCCCTATGTTCTACCTCTTCTCTACCTGGTGCGTATCATTCTACCACAGTGATGTTTACATTTCATCTGTATATCTCCTCCATCTACGTCACTTCTCTCTCAAATCACCTCTCTACCTCTCAGCCCTCTCGTCTGCACTCAGCCAGCTACAGAGCTTCAGTCCGCGCCGCTCTCCTTTCCGCAACTGAAGCAAACTCCGGCTAGCTGATTTCGATGTTCATTTAGACTGAGTATCGTTTTTTGGGAAATCCTCATTGAGAAAGACGAGTTTCCTTAATATTGTCTGCATACTGCCTGCGTCCTCTGTTGCTCATGCCATGTTTAAAATGGCAAGCACCACAGTGTTATTAGACTCTGCTGTGCACAGTGGAAACTGACCTTTGATTTCTGATCGTTCACAAGCCGGTGATAGTGTGGTTTGTACAGCACACGCCTGAAAAGACTAGTGTGGGCATTACCTTCAGCAAACACAGTATTGTGACACTAGGAGTTTATATACGTCAATTCACAACCATGTGCCATTTCCATATCTGTGCACGCTATAACATTCCAAAAAGTGACCGTGCCCCTTATACCAAAAATGTTCCTAGCATTGTTTTATCACGGAAAGTGCATACCACCCGGTGGAAGAAAATCCGAAAGCCCCGGATTGAACACCACAGTTCAAAAGCTCTAGCTTAACATGAACATGTAGGGATTACATCAAGAGTTCAGTGAGGCTCATGTGCGGACCAGCATCGACTGCACTGACTGCAGCCGGTTCAGCTCTCCCCGTTCTGAGTCTGCCTCCCTCCTCCTCTACTCTTACCACTCTTCTCCTTTCTTTCTCTTCCTTCTCCTTTCTCGCACTCCTCTTGCTGTCCCTTTTCCTCCTTTCATTCCCTTTTCTGCCCTCCTCGCTCTTCCATCCTCTAGCCTTTCTCTCACTTGCCGCTCTATCCACTTTTCCTGCTTCCTTTTTCTTCTCTCCCCTTCATTCTGTCTTTTTCCCATGTTATGCAGTCTCATCCTTACCAGCTTTTCCTTCTCTCTGTCGCCTCTCTCTTGCATTCCTTCCAACCGAGCCATCATGCCACATAACTCCTATCAGCATGATTTCATTCAGCGCCACACAGTTCCACGCAACACCATTCCATTCCACACACTACCATTCTACACCACACAATTCGACAACACACCTCAGAATTCAACTCAACAACACATATACACAACACACCACATACATCCAATCCGCGCCACAGAATAACACATAATCCTATCAAATTCAACAACACACCACGTAGTTAAACTCCACCATACCACTACACAACACACAATACCATTCCACATAATTCCACTCCATAACACAGAATCCCAGGCAAGGTTTTAAAAACAAAAACGTAAACAAAAATAATGTCATGAGCAATGCCAATAGCTCTAACTTTAACAATGCCGAGACCATTGCATTGTAAATGCTTGTTGGTTCTGCGTTGCTGTTCCTCCAGAACGTGTCTTCGGGTAAGTGGTCCCTGGGACTGGGGTCCCTGGTTGGTGGCCCTGCTCTAGCGGGCCCTAGGACTCTGGGGCCTTCCTTCCCCCGGTGTCTGGTCTGGGCTGGTTAGGCTCTGCTTGAGAAAGCCATGGGTTTCCAGGAGGCCGGACGAGGGGGGCTGGGGCCCTTCCTGGGCCATCTCCTGATCCCTCGTCCGTGTGGGCTGTGTGGTTATGTGTCCCTGGATGGGAATCCATCACTCTGGCCTAGTTGTTCAGGTCTCTGGCTCTTAGTCCTGTTCTGCTCGTACCCCCCCCCCCCCTACCTCCCCACCCTGTGTCGCTCCTTATGTTGCTGTAGCACTTCTGAAGGGGGATACTGGCTGTTTGTGCTTCGTTGGGGAGGGTTCTGCTCTTTCCCATTCGACGACGCTGTGGGTTGGACTAACGGTCTTGGGGGTCTTGTGTGTGTGTGTGTGTGGTGGGGCACCCGGCGGTCCGTTCTTCAGTTCCCCGGGCGCACCTCTGCTTCCCTTTTTGTTTTGGTCGGGGTCCCCAGGGGGGCTCCCTGCGGCCTGCTCTGTCTCTGTTCCAGGGGGCTGGCGGCATCTTACTACTAGGTGCAGTTTACTCCTGGTGGGGTTGCCGGTCTCGAGGCGCTCTGCCTCGATTTTGCCAGTTTGGGGTTGGCCCAGTGCTGCTCCCCCGAAACTAAATGCCTTAGAGGCGATGGGCTGCAGCCTGGTGGCTCTGTGAACAGTGCGGAGCAATGGCCTCAAGGCCAGGGCGAAGCACGGAATTCTTACCTGCTTGTCGCCGGGGCGTGTGCAGTTTCCAGCGCTGGCTTGTTCTTTTCGCACATATTCTCCCTGACGGTTTCGGCCCCTCCTGCAGGATTTTCATTTAGCTCTTCACAGGAAGGCATGCCGCTTCCAACCGCGTTGTTGGTCCTTCCCCCGAGGCGGAAGGGTTGGTTGGTGGGTGGGGCTGGGCTCATCCGGCTTTCCGCGCGGCTCTTCCCTCCGGTGCAGCCGGTCCCGCGGGTTACTGGGCGGCTTCTTTATGCTTTCGGCCTGGGTCTGTGGCTCTGCGGTCTGTGGCTGGCTGTGGCATACCCTGTTTCAGTCTCGTGGGGCTGGTTGCCGGTGCAGGCTGCTGCGGGGCTCTGCGTTTTTACTTCCGGCTTCTGCAATCTCGCCTGCTTTCCCGGTTTCCGACCGGCGGTGGAAGGGAGCTAGTCCTTTTGGACCATTGTTTCGACTCTTCGGTTGCATTTCGGTATCTTGCAGGTCCTTGTTATTGGGGTCGTAATGGCCCTGGGCGGTACGACGGGAACAACGTACTCTGGGTGTGTGTTGTTTCATTGTGTAGTTTTTTTCTATGTGTTACTTTATCTAGGGGGGGTCTCTGTTGCCTGTTGCTGCGATAGGTCTGTGTTTGCCTCGCAGCGTTCTTTGGTTGTTACTATTTATTTATTTATTTTTTCTCCTCGTGGAGGTGCACTCTACTCTTTGATTCCCTTATGGGTCTGGTGTTATCTGCCCTGCTTCTTAACACAGGGGCGGGGGTAAACTTGCATTTTTTGCTTGGTTTCTGGCGGCTCAGTGGTATAATGCATCCACTGCAGGGGCCCGGCTTCGGCCTCTTGCTCTCACGTGCAATCCCGGCTGGGCCTCTCTGCCTTCATCCACCTGAGGTCGTTACATTGAGTGCCATTATGTTGGGTATCTATATCCATCTGTCGTTCCGCGACTGGTGTCCTTGTTCAGGGTGATCGCGCTCTTTACAATTACACATGTTTTGTTTTAACCCTTCGAGGTACCATCCGTACCCTCTGTTGTGCACGGCATATCGCTGCTTTACGGCCCTTCCTGGCATTCTGGCAGTTTATCTTCTTCTTGGGGTAGTGCTCCGGGCTTCTGGTGGTGCTGAGTCACTTGCCATTGTTTATACTGGTAGTGGCTCTTATTTCGACCATTGGCCCTATGGATTCATGTCCGAATGTTTTTCTGGCGTTTGGCGGTGTTTCACGGAGCCGCGGCTTTGTTTGGTTTGCTGTATTTGTCCTCTACTCCTCCTTCCCTTCCGGGCTTTCGGCAGGCGGTCCTTCCGTCCTCTTCCAACCTGCTCTCCTTGGTTGTGCGGGTTCTGGTCTGGTCGGTCCCTGGTGGTATGTTCTTCAGGGGTGTACCGTGCTCTCTGGCTTGGCAGGCGGCTCTTGTACCCCCTTCCTGGCCGTGCTTGTCCTCGCTTCCTGGGGGTTGGGGCTTGGTTGGGCCCTCTGTTGCCTCTCCTCCGTTCTGGGTGGCCTCTGTCGCGATTTCTGGGGTCCTGCTTACTGCCGGGCCGCTCCGGTTGTCGGTCAGTGGGCTCCCCTGCTCCTTTCTGAAGTGCTGTAGCTCTTTGGTTGGTCTACTCCTTTGGGTGGTGACTGCTTGGTCGGGATTGGGGTTCGGCGCATGCCTCTGTTGGGGTGTGCGTCTTGACCTGTTCTTGCGGAGTCACTTTTGGCTGTCTTGTTGGTCATGCTACGGCGGGTCCTGTTCATCCGGTTCCAGTTTGCTGGTGGGGTATTGGTGTTTTTCCCTCTCCTGTCTTCTGGTGTTCTGGTTTTTGGTTGTATTCCTCCTGGTGCCGGTCCCCCTTCGGCTGGTTTCGTTTGGCCCTCCGACTGTTCGGGTTGGGGTGGTCTGACTTGGTGGGGAATTCACTGGTTCCCGTGGGTATCCCTTCCCGCTCTGGCTCTTGGTGGGGCCGGTAGTCTCTCTGTTCTGGCACTATGGCCATACCACCCTGAGAGCACCTGCTCTTGTCTATTCTCTGAACGTTCTGCAGGGTAAGGCCTGGTTAGTACCTGGATGGGGTCCTCCGTTCAATATCACATTCCCGGGTGTTGATGGTCTCTGCCGCCCTGTGGGGCATGCTTGTTTTCCCAGTCTGTACTTGGTCGGTTGGTTCGCCTGTTGGTGGGTTTCCCTTCTTGCTTCTGTTGGCCGTTCCTTGGTTGTTTTGGGATTTGCACCGGCCCTGCGGGGGTTTATTGTTGTTTCTGAGCAGTTTTTCTCCTGCCTAGGTCACCAGTGGGTTGCTGGGACTACGGCCTAACCCTAATGAGTGCTTCGGTTCTCTTCTGTCTCAGTAGTTGAGCTGGGTCAATTCTGTTTTGTACCAGTTGGGGGTACGCCTGGGGATGTCACGTGCTGTTGTCTTATGTTTGCCCCTTTGTTTTTTTTTGGCTCGGTTTTGCTGTCCTTGACTGGGTCACTTGTTCCGGTTTGCGTCCCTGGTGGTGGCTCTATCTACCTTCTTGTCCTGGCCTGGACGGGGCATTTGTTCTCTTGGTGGTGCTCGCCTGGGTGCTTCTCCATTGGCGTCTGCTGCTGCGGTTGGTGGACTTGGGAGCTGTTGGTCTATGGTCCGTGATATGCTTCTGTGGGTGCGGGTTTTGTGTCCTGCCCCTGCTTTCTGGCTTTCCCTTGGTGGTTTATGTTTCTAGCAGTGCTTTTGGGTGTCCGGGGGTGCTGGGATTCCCGGTTCTCCTCTCCCAGGTGGGGGCCCTGTGCTTCCGGTGTGGATTTTGTATCCTCTTCTTCTTTGTCCCTGGTTTTGGGGTCCTGGGGCCTGCTGGCTCGGGTGGCTCCCTGTGAGTGTTGACATGGTTTGGGCTCGTTTTCGCCCAGCTCTTCTATCCTTCTTGCCTTTTGTGTGTTTCTACCTGCGGCTTTTCTCCTCCCTGTGCGCTCCTATTCCTGTCGGTTCTTCATTGTTCGGCTGGGTCAGGCCTGGTTGTTGGCTGGCTTTGTGGCCGCCAGGGTGCTCGCTTCGGTGGCTCGCTTTCTTCTTGTGGAACGTTCCTGGGACGGTTTGCGTGGTCCCTGTGCGGGGTGGTCTCGCGCCTCCGTGCTGCGTCCCCTTCCTGCCGGGCTTAATGTGCATTCTTCTTCATGGGGGCCTCTGGTGGTCCTTCGCTTCCTTTCTGGTGGCTTGGCCTTGGGCCTGGTCCTGTCCGCTCTTCAGGCTCCGTGGGCGGCCTTATGGGCTTTCCGCTTTTCACTGTTGACCAGTTGGGTTCCCTTGGTGGCTGGGTTTCTTCGGTGTTGTTTCCGGTGCCTTCCTGGGTCTATTTTGCCTTGAGCCTGCCTAGGTTCTCTTCTTAGTGTCACGCTCCCTTCCGGGGGTCCTTTGTGTGACTGGGGTCCATGGCCCACCTGTTTGTTTCCTTGCAGGTGGGGTTGTGGTGACCTTCGTTGTTTTAGTTGTTCGGTTGGCGTGCTGGGTTCCTTTTGCATCCCTATTCATTCTTGCGGCTCCTGCCGGTCTGTTTGATTTAATCTGGTTCTGCTGCCCCGTTCCTGTATTGGTTTCGTCTCTCTCCCGATCGGTGGTCCGCCGTGCGGTGTTGCTGTGTTTCTATCGGACTGCATCTCTTTTCTGCTGTGGCTTTTATGTTTGGTCGCTGTGGTGGGTATGCCCTCTGTTTCTTCGGTTCCCCTGTCTGGGCTTTTATTCCTCTCTCGCTTTTGGCTGTCCGTCGGGCAGTCTTGGTGTGTATGGTCCGGCTTGCTGCTTTCTGTTCTGAAGCCTGTTTGCTGTTGCTTTTGGCTCTGTGCATTCTGGTTTCGTGCCTTCTCTGCCCTCCTTCCGCCTTTGGTTAGGACAGATTTTCTGGCGGCACTTCGTGTCTCGGGGGTCCAGGTTTTCGGCCCTCCTGGTGTTTCTGTCCCAGGCTGGTTCTTCCTGCTCATGGTTGCCTCTCTCTTGGGTGGTCCTTCCGCTCTTCTGGTTTTTTGGGTTTGCCCTCTTTTGTGGGCGTCCCATTCTGGTCCGTTGGTTTCTTGAGAATTTCCATGAAGCTGCTTGGCTTTGGTATGTGCTCACTTTGTTAGTCATGTGGCGAGGAAGACTTACGAGGAGGTAATGTCCCGGTTACTTACCGGTAATCTTTATTACTCCGAGTATAGTCTTCCTCGCCACTTGAGTTCCCTTCCCTCCCTCCCTGTTTGGCTATTGGCTTCATGTTTCTGCTTGGTAGTTTCAGGCTGCAGGGTTGGGCCGGCCCGCCTCTTATAGAGGTCATGGGTGTAATGGGTCGGCCATATTGGGAATGGATGGGAGGCATGGGAGGCTGACTTCTTTGCTTTGGAGGGTTCTGGTGTGGAGCTGAAGTTCACTTTGTTAGTCATGTGGTGAGGAAGACTATACTCGGAGTAATGAAGATTACTGGTAAGTAAGCGGGGCATTAGCGCACCTCTATTAGTCGTCTTTAAATCACACTCCAATTTGGTTGCCCACCACCACCTGTTGAACTGTTTTGCTTCAAAGGATCTCAGGATACCCATGGAGTGCATTTTAAACTAAAAACCGAGTTATGAGCAGCAGAGTGCTTTCAAACTGAACCCAAACATTGCTGCCAAGTTTTCCATTTAATTATGTGTGACATTTCAGTACATTCTATAGTAATTCACCACTAATCTTTTTCGGGTTCCCGAGTAGCATGCTACTCGCCAAAAAGTGCTTCAACGCCTTGTATGGGGTAGTAAGTGCTACATAAATGCGATTACAATTTTATTCAGTGTGGTTAAGCGAGACATTTCAGTGCTTTGTATGTGACATTTTGAGAGATGCTATAACAAGAAAGAGTCCTGCCAAGTATCACGCATCAGGTGTGACTCTAACGCATTTCAGTGTGGTTCTCCGCATCACCGCACTGAAATGCATTGTCACGCATATGATGCATTCTCCATAATGTCTCAACGGAAGCACTGCCTAACTGGCATGTGTGGCAGCTGGCAATGATATCACGTCGCGACCATGGCCTGTGCGCCTGCTCTTGCAGGCTTGGTATGCTCGCCACTGAGCTATAAGCTGCTGGTAGGTTCCTGCCTGCATTGCTACAATGTTTCAGTCTCGAGGGATTCCCGTGGCGCTGCGCTGCTCTGAGTCAGACAGCCTGCCGCCTAACATCACAAGGTAGTGCCCTAGTGCCGGGCCCATTTAGATTGCATGTGGCTTGACGCCGCAGGGGACATTACGTCCTGGAGCCAGAGCCGGGAGTTTGTGAGCGGCTGGCTACTGATTTCCAGCCGCAATCATGGGCTCTGCTCGCAGCTCGGCCTACTGCTCGCACCGGCCCCGGCTGGCCGCCCTTATTGACGGCCGCAGTACAGGTCGAGTTTTTTGGCGAGTTAAGTTTATCTGTAGTGAAGTTCTCATTTCCTGAGGCCTCACTCTAGGTTTTGTAATTGTGGTTTTTTTTTTTTTGCTGCCTGGCCTCATTTGCACTTAATGACCTCTGAAGGCCGGCCCCAGTCTTTCACTGCAAACGAGCTTCAAACATGCGGAAACATCAATTCAAGGGAGTAGAAATAAAACTGTTACAAGGTGCTTTGATGCCAGGCAAGTTTCTAGGAATGCGTCATTGTTTGGGCTTTTTTTGGGGTTGTGCCTGCAGCCCTCCTTGGCCAGAGTCTGCTTCCCAGGCCTACTCGGCACACGGAGGTGGAAGGCTGATTAGGACAGGTTTTCATCTTTTGTGCATTAGGCAAATCCTCGGCTGTGTAGTTTTACGGTTTTCTCTTAATTGCCCAGTGATTAATTCGGTGGTGAGCAGGCCCCCTGTTATTAAACATCCTTGTATTGCAATGCAGACAGTGGTGTATGGGAGCTTACTGCAGTCTGCACCTGCCAATCACGCGGCCTGGGAACAAGGGGGTGCAAAAGGGTGGCATGGATATACCTGCCATAATGCCATCGCAGTGATGTGGGCGGCATGGACGGAGTGGTTAGTGCCCTTCTATTTATGGTGCTTTTCAGAAGTTAAAAGATCTTCTTGGAGTTTCTTGTTGCTCAAATGGGTGTGATTTATGGTATTTATAGGTTTCCTTAGTCTTCATTGCTTGATTTTGTTGCTTGATTTTGTAAGTATGAAAGTGTCACTCGTAGTCGTTGAAATGTCACTCATAATTTCACTGAAATTATGAAAATATCACAAATAACAATCTAAAACCCTAGCAACTATGAAGAAACAAAACAGCAATTAAGCCCATGTAATAAGTGTATGGTCCTCCCCAGCCTGTGTACATATAAATAATCATGTCGCACACGGAGCTCGGTTACAAGTCTTTATTCTGCACTGTATATATCATTAACTGTAGGAAAGAGACCCTTTTTAGGTCTTGGCTCTAGATGGCACACATGAACTGTCTCAAACCGAGGCATGCTGTATATACATCAGGGCACAAGTCCTAAAAAAAGAAGTGGGGGGACGCTCCAAGTTAGGTGGTGTCACCGGAAGTGACCTCACAGCAGGAAGTGACGTCACGAGATGGAGTCCCCACTAATTAACAAAGGTTAGAAGGCGATGGGGGCAGGTTCAAAGGGAAAAGGAGAATGTTTACGTTGGAATTAGTCACCGTATTGACACTCAAAGGAGCGGGGAAATTAAAGATGCGCTTGTTCGGTGCGTATTTATTGCCCACAGTAAATTTGCCGGTCTCCGTCTGAAATGCATAAACACATACTGACCTTTTCTAATATACGGCCACGAGCGCCCGTCTGTCATACTGAACGGCTCCATCAACGTGAAACAACTTAAAGAGCTCTGTTCGCCCTCTCTCGACAATAGAAGGTTAGGTTTGGTGAGTGCTGAGCGCGCGCGCAGGCTCGGGTACCGGCTCCATCTTTTGGGCAGGGTGGACGGCGTCCACCCGGTAAAAACCCAGTAAAATAAGTGGGGGGACGCCGTCCACCCGCGTGGTACCCCGACTCGAGCCCTGATATACATCATAGTGTAACTGCCCGCCCATGGCTTCCCATTTGCTGGCACATTAGTCACTCCATTTTTCTTTCTGCCCATTTGTGAAGGGCATGCATACGTTGGGCTTCTCCAGTGTGTTTAAGGATGTGGTCCGTCGGCTAAACTGTCGACTTTGGTGCTGGAAACCAGAGTTCGAGTCTCGGGGTCACGTCCACATCCTGTGATTCTGGGCAAATCACTCCCCGTGCCTGAATGTGTAATGTAATGTAAATACGGTGCCATGTAAAGCGCTCCAATACCTTCGGGTCGAGTTCGAGCTATATAAATATGCACACAAAAAAAATAACTCCCTCGAGCGTATAGCCCAACCACATTTGAACCTAACCAGCGATCATTGTATCGGGACTACTTTATTATTTTTTTTAATGGGTGACTCGTCCCGCCACTCATTAGGATCATTGTTGTTTAAATTAACGCAGAGCGCCGATTTTTATTATTTTTCAAATCACGTCTGCTGTTATTATTATTATTATATATATATTTTTTAACCCTGGGAGGACACATTGACTTGGTAAGTAAAGGTGTGCTTTCCTTGGTACTGAAGCCCACAGCCTTTGTGACACATCGAAGTCCAGGTGGGCAACTAGAGCCAAATTTCGGGGGGGGCTAAGTCTTCCAGCCATAGACAGAGCGGCTGTAAAAAGGGGTGAAATACAACAAAAGCCTCATTAACGAGTAAATGGTCTTTTAAAGACCTGTTAAGTACTCGGGTCCGGCTGCAATTAGACGGACGCCAGCCCGCGAGGCTGTCTCAGCCGGGCTGACACACATGAGGGGGGGGGGGGGCTGAAGCCCGGTGAGCCCAATGGGTGTTGCGCGCCTGTCGAAGTCTACACCTCAGACACATGACATCTTTATGTCCTAAATTTGGATTCGTTTGAAGTAGTATTTTTTTCATTGATCTGTGCAATTGATGCAGCAGATGGAGTAATATGTGGTGGGGGTTAAACCCCTAATTACACAGGAAGAACATGGCAGGGGCATCCCCTATGACGGAGAATGCCTCTGTCATTAATGTAATCTGTACCTGCAATTCCATCCGTGTAATGTGTTGTCTCCTTCAATAGGAGGAAGGAAGGTTGAGTTCCGTGGTAGTCATTCAGCGTTTATGTCCCTGTAAGTACCAATTGCGTTTGAGCCAAGGTTTAAAATAAAAATTAAATTAAAAAGAAAGACAGCACAGCACTACATAAAGATGCACAGCGCTGCATGGAGGGAAACATCGTAGAGCTGTAGGTGCTAAGAATGCTGTGACTTCATCCGCTGCCCTCGCCCTAAAACCGATGTGCTATTCCAGCTCTTTAGTGCTGCCACGCTGCAAACGCAAATGAGTGGTCTCTTCTGTGAGATCTGTACTGAAGTAACACCCACAGAACACCTTTCCACGCGGAGAGAACCACCCAGTGGGAAGTCTGATAGAAGGTGTATTTTGGAGACATTACATTTGTTGTGGAAGGAAGGATCACGGGATATTCAGCTCGCCCACTGTTTGCTCCTAGGTTGCTTTAAAGCTAGATTTCCAAGTAAAGCTATTTGTGGTACTTTAGTAGCTGTGGCTTTGCATGGAATCCTAGGGTTGTTGCACGGTTCCTGTCCTTTATACCTATTGTGCATGGATTGTAAATGGCTTTGTACTGCGTGACACATGGACAAGTAAACTTGAGGGGGCCCTCCTGCAAAGCGCACAGAGAGCCCTCCCCTCCCTGGCCCTCCACCTAGCACATTTTCTGAGGGAGCCCCCGCATGTGCTTATGTTATGCCACTGAAGTGAAGCTGTGTGTTCCTTAGTGCTGAAGCACACAGCCTGTGTTCTGCCACACTGAAGCCTGTGCTGTGGTTTGGACCCACTCACAGGCTACTATTGATGTTTCTGCCTCCAATGAGACTTTTAATAGTTTGTTCCAGCACAAGGCTGTATTCTGGTTTGAGCCTTCTCATGGGTTATTTGGTTGTGGTAGGCATCCACTCACCGATTACGTTGTGGTTTGACACTGAACAAGGCCATGTAAGGGTTTTGGAGTGCAGGCACCCAGACTGGGGCCACAAGCATTTAGTTTGTGCTTTGTTCCCCTTCACAGGCTTTATGTGGTTGGAGTCTGCAAGCAGATGATCTATGACCACACGTAGGGAGTGTATGGTTTTGTGTGTACACACAGGCAGTTTTGTGTGCCCACAGCCTCTTCTTGAGGAAGTGACTGTTGTGTTTTATGTTAAGGGTGAAATGTGCTCCGTGCCCAAATTATCAACTCTCTAATTTATTACTTAAAAATAGAACATTGTTTACTTACTCTGGAACCTCTTTGCTACAAGTGACATCAAGGTTTAGTTCTGCGATGCTTCTTAAAAGGAGCAAATATGTATTTCACACTGCATCTCTGGATAAAATCCACAAGTCTAAAAGTACAGCTTCACTAATAATATATGTGCCTAGTTCTTCGTTATCGCTTTTGAAAGCACTTACACATATGAGTTCAGACTTCCAGTTTACAAAAATAACACTTTAAACAAGTACTTCTCAATGCAGTGCTATAATGGGCCTATTAGTGTCAAAGCTTTCATGTTAAAGAACAATAGATGTTGTAGCACCAAGTATAATGTGCTGCATGGCTAAATACTTATAAGGTCCCAAAGGTGAGACCTAAGGCTATGTCAATGCAAAGAGCGCCAGTGGTTTAATTGGGGCTTATTTCCCCATGCTGTAAATTGATTCCATACCTGTTCTAACATCTAAGTGCTCCTCCCTGGTCGGAAACCTCCATGCTGTCCTTTTCAAGTTAAATGCATTTTTCTTATGTAACATTTTTATTGTAAGTCTTCGATTCTCAAGCTTAGTCAGAAGCATTTTCTCTTTTCATTTCTTGACTGTGTGAATGAGACTGATGGCGAAAGTTCAGGTTGTAGCGCTATGAGAATAGCGTGGCCTAAAATGATGCCAGCTAGAGATGGCTATTGGGTTAAAAGGCCTTAAAGTGAAGAATCCTAACTAACAGAATAGTCTTAGAGACTGCTATTCATGTCTGTCTTAAACATACTTCTAAAAAACATTCACATTAACAACGCCAAAAGATTAGGGCTCGGCTATTGCAGAGACTTATTGGCTTTGCCAATGCTTGTTAGGTTTTGCTTGCACTGTGCTTGTGAAATCTATTGTATTAAATGTATCTTAAAAGGGACTTACTTCACTTCTTATTGGTCCTTGTCACTTTACTTTTCCTTGTTTCTTGGCATTCTATTTCATGTGTGTTTCTCTTATCAGTTTCCCATCAGCAAAGTACTGTGTTCATCTACTTTGGTAGAACTACTTTTAAACATCTCAAGCATTGCCTATATCCGGGACGAAGGAAAGAGCTCCCTTAGAAGTAACACAGGAGTGGGGAGGATGTGGCGCAGCGGTCAGAGTTGCTGACTTGAGAGCTGGTGATCCCAGTTCGAGTCTTGGGGGGCACAACATCCTATGATTATGGTAAAATCACTTAATTTCTCCAGGTGACAAGTTGCTATATAAATCTACTGCACGACAAAAAAGCAGAAAGAGACAAAACTTTATGTAAACATATTTCCACCAAAGCGGGTGTTAACAGTATTTAGGTTACGGGAACCTGATAAGAGAAGCAGACGAAGAACAAGCATTGGTAAATGAAGGAAAATATGCTACAGCCAATAGAAATGGAGGAAAAGTAAGTGGCACATGCATGAACCAATGAAAAGCCAGGTCACAGAGGGAGTGAGATTTAAGTCCCTTTGAAGTTTGTATTAAAAACAATAGATTTCACAAGCACAGAGCAAGCGATGTGCAGGCAAAACCTAACAAGCTACACCCTTGCTTTAAAGCGCTGTGGGCTCAGCGCACTGCTATAATCTCCGTGGAGATCCTCCGACATGCCTTTGATTCATTCTTTACGCTCTGGACAAAGCACGCACTACTTAGCGCCCACAGGCAAAAGCAGGGTTCCACTTGAGTGTGTTCATAATCACGTGAACTACACTGTCCCGCCAGGGCACAAACAGGCATTCACTTCAGTACTTGTGTTTTTTTTACTTCTTTTGTCAGCAACTGAAGTTCGCCTTATTTTGCCAGCCACTCTAGACTGCACAGGCGGTTTTGAGAGGATTTTCGCACATGGACAGACAGTAACTTGGAGCTCTCACATACTTATTCAAATTATCTACTTGTACACACAGACTGCCATCTTGGACATGCTCAGTGCTGCTCTCGTCAGAAGTTTACTCTTTGTCAGGGTGACTGAACAGAGGAGAGCTGGCATTCTCGGGCCATAATATATGTGTTAAGTAATGGTCTGCCGCCCTGCCTGCAGGAACCAGCCATTTTTGCTGGATGAAAGACTTGCCAGCATCAGGTTTTTGGCAACACAAACAAGTTCTCTACGATTTAACCGGTAGCTAACTTTCTTTTTCATCCCTTTTAATTTCTCTGCTTTACTGTAACTTTTACAGCATCAGTGCAAGACTCGGCCTTCGGGGTTCCTTTGTGGTTTTGATTTGGGTATTTATGATAAACATTTTTTTCTTCAGTTCGGGGTGTTATTTTTCGCTAGAGATCTGAAACAGATTGAAGTGGGGGAACTCTGAAAGGTAATGCTTATCTTTGTACGCCACACAGTTAAAGTTGTTCCATCATTTTTCTCACTATAATATGATTGAAGTGATTTACCATTAGTACTCTGTTAATCATAAAGCATACAAACTATGACATACCTATGATGAGTCCAAAACAATTCAAAATGTGTCTCTGATTGGTGCGTGTTTTTGAGAATCGTTAGTCTCTGACAAGGTCATGTTCAAAGTGACGATGCCCTCAAAGTATTCCATTTCGCTGACCTTTTGCTTGGATTCTGAAGCAAACAAAAGAGTGAATAGTGATAACTTAAATGTTCACAAGTGTGGGGTTTTCTCACAATCAATCAATCAGATATAGAGGACTCCCTGGCATAAACTGCAGGTACAGCTACTAATTTTAGACTGGGGACGCTGCCTTCCGAGGAATGCTTGGATGTTGCGCTTTTTTTTTTTGATAAACAATTTTATTGCTTTTGACAGTAAACAAACACCAGCAGATTAGCAGTGTACAGAGCGGTTGACAAATCCCAGTTGAATGAATAATCGTTCCCAGAACGCTCAACCCCACAAAGTTCAGTTGGATATAAACAATCCGCACACAGTCTCGACTTAGTCCATGGTGCCCCAGCCATTTGCCCCACACCCTACGGTATTTCTTCTGGCATCCCCGTGCTTCGTGCATAGGTTTTTCTTGTGTCGCACACCAGTCCACCCCCCCTTCGCCACTTCCCAGAGCAAGGCAGAGCTGGAAGTTTCCAGGAGGCGGCTATGTCCCGCTTAGACACAACCATAGCCATGTTAAAAAACAGCTTCTCGTTCCTGGACCCGCCCAGCCCATCCGTAATCCCCAAGAGCCAGTGTCGCGGGTAATGAGGGACCTCCCACCCCAGGATTTCTGTGAGCTCCTCTTCATTGTCCCCCCCCCCCCCCCAGAACTGTGCCAAATGGGGACATGTCCATACCATATGGAAGAAGTCTGCCGGGTCTTGGTCGTATCGTGTGCAGGAGGCAGTCGGGTAAAAGCCCGCCCTGTGAAGGCGTACTGGGGTTAAATAGGCGGCGTCTAAGTAGTATAGTTGGATCAGGCGGAGTTTAGCTGAAGCTGTGATCGTCTTGTGTGCCATGAGAGCATCCCTCCAATCCTCCTCGTCCAGTGGACCCACCCACTCCTCCCTTTGGCTTCTAAGCCGGTCCAGCTAGGTCGGGGTTTTGTTGACCAGCGTCCGATAAATACAGGAAATACCCCCTTCCCCAGGTCACCCAACATAATCTGCGCTTCAGGAGGGCTGTATTCCGGGATTGATGTGTCTTCTGAAATGTGTGCGTGGAGGGCGTGCAGCTGTTGCAAATACTTGTAAAATTGTGACGGGTGCAGGGAGTATCTGGACCAAAGGTCCTGGAAGGAGTGCATGCGTCCGCTTGCTCACACGTCCCCAAGCTGTGAGATCCCTATAAGGTCCCATGATCTGAATCCCTTCAGCCCACTGACCTCCCGGAGCCACGTACCCTCCCAGAGAGGCGTATGTTGAGTTAACTTGTGTGTCCATTGAGTGTGCCGCAGAGCTGCCCGCCAAGCCAGAAGCGCGGTGCGTGTCACCTCCGGCAAGGTGAAGGAATGGACTCCTCGTACATCAGAGACTGGATTTTAGGCAGACCTAGCTCGCTCAGTTCAAGCTTATAGGCCGGGTCGGAACAGCCCCTATTAAACCAGTCATGAATGGCAAGTTGGCGGGTCGCCAAGTAGTATAAATATAATCATCAAAGGGAGGATCCCGGCAGAGGGTCAGAGCTAGATGGGGCCTCCCCCAACCAAAGGAATTTGGTGGCCATACTATCTAGTTCCCGAAACCAGGCCCGCGGAAAGCAGAAGGGGGACGTAGAGGAATCTGGGAAGAATCCTCATTTTAAACAGTACGACTCTCCCCAGGGGATTCAGGGGGAGCACCTGCCACTTGTGAAGTTCCTCCTTAGCTTTTTCCACTAGCGGGGTGACACTGAGAGACAAACCTAGGTCAGGGAGAAGGGCGACCCAGATCCCTAAATATTTGAAGGACTGTCGCCTAAGACAGTGGATTGCCAGTCGTAGCAGTCTCTGGCTGTAAAGTGTAAAGGGAACAGGACCGACTTTTTGGGATTCAGTCGTAGGCCGGAAGCTTGCCAGAAGGAGTGTAGGATCTGGAGGCAGTGAAGGCATGACTGGGCGGGTTCGGCCAAAAAGATTAAAACATCCTCTGCATAAAGTGCAATCTTGTCCGCCTCAGAGTTAGGCCATTCCCATCCCCGAACGCGGTCCTCGGATCGAATCAGGGTCGCCAGGGGCTCCATCGCCAAGGCAAAGAGAAGGGACGAGAGGGGGCATCCCTGCCTTGTTCCTCTTTGAATGGGGAAGGCCTCCGACAAAACCCCATTGACTAAGACTCTCGCCTGGGGCTGGGCTTAAGAACTTTTACCAGAAAACGGAAGTGGGGGCCAAAACCCATCATGTCCAGCACATCGACCAAATACCGCCAATCCACTGAATCGAAGGCCTTCTCAAAATCGACGAAAAGAATTGCCAGGTAGGGGGTAAACAAGTGGCGGTGAGCCAAGGTCAGATGAAGCTGCCGGAGACAATGCCTAGACCCACACTGATCCGGGTGGACCAATATGGCAAGGTAGGGCCTCAGCCATTGGGCGAGAATCGTGGCATATATTTTAACCTCCGTGTTTATAAGAGAAATTGGGCGGTAGTCCGCTCATCGAGGAAATTGCAGTTTTGTTTTGGGAGTACAACAATGTTGGCCATGTCCGTCTCGTGTGGGAAGGAGGCCTTCTCCAGAGCCTCGTTGAACAGATCTGCGAGGCGCGGGACGAGGGTCTGGTGGTATATAACATAGTATTCCTGGGGGAGGACATCCGGGCCCGGGGTCTTGTCCGAAGGGCATGAGCTATCGCTTCGTTAATTTCTTCATGGGTGATGGGGCGGTCCAAGTCAGCTTGTGCGGCAGGACCCAGAAGGGGGAGGCGGGCACGACCCGCATCCAGTAAGCGACAGTACAGGGCTTCTCTTCGCGTAGAGCGTGCGTTAGTAGGAGGCGAAGGCATGTGCGATTGTCAACGGGGATCGGTGCGCTAGTCCATCCGGGTCCACAATTTCGGGGATAATGTGGTTAGCCCTAGGGTACGCAGCTAGTCTGTGGAGAATCTTTCCATTCTTGTTGCCCCAGCCATACACTCTCGCTACAGAAGATCTCCAGAGGAGTTTGGCAGTGTCCAGTGAGAGCTGCTTAATTTCAGCCCGAAGGTGAGCGAGTTGCCTCTCTTGGGAGGGGTTGCCGTCAGTAGGAGGGGATCTCTTGAGGCGTAAAGCTTGAGCCTCTCGTGAGGTGATCTGCTGTAGCTGGGCCTGCTGCTGGCGTTTGAGTTGACCCTTGGTGAAGCCTCCCATAAGGTAGCCGGATAGGGAACAGATCCGGCTTTGGTCAGGAAGTACTGTTTAAGCTCTTCCCCACCACCTTTCTAAATTCCTTATTTTGGAGGAACCATGCATTCATCTGCCATGTTGGACGTGTCGATGGGGGAGGGGCCCCCATACTACGGAGCAGTGCGGAGTGGTCGGAGATACCTCTGGGGAGTATACGGATGTCCTGAATCATTTGGCAGTCAGTGGATGGGACAAAGATAGCATCTATGCGCACATGCGTATGGTGTGCCGCAAATGTATGAGTGAACTGTTTGGTGTGCAGGTGCCAGACTCGCCATGCATCGCAGAGGCCCAGGGAGTCGGATCAATTCGTTAATTGCTTTGCTTGGGCAAGTCTAGAGTTGGATGGTGGGCCAGTTGTGTCAAGGTTTGGATTGGAGACCATGTTAAAATCTCCCCCGATAATTGTGGTTCCCAGTGGCAAGGAGGTGAGCAGGGCGGTGGAATGTTCTAGGGTCGTGGTGAGCATGGAGGGAGGGTGAGTAGAGGGAAACAAGGTTGAGGGGAGTTCCGCACAGTGATCCGCAGAAGGCCAAGGACACTCCCTGAGGATCGTGAATAGCTTGCGTGAGCACAAAGGGAAGGGTACGCCTCAAGAGGATAGCCACCCCACGGGAACCCCGGGCGAGTCCAGAGTGCCATACTCTGTCGTACCCATAGCCTGCCAAGAAGTGACAATGGTTACCCATCAGGTATAGCGTATAACAGCCATTCGTTTGAGTCTGTCTAAGAGCCTGTTAGCGTTCCAGGACAGTGTGCGGATGGAGGCTCATGGGATGGGTGTGTCGATGGTGGTCGTTGGTCGGTGTATTGGCTTGCCGTTCCACGGAAACCGTAGGTGCCTGCTGGGTCAGGCGCAGGCGCGGAAAAGTGCTTGTGAGTGAGCTGTGTGAAAGGCACGAGGGAATATCGTATTGTGTATCAATAAGGCTGGTGTAGCAATGCAACAGAAAACAACAACAATGGGGAAAAACAGTCCATCCCCTTCCTCCACCCTATACTTCGAGAACAGAAGCATCTGTCGGCCCAACTGCAGCAACAAGAACCAAACTAGAACGCTCGGGTTGGGTTGCGTGGAGGACCCCTCCTTGTAGACGGATACACAATATCTCGGCAGAAAGCCAACAAGATAGAGCAATAAGTCTGCTGTGGCGCCCTGCCATTAGAGTGTTGAGGGCGTGTCCCCGGAGAGGGCCGCGGACAGAGACGCACCTTAAAGAGCATCAGATTGTTGGGATGCGGAACAAGTCCGGGTTTGCGGCCGGCAAGTCCCGGTGGGCTGGTGCCGGAGGATCGTTAGATGGGCAGCCGGTCGACTGGTGTCTGTGACGAGGTGGAGAGCCTGAAGAGCTTGGAGAGTCCCTGAGCCTGTGAGCAAGCAGGCTCGACGATCTGGGTCCCGCTCTCTGGGATTGACGCCTCCGGCGCTGTTGCTTGGGAGATTGGGGCTGCACGGATTGAGGGTCTAAAGATGCGGGGACAGGTTTCGTCGCAGTCCGAGATGTTCTTCCGTCAACCACGCCCAGGCCGCTTGGGGAGAGTCAAAGAATTGTGTCTTTCCCTGAAAAATGACACAGAGGCGGGCCGGGAACTGGAGCTGGTATTGCATGCAGAGGGTCCGCAGCTTCTTTTTGACACCCATGTAGGAGCGGCGTTGGGCTTGCACTTCCCTGGTGTAATCAGGGAATACCAAGATGGTGTGGTTTTGGAACTTGAGGGGTCTCCGAGAGCGTGCCTCCCGCAGGATTGCGTCCCGGTCCTTAAAGTTGAGGATTTTAATTATGATGGGACAATGTGGGGCCCCGGGTGGCGGCTTGGGGACCGATGGGCTCTCTCCACCATGAACCACGTGGAGAGTGCGTCCTTGGGCATCCATGATGAGGACCAGGAATCGATGTAGTTGGATACCTGATTCGTCTCGACCCCTTCGGGGAACCCCACCAGACGGAGGTTGTTGTGGCATGCTTCGCATCCTCCGAACGCCGATGAAGTTCCTTGGTGTGTGACCGGAGGCTGCCCATCTGTTCTTTCAATTGGTGGATGTCATCCTCTGCCGCGGAGAGGCGAGATTCAGCTTCCGTAATTTGGGCAGTGGTATTGCGTAGGTCCTGCCGAATAAGGGACATGTCCACCTTGACCTTCCCCTCCACCAATGCCTGTGACGCACTGATCGCCTGTAGGATGGTACTAAGTCTTCCCCAGGGGGGGGGGGGGCGGGGCGCCTTCACTTTGGCCATAGGGCTCATGATCAGAGGTGGTAAATGGGTCCATCTTTGTTTGCGTGTGGGTGGTCGTGGATTTGGAGGTCCGGTCTTACCCCATGATGGATGACAAGCCCCACCCAGGCAGAGGCTCCGGGTCCGGGAGGGGTGGGCGCGAAGGCCACGGCAACCCGAGGGCGGTCAGGCGCCTCAAGCGATAGTGCGGGAATCCGCTGGGGGCTAGGGGCGCGGTTCAGGGTCAGTGGCCTCCCAACAGGGGGGCCGGCAGCGCAGACCTTCGTGTGGGTCTTTCCGAGCAGGAGCCAAGGGTAGGAGCCGCGATTGAAGACGGAGAGTTCCCACCTCAGTGAGTCAGGGCGCTGGGCAGAGTCAGTGTGAGTACATCGGGAAGGTAAGTGTCCGGAGGCCAGCACTGCGTGGGGGAGACACTGTAGGAAGATGTGATGGGCACGGTGGAGGGGGCTTTGCTCCTGGGACCCCACGCTGCTCGATTAACACAGCCGATTCCACCCCCCTCTCAGGCAGCCCACATTGCATATTGGACACCGCTGCGGCTGTGTCCTGGTGACCCACCTCTGTTACCACACATGCCGCCCCAGGAAACAGCAGGTATCCCCCAGCCGTTAGGAGCACCCCGGAAGGGCGGACCACTCAGCCCGAGGAACACGCCCAGGGTCGGCCGGCTCAGGAGAACCAGAGATGCTGCTCGCCCGCCGCCGCCTGAAATAGTGGCAGAGATGGGAGAAGGCCTGCTCCACATCCGCAGGGCGTTGGGCAGGATTGTGGGTACCGAGTCTCCACCCCGGCGCCGGTCAGACCAGACGATGTGAGCCGGTCTTTCCGCCCGGGCCCCATGCCCAGCCAGTTCCAGATAACCACGAGCGCAGGGGGATGGCGAGCCAGAGGAGACGACACTGGGCAGATGCCCAGGAGGGCCACACCTTGCATCTGTCGCACAGCACACCTGGGCATCCAGTCCACCCCGGCCCCAAAGACAACAAGCGTGGGGGGCAGGAATTACAGGCAGGGGCCTGGAGGGGAAGGGGGTGGGCCAGGTATCCCCCCACCCCCCCGCCCAGAACATCCGCTGCTCGATGTGCACAGCCGATCGGACGCCCCTCTGAGCAAGCCTGCCACCACCGGAAGGGACGGGCCCAGGATGCAGTGGAGTACACCCCAGCCACGGCGGTCAGTACAGGCCCTCTCTCAGCACGGCGCTGGTAGGGGAGGGGTGAGAAGCCTGAGGAGTGATCTTCTTCACCGCTGCCCGACGTGACAGCCGATCCCTGGTCCCCGTCCCCACTCGCCAGGTGTCTCCGCTTACTTGCCGCTTAAACCGGTCCCGGCCTCAGACTCCAGCAGGGTAAGGGAGCAACAGCACAGGGGTCAGGTCTGCTCCGGAGCATGGCTCCTCCTCGCGCCGCCCTCCGGACAGAGGGTCAACACCCACGGGGTCGGGTCGCTGCCTGTTGTGGGTCTCACAAAGTTCACAGGCGTCGGGTGCTGGGAGCCGCCATTTTGGGTCTCTGGGCACTGTGAGGATCCGGACAAGCGACCCGCCGCTCGTGGCCCCCAACAGAACAGGAGCCACACCGGCGGCAGACACGCCACAGTCAGATGCGCCAGATTCAGCGGCGGTGTGCAGTGGAGGCTGCCATGTCGCAGCCCGAGGGCCTCGCCAGGCCCGGAGTTAGAGCAGGTGCTAGGCTCTTTCAATCGGCAATCCGGAGACACCGTCTCGTCGCGTCCTCCCTAGGGGATCTCGGCGTGCAGGCAGAAGGTACGGATGGCAGCTGCAGGCACTAGGATGGGAAGCGGAGTTCGGAGGGGTCTGGAGCACTCTTAGAGTACGACCGTCATCTTGACGCTTCAGGCCACGCCCCGGATGAAGCACAGTGGAATCATCTTGTTTTTTAATTACTGTTCCCACACGCACACATATGCCTTTGCATGTACTTTCAATGTGGATTACCATATTCCGGCAGCATCTTTCTTCTCTTTGAGAATAGTCAAGGATTGGATGAACCGAGGAGGGAACTGTCAAAATCCACACATTTATTACTTCTCTGTGACTGTGGAAATTTAGCTTGTAACTGAACATTATCTGCGCCATCTTGCCTCTCCCCAGCGCCACGCACAGCGAACGCACGGCCGCCATTTTAGGCACCCCACTCTCTCCCCCGCTCATTGTCGATCGCCAGCGCGTTCCCCTGGCGCTGCAAGCATCCCCCGCGCGCCGGCCACCCCCGCTCTCTCATACACGGGCCATAAACCCTCTCCTTCTGCGCGACCCTGCCATGGAACCACATCCCACGCCTGACCGACATCCCATACATGGTCATGCATCTCTTTTGATAACCCCCTTCCTCTGCGCCCCATTGTCCGAATCGATCCCAGGCCATCACCTAGCCCTGCGGATGCAGTTTATTGCCCCTACTGTAAGGGAAACACCCCACATCAAAGGGATTACAGTAGATCAAAGCCCCTACCCCCTGAGACCCGGCCGGTCGCACACACCCCTGGGAATTGGCGGAATGTCCAGCTGTGTGATAGCCATCTCCTACTGTGGATGGGGTGGGAACTTCCACTGTAGATATGTGTGGGAACGAGCTCGAAGTGGGGATTCCGAGGATGTTCTTTCATGTTCCAAGACAATCTCAAGAATGTGCCATGTATGATAAACCTGCAATAAAGTCATAAACCTGTGTATAAGAGGCCAGGCCTCAGAGATACAGTTAGAGCACCTCGTGACGATACCTTGCTGTCTGATCTGATGTGTTCTGCTCCGACGGAATAAAAACTTTGTTTCCTGCCTTCCAGTCTCCGGCGCCTGCCTCTTTCATTGGTAAATTATCGAATGGTATGAGAGGCGATTACCGCCCGGCAATACTTGAAAGGTTATCGACTGAACCTGCCGCTACCATTTAACAATTGGCGTCCCAAACGTGGGGCCCATCAGCGACACGTGGATCCAGTGGGAGAGGTCCCGACGACAGAGTGAACGACTGCAACGATCGGGAGAGCTCCTGCCCGATAGACCCTCGTCTGGCAGCCGATCATCCGAACTTCACTGGTTCCGAGCAGACCTCTCTCGAGTGATCTACGGTCCTGACTGGGAACCATCAGGAGTGCCGCGGCAAATACGGAGAGTAGAGGACGATCGGGCGCTGGAGGCGGAAGACGAGAAACTGTCCACGCGGTCCGGGTAAGGTCGTGAAACACGACAAATTGCGAAATAATTGATTGATTGTTTGAAATACTAGTATTGCTCATTGATTGTTCTCTTTGAGATATTCGCTGTCTACAAACGGGGAGGAGTAGAAATACTCTCTCTCTCTCCCTTTGCAGATAGTGAAGGGTAGGTAACGCAGACTTTTGTCCCCGTTGTAACCCGTCGTGCCTATCTTTATCTCCCCACTGATTGATTGTCCGAACATTGATTGTTTTGAAGAATAGTGCTCTTTGAGATATTCTCTGTTTGCAAATAACGTAGAATAGAAATATTCTGTCTAGTCTTTGCAGATAGTGAAGGGTAGGTAACGCAGACTTTTGTTCCCGTTGTAACCCGTCGTGCCTATCTTTATCTCCCCATTGATTGATTGATTGATTGTCCGAACACTAGTTGTTCGATATTGGTTCTTTGGAGGTATTCTCTGCTTACAAATAACGAGGAATAGAGATATTCTGTCTAGTCTTTGCAAGCAGTGAAAAGATAGGTAGTGCTGACTTTTGTCCCCGTTGAAACCCGTCATGCCTATCTTCTCCCCACTGATTGGTAGTTGGTTCTGCCCGGACCGCTTATTACAGGTGAACCATCCGGCTCCTCTGGAAGGCACCCCTAATAAGGACATGTTCACTAAATATGGACTAGTCGCCGTAGCTTATAGCAAGCTATGGCATAAATATACAAGGAAGGACCCCGAGAGTCAGTGGCCACTGATGGGATCCTTCGACGACCATAAGATAGAAGTGCTAGAAATAGCTCTGCGTAGCAATAAGACGACGCCTACTATGCTTGACAGTATCGGCATGTGGCGCAAAGAAGCAACACAACGGAAAAAGAGGGAAGAAGTAAAAGCAGAAAAGGAATTACGAAAGGCAGCTCACCTTGCCGCTAGAAAGTTAGAAGAAGAAATAAAGGAGAGAAGGGAAACTAAACTAAGACAGGAGCCCGAAACATCAGGCCAGTACGCTGTTAGGACCCCCTCTATGCTCTACCCTGAGTTATCCTCTAAGCAACGAACGAATGACGAATTACTATTAGGTCCCCCGATCATTTACATGCCCCCTCCATACGCACCCTCCCAATCGGTAGTGCAACACCCACAACCCCCAAACACGAGCGAAAGCAGTACAGGGGCCTCGGTCCTCACGGCCTCCGCGCCGGCCGAGCCTCTTGTACTGAACACAACGTCGGCAATAACGTTGGATGACCCTGAGATGAGAAAGAAAGATTCCACCAGAATGAATCGACTAACAAAGGATGAACGAGCAGGAATCGACAAGATAGTAGGGACACTGGTGGAGCGAAAGGAAAGTGAGGAGTATATAACAGACGTGTATAACTCGTATGCCGACAGCCGCAGACGACACTTTGTCGTACGACTTTGTTATCACACTCTGAATACATATGAGGATAGGTACCACGATAAAGGTCCCGAAGGCTTAGCGGCCCTATATAGGAAGGTAGACATTGGGGAAGAAGGAGAGGGCGATGTAACGAACCTCTTCACTCGTACACTCGAGGTCTATCGACACCTTAGAGAACACAGGCAGATCACAAAAGCAGAAACCCCCATAGAGACTAACCCCCAGGAAGGAAGGACTGATACCATGATGCCCATCAAAGAGGCCGCCCCCTACTGGGTCCCCCCACGAGGTCAGGGAACACATGACGACATCAACCACCAAGATGCGAAGGGAAGGGTTGTATATAATTGGGTCTACCAGCCATGGGACCGACAAGATATTTTGACCTTCAGAAAAACTCTACCCGACTTAAGAAAGAACCCGACTGCCTTCTACACCGAACTGGGTACAGCCTTAGGTTCAACAATAATGACTTTAGCAGATATCGACTTGTTCTTCGGGCTATGTCTGCCGGCTGATGTGTGGAAACAAATCCGGAAAGTTGACCATGCTGAGCCGTTTGGATATACCTGGGTACAACTCGATACCATAGATAAACAGCGAGAACCGGGACAGAAACCCCCGAAAGCCATATTGGAGCTCCCAGACAAGATTGTACAGAAGTTGAAGACTCTAATCCCAGAAAGAAAGGTAGACTGGTCGATAGTGACGGCTTGTCGCCAGAAACCCCAGGAGGATGTGTCTGAATACTTCTCCCGATTCGAGACTGTGTTTTCCGATTATAGTGGCCAGGACATGACCACTGCAACCGGACATCACCTCTTTGTCCAGAATTACGTGAAGGGTCTGTCACAAGAAGTCTCCCAGAAGCTACAGACCAGCGAGAGTAGTTGGGCAGCCTCCAAACCCGCAGCTATCCTCCAGATGGCCCAATACTACGAAAACCAAAAGAATGAGAACGATAGGGCGTCAGAGAGGAAGAAAAAGGAACTGAAGGAGAGGGTAATGATAGCACAGTTGCAAGGGGTGACTATAGGAAGGGAACCACCGAAAGGGAATTACCAACCAACCGCCCCTAGAAAGCTACCCCCTAGAGATCATACACCTGCACCCTACAACGGACGGAGAGACTTAGATGGGAACCAATGTGCGTTCTGTAGAGGGTTCGGGCACTGGAAATCCCAGTGCCCGGTCCTTCTGGAATTGAACAAAAATAGGGACCCCAAAGACACAGCATATGACCCCAGAAATAGAGGACAGGGACGAGGGTACACGAACGACGCCATCAACGACAGGCCAGGCAGACCAAACACCTTTGATCGCCCCCGACAAAACCAGTGTCAGCAGTCCGACTACGAAAGCACCCATGACTTCGCATAGGACCGCCAGGGGCAAGGGAGGGATCCAGTCGAACTCCGTGTTGACCAGCAAGGTCCTTACGTCACCGCTAAGGTCTTGGGCACAAAATCTCCATTCCTGGTAGATACTGGGGCGACACGTAGTGCGTTATCTAAACGACTGATTCCTAGGGCACCCTTGTCTGGCTCACACGTAACCTCAATAGGCTTCGATGGAACGCCCTCCACTAACCCCTTATCAGCACCAATCTCCTTTGACGTAGAAGATAACGCCACTGACACGACCTTTCTGCTCTCCTCCAACACCCCCGATGCTATTATGGGACTTGATTTGCTAAAACATTTTCGAGCTACCATCAGATGCTCCCCAGACGGAGTTCGAGTCATCCTGCACGATAACCCAGATCTGTTCAGACCCTGTCACACACGGCGTATGCTCTCTATAACCGATGCTGACCTATCCCTACTCGACACATTACCTTCACATCTATGGGCTAAAACCGACTCAGATGTAGGGCGCATGGTGATCGACCCAGTACACATAACCGTCCGACCGGACGCAGTGCTCCCAAAGCTTCCACAGTATCGGATATCGCCCGAAGGCGAGAAGGCATTGGTGGAAATCATCGAGTCCCTAGTCGATGCAGGAGTGGTAGAAGAAGTAGTCAGTAATGTTTGCAACAGCCCTATACTACCCATTGTAAAGAAGCAAGGCGAGGGAGATGAGAAAGCATACCGCTTTATTGTTGACTTACGAGAAGTTAACAAAGTAGTCATACCTCAGTACCCCGTGGTCTCAGACATCACCACCATCCTCACCCTGATTCCATCCACTGCCACCACCTTTACCGTTATTGATCTCAAGAACGCATTCTTTTCCATCCCCATCCACCCAGACAGCCGCTACCTGTTCGGCTTCACTTTAAAAGCCCGTTCGTACAGATTCTGTAGGGCACCCCAAGGCTACACTGAGAGTCCCAGCATTTATAGCCAAGCCCTCAAGAGGCAACTAGATGCAGTCCAACTACCCGATGGAGTGGTGTTAATACAGTACGTCGATGACCTTCTTTTGGCGGCCGACACCACTCCACTTGCCGTCACAGCCACCATTCACCTCCTCCACTTCCTCGCGGAGAACGGTCACAAGGTCTCCAGGAAGAAATTGCAATTCTGCCAACCCCAAGTAACATATCTAGGCCACCTACTATCCAAAGACGGGAGAAAACTTACCCCTGACCGAATTCAGACCATCCTAGAAACCCCTGTTCCCAAAACTCAGAAACAAGTGCGGTCCCTAGTAGGCCTCACCTCCTTTTGTCGACAATGGTTGCCAAACTTCAGTCTCATCGTAAAACCTCTGCTTTCCCTGCTGGCTAAAGATGTCCCCTTCCCCCTCCCCTGGACACCCGAATGCCAATCCTCCTTCAAAGAATTACGAGACGCCCTCTGCTCGGCCCCAGTCCTAGGAACCCCAGACTACACTAAACCTTTCTCCCTCTACACCCACGAAAGGGAGGGATGTGCACTGTCTGTCCTAACCCAGTCCATAGGCCCTAAACAACGCCCTTGTGCCTACTTCTCTGCCACTCTTGACCCCGTAGCCAGAGCTTTGCCCGCCTGCCTTCGAGCAGTAGCCGCCGCTGCTGTCTCCATCCGACAAAGTGAGGGGATCGTGCTCTCGAACCCCCTCACAGTATTGGTACCCCATGCGGTTGACACCCTCCTGAACCAAACCAAGACTCAACACCTGACTAGCGCACGACTGACTGGTTACGAACTGACTTTACTCGCACCCCACATCACATTGAAACGATGCACCACTCTGAATCCAGCTACTCTACTACCTCTCCCTGACGCTGACTCCAATGCGTCCCCTATACATGACTGCGTGACCCTCACCGACGAACAGACCAAGAGTAGGGTTGACCTCCGGGACACTGCCTTCCCGGACCCTGACGGAGAACTGTGGGTGGATGGCTCATGCATCAAGCTCCCCGATGGCACCACCTCAGCTGCCTATGCAGTCACCACAGCCCGAACAGTTGTTGAGACAGCCCGCATCATGCAGCGATCCGCACAGGCGGCGGAACTAATTGCTCTCACACGAGCCTGCATCCTGGCAGCAGGGACGACCGCAAACATTTACACAGACAGTCAGTATGCCTTCGGGGTAGTTCACCACTTTGGGCTCTTATGGAAAGAGAGGGGATTCTTGACTTCCCATGGCACACCCATCCTGCATGGAGATCTAGTCTCTGCCCTGACCGAAGCAGTCCTCCTCCCCACACGGCTGGCTGTGATCAAATGCCAGGCACACAAGAAGGTGACAGACATTATAGGACAGGGAAATGCACTAGCTGACATTACTGCCCGAACCACAGCCGAGAATAGGTCCACGACCCATATGTACGTGACCAGGTCACAAACTGAGAAATGGAAGGATGCTAGGGAAACGATTAGGGATATCCAACTAGCCAGCACACCACACGAATTAACTGAATGGGCCCGGGTGGGATTGAAGGACGATGACGGTTGCTGGCGAACTAAAGACTCAAACAAATGGTTGCTACCCGACTCATACTTGATCCCCATGCTGACCATGGCACACTACCCTGCACACATAGGGTCTGCTCCCATGATCGAACTCATCTCCAAAGTCTGGCACAACGACAAAATCCCAGACTCAGCCAAACGCCTGGTCCAACAATGCCTGGTATGCCTCCAACACAACCCTGGGAAAGGAACTGCTGTACCCCGGGGAGGGTTTGGGGTCCCCAATCACCCCTTTGAAGTCCTGCAAATGGACTACGTCCAGTTAGAAAGGTGCCAAGGTTTGAAGTACGTACTTGTCGTTGTGTGTGCCTTCAGCAAGTGGGTGGAAGCCTATCCAACCCACGACAACACCGCTATGACTACCGCAAAAGTACTACTGAAAGAATTCTTCCCCCGATACGGCCTTTGTCGAATTTTGTGGAGCGACAACGGCCCCCACTTTGTAGCCGAGGTTATCCAACTCATCTTAAAGGGGCTGGGTGTAAAACAGAAGTTCCATGCGGTCTTCCATCCCCAGTCTGCAGGCTTGGTTGAGCGACATAATGCCACATTGAAGCTTAAGATAGCAAAAATAGTCGCAACTACAGGACTGAAATGGCCAGACGCCCTCCCGCTAGCATTGCTATCAATGCGTTCCACCCCCACTAAACACCACTTGACACCCTACGAGGTCGTTTTCGGGCGGCCCATGAACCTTTGGACTGCGCCAAAGCCAACATCCATCCACGACGTCCCGGACGTCCTCATGTCTGACTATTTGTATAACCTAACTAAAACGTTGTCTGTTATCCATCAGCAGGTGCTGCACACCATTCCCGATGTTTCCAGGGGCCCCGGACACGACATCCAACCCGGTGGCTTCGTCTTAGTGCGTAACTTCCAGCGCACCAAGAGTCTGGAGCCCCGGTGGACAGGCCCCCTGCAAGTCCTGATCACCACCCGAACAGCTCTTCGAGTGGAGGGGAAACGTAATTGGCTGCATGCACACCACTGCAAGAAGGTATCACCGACCCTGACGACCACGGACAACATCACCGCCCAAGAAGAACTTCTGGACAAGGACCGACCATCCCTGCGCCACTGCCCAGATACAGAAACACTTGAGTTAGTGAAATATCCCGATCCCACCGTGCCATCCAAGGAAGGGTATAACTTGCGACGAAAGGAGAGAACTTCGGCTAAGCAGACGACAAACTAAGTGGAAATCTCAGAGCGGTAGCCTAGCCACCTCAAAGGCCACCAGGAGAGAAACTAAACAAAGTCTGTGGTTCTGCCCGCTACCGAGTTCCTTGAAGGTGATGGAAGCGCCCGATATGAAGATGATGGAAGCAACCGGACGTCCGAAGATCCACTACAAAAACCCAAAGACTGACAGAATGCACAGCTCAAAGACTATTACACTTTTCATTACCCTTCTCTTTTGCCTTCTCCTCATGGTCACCTTCTGGATCATGGAGGAGAGCACACCCGCTCATAAGACATTGCTGACCACCGTTCAACCTATCACCATGAAAGAACACCATTTGATCTCACTTTCACCCCAACTCCGAGAAAGACGTAAGGAGTTCTGGAATAACTCTTTTGTGCAGTTGCTCCACCAACACAATCTTGCCTCCAACTCCACTAACTGCTGGATCTGTGGATTGCTACCACATGCCACTGGACACTCAATCCCTTTCATCCCTTCACCTTTTTCTGTCCATGGTTCCTGCCTCGCCTGGCTAATCCTCCTGCAGGAAAGCTACAAGGACAATGCCACTTCCGGCAAAACTGTGTCACACTTCTACCATGGGTTCTGGCTGAACAAAACTGGAAAAACTTCTGCCCTCTTCTGCCCTCTGAGATCAAACACTTCCTTTCACATGGACATCCCTGCCAAAGAACGAGTTGAAATGCAAGTGTTCAACAACCCAGCCAGACCTACCTTCTCTTACCTCCGGAAACGAACGGCCGACACCCTGACAGTGGCCCTATCCGTCATCAACATCACTGGATTTGTGTGCCTCGAAGGCCTGGGGGCGCAGCTGGTGGGCCACAGCTCCTGCCTCATCACCCGAACATTGGACTCAGTCGATCCACCCTCCTTTGTTGCCTCCCCGAATATGTACTTCATCTGTGGTACTAAGGCCTACACCTGGCTCCCGAAAGGTTGGGGAGGCACCTGCTACATCGCTTTTGTCCTTCCACCGACATATGTGGCTCCAGCAAACCATCACCGACAGAAACGTGCCAAAGACCTTGTACAAGCCGACTCCACCGGGGCACAGTTCATGGATGCAGTAAAGGGACTAAACGGTGATGGATTAAAACCATGATCTCTTGACTTGGTAAGAGCATTCTGCATCATTCAGAAACTCTGTCCATCACCACCCCCTTTTTCCCAAATCGATTTTATCCACACTCAGTGTGGGAGGGTATGCTCAGACGTGAGTCCCTTGCTCATTGCACCATCAGGATTCAGGCAAGCCGGGCCGACGAAGGCTGTGATGCCAGAAACCGGTCCCCGGAAGCTTGTTTCCTTCCCAGTATAAGAATTGGCTTGGTAGTTTGGTTTGCCCTGTTCCCATCATGCACTGGGACAGGTACAGACTAATTTGCATGTAGCCAGGTTCTGAGCTGGGATGGTGCAGTGAGCTAAAAAACGGTGATGGATTAAAACCATGATCTCTTGACTTGGTAAGAGCATTCTGCATCATTCAGAAACTCTGTCCATCACCACCCCCTTTTTCCCAAATCGATTTTATCCACACTCAGTGTGGGAGGGTATGCTCAGACGTGAGTCCCTTGCTCATTGCACCATCAGGATTCAGGCAAGCCGGGCCGACGAAGGCTGTGATGCCAGAAACCGGTCCCCGGAAGCTTGTTTCCTTCCCAGTATAAGAATTGGCTTGGTAGTTTGGTTTGCCCTGTTCCCATCATGCACTGGGACAGGTACAGACTAATTTGCATGTAGCCAGGTTCTGAGCTGGGATGGTGCAGTGAGCTAAAAAACGGTGATGGATTAAAACCATGATCTCTTGACTTGGTAAGAGCATTCTGCATCATTCAGAAACTCTGTCCATCACCACCCCCTTTTTCCCAAAGCTACAAGGACAATGCCACTTCCGGCAAAACTGTGTCACACTTCTACCATGGGTTCTGGCTGAACAAAACTGGAAAAACTTCTGCCCTCTTCTGCCCTCTGAGATCAAACACTTCCTTTCACATGGACATCCCTGCCAAAGAACGAGTTGAAATGCAAGTGTTCAACAACCCAGCCAGACCTACCTTCTCTTACCTCCGGAAACGAACGGCCGACACCCTGACAGTGGCCCTATCCGTCATCAACATCACTGGATTTGTGTGCCTCGAAGGCCTGGGGGCGCAGCTGGTGGGCCACAGCTCCTGCCTCATCACCCGAACATTGGACTCAGTCGATCCACCCTCCTTTGTTGCCTCCCCGAATATGTACTTCATCTGTGGTACTAAGGCCTACACCTGGCTCCCGAAAGGTTGGGGAGGCACCTGCTACATCGCTTTTGTCCTTCCACCGACATATGTGGCTCCAGCAAACCATCACCGACAGAAACGTGCCAAAGACCTTGTACAAGCCGACTCCACCGGGGCACAGTTCATGGATGCAGTAAAGGGACTTGTTCCACTCTGGGGCTCAATGGCAAACAGCCGTGCCATCCGCCACTTAACCCAGGCAGTCGAGACGGCGATGAACATTACGGCTGGCATCCTCGCCAACAACACTGCTGAGCTTCAGGCCGTCCGCCTGGTGGCTCTTCAGAACCGCCTCGTTCTAGATGTGGTTCTGGCTGATCGTGGAGGAGCATGCCGCATCATTGGGTCCAGCTGTTGTACCTACATACCGGATAACTCACCCTCAGTCTACAAAGCAATTGAACACCTCCACAGACTTTCCGCAGAGGTTCATCAGGAGCAAGAAGGATGGTCCCTTGGAAGCTGGTTTTGGGACACTATTAAAAGTTGGGGATGGAGGCTATTTTCATTTATCCTAATACCAATTGTGATACTATGTGGATGTTGCTTGGGGATTCAGTGTCTGCCACCTTTATGTTCGCTTTTTATGAACTGCATCTGCCCTAAGACTTTGAACTTTGAAGCAGAGCGAATGAAAGCTCTTTATGAGGTGGAAGTTCGTAGTATTATGGGGATAGATCCGAACTAGACAAGCTGGCGAGATATGTTAAAAGGGAGGACTGTGGAAATTTAGCTTGTAACTGAACATTATCTGCGCCATCTTGCCTCTCCCCAGCGCCACGCACAGCGAACGCACGGCCGCCATTTTAGGCACCCCACTCTCTCCCCCGCTCATTGTCGATCGCCAGCGCGTTCCCCTGGCGCTGCAAGCATCCCCCGCGCGCCGGCCACCCCCGCTCTCTCATACACGGGCCATAAACCCTCTCCTTCTGCGCGACCCTGCCATGGAACCACATCCCACGCCTGACCGACATCCCATACATGGTCATGCATCTCTTTTGATAACCCCCTTCCTCTGCGCCCCATTGTCCGAATCGATCCCAGGCCATCACCTAGCCCTGCGGATGCAGTTTATTGCCCCTACTGTAAGGGAAACACCCCACATCAAAGGGATTACAGTAGATCAGAGCCCCTACCCCCTGAGACCCGGCCGGTCGCACACACCCCCGGGAATTGGCGGAATGTCCAGCTGTGTGATAGCCATCTCCTACTGTGGATGGGGTGGGAACTTCCACTGTAGATATGTGTGGGAACGAGCTCGAAGTGGGGATTCCGAGGATGTTCTTTCATGTTCCAAGACAATCTCAAGAATGTGCCATGTATGATAAACCTGCAATAAAGTCATAAACCTGTGTATAAGAGGCCAGGCCTCAGAGATACAGTTAGAGCACCTCGTGACGATACCTTGCTGTCTGATCTGATGTGTTCTGCTCCGACGGAATAAAAACTTTGTTTCCTGCCTTCCAGTCTCCGGCGCCTGCCTCTTTCATTGGTAAATTATCGAATGGTATGAGAGGCGATTACCGCCGGGCAATACTTGAAAGGTTATCGACTGAACCTGCCGCTACCATTTAACATGACGAGAATTAACTTTTCCACTCCTTCAAACATGTTGCCTTGAGGCACTTCCTGGGGACTTCAAAGTACTTAGTGGTGACACAAAAAGAAGCATGACATATTTTATTAGTGTTTGTTTGTTTCAGTTGGTATTCTTAGGGTCTGGGGCAATATCATAAAGGTTCGGGGGAACAGAGCAGAGATGTGTGCCTTATTTCAAAGAATTTTACGGTCTATAGCACACTCTCAAGGATAGTACATGAGCTGCAGGTATTACAATCCGAAAAAGGAAGAGAAACTACTCCAATCCAACCCACTCTACGACACTTTACTCTATGCCATTCTCCTCTACGCCACACCACCAACGTTTAGCCATGGTGAACAGGAGCCACGCTGTCTACAACATGGCTAAAACACATTACCAAAGCCAATATCTCCTGCATAGGTGAGACCTCCTGGCTTTACCAGGCATGTGTCCCCGGTGTTGGACTGCTTTACAAGCACACCAAAGAATAACGGTGTTGAGTGGACCGCAAGACTCGAACGGCACTGCTGTAAAACATGCTAAGTGGCACATTATAAACCTTACAACTTGCTAAGCGGCACATTATAAACCTTATTTAAAGCGGTATGGGCCCGGCCCCCTTCCGCCTTCCAGCTCCAGTGGAACAATGATTTCTCACAGGCTGACCTGGGCCAAGAGAGAACTGCTCTATACACCTATGCAAACACCAAGCCGGCATGCTCCATTGTATACTGGGGCTTTGCACAGCTACTGCACCTGCATGCATATTGACATCTCAGCTGTAGGGGGCTGCATGCCTCCTCTGATTTATTAGCAGTGTGAGGAGTTTTTTCCTTCACCGCATGTATGGATAGAATTAAAGCTTAGTGTGGCTGCATACGGCTCCTCCGCAATGGCGTTGCCCCACTGGCTCAGAGCCATCAGAAAATAAAGAAAACAATATTGCAGTATCCTTTTATTTTTAAGCCGCTGGCTCAGCCAGCGTGTGGAGGGAGGTGTGGGGCTGAGGCATGCCCCATGGAGGGGGGGAGGAGGAGGAGGGCTATTGCACTCCCTAAGTGCTCATGTGTGTTTGGTCAGCTGTCTCGGGCCCAGCTGTATTGAACAGGCGAGTTAGAGAAACTCCACAGACTCCCTGGTCTGAGTAGGGCATCTTTTTAGCCTGCTCAAGCCAATCCCCTTGCTTGGACAGGGAGTCTGTGATGGGTCTGCAGTGTCTACTGGGACAAGGAAGTCCCAGCACCAAGGTGCGACATGGGAGATGGCCAGCAGCATGTAAGTTTATCTTTTTTTAAATGTTTTATTCTTATTATGTTCCACTCCTCCCCCCCCCCTCCCCTCCACTTTGTGTATGTGGCAGCCACCACTGATCACCACACTGGCAGATCTAATCATATCCTTTGGCTTCACCCGCACTTCCTATGCAAACGACACACAGATAGTTGTCTCACCTGATAGTAGAGCTGAGGTTGTTGTGGTAAGGTTCTCTGAGTATATGCAAGCTGTCAGTTCCTGGATGGCCAGGAACTACCTGAAATTGAATTCAGGAAAGATGGGGAAGTTATGATTTTCGGTTCTCAGCAATCTTTATAGTCTATAGAATGGTGACCTGTGGAGATAGGCCCACGCCGGTGAGGAAAACCAACTTGGGAGTCATTATAAACAATACATTATCTCTTCATGATCAGGCAAAAGCAGTCCCTTTGGCTGATTTTTACACCTTGAAATTAATAAAAATACATTCTCCCATATACACCCACTCATTTGCAGAAAATAGTGGTCACCTCACTGGTGTTATCAAGGATTGAATGTGCGAATAGACTGTATGTAAATGCCAATCAGAATGTGTTAAAAAAAAAAACACAGACTTTGCAGAATGACGCGGCTCGTACTCTTTTAAAAATCCCTAAATATCACTCGGTTTCTGGGTCTATTAGAAAGCTTCATTGGCTCCCTGTGATGCAGAGGGTGCTCTTTAAGGCTCTCTACACTGGTTACAAGGCCTTGCATAATTAAGGTCCTGAATTGTTCCTAAGAACAGCTTTTCTTAGTACTCACCTCCCAGATCACTGTGTTCCACCTCTGCTAAATTGGGATTAGTACCTAGGTATAAGTGTGCCTCTTGGGGCGGTAAAGGCTTTGTGGTGGGAGTTGCAAAACAAAAGCCTGGAACAATCTTTCCTTTCATATCAAATCTATGCCAAATCTGCTGGCATTTAGGAAGTCATTAAAAACCTGGTTCTTTATGACCTGCTAAAAGCTTCTCCGGGATCCTTTCTTTTGCATATTCTCAGCTAGCGCCAAGACGCCTGTGGCATTCGAGAGATAATCAAGACCATTTAACATTACATTTTTCCCCACATCAGAATAGATTTTACTCAAAAGAGGGAGCCCAGCGTGTCTAAGTTAAACACTGATTTAGCTTCTCTTACTTGACCCCTGCATGCTTTGTCAGCCTGTCATGGTGGTGTGTTTACAGTGCTCCTCCCACTATTTCCATTAAAGATGAAGATTGGTTGTCTTCCTACTGCCTGTATTTTTTCGTGCAAAGGTATGAGGGTTAATAAGTAGTATCCTATTCCTCATAGGCGAGGACATCTTTTGCCCCTGCCAAAATGTTGGCCATTCCAGACACACTGTGTCCAGCACAATATTTAGCCTTTCTCAATAATTTATTTGAAAAGTTTTATATAGGAGCAGGGGAGGTAATCGAAGAATGAAAGCGGGAAAGAGGTGGGGGAGGGTGAAAGAAACACAACCGGGAGACGAGGAAAAACAGTGTCCTGTGTGCTGTGATCCCAGTGGAAATGGTGTCATTTCCACACCTTCGCAGTGTATGGCTCCCTTTACGCTGTGGACTCTCTCAGAGGGGTCTCTGAGACAACAGGGTATACATACTGGATCCCTCCCCAACAAGGGGAGAGGGAGTGCTTTGGCAAGGTTCTCCATTCCCACACCTCTGCTGTGTGTGTGGCTCCCTTGACGCTGTGGACCCTCTCTCAGAGGGGGCTCTAAGACTCCAGGGTATAAATGTTGGATCCCTCCCCAACAAGGGGAGAAGGAGTGCTTTGGTAAAGGGCACATGGTTACAATAGTTAGAGTTGCAAAAGTCCAAGACAGAAGAAACAAGTCCCCAGGAGAGGGAAGAGGGAAGGGGTGGGGGGGTCAGGGGGCTGTGAAGAGGGTCAGATCTGGCAGATCAGCAGTGGGAGTGAAAAACCTCGTGGAGGCCCAAGAAGGTATAGTAAACAGGCCCCACGCTTAGATGAGGTCTCATAATCATCAATTTAAGTCTGGGCGCCATTTTAGTCAGGCAAGTCCCAGGTAACTGGGCACAATGATCCCTGGGCACAATGTCCACCATCTTGGGGTCAGGCAGCTGGGATCTGGTCAGCCCGTGCTGAATCCCCCAGAGTCAGGGTATCTCCAGAGGCACTCACTCTCAATATCTGGGGGGCCCTCGGCATCAGTGGGGGCCCCATCCACCAACATCAGAGGTCCCCTACCGGTGTGCCCCGCAGGGCGGATGATGGGAACACCTCGTCTCGTCCTCGGTTACAATCGTCCTCCACTCCTCTCATCTTACTGCCGCAGCCTCGGGTCTCGATAGTGGATGTTGCCGCCCTCCACCGTCACCTGCTTGGCCCCGTTACAGCTGCACTCAGCCCCCAGCAGGCGCTCAATCGGGCGCTCGGCAGGCCAGCCTAGTAGTGCAGCCTCACCTTCAGCGGCTCTGGTGGCCAGTTACTTCCCCCGGTGCTCACGAGACCCGGTCTTCAAGGATCTTCCAGTGGATTCCGCCGCACAGTGCTGTTGTCTCCAAGGATCCGGGTTGCGGTCATTGGCGGTCATAAAAAAGCCATAACACTTTAACAGAGTTTCAGTAACTTACATTGCACAACTTCTCACCAAGCTATAACGTATAACAAAACAGCTTACTATTAATCACATAGGTAAAACCTAAAGCATTTACCAATGCTTGCTAACATGGTCACCCCCACTTTTTGCCTAGTATGTGATGCAATTTTGACAGAAGTGCACTGGGTTCCTGCTATCCAGGTCCCCAGTGCCAGATCTCTTTCCCTAAATTGTACAAGTGTTCCTTCAATTTTCAATGCCTTTAGCACCCCCTCTAAGTCCCAAGTAAATGGTACTCCTGACACTGAATGAGGCAGATGCTGAGCCCTCAGGAAAGATACCTTGTTTGAGGGCTTTGGACTCACCACTGTGGAGTACAGGATCAGGTTCAGGAAAACTTGCAAAACCTTGGGTCAGACCTGGGTAGATTATGTGGGTAGATTATGTTGACTTCTTAATCAAACCACTAGGTGGCTGGTTAAAAGGTAACAACTTGCAAGACTATGATGGGCTTTATAAATAATGAAAGAGCCTCTGTTATTCAATTCAATTCTTTATTTCGATATTTGTTACAAATCATAAAAGCGTACAATAAAATAATCATTCATAAAAGAAACATACGATAAAATTACCAGTCTTAAAAAAACATGATTGTTTACAAGTTAAAAAATCTTTGGTTTAAAAGTTTCTGAAACCACATTACAAAACCATTAAAGTTGGCGCAGTAGTGACATTGAGTAGTCTCAGTGACTTTTTATTCTAAGTTCTTACGATAACGAACAATAGATTTCAAGAAGCTGGCTACTATAAATACCAACAACTCTCCCTCCAACATCTGTAAAAAGAGTAAGGCTGGGCGACATTGTCTATGACCAGTATGCCTCAGAAACGGGATAAGCCATTTTTTCCTTGGTTCCGTATAAAATTTACAGAAAAGAATAGTATGCAAAGTCGATTGTGGGGAAATAAGATCACAAGGGCAGGGAGAAAGAATTTTAGCCCAATTATTTTGCACTGGAAATGTGATCATTCGATGAAAGAAATTCATCCTAAATCTTACCAATAGGTAGCGCTCATAGCTTGTGATGTTGAGAGGAAGGTACGGCTGTATTGTAGGTACCAGTTGTATCATTAGACTGTGAGTGACAGAAGGTTTAGCAATTTCACTCAACAGTCTCAACTCCTCCAAATGGGCAAGAGCTTTATTTTTTAGGATCTTCCTCGTAACCTCACATATTGAGGAGGGATTATGAAAGTATTTATCCCAGCCCAAGTCATGAAGAAAAGTTGCAATGTACCACAGCCACTTGGACCTATGAACGTTATCCATGGTGAAGCAGTCGGACAGGAGAGACTGGGAGAGGGTAGCTTTGTCTGAGGACCATATTTTGCGCCATAATAAAAGTGGTTCCACTTTAGCTAGGTCCGCCACATGAACGAGACCCAGCTCTGTATGGCATGCAAAAGTACCCGTACTCCCAGGAACTGAAAAAAGGAACCTCAAAAACGAATTGTCCACTTTCTGGATACTAACCGTACTCACAAAGCCCCAAAGACCCGCCCCATACAAAGCCACAGATAGACATTTAGCTTTATAGATATGAATAATTTCAGTTGGAGCTCTATTTCCCAATTTCCTGGTGAAATTGAGAAGGGCTGTTGCTGTTCTTAGAAAAAGAAGTTTTCTAGTTTCTACAGCCGATTTCCAGGATAATTTGTGATCCATTGTTATGCCTAAATAAGGGTATGTTTGAGTGGTAGCTATTTTCTCTTGATTCAGATAGATGCCCCTCATTTTAGTTATACTTTTGTGGCCAGAGCTTGCCCTCATGACAAAGGTTTTACTTATATTTATCTTCAGGTCAAGGCTTGCCATGAATGTGGAGTATCTATTCAGATTTTTTTGAAGTTCATGGGGGGTACCAGCCAAAATGACAGCGTCATCTGCATAAAGTAGTGCAGGTATTGGACGATTGTTCGCCATAGGGAGATCCTGGGATCTCCTCAACATCTTTTTCCAGCCCATTTGTATACAATGTAAAGAGGAAAGGGGCCAGGACGCATCCTTGCCTAACCCCTTTTTCTACTGGAAAGTCATCCGTCAACTCCCCCCCCCCCCTCCCATAGCGCACTCTTGCGGTGGCATTTGCATAAAGTTCCCTAATAAACTTAAGCAAGTTCAATGGAACCCCTGTGTCAGCCAGTATAGCCCAAAGTTTGGAATGGGAGACACAGTCCAATGCGGCCGATAAATCCACATAGACCATATACAGGTCTCCTCCTTTAATATACACATACTTGTCAATCAAAAGCGAAAGGTTTAGGGCCTGTTCGATGGTCCCCAGACCCTGGCGGAACCCGTACTGTAAATCTGAAATAATCCTGCCATCATCCGCCCAATCTTGTACTTGCTCTAAAATGACTCGACCTGCCACCTTACCCAGGGAGTCTAAAAGAGAGATTGGACGATAGCAGGATACTGACTCCCGATCACCTTTTTTAAAGATGGGGACTAGTACGGATTTTGACCATGAAGGTAATAAACCTATTTTACAAGATGCATTCAGGACTCTGGTTAAAAGGGGGGTCCAGAGGTCCACTTGATTTTTAAATAAATCAATAGGCACACCATCTGGGCCCGGTGCCTTTCCGTTTTAAATTGCATTCAGAGCCAGGGCAGTTTGTTTCAGAGAGAACTCTCGGTCAATAGGGTAGATAGTATCTACATCATTCCAGGAATTAAGATTCTGATGATTTAAGTCCTGCGATTTGAGTGACTCCCTACCAGCTGAGAAGATCTTGGAAAAGTAAAGAACCCATTCCTTTTCTTCGATTGCTAGATCTAACTTGGCATGATGCATGTTATCGGTTAGGAAAGGAGACTTTACCACTTCCCAAAAAGCTGCCATGTTTTTTTGAGAGCAGGTTTCATGCAATTGCTCCCAAAGTTGATTTTTTAGTTCTTTTTTCCTAATTCTTAGTGCAGAATTATAGGCTTTCCTTAGTAATGTTATCTCATATGGTACCCTAATCGGTTTTCTCAATGCCGCTTTTAAATTTGAATATGCAACCGTGCAGTCGTGATTGAACCAGCCTTTCTGCTTTTTTGAAGTATGATTTATTTCTACCCACAGGGCTTCATTGATCGCTTTGACAATCAGTTCAAAGATTGCAATGACTTCTGTGTGGGTAGTATCTGGATTAAGACATTTCGTAATCGAGGGATAGGCCCTCATTATCACTTGTTTTGTTGACTCCATGAGGTCTACTTTCCCCCATTTAAGTGCATAACCATTTAATCTGTTTAGCACCAGATTATTTTGCGATAAAATAGTACCCAGACCACTCTTCAGTTTGTGAATCAGAGAGAAGGAAATGCTGAGGGGATAGTGATCGCTAAGCGGGATTATGTGTCTAGTAAAACCTGCATCTTGAGTCCTCTCACCATTTGAGACCAAGATATAATCTATAGTTGTCAAATATCCTCTCCCATGAAAAGTAGGAGCCAGGGTTAAATTCTTATCATTCCAGGTATTTGCCTGAACCAGGTCTAGGTCGAATAAGGTTTCATTTAGATAATTACCTAAGACAGAATGTCTAAAATGTGGGATTGGATTTCCAAATTCATCCAGAATACCACAAATGTTGTTATTATTTGTAGTAAAACATGGACCCAAGTTGAAATCCCCCCCCCCCAGATAACTACCTCTTCACTTGTTGTCTTCCTGATTCTAGTTTTTAATATGGACCGGATCAGGGATACCAAAGTGATTGCCTCAGCGTCAGAGAGATTATTATAAAAATTCCCTATGAGGAAGCTGTCCCTATTATTTAAAGTCCGCCTAAGAATCTGAAAATTTGGATCCAAATTCATGGGGACTACTTCCTTTATATTAAGGAGGTTTGAACCATAAATTGTTAAACCTCCTTTCACTCTACCTGAGATGGAGGGTTGGGCAGGTGTAAAATAGGTTTTAAAACCTTCCATGTGTATCACATCAATGGCCCAAGTCTCTTGAAGTGCTAAGATATCAAATTTAGAGCTGAAATCCCTCCATATGTCATTTCTGACCTTTGATCGTTGGCCTGCTATGTTCCAAAATAATACTACAATTTGGGATTTAATCTCCTCCCCTACACATTTCTGCATGTCTGATTCATGTCCCACAATAGGATTAAGATTTGGGTCCTGTTCTATGGCCGAAGTAAGTTCGGATTGATTTAGACCTATAAGCTTGCCTGGTAGATCAATGGATGAGGACTGATGCTGATTATGTCTTGAATTAAAGACATGAGAAGCATACGAAGTAGAGTTAGAGTTAACGTCTATGCTAATGGAGGGCGCCTTTTGTAGGCTATCGACTGCATCTTTTATTACTCCACATGAATTAAGTCAGTCCACTCCTTCCAAGCCTGTTAGTGCCGCATAGCAGTTATAAAGAGGTAAAGAATGGTCATCCTGCTGACAAGGTGGAGGCCCAAAACGATGCTCCTGATGTGGTAATAAGGACCTGAAACGAACATCCTGATGTTCAGATGGAAACCTTGGGTGACCGGTCTGATAGTAAATTGAAGGGATGAGACAATCAGGCTGAGGATAAAATTGTGAAACGGAACAATGATTCTGATTTTGAAGAAAAGGCCTAAAGACGTCATTCCTGTGTTGATAAGAAGAATTATAATAATCTCACTGGCCTAAAAAAGGGGGCCTGGGGCAATCCTCCAGATGTTGAAGTGAGTGAGTGACGCGGTCAGCTTGACGATTAAACGAGATCCTAGGATGGGCATCCTGATGTTGAAATAAGGGTCTAATGCGGTCATCCAGATTTTGAAATAGTGGGTTCAAATTATTTTCGACGATCGGGTGTACTCTGGGATAAAAGTAGGGCAGGTCATGTACCTCAATTGTGTTGGTGGAATTAAAAGGAAACCAATTTAGGATGTATCTGACTGCCCTTTTATCTCTAAAATTAATTGTTATAATATCCCCCATGATATCTTTTTTTCTATGTCCTAACCAGGAAAGATGCCTAACTCATAGAATTTCTCCGTTTATATCTGGGGGAAGTGGACGATTCTGCCTAAGCTAGAAGATAACCTTGTTTTTTAGTTGGCTGTGGTCTTCTCTTTTTCCATCCTCTAGGAGAGGAACTCCCGTAAGGACCACCACAAGGGGAGCTGCTTCCGGAGGGAGATCTACATTAAGAATTTTAGGCACGGGTGTCCTTACAGGGTCTTCAATCTCAATTTGTTTTTTGGAAGTTTGTTGAGAGTTTAATTTCCCACCCGCCTCCACCTCTTTCTCTTTAAATTGGACATTTGAGCGAGATTTTTGGGGAGGGATCACATTCTGGGTTTTTGATTCTACTTGGCTTCTGACTCTTACTTTCAATCCCTCTTGGTTAATAGTGTTTCAGGGCGGTGCAATAAGTGGAGGCACTAATGGGGATTTAGATAAATCCTTGTTTCCCTCCTTGATCTCCCCAATTGCCTGTTCTAAGTTCCCCAACTGTAGGACTATTGTTTTTAGTCTTTCTAGTAGTGGCAGTGTGAAATATCTAATCAATTTCTCAATGTTCCCCAGTAAATGAGTGTCTGGTATTTCAATTATTGGGAGGTGTAAAGGAGTAGCCAATGTAGCTAGTGTAGACGCTTTTGATGTGGGGGTCTTAGGGTTGCCAGGTTTGGTTAATTTGATCTTATCTTTCTTTAATTCGCTCCCCCTCTTTCTCCTTTTTTTCGGTGGGGGGCCTTGTAATCGAGAGCTTTTCGGGGTACTAATAGTTTTTTGTTCAATCTGTACGGATGATATTAATACATCTAACAAAGCATCTGACTCAGATATGGTGTTACTCAAGAAAGGAGATAGAGTTATAATTTGGTCATTGTTTGGGTCAGGTGGAGGAGTTCTATCTCGGAGGAGTAATGGTATGCTGTCACCGAGAGAAACGTCATGACCCTCACTTCCACGGGGCATACTAAGTTGTGGTGACATGACTAACTGCGAGGGGCCCAGGGATGGACGTCTGTTTTTCACATTCTCAACAGAGCGTCGTCTCTCGGCCCGTAGCTCATCAAGAGCAATGTCCCTATCTATTCCTGTAGTGGCCCTGATAACATAATTATCTAATGTCCCTCGATTGACAACTCCTCCCACCAAAGATTTCTCTTTAGAGACGGGCAAAGCCATGGTACAGGCTACAAGCAATGTATTTGAGAAATCAGATTACACTTAGTCTTTGTGGTGGGCAACAAGCCGAGGTAGTTATACAAGTAACAATGTACGAGACAGCCTAATAAGGGGCCTTAACCAAGTCAGCTTACTGTTATCACTAGCGAGTAGTTCGTAGTCGTCACCAGTTTACGGCCGCATGGGGGATGGCCCAGTCCGGTCTCCTCTGTGCTCTGAGGGCCACAGAGGGCCCGCCCTTTCCCGGGCTTAGCCCGGCGCGTCCCGCGCGCGTCCCGCGACGCGGAGGAAGCCTCTGTGTTTTAAGCGCCTCCGGGCACGATGATTCTCGTCAGCTGTGGCGCAAGGCGCAAGGCAACCTGGGGGCTGTAGTCTCCCCCTGCAATGGCCGCACGATGGCAGGTAGCGGCAGTAGGGGAGACACACAGAGTTCGAGACCCAGTAATGTCAGGAAGGCAGGTAAGGCGGACAAATCCCCTGCACAGGCGAAGGCAACTGCAAGTATGACACCCGCTCCACCAAGGGAGCCTCTGTGTTTTAAGCGCCTCCGGGCGCGATGATTCTCGTCAGCTGTGGCGCAAGGCAACCTGGGGGCTGTAGTCTCCCCCTGCAATGGCCGCGCGATGGCAGATAGCGGCAGCAGGGGAGACACACAGCGTTCGAGACCCAGTAATGTCAGGAAGGCAGGTAAGGCGGACAAATCCCCTGCACAGGCGAAGGCGACTGCAAGTATGACACCCGCTCCACCGAGGGAGCCTCTGTGTTTTAAGCGCCTCCGGGCGCGATGATTCCCGTCAGCTGTGGCGCAAGGCAACCTGGGGGCTGTAGTCTCCCCCTGCAATGGCCGCGCGATGGCAGGTAGTGGCAGCAGGGGAGACACACAGCGTTCGAGACCCAGTAATGTCAGGAAGGCAGGTAAGGCGGACAAATCCCCTGCACAGGCGAAGGCAACTGCAAGTATGACACCCGCTCCACCGAGGGAGCCTCTGTGTTTTAAGCGCCTCCGGGCGCGATGATTCTCGTCAGCTGTGGCGCAAGGCAACCTGGGGGCTGTAGTCTCCACCTGCAATGGCCGCGCGATGGCAGGTAGCGGCAGCAGGGGAGACACACAGCGTTCGAGACCCAGTAATGTCAGGAAGGCGGACAAATCCCCTGCACAGGCGAAGGCAACTGCAAGTATGACACCCGCTCCACCGAGGGAGCCTCTGTGTTTTAAGCGCCTCCGGGCGCGATGATTCTCGTCAGCTGTGGCGCAAGGCAACCTGGGGGCTGTAGTCTCCCCCTGCAATGGCCGCGCGATGGCAGGTAGCGGCAGCAGGGGAGACACACAGCGTTCGAGACCCAGTAATGTCAGGAAGGCAGGTAAGGCGGACAAATCCCCTGCACAGGCGAAGGCAACTGCAAGTATGAGTAAGTAAGTAAGAGCCTCTGTTAAGTAACTGTGCTTCTAGAAAATTGCATCATCGCTTGGTGGACAGAGGTCCAACCTCTCCCCAAGAATTGAGAAAGAAGGCTGATCACTGAGTCAGGACTAGGATAACCAAGACAACTCATGGTGGGGGTGACCAAAAGAAAAGGGTTGCTAAGACCCACCCTCCAAGGGAAAGACGTTGAACAGTCAAAAGATTAAAAAAAAGTCCTCTAAAGGCCCCAAACAACCTGTTAAGTAGGGTAGGCCCAGAGACACTCCACAGTTCAAGGGAAGGTACCAAGGTAAAAATTGGAATCCCGAGAAGGCTTGGTGCTATCATTTTACTGGAGACCATAGCTGTACCAAAAATGCTCCCCCTAGTGCACCCGCAGTTCCTGCTGCAGTGGTAAGTCTCCAGATGGAATCTTTGGTGTTCCCTGACCAGGCCAGAGTGCACCCTAAAGCTACTCTAGTTTCTGAGCGTGGAGTGAATGTAGCTGCCCTGGTTGTTTGGCCCACTAACATGGAGAAATACAAAGAGCAGCCTATAATTAATGGGATCGAGTAGAAGCACTGAAAGATACAGGAGCAAGTGTCACCATTGTGACAGAAAAACTGGTAACTCCAGAACATTCAGTCCTGCCAAGTATCACAAATCAGGCGTTAGACTAACACATTTCAGTGTAGTACTGGGCATTACCTCACTGAAATACATTGTCACGCATGTCTGTGTTGTGTCTCAGCTCTCACTGAAAGTGTCAAGGCAGCTGGCAGCGCGCTGCCCAAGGCATGCACTGCGCTCCCGCAGGTTTTGGCTATCGCACTATGACTTACGGCGCTGCTGGCAGGCTCTCACTATAATGTGCTGCTGGCAGTCCCCTGAAATTTACTTTTGGTCCACTAGCGGCTGGTAAAGTACGGGGGTGGCGGGTGGTTTTAAATTTTTAAAAAATCACTTACTTGATCCTGCTGCCATCTCTTCATCACCGCTTCTCTCCCACATCGAGTGAGTTGTGATTGGTCTGAGTGCGATGGGAGCCTGGGCATGTTCTTCATGCAGGCTGTAATGCAGCCTGCGTGGAGAACATGCGAAGTGTGCATGAATGCTTGGCCGGCCCAAGAGGGCCAATTAAACATTGATGCGCACTTTACAGAGTGCACAACCACTCCTCCTTCCCGATGTCAGGAGAGCCAAGCCCCACCCTAGCCTGACCACATGAAAAATAAATTGATAACTTCAGTTACTATCATTTTATTTTTTCATTTACACTGCTTCGTAAGCAGTGGGGTGACAGTCCTCCGCCTTAGCGGAGAAACCGCTACTGTTTTAGTCTCTGCCAGCCGGTCACAGGAAGGCACGTAAATTTGACTTAAAAGATAAACAGTACGTGCAGACCAGCTGCTCATGTGGATCCGACACCTCTTTTCTACTTCACACAGCAGAGTTTGAGTTGGGGGGGGGGGGGGGGTAACTCTCCGATTGTTTCCTGTGCGATGCACGCCAGGTCAAGACTTGGTGACATTGTTTGATGACCCTCTCTGTAAATCTGGTGATCGAGCGGGCAGTGGTGCCATGGGCAGAATCCCTCCTGCTCTATGCCACTTTCCAGTGTGCTGGTGGTTATCTTGATGTTGTGCATGAGGGAAGGCGAGCTGACGTATTTATTTCAGTTTGTTAATCCATCTCGATTAATCAGTCTCCCCGCTACCGCAGGCGTGGAGAGAGAGACTAAAACTTGGACGGCTCCTTGTCACACGTGGAGCTTGCCAGGTGAGTGAGGCAACAAAATAACAGGGAGAGCTGAACCAGAGCCGAGCTAGGAGCCGGCTCGGACTGTAAGAGCCTGTGCACGAGCAAAGCATTTAAAATATTTGCCACATAAATCATGCTACAGTGTGCTATACACAAACGGCGTGACTGGCCACACAGGACTGTTTTTCAATAAGTGACAGTATGCATAAGGTATGAAACTAATAAACAGTTACATATCATTGTGAAAATAATGGAAATGAGGAAGAAAGTAAGGAATGGAAGTGAAAAGTGCATAAGAGACCGGAAGGGAGAAGTACAGTTATGGAAGGAAGAGAAACATTAAAACAAAAAGGAAGAAAGAATTAGGGATGAAAGGTATAGGGAAGGAGCATAAAAGTAATGAATTACAAACACAGAAGGAAAAAAAAAGGTTCATGTTGTTAAATCAATGTTTTGTTTTTGAAAGTTTCTCACCATGTAATGTGCAAGTTTTCAGTATTGAAATGGAGGTCAACAAAATGGGATTTTGGCCACTTGTGGCACCATCATGGGACAGTTCAGAGCCAAGGTAAGAGACGCTGGAGCTGTTGCACACTATTGAAGAGTTTACAGATCTCATAAATGGCACCTGCCATAGCATAGGACATGCATAAATGGATGAAAACATTCAGCTCATCACACACAGATTCAGTAGTGTAAGCTTCCCCTCATGGGGTGGGGTGGGAGGGGGGTGTGGGTGTGTGTGTGTGTGTGTGTGTGTGTGTGTGTGTTGTTTATTTATTTGGTGGTGTATAGTTGTGTTTGTTAGAGTAATTATGTGTCAAGACAAGTGTTTGGTGGAGTGAGATGGTGAGTGTTTGATGTAGTTGTCAAGTCTAGTGGTGATGAATCCCTGACCTTCTTGGGTAATCCTCTCTTTAAACTCAGAAGCTAGACAAGTGATGCTACGGCCTCCCCTTGGATAGGTGACAAGTTTTTCAGTAGTAATTACTTTCCTTTTTTCCATAGGTTTATGCCAGCTGACACAGTACTTAAGAATTAGAGTGTGAAACAATAGAACTTAGCCATCAGTTCCAGTACACTATGTCAGCATCCCTAGCCAATGCTTAATTTGAGCAGGTGGTTGCAGATGGGGCCCACCAACACAATATTTTGGGGGACAGCACTTATTTTTGTTCATCATGACTTTGACCCGGAGCAAGAGAGGTAAAACGCACAAAGGGGAAAGAAGGAGGATGATATTTTCTATGTTTCCCTTGTCTTCATTGCTTGATTTTGCGCACGAGGAAGTGTCACTCATTGTCGTTGAATGTCACTCATAATTACACTGCAACTATGAAAATGTCACACCTAAGCAAGCTGAAACCATGGCAGTTATGAACATTACCTAACTGGACAAACTTATTGACTCACCAATGCTGATAATGTGACCAATGTTCATCCCATGGCTATGGTGTCCTTGGAGTGGGGTGGGATTACTGGCCAAAAGAAAGTGGTTGTATCCTCTGCAATTACTGTTGAATGCTCTGTAGTCCTCAGCATGGGCGGAGATCCCATGCAGCCATGCTGGGAATCCATGAATGGATGTGTGTATAAACCCCTGCACAGAGCAAAGCCCAAGGTGAGAAAGAGGTGTTGAAGTCTGAAATAGTGTCTCGACCCTCCAAGAGAAAATGAAAGTGTGGGAAGCCAGCTTCTGAAAGCCACAAGCTTAGATCCCCTCTACTCAGGGAGAAGACCTGTCACCCCCAGAGGGAACTAAGCCCCAGGAGCTTGATCTCTACCAGTCAGAGCTCCTGGGCCCAGGGGGACACTATAGGGAAGCGCTATGCCAAGGGCAGAGGATCTGTCCTACTTTTGAAAGACTTTGACAGCAAGCTTATGTATAGGAAAAGGGAGAGGTCAGTGGCTCACACAGAACCTATTGGGAGGAGAGACTCCTGTTCATTGAGGCCAAAGCCACCAGTCCCGGTGCCACTAGGAGAGTGGTAGTACCTCAGCAGTGCAGAGTATTTACTCTCATTGTTTCATGAGATACCCCAAGCTGGGCATCTTGGCTAGAACAAGACTTCGAGTAGGCTTATTACCTACTTCTACTGGCGAAATATGTCCCAGAAGATGGAGTTTTTTGTTACTCCTGTGTTACCTGCCAAACCAGTGGCAAAACCGGTAACTACCCCAAGGCCCCCTTAATTCCAACCAATTCCACTTCCAGTGGCTGGGGTTCCTTTTAAAAAGGCTGGGGTTGATGTTTTGGCCCCCTGGACCCTCTAACAGCATCAAGGAAAAGATTCATGCTACCAGGTACCCTGAAGCTGTACCCCTTAGGACTGGTACTGCTCCTGCAGTTGCCAAAGCCCAAGAGTAGGTTTCCCTCAGGATGTGGTGTCAGATAGAGGTAGTAACTTCATATCTGGCTACCAACAGGAAAAATGGATTGAAAGAGGTGTGACTTACAAGTTCACTACCCCATATCACCTACAAATGGTTTAGTTGAGAGATTCAACAAAACGATAAAGTATGATCATGGGACATCTGAGAAACTCAGGAGATGAGATACTCTTATGCCATGCCTGCTTTCCACTAACAGGGAAGTACATAAGAAGGGAGTAGGGCTGCAAAGATATGGACACTGTGCCTTACTGCCTTGTAACACCGATTGCAAATGTCTTTTTTCTATTCGATTGAGCACTGAGCAGCTGTTTGCTAAAAAAGATTGATTAAAAAAGAGGTGGAGTGGGATTTCCCCCCCCCCCCTTGAGCTTCTGTTTGGACATCCTGTAAGGGGACCACTGTGCCTAGTTAAGAAAGGCTGGGAGAGACATCTCAAAAAGCCTAAACAAGACATTGTGGACTATGTGCTTCGTCTACATTCAAGGATGGCAGAGTACATGGGTAAAGCATACAAAAACCTTGAGGTCAGCCAAGAGCTCCAGAAGCTCTAGTATGACCAAACATCTGCACTGTTGGATTTCCAACCTGAGCAGAAGGCATGGGTTTTGCAGCCTGTTGCACCTAGGGCTCTTCGGCACAAATTGAGTGCCCATACCCTATCCTTGAGAGGAAAGGTGAGATCACCCATCTGGTAGACCTAGGCTCTAGTAGGAGCCCTCACAAGGTCATCCATGTGAACTGCCCAAAGCTTTTCCATGACAGGATTGATGTGGCTATGCTCATGGTCACTGATGAGGATCAGGAGACAGAGTGAACCTCTCCCTGACCTCCTCTCCTACAGTCCAAAAGATGGGTCAGTAGATGGAGTTGTCTTCTTAAACACCCTCTCTGCCCAACAGTAAGCTGACTGCAGGCAACTCCTAGAGCAGTATGCTGAGCTCTTCTTCCTAGCCCCTGATCAGACTAACCGGTGTACCCATGACGTGGACACTGGTGACAATACACCTGTTAAAAACAAAATATATAGACAGTCTGACCAAGTTAAGGACAGCATCAGAACTGAAGTCAGCAAGATGCTCTATTTTTCCATCCTGGGCTAAGGGGGTCTCTAAGGGAGGAGGTACAATTCATGCTGCAGCCCTAAGACCTTCTTCAGTACTCCATGCCCTAGGTACCATGGGTACCATTTACTAGGGACTTACAGGGCTACTAAAGGTATTGGAATCAGGGGAATCATTGTACAGTTTAGGGAAAGAGATCTGGCACTGGGGACCTAGATAGCAGGACTCCAATGCACTAATGTAAGAATTGCATCAGATACTAGGCAAAAAGTGGGGGTAATCATGTCAAAAAGTGACACTTTCCTACACAACCCCGCTGCCAAACGAAAGAGAATGAGACTGAGACTAACATTGCCCAAGAGAGTCCTCATCATCCAAGTGGAAAAACATGGAAAGACCATCTGCATTGGCATGGTCAGTCCCAGGTATGTGCTCCACTGTAAAGTTCATGCCCTGCATGGATATCGACCACCTCAACAGAACGGGGTTTTCACCTTTCATCTTCATCAGTCATCTGAGAGGCTTGAGGTTGGTTTGGACAAGGAAGTGAGAACCAAACGGGTATGGTTTCAACTTCTTTAGGGGCTAAACCACAGTAAAGGCTTCCCTTTCAATGCCACTCCAATTCTGTTCCTTGGGGAGTAACCTCCTGTTAATGAAAGCAACAGGCTGGTCAAGGCCATCATCATCGGTCTGGAATAGAACCACTCATTTCCTGTGTTCAGAGGCATTAGTCTGCACTATGAACTGCTTAGAATAATAAGAGCTTTAAGAATGGGTGATGAGCACATAGCTTACTGTCCAGTTTAAATTCTTTGGCATTTTCTTGGAGTCGAGTTCTGTGAGGGGTGCCGCCATGGTGCCATATTTCCTGTAGTACCCAGTCAAGCCAAGCCAAGGAATGCCCTGACTTGAGTCTGGGTGGTTGGAGCTTCCCAGTCCAGAATTTTCTGGATCTTGGTTGAACGTGGCCTCCATCAACAAGGTGGCCCAAGTATACTGTGGCCTGCTCTATCTGGCACTTGCTTGCCTCGATAGCAAGACATGCAGCTCGCAGAACCTTCAGGACATTCCCAAGGTGGATCAGGTGATCATGCCAAGTGGAACTATAGACCGCAATATCGTCTAGACATGCTGTACTAAGTTTCCAACCCGGGGGCGTGGCCTGAGGCGTCAAGATGGCGGTCGCACTCTAAGAGTGCTCCGGACCCCTCCGTCATCTGCATTCTACCCACCCGCTACCAGCTGCCATCGGACCCCGCCTGCGAACAGCGGGGGTTCCCTGTCTCCTAAGCTGTGCTCCGGTCCCGCTTTATGGCGGATTGGAGCTTCCGGCACATCGATTTGACCCCCCTCCCTCCAAGGCCTTAATGGGGTAAAATGGCGGCCTCCCCGGCAAGCTCTCCCCGGGCCTGAGAACCCAGCGCTTCATCCCTGGGCCTCCCCTGCCGTGCCCGGGACTGGAAGTGCTCACCTGACTCCTGAGCTCACCGTGACCCGGGTGCATCCTGGGCTGAGCGGGGGCTGCAGAACGAAGCCAGTCCCCCTCAGGAGAAGGAATGGTGAGGGAGCGGGAGCTGGCGTAGTCCGACTGCATTGGAGGTCACCCGCTGATGCCTGCTGTTCCCGGAGTGCTGGTGGCGGCCGGGGGAGCCGCCGGAATCGGCTGCCTCTGTTGGGCAGCGGAGTGGCGACCCTGAGCCCCCTTTTCCTTCCTTTGAGGACCCAAACCCATTCGCCCTGCCTGCTGGAGGTGGGGGCCTGTCCAGCCTTCCCGGGACTGTGTTTTGGTGTCCTGTATCCTGGTTCGTTGAGGCTCACCAGATTCCATCGGGAGACCCGCCGCCCGGGGGGCCCTGTCGCCGCCACGCGACCTCCCGCTGCGGCCTCAGTCCTTCCGGCCTCTCCTGGGCTGTGGCGGCGCAGCGGCCGCGTCTCGGCCTGCAGGGGAGCTCAGCCCTTGTGACGGCAGTGATCTGGCTGCTCCCTACTGGCGTACTGTGGTGAGTGGGGGCCGGCTCAAGCCCGGTTGGCAAATAGAAGGGTGGTGTTGGGGCGGTGTGGTTGCTGCGGCCTCCCTCCCCAGTGCTCTCCAAAACATTGCCGCCTCCTGCAGCTGAGGAGTCCTACCCCTTGTGGACACCTCTTACCAGTGGTTCCGGCTGCCATTGTCGGGCAGCGGTGAGAGGAATCTCTGCCTCATTTCATCCTTGGGGGTGCCTTTGGTGACTATAGACGTGTATGGAGGGGGTCTGCGTGCCCGGCCCGACCCCATTCCCCCTGCCTGCTGGAGGTGGGGGCCTGTCCTGCCCACTGGGATCCATTGGGAGACCCGCCGCTCCTGGGGGGGCCCTGTCGCTGCCGTTGCTGCGTGGCCTCCCGCTCCTGCCTGCCTCAGTCCTTCCGGCCTCTCCTGGGCAGTGGCGGCGTTGCGGCCTCGTCTTGGCTTGCGGGGCGCTTGGCCCGTGAGACGGCGGGGATCCGGCTGCTCCCTAACGGCAGACTGTGATGAGAGGGGTGCTGGCCCAGGCCCGGTTGGCGAATTGAGGGGTGCTGTTGGGGACGATGTGGCCGCTGCAGGCCCCACCTTCCCAGTGCTTCACACCGTATTGCCACCTCCCGCAGCTGAGGAGTTCTGCCCCTTGGGGACGCCTCTTACCGGTGGTCCCAGCTGCCATTGTCGGGCAGTGTTGAGAGGAATCTCTGCCTCACTCCATCCTTGGGGGTACCTTTGGTGACGACAGACTTGTGTGTGGAGGGGGTCTGCGTGCCGAGCCCCGCCCGGAACCGGCTCCCAGTGGAGGGCGCACCCTTTGGGACTGGGCCCCCTCCTCTCTACGACCACCCGTCACCATCATAACAGCTTTGGACTCTCTCCCGGTCCCTGCAGTGGGATGGTGCGGGACAGGTTGCCGCATCCTTTTGTCACTGATTTTTGCCTGGAACTTCTTACAACCCAGTGGACCTGACTGCCCATCCCCAGCCGCCACCTCCTGCGGGTGGCCTCCCACCCAACATCGTGGTGCAGACGGACGGTCCATCTTCTCCGGGCCCTCCATACCTGATTCTCCTTCCGGGCCGAGAGGGGGCGTCACCAGACGGGGCTTGTGACATCGGACAGGGGCCTGGGGGTCTTGGATGTGTATTGGCTTCCCTGGCAGTTTGTGGGTCCTGAAGGGGGTGACCTGAGTGCCTGGGCCAGAGTATTGACGGTCTGGGTGCCGGGACCCTTCCCCTTCCCGTCCTCCTCTCTGGGACTGCTGAGTGCTCCCCTTGCCCGTGCAGTGGCTGGACTACACCCCTGTGGACGATGGGAAAGCCTCGCAGCTCCCTAATCCCCACACCCAAACCAAAATGGATCAATACACCACAACAGATCGGGACCCTGGTGGCGGAGTGTCCAATACGCTTGCTCCCGCTGGGAGTGATCTCTCCACTATCCTTCAGGCGATGGGCACATCGCAGGCCTCCGTTGAAAATAAGATTGGCGAGGTGAGGGTGGATATGGCCCTCATTCACCAGGACCTGCGTAATGCCACGGCACGCATCACAGAAGCAGAGTCGCGCATCTCCATGACCGAGGATGATATAAGCCAACTTAAGACCCAAGTGGCCCGTCTTCAAGCCCAGACCTCCGAACTCCATAGACGGGCAGAGAACGCCGAAAACAGGTTAAGAAGGAATAACTTACTCCTCCTAGGTTTCCCGAGGGGGTTGAACAAGGCCATGTGGACACATTTGCAGAGAATTGGGTGTAATCCTGAATGCCCAAAGAGTCCCTCTCCCCTTGGTTCGCAGTCGAGCATGCCCATCGTTCACTGGCTCCCCGGCCTCCGCTTGGGGCCCCCCGCCCGGCCTATTATCCTAAGGGTCTTCAACTTCCGGGACAGGGACGCTATCCTCAAGGCGGCTAGGGCGCAGGGTCCCCTGGCATTCCAGAACACCAGGATTATGGTCTTCCCAGACTACACCAGGGAGGTACAGGCCCAACGTCGAACATATGATGATGTTAAGCAGAAGCTCCGTAACCTGGGTCTTCGTTATGGTCTCCTCTTCCCGGCCCAGCTCAGTCGTTTTTCATGACAAGGCCCTCTTCCTTGACAGACCCCAAGCTGCCTGGACATGGCTCATGGAGGGGCATCCCCTCCAGAACCGATTGGCCTCCTCCCCTGCCCGACGAGACCCTGTGCAGTCTTGACCAACCATGCCTAAACCCCAAAGGCGCTGTAATAGGTGCCACAAGAAGAGTGACCGACGGGATGACGCTTCCCGATCTCCCCATGTTTTATCCCAGAGGTCCGCTCCTTCCAGTTCGACTGGATCCCTGATTGACTTGAGCCACATTCCGGACCCCTCCGAGACACTACGCCCTGCCATATCCGACTCTGACCTGTCGAGGAGCCTCGTACTTCATTGGACCGGGGAGGGCGAGGGAGTTTGAACTCGGGGCCCAGAGGCATGGGGTCCGCACTCTGTTACCCAACTTGCTCCTGCGGATGAGATCGTTATCACATCCAAGCAGTAGGAGCGGTCCATCTTCAACATGACTGTTTTGCCCAGTTTCTTGTATCTAAGCCCCTGGTCTCCACTGTCTTTCCCTGTTGCATAACTGTTTCAAATACACTAGTAGCTGTTAGCGAGTTTCAGATCCGATTATATGGAGGGGTCCAGCTCCGCCACATTCACGTTCTGCTAACCGCTTTAGCTTAGCACTCTGACTTTTTTGTGTTGTTGTTTTAGGGTGTTTGCTTTTTCTGGGCAACAGATGCTTCATTTTTTGAAGTGTAGGGTGGGGGGTGTTGGGGGGCGAGGGAGGGTGGGTAGACGGTTGTCTCCCAATTGTTTTCCTTGGTAGTCATCTTTGCACATATGCCACCGACGACGACTTGAGACTTCACAGATCGCACAAATTTCACCCCCAGACCCCGGCCGTGGGACGCTATCTCCCCTGGGACCCAGGTCCGCTTGTACTGCTCTTAACACGCACTGCTCACCTAGATGACGTCCACCTTACATAGACCTCTCCACATTCTGTCGTGGAACGTCAATAGCCTACTAGACCGTACAAAGCAAACTGCTGTCCTTCGCAGCGCCCAACGCCACGCACCCGATCTCCTTTTCCTACAGGAAACACACCTTATGGGCTCTCAATGCACCTTCCTCGCTCGCTATGGGTTCGACAAGGTCTGGCATGCAGGCTTCACAAGGGGTTCCCGGGGGGGTGGCCATATTGCTTCGTAAGGGTCTCCCCTTTACTTTGGCGCAGGCTGAGACTGACACACAAGGCCGCTATGTGGCATTGACCGGCAAGATCGAGGGGTACCCAGTCAATCTTTTGTGCATCTACATCCCCCCCGCCACAGCGCCCTTGGCCCTCCGTCGCCTCACACTTGTAGTCTCCACTTTTCCTCAGGGTCTGACGTACATCGGAGTGGACTTCAATGCAGTTATGCAGCCTTCTCACGATGCAACAGGTGTTCCCTCGGTGAACCGCCTTGCCTCTGCTAAGCGCCTTTCTGATTGGTCCTCTGCCCTGGGTCTCTGCGATGCGTGGAGGGTGTGGAACCCAAGTCAAGCACAATACACTCACACTTCGGCGGCCCACCATACTCACTCTCGTATCGACCTGCTCCTGTTGCCAGCCACCGACTGTCAATTGGTATCCGGGCCTACTATTCTACCCCGAGGCATCTCAGACCACTCTCCTGTTTCTCTCCACCTCGGGAATGCACCAGATGGCGTTCGTGCGGCTTGGCGGTTGAACGCTTGCTTTCTGCAGGACGCTGAATTTGTTGATTCCCTCGATCAGGAATTGCGGCAATATTTCTTGATTAACACGGGATCGGTCTCCTCGCCAGGTACTTTGTGGGAGGCCCGCAAGGTCACTATAAGAGGGGCGGCTAGAGACCTGGTCCACGCAAAGGGCAAGGCGCAGGCCGTTCGCCTGATACAACTGGATGCCCGCAGTGCGCAGTTAGAGGCAGCACAGGCCCATACTGACAACGCTGACTCTGTCCGACAGCTTGCACTGCTCCGTGAAGAAATCTGTCAGATCTCGCTGGACTCCGCCAAAATGCTTTGGCGCTCCTCCGTGGTGCGCGTTTACGGCTGGGGTGATAAAAATGGCAAATTGCTTCATAACCTGGTCTTGTACCCTAAGGCCAATCGCATTATCCCCGAGATCCGCAATGCGTCCGGCGTTCAGCACTCCACCTCGTGAGCTATTGCCCAAGCCTTTGAGGGCTACTACGCTACCCTCTATGCGGCCCCCCGAAACCTCCCTGCGGCTTTGCTGTCGGAAGCAGGGACCCAGTTGCCCCGCCTCCCTCAGACGGTTTCCGAAACTTTGGACTTCCCCTTCACCCCAGAAGAGATACACGGAGCCATTTTGCTCCTGCACTCCGGTAAGACGCCAGGCCCGGATGGCTACCCCCCAAGAATACTACGCAACCTATTGTGACATGTTAGTCCCACATTTATTGGACCTGTTTAAACATGTGGTGGACACAGCGTCCTTTCCCCCGGAGACGGATGTGGCCACCATTGTGGTCCTCCCAAAGACACAGCCACCTTCCACTGCCTGTGCGGATTACCAACCCATTTCCCTCATCAACACCGAGGTGAAGATCTTTGCCACTGCTGTGGCTCAACGGCTCCGCCCCCTTTTGTACGACTTGGTACACCCAGATCAATGCGGCTTCATGCCTGCCCGGGGTACCCGGCATTGCATACGCCGTCTCCATCTCGCACTTGCACACCGCCATTCTCTCACCCCGTACCTGGCCTTGCTTTTCATTGACTTCGAAAAGGCATTTGACACGGTGGATTGGAGCTATCTGGAGGATGTGCTAGAGGTGTTGGGTTTCGGCCTTCCGTTTTGGCGTCTTATCCGTGTCCTATACTCCAGTCCTAAGGGGAGGGTCCCTATTCAGAGGGGCACCCGTCAGGGATGTCCGCTCTCACCGCTCTTATTCGCGTTGGCGATCGAGCCTTTGGCATCTCTTATACGACAGGATCCCCACATCCAAGGCTGGACTTGGGACCCCGTTTGGGTCGACAAGGTGGCCCTTTACGCAGATGACATCCTTCTCTTCCTAGCGGACCCCGAGAACTCTGGCCCACGGTGCCTGGATGCCCTCTCAGCTCTTGAACGGGTACTCAATCCGGCGGAGTCCACTCTGGTTACCCTCCACCCGTCCCGTGCCTGCTTCGACTGCCAAACGACCATTCCCCTATGTAGGCAGTCCTTCAAGTACATGGGGGTTTGGGTTGCCCTGCTTCCAAACGCTCGAATGGGCACTGAATATTACGCCCTGGTCACCAGGGCCAAATCGGACCTCAAAAAATGGCAATCCCTTCCCCTTAACCCCCTTAGGCAGAAGTGCCCTTTTTAAAATGATGGTCCTCCCTCGTTTTTTAGGTCTCGCGAGCCAAAGGCTCGAAGAGACATTTTATATCTGGGCTTTTCAAAGTGCTGCCGTGGCCTAAAGCTACAGTGCACGTGAACGTGCACGCGCGCAGCGCCATGTGTCTTTCCTCCGTAGCGATCGTAATCACGATCACTTTCACTTTCGCGGGCTCCTCTGTTGCTGGCATTCCCCCCTCCCTTCTCGCCCAGCCCTTCTTGCTCTCTCTTCGTTTCCCTTTCGCTCCTCATTCTGCTTTCTATATATTTGTATTCTTTCACCTTCTGTCTCTGCCCGTTACTCTTCCTCACTCATTTCTTGTTCTGTCTAACTCACTTCTCTCCTTTCTTCATCTTGTATCTATTTCTCCACACTTCCTTGTTTGCTTTGGCTCGTGCCTTCGCAGTGCATGAAGCAGTCCTGCTGACTTCCGCCTGGTGTCGTTTTTCCTTTGAGATAGTAACTCACTGTGCTTTGATGTCGTATTTACACTGTAATATGACCCACAGTTCTGAATTGTTTTTCCGTGGTGATATGATACAGTGTGATGCATGCCTGCTGTATTGTGGCACAATGTTCTGTGATGTCCTATTTCTGTAGTGACATGTTATTGGGAATTGTATTTCTGCTATTATATAAAATGTTGCTGAGTTCTGTGACATCACGCTGACCCAGGGCTGTGTAAGGCTGACATCATGATGACGGAAGGTTGTGTAGTACCATACGGATGGACGGTGGTAGTTGCTGATGCCACGGCCTCAATGCATTACCTCTCATCGGCGCTCCTATGACCTCTTCACTTGGACTGGGGGCAGTGAGCCGTGTAAGACCCCGCAGAGAGGCGGTCGGACGGCGTGACTCATGCGGCGATGCTACCCTTTGGATCACGGCGACGCTCCGCGGCCCAGGGAGTCTGACTTCACCCTGCTTGATGGATAAATTACAGGCTGCAGCATCTTTTTCCGCGCCGCCCTCAGATTGCTGCGCCAACCGAGTGGTCCTGAGCCCCCATTGCACATAAACAAAGCCACAGCAGGGCAAATTCAGCATTAGCATACGTCCATGGGGATCCGGCCCAGATATTGGTACTAGAACCAGTTTCCGGCGAGTTTCCCCTACTTTCCAGCACTGGTTACCACCCTCCTGTTGGTGTCGAATGTGTGGCTCGGGGAAGGAGAGAAACAGCTAGCGCCACGCACGGTGAATCTTTCAGAAGATTCCCAAACAGGCCACTTTCATGAACACGCCATGATGTATCTGAAGTTCATGTGTAGACAAGTTCCTCCACGACCACAATCGGTAAGAGTGTTGCATACCACTGGAACTATCTGGAAAGTTCATTTAACTGGCAAGTGTTGCTTTAACCATTTCACTTTCGGAGGAATCCTCTGTTGTCAGCGGTGGAACTTCACTCTGTAGAAAACATAAAATAAATCTCTCGAGTGCATGTAAAAGCACCTTCGTGCACTGGAGCTGTGCTGTGAAGGTGTGCGCGTGTGTGTGTGCAGCAGTGGTGTGCACACTTGCCTGCCTCTCCCTCTGTATACGCGCTCGGGTGTGTGTATTTCTCTGCATGTTTCTGTCTGGGTGTGTGTGTGCATGTTTCCAGGTGTGTTTTGTGTGCACCAATGTATAAATATGTTTTGTGTGCCCTAATTGCGTGTGTGCACGTGTCTGCTAGTGAGTGGTCCTTCGTCTTCTGGGTGTTTGTGTGCCTTTGTGTGCTCGTGGGTCCATTAGTGTGTGCATGCATGTGTGCATGGGTGCCTGCATTTGTGTGTGTGTGCGTTCATGCGTGTGCCCGCACACATCCCTGTCTCTGAACCAGGAAGCAGCATTTCATCTCTCAGCAGCCAGTGTGAAATTATGGGATGCCTGACGTAGAAACAGATGTTCATGGGGCACAGCTCGCAGTGCCAGCGCCAGGTACGTGCCCCGCGCCCAGTAAGTACACAGACACCTCTGGTGCCAGCAGCTGCAGGGCACAGGTGAGTGCCCGGGTCACGTGCTGCAGACAGACAGATGCCAGGGCTCACAATAAAGCCAACCCTACGATGGTGCCAGGGACTTCTTGCACGAGAAGTCACCTGTGCATGGCGGTGGCACACGCAGTGCTGCTGAATGGTGCTAAACCTGGGCAGAAAGGGTCACATCTGCACAAAGAGGCCCCCATCTCATTGCATGTGCTCGATGGCATGTCAGACGAGCCTGTGCTGTGCACCTTGAAGCACAGAGCACACAGGGGGCACCGCTGGTCTAGAAACACCAGTGCAATACCGTTCCAGTATCGTGAGCAGGGATTTCAAAAAGTCTCTCACTGGACCTACGGCCCATTACACCTCCAAGAGAGTCTCAGTGCTGCAAACTCTGCTGAGCATCACACCCAAGCACCACCGTGACTCAGTACATTACCAGTGCGTCACTCCCGCTGAATGTCTAAGAGGGTCTCACTGCTGCAACCTATGTTAAGCACAAATTCTACATGTGTTTAAATCTAATATTTATAGGTACTGATGTGTGTTTTCAGTATTCTACGTTATGAACTCCTTTTGTGAAAAAAAACAATAACAACATTTTAATAAATATCTGACATGATGTTAACATGCCTCTTGTTCTTTTTGGTTAAGCACTCCATGAGGGCGCATGCTTTTTCCAACTGTACCCCTCGTGTACTTCTATTCCGAGGTGCTCCGTGTTGACTCTGTCATCATGTGCTTTTCCCCACCCTCTCGATGTAGCACTTCTCCTTGTGTACTTCCCACCCCTGCGTTCACACCTGTGCACTTCTCCCTGCCTGCTTGAGGTTAATTTTTCACCCAATGTTTCTCCTTCTCACCCGCATTCTCCTCTCTTGCCCATTGCTTCTCCACACCCCTGCGACGTCTCTACTGCCCGCTTCACATTGCTCTGTCCCATTGCTTCTCCTCACCCATTAAAAAAAAAAAACGCTTTCACTTAGATATTTTCATTTCAATTACTGATTAAAACTCGGATCAATAACCAAACAGAACAAGCATTTACAGTACAATGGGTCTCGCATTTGCGAGAGTTTAAGATTATTGGCATTGTAAATGACAATGCCTTTTATTTATGTTTTAAAACACATAAATAGAAGGCATTGTCATTTACAATGCCAATAGCTGAAAGTCTCGTAAATGCGAGACCTATTGCATTGCAAATGCTTGTTATATATTCTACAGAATATCACCTTCCATCTCCCAGGGAGCTGCTTTCGTGAGTTTGACAGTATTCTCACCTGAGTTTCCATGGCACATTGCCGCATTCCTCCCTACGACGGGGGCATGGGGTTAACTAACCTTCACCTTTACTACCTTGCCACGAGACTCCTCGTGATTCATGACTGGTTCACCGGCGTCTGGTCCAACCCGGCGTATTGGGTGGAGCTCCGATCACTGTATTTCTTGCAGCTCCAAGCCTACTTGTATGGGTCTCCCATACTGCGGGTCCTCCCCCCCCCCCATCACTCAAGCGGTTCTTTTGGCTTGGCGCGCGGCCCTGCGCCACACGCGTTGGGATGAGAAACTTAACAGGCAGATGCCCTTGTGGTGTGGTGATTGGCTGTGGGAGGCTTCATCCCTCCAGGACTTCCGTCGGTGGGACCACATTGGGATCTCGCTTCTTGTGGACATCTGGGTTGGGGACCACATCAGAACCTTTGCGGACCTACAGCGGTGCTTTTCCCTCCACTCTTCCCAATTTTTCAGATATCTCCAGATGAGGCATGCCCTTCAGGTGCACATTTCATCTCCCACCTCTTTCCCTGAATTCAGTCCCCTCGAGGCCCAAGTGATGATGGGGAACCTGGGTAAAGGGGGGGTGTCGAAGAGCTATCGCTCCCTTGTGCATAATGGCTCTGCTACTCTAGAGTTGTTGCGTGGCCGCTGGGAGGGTTGGCTGGGCCCCTTAGAAGACGCGGATTGGAGGGACGCTCTCATGGCCCCAAAGACCTTCACGGCCTCTTCCAAGCTGAGTCTAATCCAACTCCACTACCTACACATAGCATAGCTTACTCCTGCGCGCCTATACAGCACCCATTTGTGGCCCTCCCCGACCTGCACGCGATGCGCCCACGCCCCTGTGGACTTCTTCCACATGATTTGGCAATGCCATGCTCTTGTGCCATTCTGGGCGGGAGTAGAACTGGAACTTACACAGACCCTGGGGTGGACGGTCCCCCACGATCCACTGCGTCTGATCCTGGGTATGTTTGATGACCTTGATGGGTCGTGGGCCGATAAGCGCTTCCTTGGAACAGCAGTGGCGAAGCGTGATATAGCGGCAATTTGGTCTCGGGCCAAGCCCCCTACTATACGGAAATGGAGATGGGGGTGGATTGGTGTGGAACGCAAGAGGAGCCCCTATTTGAGGCACGGGGCTGCCCAGAGCTTTTTGGCAAGATTTGAGGTAAATGGTTCAATTTAGTGCCCTAAGTGGTGTGTGCGCTTCCTGTAATAATTATGAGTCCCTATCGTCCCAAATGCAGCTGTATCCTACTAATATAATGTGCCAGTTTTTGCTACCAATGTATTTTGTGATTTGTTCTTTAAAATCAATAAACTTGATTATAAAAAAGTTTCCAACCCAGCCAGAATTTTATTCATCAGCCTCGAGAAGGTCATAGGGGCATTCTTTAATCCAAAGGGCATAACAGTGAACTGATAATGCCCATATTGGGTTGTGAATGCTGACTTCTCTTTTCCCCCTGGGGTCAGATGAATCTGCCAGTACCCTGATAAAAACCAAAAGTACTGAGGAATTTGGCAGCCCCCAACCTGTCAATTAGTTCATCAGCTAGGGATTGGGTGTGCATCTGGTTTGGTTACTGCACTGAGGCCCCTATAGTCCACACAAAACCTCAGCTCTATTTTTCCACCCTGGGAATTAGGTTTTGGGACTAATACAACTGGGCTCGCCCAAGGGGTCTCAAAGGGTTCAATGATTCCACCCTAAGAGATCCCCCCCCCACCCCTAACTTACAATTGTTCCCCAATTGGCAATAACTTTAGTACCCTCTGCAAGTCCCTAGTAAATGGTAACCCTGGTACCTAGGGCATGGAGTACTAAAGAAGGTCTCGAATGGCTGCAGCATGAATTGTGCCAGCCTAAGAGACCCCTCAGCACCTACATGCATACTGCCACTGCAGGCTGTATGTCTTGGTGCACGGAAAAGGGAAGTCACAACATTTCACATAGCCCTGTGTGCCATGCCTTGGGACACTGCATGCAGTATAGGTAAGACACTCCAACAGCAGGCCTTACAGTCGTACGGCAGAGTGCACTATACTACATGTGTGGACATATCTGCATGAGCAGATATGCCCCTCTCATATCTATGTCAATTCTTAAATATTACAAGTGAAAAGGGAAGACATTTTAAACATATGTGCTATGTACTGGTCATTATGAGTTTTCCAGCTACATGATGTCTTCACTCAAACTAGGGATGTTTGGTATCAAGCCTCTTGTATTGGTAAACCCCCACTGATGCCAGTGCTGGATTTATCAATACATACACACATAGGGCCCCTCAGAGGCGCCCCCTGAACACTTACCAACCTCTAATCTGTGGACTGACTGGTCTTGGCCAGCTTGCCCTCACAGACAAGTTTCTGACTCCCTGAGGCGAGGGCCCCTGCCCTCTGAGGTCAGAAACAAAGCCTGTTCTGGGCGTAGATAGTCACACCTTTCCCATAGCATGATAACAATATGTCAGCACTATCAAGGCAGAAAGCTTCAACCACATTTGATATGCAACACTGGCTCTCTAGATCCAAGGAGATGCCAACCCCCCTGTCTAAGCCCACGTTTTGGTGGCAAGACAGGCGGGAAAACTAGAAAGAATAGGTGTCTCCCTCACCAGGCTAGTACCACCCCTACGCCGGGCTACCTGTGTGGACACAACTTTTCATATTCCTCTATTGTGTTTTGGGCAGACTTAGGCACTCCTAGTTAAGGTTATGCCCACTCCCCAGAGGGAGTGGGCATAAAAATGGTGTAGTCACCCTTAAGGTAAGGAGCCCATTGGCTACTACTGGTCACTCCCCTAAACACCCCTTAAATTCAATATTTAGATGGCACCCTGGAAACCAGAAATTCAGATCCTGTCGACCTAAGAATAAGGACACAGAAGAGCCGCAAAGAGGAGAGGACTAGTGACTGACCTGGCACCAACCCTGCTGGTCTGCCTGTTGTCTCTGACTCCTGCACAAATGCAAACTCGTCCTGCAGCTGTACTCCAGAAACCCAGGAGGTCTGTCTACCTTTGACAAAATACCAGGAACTCCCTTGGATTGGTGGAACTACTCCAAACCAAGTCTGAAGCAATAGCAAAGTGCTTGTCGCTGGGCCTGTCGAGATGGTGGACCCCCAACAAAGTGGCTAGAACACCCAAGGATGGCAGCAGGCTCTCACCAGTGTTCCGAGCCCCTAACTAACCACCAATGACCTCCAGCCTGTGAGGTCCCTTTCAACTCCATTTGCCTCAGCAAATGTTTGTTGGCAGCCAGTCCGACTACCAACCCCTTCAGTATTCACTCCTACAAGAGGGCTCACCAAAGCACCAGCGACCAAAGTTAGAAACAACCCAGCTCCTGTGTTTTTGCATCTCCTATTTGGGGGCGTCGACTGTGTGGCAGAAACAGTCTTGGCATGACTGCTACTTCGTTGGCTGACTGAGGCGCCTCATTGCCACCCCGAATATTTCCACGTATCCCTGTTTCTAGAGTCCCTCAACAAGGTAATTGAGAACTGTCTGCTCCACTCGGGTCCTGGGACCACAAAGAACTCTGCTCCGTAAGAATAGAAACCAAATCCGATCCCAAGAGCCCATTGGCACAAGATTTACAAAAGCCTGTGTGCTTTTACCACTGACTGCGACGGTCCTTGCTTGACGGTCCTGCCCTCACCCGATTTCCCCCCATTGCTTGCAATACTACATTGTTTGACGGTGACGCAGGTTACCGCCGTGTATCCAGCAATGAACATCATGGTAAATATTTAGACAATGTTTCAGCATTCTTTTCGGCAACCATTTTCAACTGCATTATTGAAACACACTTACGTAATCGTATTGATTTTGGTGTTTAAATATTTATAAAGATACAAGTTATTTTTATACATTGGTGTGAATCTTCTTTTTGAGTCGTGTACATCACTTGTTGACTCTGTGTGTGTGTGTGTGTGTGTATAAGGGACGTCTAACACGCCCCTCTGATAGGCCTAAGGCTGCTCGACCACACTACCACAAAGAGAGCACTTTGGGATTGCTAGAGCAAGCCTCTGTTCACTTCTACGGGATACCTGGACACTTTGCAAGATATATCTCATTTTGATATATCATATGAAGAGCCAGTTTCCTACAAATGGTATATAGATATTTGTAGTCCTTCTTTTATTCTCCCTTATCGTATTATAATACAGGTTACGGAACTGTGGTCTTTCAACTTAGTGGCCTGTGGTTTTTCACCCGCTCTGTGGGTCCGAACGCTGCTGCTAGGCAGTTGCGGCCCGAAATCACAGTACGTGGATTAACCATTGTGGGCTCCTACTTTTGATCAATAAACTTCAAAGAAAAGAAACCTTTCCCAATTGGTACCTTATTGCTTCACTGTATGGGGGGACACACTTTTCCTCTGGAGACTGGAAGGCCTGACTGGCGGCCCCAGTAAGGCTTGAGGATCCCTGCCCATCCCTTTCTTTTCTTGCATCCCTCTCAACTGACTCATAGCCCCAATCACCTGAATCATCCGAATCACATGAATTAAGCTCATGCAGCCCAGAAATCGCCCGAGCCACCAACAGCCTTCTCATTTGAAGTGCCTCAAAAGTACTCTTACATTGATGGCTGACATTTTGGCATCTGAATAATTGGACATTTTCTCCTCACCAACAGGAGGGGCATGTGTCTTACTTCTGAGTCATTTCACGCTTGTTCTGCATGCTTGTTCTGCTTTTTGGGTGCACCCCCACTGCTCTTCCCTACTTATACGCCGGCCAGCATGAGAACTTGTTGCTTACTCCTCCTGCAACCACAGGGCCAGCATAGGCCATACAAAACCATAAATAAAAAAATTAAACGCAGCAAGGAGTTTATCAGCAAAACCGGGATGCCTAAGGTGGACGCCATGATCTACAGCCCGCTGGGGAGCCGAATCTGCTTAAGAGGGCTATTCCATCCACTCCCAGCTATAGCAGTGGTAGCCACTCCTATGGCAAAGAAAGATATTCAAGGTACTTTTCCATTCAATGTGTCAGACCTGGTGTTCAGGCCCAGTCTGTCTTTGCGCTCAAAAAGCCCAAGGCGGACCCCACGGACCTCAAGAACTTCCGACCCATCTCCCTGCTCCCGTTCCCGGCAAAGGTCATCAAGAAAATCGTCAACATTCAACTGACCCGCCACCTCGAAGACAACAACATCCTGGACCCGTCCCAATCCGGATTCAGACGTAACCACAGCACCGAGACAGCCCTCATCGCCGCCACAGACGACATCAGACGCCAACTGGACAACGGCGAAACATCAGCCCTCATCCTCCTGGACCGGTCAGCCGCATTCGACACGGTCTGCCACCGCACCCTACAGACACACCTCCAAGAAGCCGGAATCCAAGAGAAGGCCCTTGACTGGACCACGTCCTTCCTCTCCGGCAGAACACAGAGCGTCCGCCTCCCACCTTTCCGGTCAAAAGCCACCGACATCATCTGCGGCGTCCCTCAGGGCTCATCCCTCAGCCCGACGCTGTTCAACATCTACATGGCCCCCCTCGCACAAGTGGCCCGCCAACACAACCTCAACATCATCTCCTACGCCGACGACACCCAGCTCATCCTCTCCCTCACCAAGGACCCTCACACCGCCAAAACCAACATTCACGAGGGCATGAAGGCCATCGCCGACTGGATGAGAAGCAGCCGTCTGAAACTGAACTCGGACAAGACGGAGGTCCTCATCCTCGGACCCACCCCCTTAGCCTGGGACGACTCCTGGTGGCTGACCGCCCTGGGGACAGCACCGATACCAACCGACCACGCACGCAACCTAGGATTCATCCTCGACTCCTCCCTCTCCATGTCCAAGCAAGTCAACGCCGTCTCCTCCTCCTGCTACAACACTCTACGCATGCTCCGCCGGATCTACAAATGGATACCGACCGAAACAAGAAGAACAGTGACACAGGCCCTCGTCAGCAGCAGACTGGACTACGGCAACACACTCTACGCAAGAATCCCATCCAAACACCAACGGCGGCTACAACGCATCCAAAACGCCTCCGCCCGACTGATCGTCAACGCCCCCCGCCGCAGCCACATCACCCCCGTCCTGAGAGACCTGCACTGGCTCCCCATCGACAAGAGGATCACCTTCAAGCTCCTCACCCACGCACACAAAGCACTCCACAACGCTGGACCAGCCTACCTGAACAGCAGACTCAGCTTCTACACCCCCATCCGCCAGCTCCGCTCCGCCAACCTCGCCCTCGCAGATGTCCCCCGCATCCAACTTACGAGCGGCAGATCCTTCTCTTACCTCGCTCTCAAAACCTGGAACACCCTCCCAACCCACCTACGACAGACCCAAGACCTACTCGCCTTCAGAAGACTCCTCAAGACCTGGCTCTTCGAGCAGTAGCGGCACCCCCCACCCCCCACCCCCCCACCCCTCAGCGCCTTGAGACCCTCATGGGTAAGTAGCGCGCTTTACAAGTACCCTGATTGATTGATTGATTGCGCTCCACCTCCTGTAATGAACAGCCAAGCGTGAAAGCATAGATGGGACGTATCGGCGGCCTTCACCCCACCAACAAGCCCCAAAATAGTCAATAGCGTCTCATGCTCTCGCTATGCTGATAGGTTGGCCTCTTTAGGACAGGATGCGTGCCCTGGCCTGGCCATTCAACCTGTAACAAGGCCAATCACGCAGAGGGGCTATAAATCCAGAATAGCCGGCTGAATGCACACCTGCTTACTTCCACTTCAGGGGTGAGCACTATGGAAAAGCAGGTTGTCTATTAGCGCCATCAGTTGGCACCAGCAATCTTTGGCTAGTGAGTCCCCCTCAGGGAAGGGACCAGAGGATATCGGTTGCAGGACCAATCTCCCCACAAATCCCGGCACACCAAGCCAGCATCTTAATAGATATAACATTAATGTCTCTGCAGGCGCAGAAAACCCGTTGTCACAACTCTGGTGCTTGCAAAATGAAAAGTAAGTACAGATAAATGATGCACTCACTCTTCAAAGCATACCTCCTAACATCTACTCCACCCTCCCAAACTTCCATCCTATCCCCTATTCCTTCTTTCTTCATGAACAATGCACCCCTCACTCAACTACTCGCCTTGAATGATTCGGCCATATCCGGTATCTCTCTCAAACATCTTTGAAACTGCCATCCCCTTAACCAGACTCTCTTGGCACACCTCCATCCTGCCAGACCACACAGACCAACCCATCCTACCACACCCTCCTATATCAATTCACACCACTTCTCCCCTTGCTCACACAACCATGGAGCATCCCCATCACACAATTTCAATCCTGTCTCACACCACTGCCCCCACATTACAAACTCCTACATGCACATCACCAATTTACTGCGAGTTAATCCTTTTCAGCACCACTACCCTATTCTTTCATCCCTGCTACAATCACCCTGTTTTCACATTTCACACCATCTCATGTTATGACCCCTGTCCATTCCACCTTGCACCCTTCCCACGCAATCTTTGACACAAATACCCCCCTCTCATACTGAATCCCCACTTATTCAATCAAACCCCCTCATCACCATACTGACATCCACGCACCTGCATAATCAATCTCACCTACAGCAACCCTGCTCAGACTATGCATGCATCCACCCAGACTATAATTCCTTGTCTCACTGAATTTACCCCTCTATACATGACATTGACACACAGCAACTGGCATCTGTCTCCACTTCATCCTACCACCACCTTGAAGGACATCTTCACAACCCCGAGGAGATACGTCACACATCACCTCACTTTGCTCGTATACACTGCACCTTACACTCCTTTCCGCCTCTCACACCTGCACAATGCAATCTCCTCCCACACACCTCTCCCCTTTCCCTCCAAACTCAACTCTCCCCATACCTTCATCTCTATACCTCAGCGCTTAGAACACCAACTAGATATCCTCGACACTGAATCCTTCCAGCTAAAGGACACTGTATCCCATCTAAGTACTAGACTATCCACTTTCTCAGACTTCCCACACCTTCAGTTGAAGCCACACAATCCCTGGCATTCAATGCTGAGGACTAGCTGTCTACCTTGCCTCAAAACCTTCACATCCGTTCTCTTCTAAGCTAACATTGTCGACCTATTTGCAAGTTAGAGCACCCGGACACCTTCAGCCTTCTGTACTTTCACTACCACCTCCTCTGTAGATAACTATGTCCAACGCAGAATTTCGAGTATTTACTTGATTCATCTCAAGTACTCGATCTGCCCAAAGCAGTCGACTTGTAACAGGGACATGATTCCTATCATACCCAAAACATCTGAAAACCTTCACACCAAATCAGTTACCTCAGCTTCAGGCAGTAAGATTGGCAACAGTAGATCTCCAATGAAACAGAAGCTATACATTTTCAGATATCATTACCCACTAAAACCTCACTCTCTTTTTTTTATTATTTTTTATAGAGACCTGGATCAATGATACATCCCATAACGCTTGATCTTCTATTTCCTCCAAATTACATCATCATCAGAAAGGACTGAGTAGGGAGAGTAGGGGGAGGTATTGCAGCCATCTTCAGAGACTCACTGCAGTACAGGGAGATACCCAATAGCTAATCTTCCACATTCTAGTGCCACACTCTGGATCTACGTGCTCTACACTATGGGTCTTCAAACTCTTGTAGGTTGAGGACCCCCCCCCAGCTGAATTTCTCTAGATGTCGGCCCCCACCTGACAGAAATTTCTGGAATCTGTTACACTACATAATCGACCGCCACCCGCATATCCCGGGCCATATCATAGTGATGGGCAGGGGAGTGAATGACATGCCTAAAAGTTACCTTCTACCTTATATTACGGGCAAATAAAGTACACCATGATCTGCAAGCTATTCGTTTGAAGTCCTGATGGCTAGTAAGATAGCCATGATTTCTAAGTTTACATTTTTATTTCTGGCAGGGCCACATTAGCTTTCCATTCTTTCAAGTTTGGTAAATTGATCTTGCATGTACTTCCTTGCAGCTCCTTCACTTCAAAATCCCCCCTTACATAACACACCCACTGTCCTGTAAACTCAGAGTTTATTTTACTTCTGCCATGTTAATATTTCAACATCTGTGCAGTTCCTTCTTGCACTTTTGCACAGAATCAGAACTGGCACATGTGACTAATGTATGTGCACTCTGCAGAGAAGCGCAGGATTGGATGAGCATGTATTTGGAACAACTTTAGGACCCACTGTGAGAAACATGCACTGCATTTGATTCTCAACTTCAGAGGTCTTACTTGTGGTTTTTGGACTGTTTAAAATGGGCACATAATTTTTATGAAGCACTTGGAAAAATAACTTTATTCTACTGTATCAAAAAGGGTTCATACAATGAGTGCTGCTGAATGGCACCTGTAAAAGGAACAAGGAGGGCTCCTGGGATGCTCTGTACCGCCACACTGTACCTTTTTTTTTAAATTTGTATTCAAAATATAAATCTTTCCTATGCCAATGCTAAGACTCCATTGGTTGAGACACCATCTTGATATATTGGGAAAAATAAGTGCCAATAATTACTTAAAAAATATTATATTTTCACAGTTTTACATTGTGCAACCTGGGCACGGGAACACTTTAAATGAAAACCAGCTAAATGACACAGGGTCAGATTTATTACATTACGCATGGATAAATTGCATTATTTCATCCAAGATCCCAGGATGTTGCTCCAAGGCCAGGATTCAAACCAGTCTTCTCAGGTACAAAGTCAGCAGCTCTGACTATAAAACCACATCCTCTCCGCTTTGATTTTACAGACATCCAACGTCCTACACACCCAGGTAGCTATGAAGAGTTAGCATTCTTATGTAAACAATGCCTAAAAATGCCAGAAATATGAATTATAGGTATGCTTTTTTCAGCCCAAATCAACCTTCAAAGTGGAATCATGATAAGTAAAATAATGTGTGTACGGCGCTTTGAATCTCTAACTTCTGTAGCGATTTCAAGGCAGCTAGTGATAGCTGTGTGTGCTCATATGCGCACTAGTATGTGTTTATGTGTGGCAGAATGTGTACCAATGTAAATGTTTGAGTGCGTGTAAGAGAGACATTGTTTTCTTTAGCACTCCACAGCTTAGAGCTGGTACACGAGGAACAATTCTTCTCTAGAAATCATTAACAAACGTTCTAGGCAGCATTATAATGGGATAATTGCTCATCAACCAGTTCCCGATCCGAAGACAAAGGTGAAAGTCCACAGAGAGGGCGCTGAATGAACACCTCATTGAGAACTCCTTAGTAGTACAATAAGTTGCTTGCCTGAAGCAGTGGGGGTTTAGGACACGTCGGGCTTATGTTTATGAAAATAGAACTAATAAAAAATGAATGATGTTGCCTATTTTACTTCAGAGCAAAGTTGTCTGACAGACTTTGTGGTGACAGGGACATGTTAAGGATTTTGGGGGCCCTGGGCTAAAACTACTTTGGGGGCCCCTGTTCATAACAGCTTTGAGTTTATGATTCACTTTCAGCTCTGCCATACCCTCTTTAGCCAGGCTACTAACGGTGCACAGGCACTATGGTCAAAATTCTAAAAGTGTTTACATCTAATATTCAGAGATAGTGATGTGTGTTTTCACTGTTGTAACACAGCAGCAGCCCACTAATTTTACAGTGAATAATATCTGTGACATCCTCCAATTTCTCACATGTGAGGACCCGTTGTGATCTAAAATAAACTTTTTTATGGTTGTTGCATGAAACAAACACATTTCTGTGCAAATAGTAATAGACTCGTATCAATCACATTAAAAACAAAAATGAAAATAAACAGTATTTACAAGAATCTGTTTAGGAATTATTCCAGGCCATCAGAGCAAAAACAGAGCTGTCTCTATCAAGGGGCCCCCTGAAAGACTGTATTGCAGTGCATGTAAATATGTACTTTTGTAATTTAGGATGAAAACCTTGATGGGGTATGACATGCCTATACTTTTGTACAGGGGCGCAACTAGACCCAAACTTTGAGGGGGGGGCGCTAACACTCCCTGCCAGGGCTCTGCCCTAGCACTGGTCGCACACAGTTCAACAGACTTTTTTTTGGCAACCCCCTCCATTTTCTCCTTCTCCATGAATTCCCTCCCTACCACTCACCAACAATGCACCTCATCTCTCTATGGCACCTTTCTGGCAAACATTTACATTTTTATAGCGATACTCATAGTTTACTCACACTCAGTTCTTTGATCCTTATAGTACACGCTCTTTGTAGCAGGCACATTAACCCTCTGTGCTTTTGTGGGTGGCAGGAGTGCCCATATGAGTGCACGGTGAGTGATGCTACAGTGTGAGAGTAGGGTAAGAGAAGTGACTGCAGGGTGAGTGAGGTGATCACATGAATTTGGGTGCAGATGTAAGTGCAGCGTGGGACACATTAATGCATAGTTAATGATGGGCTTATTTGAGTGAGATTGAGCAGTGAGGGGGCAGTTGAGTGAAGTGTCACATGAGTGCAGAGTGAGTAGTGAGCACGTGTGACTGCAGGGTGAATTGTGCATTGTTAGTGCAGAGTGATCACTGTGAATGCAGGGTGAGCGGGTGAATGGTGTGAGTGCATGGTGATCAGTGTGAGTGCATTGTGATTGCTGTGAGTGCAGGGTGAAAGTGAAGGGTGATTATGAGGAGCGAGTCGTCTGCATGCAGTAACTCAGCATGTTATTGACGGCGGCGTAGGGTTTCAGATATGTTAAACTATTGCTAATATGACATTAACCAGGGATCGAGGGTGGAGGGAATAAATAATGTGCTGATCTTGCAACAAACCTCCAGTTTTATGATTAGGGTTGCCAGCTCATTATTTTGATGTCCCAGGCGGTACACAAATAAACAGTCACCTAAAGCCGTATTTTTAGCACTACCTGTGCATACTTCAAATAGCAAATATAAATAGAAAGAACTTTAAATTGTGTTCTAGGGCTGCCTGAATGATCCATGCCTGATAATTAAAGGGAACAAAGACAGAAAAGCCACATTACAAATGAATACCTAATTCTTTATTTATATCTCCTATTTAGTGTCAAGACCTGCCTCCTTGCTGGGAAGAGCTAACCATCCCGGGACAGGGTTAATTCCTAGAGCTGAAATGCTTCAGCTGCATTGGGAGGCAGGGAGTCTCCCCCTGCTATGAAACCAAACGCGAAGGAACAGACAGTCCACAGTGGTCTGTTCGTTTGCTTTCAGTTTTAGCAAAGGAGTCTCCTTGCCTCCCACTGCAGCCAAAGCATTTCAGCTGTAGGAATTAAACCCGTCCTGGGACGGTTAGCCAGTTAGCTCTTGAAATTACACAAGCATGGGCATGTGATGCCCCATTGATTTCCCCTACCTCCCCCCTCCAACCCTCCGTTACCGGAGTTCTCTAATCAAAAATCCCCATTTGAAATGGGAGAAGACTTGCGACGTGGGACAGTGGAAGATTAAGAAAGGTAAGAATGCAGGGTGGCATGCATGTGCTCCCTGAGATGGTGTCGCGCCCCCCCTGCCCCCCAGATTGAAGAACTCTGCTCTACACAATCCACCTTTCAGAATCAATGCAATCTACCATCCACCAGATGATAACACAGCCTTTGTCGAAGAATGCATTGACCTTATTAATGAACAAATAACACAAAGCAACACAGTGATATTTTTGGGAGACTTTAATCTTCAGAACAGTCTGCCGTTAACCACTTCGACTCCACTCTCTCCGACAATGGTCTATTCCAACATAACCAAAAAACAACATATTCTTTTCACCTTACAACTCTCTCAGATGGTGTTGATGGACCAACTTAAAAGAGCAATTATCCGGTTTCAAGACACCAGGATCTTAGATAGTAGTAATACTCAGCAACACTGCCCAGAAAGTACCACCTCCCATCAGCCCTATCACAAATGTCAACGAGCTGACCTCCCACAGTTTTGGACGTCTCTCCGATTTGCTTGATAATGTTGCGCCACTTCAAAGCAAAATTAAACAAACTAAATCATCAGACCCACGGTTGAACAAGGCGTTATATGAGGAAAGGAAAACCTTAAGGATGCTAGAGAAGAAATGGAGACCATTGTACACTACCACTAACCTCATGTCTCCATAAACCAAAGTCCCTATACAAAAGAGAGGACTTTTTCGAAAAATCTAACACCTCAGATCCCTACTGGACTCAGCCAAGAACCAACATAAGTCCGTGATCTGGTCAAAACTGCTACCAGCACTTCCACATCCATAAAATTTGATGACCCACCAACACAAGCGGAAGAGTTTCTTCAGTTCATCAACTCCAAAGTAAAATCGCTTTCACATCAAGGTGTTCTACCTCTCCCTCCCCTGAAGCGCACCTCTTAAGACATTTGCCAAATATTGAACACCATTTTGGAGAAAGGCTTACTCAAACCGGTCATGAAAACCAAACCCTCAAACTACTATGGGGACCCAATCTCGGGTAACATTGATAACGACATAAATATTCACATGCTCCCCTACCTGATAAAATTGGTAAATCTCTCCCTCAGTCAAGGAACATTTGCCAACTGTCCCAAAACTGAACAAGTCACAGCTCTCCTCAAAGAACCCCGTGCAGATACTAATGACCTCAACAACTTTCACCCGATCTCCAACCTGCCTTTCCTCACAAAAAATATCACTGACAGGTGTGTAGCAGAGCAGCTCACACAACACATCAAAGATAACAATTTGCTAGATGAATACCAATCCGGTTTCTATCAGGGCTACGGCACAGAAACAGCTTTACTACAGGTGGTTGAGGATGCAAATCGAATACTAGACTCAGGCAACTCCTGCCTCCTCACTCGTCCCGATGTGTCAGCCTTCAACACAGTCAACCAATCCACGCTCCTAGTCACACTCAAAAATTGTATGGGGATTAATGACGTAGTCTCTAAATGGGTTGGATAATTTCTCATGGGCAGATCACAGAGAATAAAAATTGATTACTGTCCCTCAACACTGTTGGGGGTGGAGCAAACGGCCCCCTAAGGGTCTATACTTGCCCAACGCCATTCAACCTGCACATTGAGTCCTCCTAAAGAAAGGACATCTCACTCCTAGCCATCAGCTTAAACGCTTTTAAAAACGGGATGAGCTTTCATCACCTACAACTGAACCCTTCAAAATTCCTCATCATTCTTCAAAATTAACACTTCCATTACAATCCTGGATGAACATACTCAACGTCCTTAACAGTAAACTTACCAAAGTTGACAGAGCCAAATCCCTACGAGTCATCCTAGACAAGAAGCTGAACTTGCAATCTCAAATCAGCACCATGGTCAGATATGCACGCTACCATATGGTCTTCTCTGGGGAATCCGCAGCTACATTCCAGAGCAAGATCTGCAATCTCTTGCTCATTTATTGGTGCTCTCCAGAATCAAGTATGTAACATGCTCTTGACTGGTTTCCCTTAAACCCCTCTCACCCCCTGAAATCGATCCTACACTGGAGAGCAAGCTTCTTCTACGGAACCATAATGAATGACCACATCACACCTATGCTGGTCTCCATCCCTTGGCTACCCATGGAAGCCAGGGCTATAAACAAGACTGCTTGCATCACACAAGGCCCTACACACATCCATACCAGTTACCTGTGCGGACAAACGCAAGCTTTTCAGGAGGTTCTAGACCATCGCTAAATACTGAAGCATTGCTGCTAGAACCTAGAAGTGGGCAAGCTAACAAATTAACAGAGAAAGCTGAGCCTGAGCAGAGCCAAGGGACTGGCTCGGATCTTAGAGCCCATGCATGATTCGAGCCCTGAAAATATTTGACTGTAAATCATACAATACACATCCCATAAAATATGATAAAGTCTCTTCAAAATTCAAAAAATGTATTTCTTTAACATGTGGAAGTGTTGCCATTAATAGGGCACTTAATAGCACTGCACTGAGAACTACTTCTTACCAGTGATAGTTTTGTACAACTGCTAGTCTGAACTCACATATTTGAAAGTGCTTTTATATGCGATAATTTAGAAAAGAAAAGATTTTGTGAAATAAAATATTTATCCAAGATCAAACTGTTTAAGCGGGGAAGCCGCGATTTATTCAGGTTTTCGCTTTCACTTTCTACAAACCCACGTGAAAATGGGTATTTATTTCTCTTTCCTTATGCTAAGGCTTCTGGGACAAAGGACCGCCAAGGCCACTCTAGCGGAATTAAAACAATCTCCCATGTCATTGTTTACTAAAGCTCTAGTTAGTCAGTACAGCCCTAGTTTCTTTAGCATTACCCCAGCCCATGCTGCCCACTGAACAGACTCAAGAGCATTTGTCACTAGTGAGGGGAGACAGTAGCTTTTTCTAGTCTATTCATGAGTGAATATCATCCCATTTTCTAGGGCCAGTCGGAGAATGTCTAGCAGTTTCCAAAGTTATAATTCATTAATATGCAGACGATATGTAATTGTACTTAAAGACTTCTAAGAAAGACCTCAAAATATTACAATCCTGCCTCATGACAATTTATGTCAGGCGATCTACAAATGCTAAACTCACAAAAAAAGAAATCTGTCCTCTTCTTTCCAAAAGATTAAAAGATTTGACCAAACGTAGTGGCGTCTCATTAATCCCGACCCAGTGAAAAGCTAGCCTGCATCTGGGACAATACTCTATCTCTTTCCTCAAATATAAATAAACTCACCAATGCGGCAAACTCTTTCCCCTGTCCCTTAAAGAAAATCAAAAACTTTCTATCCTAAAGCAAACTGAAGTCTGACTTTTCTGCCATTGCCAGTTTACGACAGGACTCCAGCGATGACTTGCTGACAGGCATACCCCTTCACAGATCACACCATTTCGCTTAACTGCCCAACTGGTCTGTTCAATTTACATGCCTAACTTTGGAACCAAGGATCAAAATATAAATATTCTGTGTGGTATAAAAAGCCATCTACTTGACAAAACCCTAACTAGCAACCTTCTGCCTCAGGAGATTAATGAAAAATACAAATAATCAGGAAAAAAATACTCTCTCCTACTAGAATCCCAGATCTTCAAAACATGCCTTGCCATGACAATCTCTTCTCTGAGATTGCCCTAGCTTGGTAAAACTCTTTCCCTGAGAACTTTACTAACAATCAGCTCCTCAAAACACATTGCCAGCACCTAAAAGAGATATCAGACTTCTGAAAATGACTGAATCCTCAGTGTTAAGTAGCTATTTTGTCTCCTAAACTGTGCCTCCACTTCTACTTTCCCTGCTAAAGGATATTAAAGAGCTGAAGTTCTTGGTGGAATTTGTTTAAATACTTCAACCAAAAAGGATTAGAGTTAAAGACCCCGAGTTAATGAAGGAATAACTATTGGGGAGAAGAGCTCAGCGAAGACACTTCATGAATTCTGTGAGGCTCTGGCTATCACTAACTGTCCCCATCCTTAAAAAGCTGGCCTAACTCCTCAATAATAAAGGCTTGAGTGGCCTGGTCGCTATTATCAGGCACAAATACAAACCATTTCTGAAACTATTTCTATGTATGGCTTTGGGTGTGAATGGCTCATTCTAAGAAGTACGGCTTTCATCCATGGTAAATATCCTACTGGCAACTGATACAAGAGTCTTTAGCTGCTTATCTCCTATTATCTTGATCAAGGCATTCATGTCAATTTAAAATCTTGCATTACGGGGGCTCGACCAAGACAGCGGCCAAGCAGGAGTTCCTTCGCACCACTCCACAACCCAACTCTACCAGTCGTCCATCTCTGCTATCTCTGACCAACTTTCTTGGTGGAGGCGCACAGGCGTTCACTGCCCGGGAGATGAGACCACCCGCCCATCTACCCACAGGCTACCCCAACACTACAGGTGGTGACCTACCTTGCAAGCTGGATTGCACGGCCGCTCTGAAACTGGAAGCCAAAATAAGGTCTGCACAGTGACAAGCTGTAGGAAAGTAGGATCTGCTTTCATGGTCACCACCACTTTTTGCTGATGTCAATGTTTTACTGACTAGTATGACTGGGATCCTACTAATCAGGACCCCAGTCTCTCTGCTTCTTCCCTAAATTGGACATGGTTAGCGCTTAGGTACACTTCAGATTGGCTACTGGTGTACCCTTGTAAGTCCCTAGTATACTAAGGTACTCGGGGCATAGGTACACCAGGGGTCTCCCATGGGCTGAAGCATGTATTATGCTACCCATGAGAATCCACTCAAGTTGTGAGTACAGGCCTGCCATTGCAGCCTGTGTAAGCTGGTGCTAGCACCACTCATGACAGATATACGTTTCCTTGTATCTGAGGTCACTGCAGGAGATTCAGAGTGGGGCAGCCTTCCACCTTCCCCAACATACCGCAAGATATCTTGACCTGTGTGCACTACTAGAGGCAGAAAGAGGACATAATGTCTGCATCAAGAAACCTAGGCCCAATCATTTTTGAGGAAACAAAAGCATGGTTATACCAAGATCTGTCAACCACCACGCTTCCACACCAGTATTACCGCAGAGGTCACCGCTTTCTTGTGAGAAATGCTTTCCTAGGTTGTCTAAGACCACTAAAATCACCATAAGGGTTGTCTGGATTAGTGCAGGGTGCTACACTAAGTGAGCACCATATACTAAGTCAGCCTCCTACATTGGTGTGCAGTGGTTGGGATTCAAGCCTGCATTGTTTTACCAGCTAATCTAGGTGTGGTTTAATTGAAAAACCATCACTAGCATTAGGCACATAAAATACTTTATAGACTAAGTAAGTTCTACTGAAGTTTTAGATAGGTTGTTAAGGGTCTAGCACAACCCTTTCTCCAACCTTAGGAAGTTTAGTTTACACTAGGGTAGGTAGGTGCAACACCACACTACACCTAATGTCCATGTATTTAGTTGGGGATACCAGTGTACCCCAGTCTACTAAGTACAGTGGCCTGAAGTTCCAGAAACTAAGGACCTTGCGTAGAGTTGGAAGAATAAAGGCAGGTAACAACTCCACTACTAAGCTGCTCTTAGAGCTACTTCATCAGGATGACAAGAATCCTGGAGGGATAGAAGAACAGGAAAACTTGGTTGGGGATGCTCCAGAAGAGGAGGAACTAGGGGTTCCCCCTAGTGACCTTAATTCAGAGTATGGCCAAGAGGAGTCTAACTCAGGTCCCAGAGGGAATGGTGCTGATGGCACAGAGATTGTCCCCTTTATTCCACCTGGGAGGGTTCAGAATAGGCAGAGGAGGTCTAGGTCCCCCTTTGTTGAATCCAATGTTTCAGATAATTCCATAGGGACCTCAATATCTAGCAAGAGGGAGGACTCCTTGGAGAAGGAATACCACCTGATCGAACTTGAGAGAGTAAGACTCAGGCAAGATCAGTTGGCCCTTGACAAAGAGACCCTGGAAGTACAGAAAACTAGGAAGAAACTGGGACTAGAGTCCCATGGTGGAAGCCAGCTGCGGCCACTGCAGGTAAGAGCTGTGGGGCAGGCTGGGGGGGATTTCGAGAGACGACCACGAGGAAAAATTAATTATTTAATTACCCCTTGTGGTCGTCTCTCAAAACCACCCCCCCTCTCCCCAAGCTGGCCCCACCACCCTACCGCTCTTACCTGCAGCGGCCACGGCTGGTGGCAGCAATAGTGTCCCTAGGATCAGGGAAACATCCTTTGACAGTAGGAACCTGAGCAGGATAGTCCCTCATAACCAGAAGGGGATGAAATCCATAAACGGATCACTGCTTTGGAGAGGGCCTGTGAAGTTCAAAAGGTCGCTCAGGGGCAGTGGGAAGCTACCCTGTGGCTCTCCTTTGCTAACAAAGGCAGAGATAAGCTCCTCACTGTTAGAAAAGAGTTTGCTGACAATTATTCAGTCCTGAAGAGTGCACTACTCATAGATGGGTTTGGCTTAAAATAGTGAGCAATACATGATTAAGTACAGAGACACCCAGAAGGCACACACCCAGGACTGAGTAGATTTAATTGACAGTGCTATTAAGGCTCTGGAAGGCTGGCTTCCTGGAATGGAGGCAAGATACAGGACTATGGAGGATTGTACGATGTGATAAAGAGGGAGCACATCCTTAATAACTGTCAGAACCAACTACTGCATCAGAACTTGGCGGACTCTGATCTGACCTCTCTCCAAGAATGGGTCCGTACCAGGTTTAAGCAGAAAAACCATGGTTGTGGAGGTGACCAGAAGAAGCAAGATTCTTCTAAACCCCAGGAGAAGGGTGGGGAGAAGGGTAGAGGCAAAAAGGAGTCTTCTCAAGGTCCCCAAAAACCTGCATCTGGGGGAGTCTCAAAACTCAAAGAAGGGTAAAAAGGAACCTTGGTGTTATTTATGTAAAGTAAAGACCCATTGGACAAGAGATGCTGATTGTCAAAAAACCAAGGAACCTACTACCACTGCTGTTAAGGCAACTGCGCCCCCTAGCACCAGTACAAGTGGTAATACAGCAACCAAGGGATTAGTTGGGTTAACCTTTTGGTTCTGAGGTAGGTTCTGGCCTAGTCTGTGATGGTGGCATTGATCTTGCAACCTCACTAGTAAGTCCCACTAACTTGGGCAAGTACAAGCAACAGCCTTTAATCAATGGAAAGGAAGCAATAGCTTTCAGAGACACGGGCCAGTGTCACAATGGCAATAGAGAAACGTTTGTCACCTGAAGAAATCATACTTTGACAGATGTACCAAGTAGCCAAAACTAGCTATATCAGAACTGATCATTGCTTGGCAGTTGTGAATCTCAGCTGGGGAGGAGTAACTGCACTTAAGAGGATTGTGGTATCGCCAGGACTAGCTATATAATCTGTTGGGCAATGATTTAGAAACTTCGTCCTGAGTTCAGGACTCATGCAGAAATGATGGGCATATCTGCCAGTGCATTTGCTATAACTAGGGTTCAGGCCAAACAGCTCAGCACTGAGGGAGCACTGGATCCTGAAAGAATGGATCAGATTGCTCCAAGGAGAAGGAGCGGGAAGGGTAAGGAATTATCCTCCTCCTAAACTCCCAGCGAGAATCAGTCTCCTGAGGGAGATGATCTCAGTCCCTGTGAAGGAACTGTCCCAGAGGAACTTGGGCCTGACCAGGTAGAGTTCTTGGGGGCAGGAGGCCCTTCCAGTGCAGACTTGAGTTTGGAGCAGCAATCCAGCCCCTCTCTTGAACAGCTCAGACAGCAAGCTGCTGCTGAGGAGGCAGGGAATGCCAGCGGGTCCCATATGATCTATTGGGAAGATGGGCTCTCTATTCTGAAGGTAGAGATCCCAAGCCTGGTGCCATCAGGAGATTGGTAATACCCCAGAAGTTCATGTGTTTTCCTCTCTCCCTAGCACATGACATAACCCTTGCAGGATACCTTGGGCAAAGTAAGACTTGGGACAGGATTGTCCCTTACTTTCACTGGCCCAATATGTCTGAGGACACCAAGGAGTTTTGTCGCTCCTGTGTCACTTGCCCAGCCAGTAGTAAGTCAGGAGGCACTACAAAGGCTACCTTAATTCCACTCCCAGTGGTTGAGGTTCCCTTTGAGAGGGTAGGGGTTGAAATTGTTGGTCCCTTGAACTCTCCAACTGCATCTGGACACAGTTACGTCCTAGTGGCGGTGGACCATGGCACTGGGTATCCAGAGGCAATTCTCTGTAGAACTACTACAGCTGCTGTAGTGGCCAGGGTCCTCCTGAGAATCTTTTCCAGAGTGGGCTTCCCTAAGGAGGTGTTGACAGAGATACCAACTTGATGTCTAGTTATATCACTGATATGTGGAAAGAGTGTGGAGTAATCTTTAAGTTTACACACCCTACCATCCGCAGTGCAGTGGGCTTGTTGAAAGGTTCAACAAGACCCTAAAGGGTATGATCATGGGACTCCCAGAAATCGCTCGGGCAAAAATGGAATGTCTTACAGCCCTGCCTTCTCTTTGCCTACAGAGAGGTTCCTCGAAAGGGGGTTGGCTACAGCCCAATTGACCTTCTGTTTGGATTTTTGATCAAATTTGTTATTCCTTATTGTGCCTCTGTCAATCCGGCAAACACAGGGCAAACGGCTCCAAAGGGCAGGGCTTTCCACAAAGTAGACATCCCTAAGCTAGCTGATGCCCTCGACCGCTCTACTCCAGAGCTGTCTGGAAATGCGGAGTTGGACGCACTGCGTATAGATTCTTGGCTCTGTACCAACATAGAGGCAGCGGCCCCAGTTGTTACCCAAGCTTTCAAGAGACTAGTCCTTTCGGCTCCCTGGTTTACTGATCATCTCGGAGATAGTAAAAGGGACTGTAGAAAAAAGGAGCGGAAATAGCGCACATCATATCTCCCTGAGGACAGGAAGGTTTATAAAGGCCACCTAAACATTTACCATACTCTAGTAAAAAGAGGCAAAATAAACTTCTTTCAAACCAAGATCGAAAGCGCCCAAAATAAGAGCAAGGAAATATTTAGGATAGCTAAGTCCTTCACTTCACCAATAGCCAGCTCGAATGCAGGGCCACGTACAGAAGAATGGTCCAAGCAGATCGCTCAACTTTTTTCATGAAAAAAATCCTTCTGATTCAACAAGCTTTCTCTAACATCTCAGAAGCCGAGCTTAACCTATATCATAGGGTAAACAGCAAAATTCTTATCTTGTAGCCCCCACCCTTACATGCTTTTCCGGAGTCGAATTGGAAGACTCTTTATCCCTTCTCTAAAGTATCAAGTCAGGTTCTCCCACAGATCCTTGTCCTGCTAATAAGCTGTCCCTAGTAGCCTCTACGATTAACCCGACTGTTAACCAGCTCTTCAATATCTCTCTTTCTACAGGCAATATGCCCAAACTTTGGAAGCACGCTAAGATTCTTCCATTGATTAAAAAGACTAATGCTGATCCAACGAACCCTGTCAATTATAGGCCGAACTCCCTGCTTCCGGCCTTCTCCAGAGCCTTAGAAAAGCATGTAAATAAAGCCCTGCAAAAACATATCGAAGAGGCGAAGCTCCTTCATGAATCCCAGTCCGGCTTTAGGGCAAATTTCAGCACAGAATCCACTCTGCTGGAAGTAACAGAGTTCATTAGGGACAAGTTAGACGAGGGAGGCAAGGCCGTTCTAATATTGCTTGATCTTTCAGCGGCCTTCGATACGGTCCCACACGAGAGGCTTCTAAACAGACTTAAAAACATCGACCTGGGTGGGACTGCCCTCACCTGGATGTCCTCCTACTTAGGGAATAGATCCCAGGACATCTGGCTCCCACCGTTCTCCTCTTTGGCTCTGGCCATCAATGTTGGTGTCCCTCAGGGCTCTATTCTCAGCCCTACCTTCTTTAATACCTATCTTTCTCCCCTGGCATCAATGGTGGAGGATGAGGGTGCCAAAACTGTCTCCTACGCTGATGACACTCAGCTTATCTTCTCTTGTGATAAAGGATCTGACTTCGATGGGTGATGTGCCTAAGATCAAGTCCTGCCTCGCGAAGGTTTTCAATTGGCTTGAGGTCAACCAGCTCAAGTGTAATCCGGACAAAACGGAAGTTGTTTTCTTTGAAAAACCAGAAACACTCGACTGGAGTTCCTGGTGGCCCAAGGATCTGCTGACCCCACCTAAAGAGAAAGCAAAAGATTTAGGAATTCTCATTGACAACACACTTTCGATACATTCTCAGATCTTAAATCTCACTGGCGCTTGCTTCAGTAATCTCCGAATGTTGAAGAAATTTCTGCCACTACTACCTCTCAAGCGTAGAAAGATAGTGGTGCAGGCTTTAGTGACATTAAAACTTGACTACGTCAACTGCCTGTACCTTGGTCTCCCCAAATCCTTGACCCAGTGCCTACAAGTGGTTCAAAACGCAGCAGCCAGAGCCATCCTAAAGTCTAATTCCAGATCTAGCATGACTCCGATTCTCAAATCTCTTTACTGGCTCCTCATGATTAAGAGAATAAACTTCAAAGCTCTGACCATCTTTTTCAAGGTGTTTCACAAGGGTGGAGCTGGCTACCTAATTAAACAAGTGAACCATTATTCTACTTCAAGACCCCTACGCTCTTCCAACACAAACCTGGCTGTTGTGCCCAAAATTTGCCTTGTCCGCGCTGGAGGTAGATCCTTTGGTTTCTTGGGCGCTAAATTATGGAATAGCCTTCCGGAGTCCTTGAGGCTAAATTCGGACCTACTTTCATTTAGAAAGAATCTAAAAATGTGGCTTTTTGATCAATAAGTGGCTTTTCCACTTCTCTCCCTCCGCTGTCTACGCACCAGGACACTCTAGTTTGAGTAGCTGTGCGCTTTATCAAATACGATATTTAATTTAATTTCATTTCCTGTTGGGGGTCCAGGAGCCTCGGAAGCTTGGTATGATCAAAAGGCTGTCCTGACTGTTTATCGGCCAGAAAGTGTGGGTGTTGCAGCCTGTGGCCCCAGCAGCTCTTCAAGACATATGGAGTAGCCCCCACACCATCCTTGAAAAGAAAGGTGAGGTCACCAATCTGGTGGACCTAGGCACTCCAAGGAGTCCCCACAGGGTATTTAATGTGAACTGCCTAAAACATTTTGTAGACAGGACTGACATGAGCTTGCTCATGGCCACTGATGAGGGACAGGAGGAAGAGAGTGACCCTCTCCCTGATCTCCTCTCTCAGAACCCTGTTGATGGGTCAGTTAATGGAGAAGCCTTTGCAGACAGCCTCACTAACCAGCAGCAAGCTGATTGCAGGAAGGTCCTTAATCTGTACAAGCACATGTTTTCTCTGACACCCATTCAAACCACCCGGTGTAGCCATGAAGTAGACACAGGTGACAGTCTGCCAGTACAGAACAACATTTACAGACAACCAGACCATGTCAGAGACTGCATAAGGACAGAGGTCCGAAAGATGCTGGAATTGGAGGTCATTGAGCCATCAGATAGTCTCTGAGCTAGTCCAGTAGTCCTTGTACCAAACACCCACACCAAGGGTGGAAAAAGAGACTAAGTTTTATGTAGGCTACGGAGGCCTAAATGCAGTCACTAGGACTGATGCCCATCCTATTCCTAGTGCAGATGAGCTCATAAATACTTTGGCCTTAGCCAAATATCACAGTACATTTGCCCTTATTGCTGGCAACTGGCAAATCAGACTAGCTGAGGATGCCAAGCCAAAAACAGCATTTTCAACCCCCAGTGGGCATTATCAATTTATTGTGATACTCTTTGGTCTGAAAAATGCACTGCCACATTTCAGAGGTTGATGAATAAAGTTCTCACAGGTCTGGAAGCCTATTATGCAGCATATCTAGATGATATAGCTGTCTTTAGCTCCACCTGGGAGGATTACCTGATCCAATTCAGGAATGTTCTGGAGGCCCTGCACAAGGCAGACCTCACTATCAAGGCCAGCAAGTGCCAGATAGAGCAGAGCAAGGTTGTATACTTGGGGCACCTGGTAGGTGGAGGCCAAGTTCAACCATTGGAGAGCAGAATTCAGACCTTAATGATCTCACCATCAAGAGAATACCTAAGAAAGTTCAGTGGACAGTTAGTTGTCAAAAGGCATTTGATGACCTGAAGCAGGCCATGTGCACTGCTCCCATTCTGCAAAATCCTGCCTATTCCAAAACCTTCATTGTCCAGCCAGATGCATCTGAGATAGAGGTAGGTAGGAGCTGTTTTGTCACAACTAAATGCAGATGGCCAGGACCAACCAGTAGCTTTTATAAGCAGAAGGTTGAGCCCCAGGTAAAAATGTTGGTCAGCTATAGAAAGGAAGGCCTTTGTTGTGGTCTGGGCCTTGAAAAAGTTGAGGCCATACCTGTTTGATACTCACTTTCTTGTTCAGACAGACCATAAGCCCCTCTTATGGCTAAAACAAATGAGGTTGTCTATTTCCCTACACGGGGTGGACTTTTCAGTGGAACATATGCCTGGGAAAACCATGCCAACGCAAATGGACTCCAGATATTTCCACTTAGAAAATGAAGGCTCAACTGGACAAGGTTAGTCTCATCTCCTACGTTTTGGGGGAGGAGGTTGTGTAGGAAAGTAGGATCTGCTTTCATGGTCACCCCCATTTTTTGCTGGTGTCAATATCGTACTAATCAGTACCCCAGTCTCTGTGCTTCTTCCCTGAACTGGACAAGGGGAGGACGTGGGTACACTCCAGATTGACTACTGGTATACCCTTGTAAATCCCTAGTATATGGTACTAAGGTACCCATGGCATAGGTACACCAGGGGTCTCCCATGGGCTGAAGCCTGTATTATGCCACTGATGAGAGCCCATTCATATTGTGAATACAGGTCTGCCATAGCAGCCTGTGTAAGCTAGAACTAGCACCACTTACGACAGATGTTTCCTTATATCTTGAGGTCACTGCACTTAAAACCTATAAGTCACCCCTAAGACAGGCTTTTCAATCCTAAAGGCAGGGTGCTCGGTTATAACTGTGAGGGAGCCCCTGCATGAGCAGGACACCTCCCGGGTTGTAAGTGTATCAGCCATGATGATACATACAGTGGCCATGTGTCATACGATGGCTATCTCTAAACTGCCTGTAACAAACTGTGTCGTGTTTGGTATCAAACATGTTGGAATCATACCCCCACACCATAAACGATGTGGGAGGTATGATTCCATGCACTGTAATCTCCTCCGGGAGGCCCTCAGTGCTCCCGGTACCAGTATTCTAGACCAGGCAAAGCAAACTATGGCTGCTGCCAACCAGAGACATGATTCTTCCCTCCTGCTGCTGAGCCAAGCTCGAGAAGGGGAAGGCAGGACAATAGGTTTCCTGTCAGAGAGGTGTTACCACCTCCCAGACAGGACTTAGTGTATTGGGACAGGGTGGGAGTGCTTGCCAGCGCCACTAAGACTGCTTGAAGGGCAGATTTGGTGCCCTCCTTGCATACTCCAGTTCAAACCAGTTCATTGAACCGTTGGCTTCCGCTCTGGTGCGATACTGGACAAAGACCATGGGAGTATCCTCCCCACTGTCCAGCCCCTCCTCTGGGAGGGATCCCTGAATCGTCCCAACCCTTTCCTTAGGATACTTAAGGGCTTACCTGTGGGTGGATCCCTAGATTCGTCGTGGGACAAGATTCAGATGTGAAACCACTTCAACTTCAACCGTCTGGGCACTTTGGACTTTGTTGGAGACTGCAACTGCGAAGACTCCTGCTGCGCCTAGTCTCGTTGTCCTGCCAGTCTTCTGCTACATCTGTGCCTGTGCTCCATACTGGTTCTTCACAAGGCCTGTTGACATCCAAGACACCCAATGAAGCTGACCGATCTGATGCTCCTGAGCTGCTATGGACTCTTAAAGGTTCAGCAACACAGGTGGTTGTTCTGCAACTCTCTTGAGGCCTGCACTGTCTTCACAACAAGTTTGAGGCTAGTATCCCTCATCGGAACCGCTGGAGCAGTATCCCTGTGCACCGTGTCGACTTGCTGTTGCCAAGATGTGTTAACTTTCTCCTCTAGGGATCTTCGGGCTCCAAGAAGCTTCATCCTCAACCATCTCCTGTACCCAAGATCATCGCCTGCACTGCATCCCTTGCACCGCGGGCCTTCATCCTTTGGGGAGCTGCTCGCGGTCCTCTTGCGACTCCTGTGCCTTTGGCCCATGGGTCCTCTTGAGGGTCTTGTTTGGCTACAGTGGGTTCCCCTGCTTTCTCGGGGCCTGCTCTAACTTACCTGCTCATGGTGAGTCACTTGGACCTTGCTGGTCTCAACACTGCACCTTTTTCAACGACTATGTTGGTTGCCGTTGTCAAGGCTTGTTGGTGCCCCTGCCAGATACTGGCCCCTTGGCTCTTGACATCCGACATAGGGCAGCTAGTGAACGGCTCCTTGTCTTCTACAGCGTCGCCTGGTCGTCAGAGCTGCAACTTCAAGGGCATAGACAACTCTCCTGCCTCTCCGACATCGGTGGGCAATCGTCTTCCATGCCTCCTGGTCACTAATGAGTGGCATAGACTTTCTCCTCTGCTTGCAGGTATCTCTCATCGTGAACCCACCTTGGGGTTCCACCGGACTCTTTCGTCTTCTTCGCCAACAGCATCTTTTCTGAAGTCCTCCAATGTGTTCTACGGCGGTTTCTGACATCACGTGGCACCTAGGCACCCAGCTTCCCTGGTGTAGGTATCCTGGTTCCAAGGGTATCCACGGGTGGGGTGACTCTCCAACGTTCTGTCTCCCACTGGGTGTCTTCATTGTCCACTGTGAAGGGCCTTTTTCTTCAAAACTGCAACCGCGACTTGCTCATTGACTTGCATTGAGCATGCGGTCTTTTCCCACTCTGCACATAACCTCCGTGGGGTTCCTAGATACTCACCATGGATGGTTCTTTGGGTCCCCGACTCTTCTTTGTCTTCTGGGTCCATTCTTGACTTAGGTTGTGGTTCGAATTCCACTATTTTACTATATGGTTTGGTCTCCCCCTGGAGACCACTGTATATTTGTGCTACTTACGTGTTCCATTTCCAAAGTATTGTGTGTATTGTTATTACATCTACGGGTAGGAGATGGGGCAGTGTGTTAGTGAGTGTTAATAATAAAAACATATATTTTATAACTACACTGTGTGGTTCTTTTTCACTTAACTTATACCATAAGATTAAGTACTGGTAAACAAGCTGCTTTACACTCCTTCTGGACTAAGCCTGAAGGCTGCTCTCCACAGCTATCACTTGGAGAGCTTTCTAAGGTTGTCTAAGTCCACTAAAATCACCATAAGGGTTGCCTGGATTAGTGTAGGGTGCTTCACTTAAATAAGTGTGCTTCATATAATATGTGAATATTGTTCTGTACTTTGTACTTACCCGGTTCACAGGGACATAAGGGTTGCTCTTGTTACTTAGAATATCATATACTAAGCCAGCCTCCTACACAAGCTCAGCCTCAACTGTTGCAAATTCACCCACCTTTGCTCCGTAGTGTTCCTTTCTTGATGCTGCTGATCCCTCACTCCTCCTGAAACCAACCCGAACGGCAAGGTTTTTTAAAATATGCTTGCGATTCAGTTTGATCCCCGGGGGAAGAGGGGAATGGGAGAGAGAGAAAGAAAACACTGCGAGCCTGCTGTCGGGTTCTGGAACTGGTTCTTGTATGGGTCTCTCTCTGGAAGGGAGTACTTGGATTGGGAATACTCGGGTTTCTGACACTGTCCAGTCAAATAGCCTGGTAGAGCCTACAAGATCTAATACACACCGTGACTTTTCTGCAAGCCTTATTATAGTTAAGCAAGAATAAGTGCCCATTCTACATCGAGTTAAACATACCCACAATGAAGAACTCAAACATTTTGCGCACTTCCTGGATTCTATACTGGACTATTCTTTTCTGTACAACTTATTTGCCCTTTTGTGGAAAAATAAACAATGATTATACAAGTTTTCTTTACATAGTGTTTAGAATTAACTAGATCTCTTAACATTCACTTGGAATTTCTCGTACCTTCCAGACAGTGTTCCAGACAGTGTTTCTAAAAGGGAGTCAAAAAGTAATAAATAGAGGAGGAGCTTAGCGCGCATCCAAGATGGTCGCGTGAGCATAGGGCTCCCCGGACCCTCGCCACTCGTCGCAATTTATCCTGATGATATCCTGATTTCTCGGACGGACTCTTGAAGGTGAACCTCGACTGAGTCCATAACTCTTTCCAGAATTTGAATCGGACTTGGGCGACCAGAATTATAGCACTTTGAACTTTTGAGGCCCACCTGGAGGCCGTGCCGGGGACTTGGTGATTCGTGGAGCCGGGACGTAGTTGAACAACAACGGCAGTGGGACCTCATCGGTGGCCGTACCCCCACTTTCGGTTTCGTTTCCGGATCCTGACATGGTCTGATTGAGAGACCGTTTCACTCAGACCAATCCACCCCCCATTTAGTGTCATCGCTGCCTCCTCATTATAGCCTCTTTGGTAAAGTCGTGACTTTCTCCGGACCGTACGAGCCAGCTTCTTGGCCTGTTGGTGCCCGACCTGCCGGCGGCCATTTTCACCAGGTCTTGCGGGCCCCTCCGGGGTGCATCTCCCAACATGACGGGCAGGGGTGAACCCGAGAAGCGGAAGACCAAGACGTCTCTTCGCGGGGGACCGTTCCAGACAAATGTTATGGACCGTTACACTCAAGCCAAAGGATCCCCCGGGCTCTCCAGCAGTACCCCGGAGGACGCCAGAGACGACCCTTCTGCCCCTGTTGACTTGTCCCTGCAGGACATTATGGGCGCCATCACCGGCATGAAGGAGACCATCGGCCAGCAATATGAGGCTCTGGCTCGTAAAATTGACACGGTCGCAATTGATGTCACTCTAATGAGGGCCGACCTGTCTAAGACGAACGAGAAGGTGCAGTCATTGGATTTGAAGACTTCCAGCCTCACGGCCGATGTGTCGGAACTTCAAACAGACCTTGGCACTCTGAAATCGGCCAACGACCTGATGTCCCATCGGCTGGAGGATTTTGAGAACAGTGCAAGACGTAACAACATTCGCGTCATAGGTGTTCCGGAGAACCCCGAGACTCGTTCGGTTGACCTCCTGGTCGAAGATTTAATCCTCACCCATCTTGCCCCTTCTGGACTGAGCAAGTTTTTCGCTGTGGAGCGTGCACATCGTGTCCCGGGCGGTAAGCCCAAGCCTGGTGCGCCTCCGAGGCCTATCATCGCAAAACTTTTTCATTTCAGAGACCGTGATGCGATTTTGCAGGCTTCGAGAGTGCACGGCCCGGTGAACTTTGAAAACTCCTCTGTCAATTTTTTCCCGGACTTCACTCAACTTGTCCAGAGACAGAGGATGGGCTTTCAGGGGGTTAAGCGACGTCTCCGGGACCTGGGATTGAAGTATGCTATGCTTTTCCCTACCAGGCTTCGAGTGGAATACGAGGAACGGACCTTCTTTTTCGAGCGACCGGACAATGTGAGTGACTGGTTGGATTCCCTGCCTGGTCAGGGCGATCGGACGGGGCACCCTGGCGGTGCCGAGGGTGGTGAGCCTCCACAGAAGTGACCTTTTGGTCCCTAACCCTGACAATCGGACATTGCTCAGTTGGGTTCTACTCCTTTTGTATATTTTGCCTTATAGTAGTTCGCGTCCGGGTGGTGGGTGGAGACGGGCCTCTCTCCTCCTCCGGGGTCTTTTTGTAGAATGGGATTGTTAGGACGACAGGCACACTGCATTTTGGGGTGGCTTTTTAGTCTGCAGGGGTGCAGGGAGGGGGGAGTTGTAACGGGTTTCGGTTGGGGGGTGGGAGGGGGTGTTTGTGTTTTCTTTTCTCAAGGCGGCATATTGGCTCTTTCTCTGTTGCAGGTGTCCTGCTCTCTGTGGGGGGACTCATGCAACTCTTGTGGGGATGGGGGGTAGTGGGTTGTGGTTGATATCTTGGAACGTAAATGGATTGGGGGATCGTATCAAACGGGGTGTTGTACTGCAATATTTGCATCGTCTGACTCCTGATGTAGTACTCCTGCAGGAGACGCATTTGGTCGGCAATGTGTGTCATGCTATGAATAGGTGGGGGTACCGATTGGTCGCACACTCCGGGTTCACTACTGGTTCCAGAGGGGTTGGTGAAAATTCTGGTCCGGTCTTCCCTCCCACTAGAGATTGATAATGTCATCCTTGACGACAGAGGGCGTTATGCCGCCCTAACCGGTAGGTGGGAGGGTAAGACTTTCCTTAGCCACGATATATGTTCCCCCAGGCCTCCAGACCTCCACTTTCTCTGATGTTGGTCGGATGTTGCTGGAACTCCCCGATAGTCTTCTCCTCATGGGTGGGGACTTCAACTCCGTACTGTCCGGCGAGCTGGATCGCCACCCCCCAGGGCCCTTCCCGTTTCCCAATCATGGCTTGGTGGGTTCTTGGACACCTTTGGTTTGGTGGATTGCTGGAGGTTAATGCATCCGACGCAATGTCAATACACCTTCCACTCCGGGGCTCATGGGAGTCTCTCCAGGCTTGATCACTTCCTCATGCCCGCGGCCCAGTCCCCCCACATTGGGGAGGTAAGACACTTGGCCCGGGGCATTTCAGATCACTCCCCTGTGTGGCTTCTTTTCGACGCGGGGACGCAAGCCGCGGGGTGGATCGCCCCTATTAACCCTTGGCATCTGCGCAACCCCAAGACTCGCAACAGCCTCATTAAGTCGCTCGACCACTACTTTCTGGAGAACGAGGGGTCTGTTTTGTCCTCAGTGTCCCTGTGGGAAGCCTTCAAAACTGTTATTCGTGGACCGGCCTTATCTTTAATAGTCGAGACCAAGAAAGCTAGGAATGGGGAGGCCGTGAAGCTGGAGGCCGAAATACTGGAGTTGGAGGCTGATCTAGACTTAGGTGTCACCCAGGATAGGCTCCACGCCCTTAGCTTGAAACAGTTTGAATATAAATCCCTTGTTACGGATGCTGCCAAGACCATGTACAGGGAACAGCAGGGTAGACTGTATGATGTCGGGGATAAGGCGGGTAAATTGATTGCATGGCTTGATAAGAAGGAGAGAGCGAACCGTGTGGTCCCTGTGCTTCAGAATTCTGATGGTGTGCATGTGACTGACCCTGTCGAGATTGTGGAGTGTTTTGCTGACTATTTTTGTGTGGTCTACTCCCCGGTGTCCGATAGAGATGAGGATGACTCTTGTTTCTTGTTGAGGGATATTGCGCTGCCCTGCCTGTCTGAAGAGGATCGAGAGCGTATGGAGGCGTCGTTGTCGGCCGACGAGATTGCTACCGCGATTCGTTCCCTTCGTTCTGGCAAAGCTATGGGCCCCAATGGATTGCCTATTGAATTGTACAAATTGCGCCTGGATAAAGTCTCTCCGTTTCTCCGTGATATGTTTTTGGAGTCGCGTGTGCTTGGTTCCCTCCCTTGCGACCAGCGTCTGGCCACTATAGTTGTGATTCCTAAGGAGGGCAAGCCTCGTGATCGTTGTGCCTCATACAGGCCTATTTCCCTATTGAATGCTGAACCAAAGATTCTCGCCAAGGTCCTTGCTAATCGTTTACTCGCTGTCATCTGTGACCTGATTCATCCGGATCAATCTGGTTTCATTCCGCACCGGAACACTGCTCTCAACTTGCGGCGCCTACACGGCGTTCTCGCACACCTAGACAACACTTAATACACATTAAAGGGATTTAGACCCTTGAACACACACCTAGGCAAACCACTTTAAAGGGGTACATGACTCCCCAGCGTACCAGGATACATGACACCCTGAACGCACACCTAGACAAAACTAAATACACTTTTAAAGGGTAATAGACCCCTGAAAACACAACCCTAGGCAAACCACTTTAAAGGGGTACATGACTCTCCCCAACGTACCAGGATACATGACAACCTGGAACGCACGCCTAGACTTAACCATTACCTTTAAAAATTCAAAACAAATTGAATAAAACATTTAGTTCATGACACATACTAGATGTGAAAAGATAACGTTTAACGCTCATTCACAGTAACAGTTCAATAAACTACGTGAAAGATTAATAACAATGAATTAAAATAAATAGAATAAACACAGTTGTGACGATAAAGCTGTAAGATTCGTACATGGCAACATAATAAATTGAAATAATAAATGTAGTCACCGTTGTCGTCACTGAGAAAAATGCACAAAAGAAAATCCAAACAGTTCATAAGTCAAAACTAACACAGTAGGATGCATTAAGATCCACCAGGTGGCAGTGTTGCCAAAAGTTTGATAATGAAATTGCCCAATAATGCATCGTTTTCCATTGCAGAGCGAGGAATAAAGGATCGGTGCAGCGCTCATTACAGTACCCATACAGTGCCTTACATTGCAGCTGACACGGTTTAACTCAGGTGTGTTGATCACCACAATTTTCCTCGGATTAAGTACAAGATATTAGTCTTTATGCGATGGAGTTCTCCTTTTTTTTTAACTAAAGATGAATTACCTGACACATTAATGCAGCACTATTTGTTCCTTGACGATCCTCAGAGTGGCAATTGCGCAGCGATTTGACGCATAACTTCACCAGATGGCAGCACGCCGAACTGACGCCCGCCGGGTGGACCAAAATAATCAAAAATAGACAGTAGGTAGCTAAAAGTCCAATATTGGTCGGTTTAAGATTTAAGGTCGCACTCTTTAAAACACTTATTGGATTTAGTTATTTTTTTTTTTGAAGAAGGAAATGTCAACAGGTTACAAATTGCTTGAGCCACACAACTTCCAACGCCAGAAACATACCTTGGTGAGCTGTCTGTTACAAAAGACACCGGTGGAGCATCCAAGGCGTGGATTAGTTTAGTCTTCAGGCTCAGCTTGCTTCAGTTACATCAGTTTCAACAGTTCCTTCAGTTTCTTCAATTCCTTAGGCTTTTTGCGTGGTTCTTTGCTTCCAATCGTCGCCACTGTTACATTTAAGAATGTACTCTGGTAGGTGATATAATCCAGGAGTCATAGGTGTAGTTAAGTATATTTATTTGTTGTAAGTTAGATGGTAAGAATGCCCCACCGGGAGCAGCATCCAGCTACTCAGCCCATCTCACTCAACTGACCACACTTCAAACCATGCATCCATGAACATTCCAAATGACATCACACACACAGAGGCTGAGCAGCAGGGAGAAGGAGAAGACAAGAATACCACACGGAGCTTGTCTCCGAGCCGGCCAGCTTGCCTTCCTTGGACGCCACGATGGCCTTTGATACGATAGAATGGCCTTATCTTTGGGCCACTCTGGCGAAGTTCGGTTTCGGTGCGGGATTTATTAGTTGGGTGAGACTTCTATATACGGATCCGCTAGCTCAGGTTGTTGTCAATTGTAGGGTGTCCCAGCCCTTCGCTCTCGGGAGGGGTACTAGGCAGGGGTGTCCGTTGTCCCCCCTGCTCTTTGCTCTTGCTCTCGAACCGCTTGCAGCCTGGCTCCGATGGGAACCACCGATAAAGGGCATTCAGTGGGCCCCTGAATTTGAAGACCGGGTTTCGTTCTACGCCGACGATATTCTTTTGTACCTCACCTCCCCGCGTGAATCCCTTAACGTCCTATTTGACGTCCTCACTTCTTTCGGTAAAAACTCCGGTTTGATCATTAATTGGTCTAAATCGTGTGTGTATGTTATCTCCGGTGGCCTTCCCCCCCTTGCCGAATAGGTTCCCCATTCAAATTTCGCACTCCGGTTTCAAGTACTTGGGGGTCTACGTATCATTGGACCCGGCGGTCCGTCACAAGCGTAATCTCCTTCCCCCTCTCCGGCGTTTGAAGTTGGACGTGGCTCGGTGGCGTAGATTGCCGTTGTCGCCACTCGGTCGAGCGGCACTTTTTAAAATGATGTCCCTGCCCCGATTTCTCTACGCACTCCAGAACTCCTTTGATATTATTCCGGCGGCCTACTTTCGGGAGGTGGAGGGTTTACAGAGGAGACTTGTTTGGGACGGCAGCGCACGCATCGCGCTTGCAAAACTGACTCTCCCCTGGTATGACGGGGGCATCGCGCTCCCGGACATCAGGAGGTATTATTGGGCCTCCCAGTTGTCCGCCATCAACCATGCTACGTATGCACCCGGTCCAAATCCGGCTTTCGAGATGGATAAATATCAGTTGCCTGGGGGCAACTTCAGCAGAGCGCTCTACTCTCGGACGCCGGGGAGAAACCTAACGGGACCCACTAAGATTGCAGTACGTGTGTGGAAGGATGCCAATGTGGCTGTGGGATGGAGTGATCGCCTGACACGAGCGACCCCCTTGTTTGCATCGGACAGATTGGGATGCCTCTGGACGACAAAAGGTTTTGAGAACTGGGATACGATTGGCATTAGCAGAGTGGGTGATCTCTGGGTGAAAGGTGCGGTCAAATCCTTTGCGGTGCTTCAGAGTGAGTATGAGTTGAGTGAGAGGGAGTTCTTCAGATATGCACAGGTTCGCCACGCTTTGCTGTCGGTCTTCGAGGCCGGTGCCATAGTCCCTGCATCTTCACCACTCGAGGACCGTATACGAGATGGTCATTGTAGGAAGGTGAATATCTGACTATGGTTACCCCCAACTTTTTTGCCTAGTGTCTAGCTGGTTTTTAGACTTGGTTGGCCTGAGATCCTGCCATTCAGGGTCTCAGGCTGTCTGCTCTCTCTTTAAAATGAACTCCATGTACCCTAGGTACATTCCCAATTGGTAAGGATCACCTTATTGGACCCTGTACAGTGTACCCTAGGTACCCAGGGCATAGGTGTACCCTAGGCCTCCCAGGGGCTGCAGCATGTATTATGCCACCCCTGGTCTGGCCTTCCAATCAGACACAACTGGCTGATCATTCAGCTGGGGCAAGGTCGTGTAATCACCCCTTACTTAGATATAGTATATCTATATCTACCTTATATATAGACACATGTGTACCTATCAGCCACTCCTATGGCAGGCCTTAACAATCCTGGAGGCAGAGTGCTTGGTAACATGTGAGATGGTGCTCTAGCATGAGCTGAGCCTGTCTGCAGCTTTTGGAACCATGTCCTTATAGCTGTTCTATGATATAGCCTACCATATACTCTTAAAGTGCCCTATAATCTTAAACGGTTATGGTAACTATGGTTTGGCTTTATCAAAACATGTCGTGTAAGGTGTCTAACACTTTGGAATAATACCCCCATACCATTTCTGGTGATGAGGATATTATTCCCCCCTTCTAGAGGGAGAGACATGTTAAAATCCTACTTTGCTGTTTAACTCTATCCAAAGCCTCAGCATCACAAAATGGATGCTGCTGCCACAGACACGAGTCTGACCTCCTGCTGCTGGGAGTGATCCCGGCAAGGGAGGCTTGGACAATAGGTTTCCTGCTTGGGGAGGTGCTAGCACCTCCCCAGACAGACTTTAGTGTATTGGGGCAGGGAGGGCTGAAAGGAATGAGACATGCCTGGGGCACACAAGGTGTCCCATGCATAGTCCAGTTCAAACCGGTGCTGGGGCACTCCAGCCCCAGTCCTGGCGCGAAACTGGACAAAGGGAAGGGGGTGTAACCACCCCCCTCCCAGGTCCCACCCATAAGGCGTGACCTAGCAGGCAACCCTGCCCCCCAGATTAGTATAAGAGTGGTAGCTGGGCCCCAGGAGATTGGATTATCCTGAACCTGCAACTTGAACAGAAACTCTGGACGTTCGACATTCGACGAAAGAAGAAGACTGAAGAATCTCCCTTGTGGCCAAAGAGTGGCTACCCTGTGCAAACAGGCACCATCAAGAGACTACCCTTTGCTTTGCTGAAGTTCTACGAGGGACCGACTGCAGAGCCTGACCAGAGCCTTGACTTCCAGACTTCTCCGACCCTGATCCACATCCACAGCCGAGCTGAGATCCGTGGAGGCGACGAGAGACGTGGGACCGGCTACCTGGGAAAAGTGGCGAGTATCTTCCAGCGCAGCTTCTGAGGTACCCTCGAAGTTGTGCACCAGGGATTGAGAAGCCCCAACCCCAAGCACCACCTGCACCGAAGATCAGCCCCCCACACTCCACGAGTCCTGCGTGGGGCCCTTCTGCATTTTCCTGCTTGCCGCGTCTGTCCGGTTGCTTGCCCGTTGGCTAGCGGCCTTTGTGACGACACACCTTGAAATCTTCACCGCTGGTTTGGCTCCTCCAGACTGGCTCCCGCTTCTTTGCAAAAGAGAAGCACCCCAGACCTTCCTGGTCTGCACCAGAAGCAAGTCCTCCGTTCTTCGTGGGTTCCGCTTGCCAAGGATTGGTGAGTCCTAGTTCGACTTCGACGCCGCCGACAGCAAGAGCCTTCGTGGGAAAGCTCGCCTCCTGGTCCTGGTCGTCCTCGACGTCTCCTGGTACCCGTGGCTGCAGCGACAAGCTTCACCCTTCACCTGCAATCTTCACAACATCGCCTGATTCCTTCCTGGTTCCACGTGGTCACTGGCTAGTGACCTTGACTCTGTCCCTTCTGCTTGCAGGTACCCTTCCTTCTTGATCTCGGCCTTGGGATCCACCGGACACTCTGCACTGACCGCCTGTCAGCAACTTTCCTTCAGGCATCCATAGAAGTCCACGACGAAACCCGACGCAAGTTCACACCTATGCACCCGCAGCCTGTGGGCTAGGTAACTTGGGTACCTCGGTGCTCACAAGGGTAGTGACTATCCTAGGGTCTAGTTTCCGAGTCTCGACTCTCTAGTTGCTTCAGAAGTGTCCTTAAACTGCTTATTTCAAAACTGTACTATTTCTATCGACTATACGCATTACGCGTGAGTGTTTCCACTCTGCACCTGAATCCCGTGGGCCTCCCACTTCCTAACTGTTGGTAGTGTAGTGTAGGCCCAGCGATTCCCTAGGCCTAGGCCTATCCTATTTCCGTGACAGTGGTCCTTATACCACTTCTTTAGTATATGGTTTGCGTGGCCCCTAGGGCCTAACTGTATTACTTACCTGTGTGACTTAATGTATGCTTAAATAAGACTGTGTTGTACTTACCTCGAATCTCATAAAGAGTGCTGAGGGTTTGACTAGAATAAATACACTTTATTTTATATATATATATATCTGTTGTGGTGTCCTTTCATTTGGTATTCAAGGGATTATATATGGTATCACAGCTGGCTTCACATGCCATTCAGAGTTTAGCCTAAGACTGCTCTTGTCCATGCTACCACTAGGATAGCTGGTCTATAAGGTTGACTTTACAACCAATCACCATAAGGGTTGTTTGGACTGATATAAGGTGTACACTAGAACTAGTGACATCATACATCAGGCCAACTTCTCACATTGGTGAGCAGCGGTTGGGATCTGAGCTTGCTGTTGTAATACCATTGTAATCTTGAGATACTAAATTGAAAGATCACACAGATATTGTTTAGGTACATATAACATAGATTATAATACTTAAGTCCTACTGGACTTAGTTGTTGTAGGTTGAAGGGATTAACACACCCTGACTACAACTACTAGAGAGGTTTAGTAGATACAACTAGTGTAGGTAGGTGCACACACCACACCCTCACTAGAATCATGTCCCTGAATGGAGATCACACTGATACTCCCTCAGGAGAGGAAGATCCTAGACAGATTCCCTCTAGATATGATGCATTCACTTTCCAGGAGATGAGACAACTGTGTATCTCCAGGAGATTAAAACAGGGTTCCAACCCTACCCTTAGACAGCTAGTGGAGCTTCTGGAGGCCTATGATGCTGAAAGAGCTGCCAAGTATCGTGCCATAGCTGTAGATAAGGGCCTCCCCTCCACAGAAGAGACCCCTGACTTAACTGATACAGATGAGTTAGAAGAGACCTCAGAGGAAGAGGGGGGTAGCAAGACCCCAGTCAGAAGACTTAGTCAGGCTAACTTAAGCTTGCATGAGAGCTTGCATGGGAGCCTCCCTTACAGGCCCCCAAGTAATCTTAAAAAGAGAGCTAGAAGGGGTAGATCTCCCTCAGGGGAATCTCTCCACTCCTATCACTCAAGAAGCTCCAATGCTTCATCCCACAGGGGGATGACTTCCCCCCAAAGGAGAGAGCATGAGGCCAGAATGAAGGAAGCCAAACTGAGGATTGAAAGGGAAGAACTTGCCCTTGCCAAAGAGAAGCTTGTTCTGGCCAGAGAGCAAAAATTGTGTGGGCCAGAACCCACTGGTGGCAGCAACATTCCTAGAGATAGGGATAGGTCTTATGACCATAGAAACCTAAGCAAGATAGTCCCCCCATATCAGAATGGGGATGACATCCACAAGTGAATGACTACTTTGGAGAGGGCCTGCAAAGTACAGCAGGTACCCCAGAGTCAGTGGGCAGCTATCTTGTGGCTCTCCTTTTCTGACAAAGGTAGAGACAAGCTCCTCACAGTCAGTGATGAGCATGCTAACAATTACAAAGTCCTAAAGAGTGCTCTGATAGATGGGTTTGGCTTAACCACTGAGCAATATAGGTTGTTGTTCAGAGACACCCAGAAGACACAGACACAGGACTGGTCTGATTTTGTGGATTGTGCCACTAAGGCTTTGGAAGGTTGGTTAACTGGCAGCAAGGAGCAGGACTACACAGGATTGTACAACTTGATTATGAGGGAGCAGATCCTTAGTAATTGTCAGAACCAGCTTCTCCATCAACACTCGGTAGACTCAGATTTGACCTCTCCCCAAGAATTGGGAAAGAGGGCAGATAAATGGGTCAGGACCAGGATTAGGCCTAAAAATCAGGGTGGTGACCAAAAGAAAGATACCACCAAGCCTCAAGAGAAGGGTGGGGATAAAACAAAAGAGAAATCTTCCTCAGGGCCCCAAAACTCCACACAGGGTGGTGGGTCCCAAGCTCCCTCCTCTACCACAGTTAAAAAGCCTTACTGCCATGAGTGTAAAACTCCTGGACATTGGAAAACTGACAGCAGTTGCCCAAAGGCTAAAAACAAAACTGTTCCTCCAACTACTCCTGTCACACCACCTATTACTGTCAGCAGTAATCCCCCAGGTGGTGGGAGTGCCCCCAAATATTTGGTTGGGTTTTCTTGGGGAACACAGGGGGACCCTGGCTTAGCCAATTCCCCTACAGCAGCTACTCTTGTCTGTGATGGTGGCATGGGGTTTGCCAACTTCACTGCCTGTCCCAACACTTTGGGTAGGTACAGACAGGAGCCCTACATCAATGGTAGAAAAGCTGAGGCCTACAGAGACACTGGAGCTAGCATCACTATGGTGGCCCATAGGCTAGTTCCCTCTGAGCAGCTTTTGCCTGGTTTCTCATACCAGGTAACTAACATTGATGGCAAACAGAACAGTCATCCCATGGCAGAGGTATGTCTCAGCTGGGGAGGTGTCACTGGCCCTAAAAGGGTGGCAGTGTCTCCAACCTTGCCTTTGGACTGCTTACTGGGGAATGACTTAGAACTCTCAGCTTGGGCTGGAGTTGAACAAGACACCCATTCCAAAATGTTAGGCCTTTCAAAAAAGGGTAGTGGGGTTGTGCCAGCCACAACCCCTGTCCAAGTAGATTTCCTCCCTGAAAAGGTTGGAAGGGCAGTGGTAGCCACAGCCCAGGCAAAGACAGACTTCACTGTAGAGACTGGCAGAGCTGTGACAGTCACAGCTCAAACCCAAACTGAGTGCCTCCCTGAAAAAGTTGGCAAGGCTGTAATGGTCTCAGCCCATACTCAGACTGACATAGGTGTAGTGAAGCCTGAAACTATGGATCACTCCAAACAAACAGAGAGTAGTGGGGAGGAAGAAAAGTCTCCCTCTCCCCAGACATTAGGAAAAGGTCAGCCTCCTCAGGGATCTGACCTCACCCCTTGTGAAGGAACTGCCCCAGAGGTAGCCAGGCCTGGCCTGGCAGAGCCTCTGATGTCAGTGGCCCCTTCCAAGGTGGGACCCAGTCTGGTGCAGGTAGCCTGCCTCTCTCTACCCTGCCTCAGTCAGCCCAGGGCTGCAGAGGTCAGGGAGGCCAGTGGACCCCAAGAGGGCCCCTGTCCACAAGAACCCCCCATCAAAAGAATGAGGATTGCCTGGCTAGTAGCCCTAGCCAGGTGATGGTTAAAAACATTCCTGAGGGATCTCCTTTACAGGTAGTTAGGGACCTCCCCCAGAGGGATTCTGTTGGGCACAGGCAAACATGGGACCTTAGGGCCCCAAACCTGACCTGTCCCTCCAGTAATGAAGTACTGGGTATTTTAGACCCAGCGGTGCAGGGGCACACACCCTATGACTTCTGGGTTCTCCCTGTTCCAGACCTACAGAAACACAGAGTCTTCTGGGTGAAGTCAAAGATTCATTTATTGGCTGCAGACCAATTACAGGCGTCCTAGAAGTACAACAGCGTGTATGTTCTCAGGAGACTGCTAAAAATCACAGAAACGGGCTCCTTCTTAAATACAGCTTTCTCTGCCTCAGGCATACATTCCTAGGTTTACGGTACGGCCATATAAAAGTATACATTACAAACGAAAAAGCAGAGTCATGATGACCATCCCACATTCCAGTTCAGCCAGCCCGCAATTATTTACACAGTAAGGCTCAGATCCCACATCAGATATCGATAGGCCCCCAATAAACATGAGCATCTCCTGTTTTGGGAAACAAGCCATAAAGCAGGAACAGCCAGGTGTGAAAGAGATTAGCTGGAGGCTTGTGTAGGATGAAAAGACTTTATGGTGTGTCAAGCCCTGATGCTAATCACGGGTGGCCAGGGGACGGGGAACTCGTGAGACCAGTTTGACCTGGGGCAGCAGAGTCCAGCTGCCCAGGTCACAGAAAAGTCAAGGAAAGGCACATGTGTTCAAAAAGGCCCGTATTCGCTTCGTGCTGTATAGTCTATGTGAGGGCAACCATAAGATGGCCACTGATACAAAATGGAACCCGCGTAGTGATGTATAATAGCGTATACACAGTGCATTCATAGCTAAAACGTTACACAAAGCACTTGTACATACCGCATTAACCATTTGCGGTTCGCTAATACCGGGATAGACAGGGGTAGGGCCCTGCCTCCTACGCGGTCCCAAATCTCAAAGTACGACAGACCCTCCTTTTGCCCTTACATAGGCAATAACTATACTCATTTCAATCCGAGTCTAGGTCAAGGTTCATAAAGTCATGGAGATGTTGCTGTAGCATCATCCTATTACTTAGCTCGTCTCTCGATACAGGTTTCCTTACACATAATGTAGCACAGAGGCCACATATCGCAGGAGCACACTGCATACACAGACAGAACAGGAAAAGAATCGCTAAGATCATTCCAATGACCATCAGAACTTTCCAACCCCAGGCAGATATCAGTTCCCAGAACCACCCCACCAGAGACCAATCTCCTTTATCCACGTGTATGGATTCAGATATTTTATGCAGTTTGGAGATGGCTTGATATACTGTTGGAGCGTTATCTGGTATGAAAATGCAACAACTGGATTGGATAACCTTGCATACCCCACCGCGGTCTGCAAGTATAACGTCTAGAACCATGCGGTTCTGCAAAGTCATAAGGCGATCCGCTTGGAGCTCAGCTGTCAAATTATTAAGGGCACCAGCCGTAACATTAACAGTGGATTCAACCACACGAGTCAGTTGTCTCAGTTTCCTACTATTAACCATAGGTCCCCAAAACGGCAGGAAACCCAAAAAGAAGTCTCCCGCTTCCTGACCCGCAGTGTCCTCCTTACTAATCACGCCTCTCACAACTCTGGTCTTGTGATAGTCAGAGGCGGCAGTAAATGTCGGTGGTAGCAGATTTGCAATATAACATGTGCCCGAGAAATCAGGGGGCAACCATGTATATGCTCGGTCATTGCAGATAAAATATGTACCCTTGGCAGCCAAAAACGCAGGGGAAAACTGTGATGGAAAGGTGTACGTTTCGGTACAGTCACTTCTCCCCAGTTGAGCTCTAGGATTCTGACCATTACCTTGCAAACAGAACCGACCTATGTGGGGTACGACCCAGATTGGGGATGAGATTTTCCGCTGTCTTTCACCTAGACTAATACTATACCCCGTCGCGTTCCACCCTACATAAGCTCTTAACTCTTCCTTGGGTATGGACGAATATGCATCGATATCTCTGCTCATATCGGCAACTCCTTTCATCAAAGCCTTATTATTGGTGATAGGTCTGATGGAACGCGGTTGTCGAGGGGAGTACGTATCTAGAGCATAGAGAAACATGGTCTGGAATGCCCAGGACGATCCATTGTAACTAAATGGCAGCACCAAATAGGGAATACCCTTATTAATGGTATGTGGCATTAACCCACACACCCAGCAATTGGTTGTGTTCATTACTAGTTGGTGCTGGTGCAAGAGCTGAATAAACGAGTTATTTACAAACTCTGATCGTCTGGTTTGTTCGTGTTCAGGCAGAGGATGAAAAGAGTATGAGGAGGCAGTAGAAAGAGGTATAGGCTGTACAATGGGTGCAATGGGCTTTCGAGAGGAGAAAAATACAAATCCTACGATGAACATTATTATACTACATAGTATAAATAGGCACAAAAATACAAAACATTTACTCTTTATAATTTTACACATCCTTGCTTTAAAGTTCATTTCCTCAACGGGTCTCTCCATCTTAAAAAACTCCATCCTCTAATCGGGCCGCTCGCGGCGGATGAGTTTCTTCTGCTAAGGAGCACGCCTGTCAGTCCAGGGAAACGCCCTAGACCAACCAGAACCGTTGACCTAACGTCTTCGGCTTGTACCCCAAAGTCTTGGCACCGCGACCCTGCGGCTGAACCCGGATGGTGGTTCGAAAAACAAAAATCAAGAAAGTCCTTCAGATGGGAGAGCTTATAATGTCAAAAAGAAAAAATAGTAAGGAAATCTTTATTTGTCCATAGGCCTTGGTCTCAAATTATAGCGGAGACGGCCAGGTGCTGTTTGATCCTGGAACAAAAGTTCAGGCTCTGTGGTGTCCAATCGATTTGACGATGGCACAGCTTCTTGCAAAATATCGTTACTCTCTTGGTCTGAAGCTGTGTCTCTTATGCGTGCGTCACTGAATGGTACAAAACGAGGTACAGTGTCTGTTTCAGAGTCGGGGATACCCTCCTGCACCCACTGGTCATATGGCAGGGGCAAGGGGACTACCTTGCAGTGGGTGCCATGGACCCAATTCTTTCTCCCTTTCACTCGAACCGCTGATCTCGTTGACAGAAGTACAAGGTGGGGGCCGATCCAACGAGGCTCGTCGTTGCTCTTGCGCTGGAAATTTCTAATCAGCACCCATGTGCCAGGGTCAATAGGGTGTCCAGGAGTTTCAGAAGCTTGGAAGAGTATCATGCACCTGTTGATGTAAAACACGTAGTTTAACAGTCAAATCATACAAGTAATCGAGTAGTACTGGATGCTCGATCTCACTGAATTTCGTAGGCCTTGGTACACCCCATACGTTGGCCGGGCGGCCAAAAACCACTTCGTAAGGACTAAGTCCCACTCGTGAGTGTACGGTCATTCTGGTGGACAGGAGTGCTAAAGGCAGAGCGTCAGGCCATTTAAGACCGGTGCTCGCCTGTATTTTGGCCAGTTTAAGTTTTAGAGCACCGTTGTAGCGCTCTACTAATCCAGCTGATTGGGGGTGATTTGCAGCGTGAAACTTCTGCTTAATACCTAGCCCCTCACACACATTCTTCATCACTTTACCCACAAACTCACTTCCATTATCACACCACACCATTCTTGGCATTCCAAACCTAGGGAAGAATTCTTTCACAAGGGCTTTGGCTGTGGATAGGGCAGTGTTTTCCTTTAGAGGATAGGCCTCTACCCATTTTGAAAAAGCGCAGACAACCACCAATACATATTTCAGGTTGTTGCACCTTTCCATGTGGATAAAGTCCAGTTGCAAAACTTCAAATGGATATGATGGGGGTGCAAAATGACCAGCTGGAGTTGGGGTTCCCCTACCAGGGTTATATTTCAAGCATACCATGCAATTCTTGACCACATTCTCTGCGCACTTGGGGACCCCAGCATTCTGCCATACTGGAGCCAACAACTTACAAATTCCTTTCGTACTGATGTGTGCCATTCCATGTGCCATTGTAACTACTGGAAGCACATATGCATCAGGCAACAACCATCGCCTATGTTCTGTCAGATCAATCCAACAACCATTCTCATCCAACTTACCCACACTTTCTCTCCACTTGCTTAATTCTTTCTCTGTGGCTTCAGCTTGAAGGGACTTCACACTCTCTATCGTGTTCTCACACATTCCAACATCATCAACCCATCTTGCGGGGCCTGCAACATACATTCTAGTCTTTACATTCTGTGCTGTTTCTTTTGCGATCTCATCAGCAAACGCATTCCCACGTCCGACATCATCGGTGACTTTCCTGTGCGCACTGCATTTCATGATCGCAACTTGCAACGGTAGGGTCAGTGACTCAAGGAGATCATTCACCAACTTGCCATTCTGAATTTTAGCTCCATGCGACGTCAGGAACCCACGTTCTTTCCACAATCGCCCAAAACTATGAGCCACGCCAAAGGCGTACTGGCTATCGGTGTATATATTCACTCTCATTCCTTCAGACAATACGCATGCTCTTGTGAGGGCGATTAATTCTGCTGCTTGGGCCGAATTATGTGGCACTCGTGCAGTTTCCACAACCGTGTGCAAAGTCGTGATAGCATATGCAGCAGTCGTGTCACCATTAGGGAGCTTGAAACACGAACCATCCACCCATAAAGTACCATCAAACTCAGTCAGGGGAGTATCTTTTAGATCTACTCTCCCTTTCGTCTCTTCCTCTGTTCTGAACAGACAGTCATGTTGCTCAATCTCATCTAGGTCTGCTGGATTTGGCAATAACGTAGCTGGATTCAGCGTGTTGCATCTCTTTATGTGTATGTGATTTGCTAACAGTGTGAGCTCATAGCCTGATAATCGCGCACTAGTCAAATGTCGGAGGGAGGATTTATTACAGGACAAGGAAGCTAGGGGCGGTACTCAGAGCCCCGGGAGCTACCACAGAACTGGGCAGGAGAGTGAGTCAGGGACAAAAGGGGCACCTTAATTTGGGCAGGGGTGCCTGGGAACGCTCGCTCTAGAATTGAAGAAAACAGACATGTGAGACATGGAATTTGAGGTAGAACACAATAGCAGTTTAATGAAAAGATGCAACTTCAAAGAAACCGCAAATCAAAGACACAAAATACAGAATTCATATAATCACATGTCCATTCTCTCCGTATCAGATTGCCTGAGAGAAGGAAAGCATTTTAAGAGACAAGTTATACCTAGGAGATATGTTTCAGAGTACAAGAACTCTATTACCTAGGAACTCTCACATCTACTCTAGAGCTAGCATTCCTGCAATTTTGAATGAAATGAATACATTTTGATCAAATATAAAAAGACAATAACTAAGCATAACAATACATTTCATATAGGTGAACACAACACAATGCTAAGCAGGCGCAGAAGCAAACACAAGAGCCCCTAAGAACTCTTGGGGAAACCTACGAAATCTGTCTGTCACCTACATACAGACAGCGAGGTAATCCGTTGAGGTGTCTGTGTGCTCCCCTTATATACTAAACTTTGGGCTGCTTCGCATGCAACTCTTACCCAAAAATAAACCTCGGCTGCAGAATTTCACCAGACATGTCGTCATTTACCACTTAATGCTGACAATGAACTAGGTGAAAAGGTCAGTTTCTCAGGCCAATCGCTTGTCGTAAATTACACAGAGCAAGCAGAAACTATAAGTAGACATTGTGCGCAAAGCAAAGAATACAAACAGATATTGTGCTCAAATCGAATATAAACATACATAAATCCTCTCAGCTTAAGCTCTGCGGTTGCCACTTCCTGAAATGCGGGAAACCTGCCCAGGAAACAAGTGCTATGCCAGGATGCAGCTTACTGTATGTTGAAGTGTCAAGAGGATGCTGAACTTTTGGTACCGACCGGGTAGGGTGGGAGCTACCAGCTTGGAGGCAGAAAGCTTCGCAGAAAGAGGAACTGAATCTGCGTTGGGTCAGAGTTGGGTCAGACCTGCCATCAGCCTGCGATGCACTAAAATGGCAGAGCCACGGTCAATTTAACAAAGGCCTATATAACATATAAAAAGGCCTACACAGCACGGGCAAGTGGGAGGGATGTCTCAGGACAACTATATGGGACAATCAGTCCCTTTCTCATTTCCCTCCTCTTGTTCATCTTTAATGAACACCATTCGTACAGCATACTTAGCTGGCGGTGGGGGGAGTGGCCATGTGGCGTCACGAGGAGAAAGCCCTCCCTCACTCCTATTCGGGCCTGCTTCTATTTCTCCCTGTGATTCCTCTTTATCCCCAGCCATTATCTCATACGGGTGTACTAAGTCATTCCTTGAGGGAAGTGGGGGGCTTCCAGGCACCTGGGGCTGATAACACCTACTAAGGGAAGCTTGTGATGCGTTGGACCCAGGGATGGTGAGCTCTACTATGTTCAGCCTAGTTACTTCTTCCCCGTTCCCCTTTTCAGTGCGTATTCCAGTGTACTCTCCTGAGCTTGCATAGTTCATACCAATAACCGTAGAACTGAATCTTTTCACACAATGTATTAGAATCTGCACACCACAACACAACAGCAACAGCACACAAATTATAGGCATCATAAGTTTTAGTACAGCAGACAGCCATGAAGGCATCCAGTCAAAACCGAACAAGTTATCAAAAACGTCTGCTTCAGCACCTCCTTCCTCATGCATCTGTCTCCCCAAAGTGTCCAAGTCTTCGATGGCTTTTGTAAGTGTTCAGTTGTCCGCATCATTAGCCAAAATGAAAGTACAGCAGGATTTCCCCACTCTTGCACATACACCACCACTCATCGCAGTCAGCTGATCTAGAACATATCTGTGCTCTAGAACCATAAGTCTCAGAGGTCTCAGTTCTTCTTTCACGGCGTTGAACCCATCACGGGTGTTGTTGACGAGCTGCATCAGTTCGTATCGCGTCACTTGGAGCCAGCGAGCATTGGCTTTTGTCTGGAACATGGGGACAGCGCCCCCGAAGAATAGTTCAGCTTCGTTGAAAAGGAGGAAATCTCGTGGAATCTCGTGAATTGGACCACTTGAGAAGTATTCCTGAAGGCTCCTTTTTCGGTGGTGGAGCAGGGTGACATCACCTGTCATTGGGTGGGTATGGCTGCGGGAAATGTTCGATGCTGGTACAACCAGGTGTAGTTCATGCATCATGACCATGGAACATAGTCCTTTCCAGTGGGGTGGCAGCTGCAGATAAATGTGTTCACCGCAGGCCCAATAGATGTCCATGAGGCTGGAGGTGCCGTACTGAAGGTCCGAATTAAAAATTGTGCTGCTGCAGTTTGTGCTGCGGCCCACAGAGATCGTTCCGTTACCTAGGAAACAAAGGAGAGGAGACTTTAGCTTGTATGCTTTCTTTGGTTGGTATCTTGTACCCTCATTGAAAGTGTATCTTCTAGTCTCTTGTGCCCATATCTCAGCGCACTCCTCCCCTATTTTCTTATCAACACGATGTGTGCCATCTTCCTTCACAATTGCATCACCCAAGGAGGCTGCCTTACATACCAGGTCATGTGGGCCATTCCACCTGCCATTAAAATAAATGTTGGCCTGCAGGCGCAATATTGGCCTCCACTGACAAGGGCACTGGGAATCATTATGGTTGGCTTGGCGATGCACTGGTGAGTGACATTTTGACGGGGGTGTTGTGAAGGCGAAGTACCCTAGTCTCCTAAACTGGTATCTCCAGACCTCCAACAGGCCGATGGGCATTTCCATACCACGGTAAGCCTCTATCCTCCTTTCATACTCTGATGGATTTGTTATCACTGTAAATGTAACATACTTGTCATCCCACTCTGTAGCATTCACAAACACACCATCTATTGTGGCTGAGTGGAGCTGTATCTGACCATGTATGCGACAAAGAAACAGATGTAGGAGACATTTGGCAATGGGTGGTGGCACTTCTCTGGGAAATATCAATTTGTCTGCGCCCACAGCATGAGGGATGTGAGAGCACACAAAGCAGGATTCATTCGTGACCTTCCTCCCGACCTCCCTCATGTCTCTATACCACATGTTGTCAAACAGTGCATTGTGAACCCCATTATCCTCTGATATCTTATCAGTGCGCTGGGAGTGGGAACCAGGCATGAAATGCTGGTCATAGGTGTACACAACTGTGTCCTGAAGTTTACTAACCCAGTCTGCTACTGGCGGGGCCACTGCTTGCTTGTGAGTGTTACGTGGCGTATACCTGGCAGGTGCCTTTATGCCTCTGACAATTAATTCACTCCCAACACTTCGCTTATTCTGGCGGACCTTTTTATGAGTATCTGGCATATGGGCATTCAAGGTGATATCCAGTACCATATCCCATTCTGTTGGGTCAGCAGGGGGTGTGGAAGGTACCAGAGTGGACGGTGCATAGGTGTCAGGAAGTGTCTCAGACTGGGGTTGTCCTAGGGTAGATCTAACATTGCTAGTTGTACCTCCCCTTCTCTCTGGATACACCACAACCCAATCAAATGCAATTACTGCAATTAAAAATGCAACAAAGAGAATACCGATTACTGTACATATCTTTTTCAGTGAAAGCGAGGAACGTCTGTTACTGTGTCTCAGTCCATAGATGGCCATGCGATCTTCATACTCTTTCTCTTGGATGGACCATGGAAACATGACGCCCTCCTCTTGTCCATAGTTCAGGCCTGGGATGGTGCCGGGTGGATCCTCACGTGGCTCCGATGTATCCATGCCTTCCTTTCGGCTATTCGGACTGCAGTGGGTGAAGAGTCTATAACCTGATATGGTCCTTCAAATTTAGGATCTTTCCACTTCCGGACTTGTTTCTTTACGAAGATTTTTGTCCCAGGGCAAATAGGTGGAAGTTCATTAGAAATAGAGCCCTTGTTCTGTGTCCTTGATATCTGAATAGAAAGGAACTTTGCAGCACGAGTTAGTGCACACAAGTAATCAAACAGTTCAGCTTTCACAATCTCAGAAGACATTTCAGTGTCTACTTTAGGTCTGGTGGAGGGAACAACCACATTCATTGATCTGCCCGTGACAAGCTGGTGAGGTGTAAGGTGATGGTCAGAACTGGGAGCGTTTCTGAGTGTGAACAGAGCAATGGGAAGGCAATAGAGCCATTTCTTTCCAATTGTGGCACTTATCTTACTGATTTTGGCTTTGAGCAGGCCGTTAAGGCGCTCACAAATACCATTGCTTTGTGGATGATAGGCTGATGTCAATTTATGTTTTATTCCTAACATTGAGGTGATTATGGCAAAGATATCATTTGAAAAATGGCGGCCATTGTCACTTCGAATAGCATCCGGTAATCCCCAGCGACATATGACCTCACGAAGCAAAAAAGTAGCTGCGGCCTTTGCGTCACAATGGACACATGGTCCAGCTTCAATCCACCTTGAAAATGGGCATACCACTACAATGAGGTACCTGTAATTGTTGCATCTTTCAATCATGTCTATGTAATCAATGTGGAGTTCTCTAAAGGGACCTTTGGGCCTTGGTATTGTTGAGGCAACTGTCTTCATAGTTGGGTTAGGTGAATATTGTTGACAAATGAGGCACTGATGAACGAAGAGTTGTATCTGCTCATATGCATTGGGGATGAACCACTCTGTCTGCAAAGTTGTGGACATGATATCACGAGGGACATGTGTCGGAAGGTGTAACTGAGTGAGCGCTACTTGTAATAGTGCCTGTGGCATAACTGGCTTCCCTGTCATTGTCTGTCTGTAAATGAAATCTGAGACATCTTGTTGCACTCCTCTCTTCTTCCACAGCTCTTTCTCTTCAGGAGGGGCACTCTCCTGTATTTCTCGTAGGTGTAGTTGTGCAATGATATCATATTGCTGTGTGTCATCTATAGTGTATGGGAGTGTTGGATCAGTGGTATCTGAGAGCAGCGATTCACTTGTGTCATCTACTGTACTTTGTGTATCTACCTGTACTATGACGGATGCATCTTGAGCAAACAGGATGGGGGCACAGGTATTTTGCCCTATCACTTGAGATGGTGCAGGTCGGGGCCCTCTGGCAGCTGCTTTCGCAGCCCAATCCGCCATGGCATTTCCTCTGGAAACGAAATCTTGGCCATTTGTGTGTGCAGTACACTTTACTACAGCCACTTCTGCTGGTAATGTTAATGAATCTATTAGTTCCTCAAGTAACTGTGCATTACAGGTGTGCCATCAGTTTTAAGGAAGCCACGCCTTTTCCATCTCAGGATGCTGGAATGTGTTGTTGTGGTGACATATGCAGAATCTGAGTATACAGTAATCCTCTTATCAGCTCCATGTTTGAGGGCTGCAATCAAAGCTACCAACTCTGCTGCCTGCGCTGAATAATGTGATGGCAATGCTATTTGCTGTACGATGTCTAGTGAGTCAGAGGAGTCTCTCTGTTGTGCTCTGACCACTGCTGCACCTGTGTATCTTATTCCTGTCTCTTGATCAATGGTAGAGGAACCGTCAACAAAGTAAATTACACTATCTGGCAATGGGTCTTCTTTTGCTGTTCCTGTCTCATCTGGACAATATGTGGCACAGTCATGACTGTCATCATCAGTGGTGGCAATGGGATGAACAAAGAACGTGGCAGGATTCACAGTATGACATTTAACAACCTTCAAAGATGGTAATGATAGTATGACTTCATATCCTGACACTCTTTGTGTGGTGAGAGTTGTTTTAGCTTTTTGTATCACTGCGAATACTGCATGCTCAGTGTACAGTGTCAGAGGGGATCCCATGACTATGGGGGTGCTTTTCTCAACAGCAAATGCTGCGGTTGACAAGGCCTGCTCACAAGGATAATGGCCTTTCATTACAGAGTCTAACATGCCACTGAAGTATGCCATGGGTTTGTGGCCCATGGGGTACTTCTGGGTGAGGACTGCTGTCATGACCTGTCCATTACAGTGAGTGAATAGATAGAACTCTTTTGTGTAGTCAGGAGAGCCTAACACAGGTGCGTTTGTAATCTCATCTTTCAATTTGGCAAAAGCTGATGTCATTTCAGGTGTCCAGTCAATCTTATTATGCCTGTCTTTGGCCGTTTTGACAGCTGCCAGGAGTGGTGCAGTAATGGTGGAATAGTCGAAAACCCATTGTCTAACGTAGTTCACTAGTCCTAGGAACTTTTGCATGTCCTTAACTGACTGGGGTTCTGGAGTGCTTCTTATTGCCTCTACTCTTCCTGGCGTAACTCTCTCCCTGATGCTGAGATCAGCTGTCCTAGGTACTGTACTTCTTCCTGACAATATTGGAGTTTCTGTTTGTCTACTTTGTATCCTCTCTGTGCCAATGTTGTAAGCAGAGCAACTGTATCCCGTCGGCACTGCTGCTCAGTGGTGCTACAGAGGAGTATGTCATCAACATATTGTAGCAAGGTGCTGTCACATTGGAAATTTGACAAGTCATCTTTGACAACTCTGTTGAATACACTGGGGGACTCACAGTACCCCTGGGGCAGTCTTTTATATGTGAATTGCCTACCTTGGAACGAGAAAGCAAATAAGAACTGGATGTCTATGTGTAGAGGGACGCTAAAAAATGCATTTTTCAGGTCAATGACGGAAAAATATTTAGAGTCAGGTGGGATGTTGGTAAGTATCACTGAAGGGTCTGGGACGATGGGAAACTCTGGGATCACTATGCTGTTAATTGAGCGTAGGTCATGCACTAATCTCCATTGATTAGTCTTCTGTTTCCTCACCGGAAAAAGGCACGTGTTACACGGCGAGATACAGGGGTATATCACACCTTGATGTAGCAGCGCTTGTATGGTAGGGGCAATTCCCTCCTCTGCTTCCCTAGACAAAGGGTACTGGCGCACTCTGGGTAGAAGGGCACCTGGTTTCAGTGTCACTCTGAATGGTGCAGCTGATTTAATGAGCCCCACATCATTGGGACCTGTTGTCCAAAGAATGCTTGGTACCTGAGCTAAGTCTGAGTCACGGGTAGCATCGAATACTTCGGGTGGAGTTGGAGTTCTAATCTCAACTGTCACCGACAAAGGCACTGCATTTTGGTAAATAATCTCCAGTTTGGAATATTCCTCAGGATCTCCAAATAGTTGGTGATCTGAAATATTCCTTACCTGATGTCCAGGTTCAATGAAAATGACACAGGCCCATGTGTGGGCATTGTCGTCTAGTGCTAAGAAAGCTCCATACGTGGGTGTTATTTCAAGACAGTGTATTCCTAGGATCATATTTTTGTCAGGCACAGGCATGTTCTGTGACTGTGGACGAAAAAGGAATTCCTTGGGAAGTTGGACAGTGCGCCCATTCATCTCTGGTGTATTGGCAACTACAATGTGTACCGCTGTGGAGAATGCTTGCTCATCCATTGGGCGGGCTCTTATCTCATCTCTCAGGGAGGAATCCACAGTGACAGCCATCATCCTGCACATTGATGTACCAGGAATGGAACAAGTCATTGTACCGTTCTCTTTAAAACTAATTGTCATATTTAATTTGGCCATGAGGTCTCGTCCCAAGAGATTGACTGGGGACTGTGTTGAATAGAGTAAGCGTTGCTGAATACATTTACCTCCTATTTCCATTGGTACTGGTTTGGTAAAAGGGACCCTTATTATTGCCCCAGAGAAACCCTGTGTGTCTGCGCTCTGGTTGGAGATGGGCAGTGCTCCTTCCCTGATGCAGGAAAATGTAGCACCTGTGTCAACCATAAAACTATAAGTTGTGTTGTTTATCGTGACATACACAACTGGGTCCTCTCTGATATTTGTGAGGCACGATAACACAGGACACACTAGAGTTGTCTGTGGGCTGTCCTAACTTGAATATCCTCCAGCCTGGTACTGCTGGATGGTGCCCTGTGAAAAGGGATTGGTGGTGGGCAGTATCGTGGCTCCCTGTGGCACAGGAGCTTGCGTCTGTGGCACCATTTGGTACACAGGCATCTGTGGCTGAAGTAGCTGTGGCTGTGCTTGTTGGATCTGGGGCTGCACTTGGGTCATTGCAGGTGTCTGTAATTGTACCTGCTGCAGCATTTGCTGCTGTGCTGGGGAAGGATAGGAATATACTGCTTGGGGCGGCAGCGGCTGCTGCTGCTGGTAGTATTGTACTGGCACTTGAGCTTGTTGTGGATTTCCTCTACCTACTGACCTCCCTTCATCCCGCATCTTAATATTACATTCCCTCATATAGTGTCCTGGTCGCCGACAGTAGTAGCACACTCGTGCTCCTGGCTGTGGCGCAGGTCTTTGGAAGCCTAATCCTCTACCTCTCCCCCGCATCCCAGTATTTGCATACCTCATTTGCTCATTACCATAATACTGCTGTTGTTGCTCATTGGTGTATGCCTGTTGTTGCACACAATTATTGAAGGGCTGTGCCTGTAGGTTTGGTGCAGCTACTTGTGTGTTACCTCCTAGTGCAGTCTGGGCATCTTGTGGGAAATTAGTGACAGCAGTCATCTGACTCACTGGTGAAGCCACCAACATTGTATCAGGGGTCTCCCTTTTCTTAAGTTTTTGCTGCACTAATTTAGCTGCTGCATTTTCAATAGCTAATAACCTTTTCTTCTCCTGTTCCTGCTCCATTTTGCAAAAATGAATGATGTGGTGTTGTATCTCTGCCCATGGTTTGCACTCCATGGCTACTATTCCATCTAATTTGTCCTGTACAGCAGTGGGCAGTCCCTTTTTTACTGTGTGGTAAAAGAACCTACAATTACCCCCTGTTACATCCCATTTTTCTCCCAATTCCTGATGCCATTTCTCCTTCATTCGTGAAATGTACTGTGCTGGATCTTCATTGCTTTGCATTGTCTGTGACATCAAAGAGCTGATGTCAGGAACTTCAGGAAACTTCCTACGCAATTCATTCCATAGGGGTGATCTAATCTTATTGAAGGGGTTACCGTCACACTGTGTATTAGTAGTAGACAGTCTTGTGTCAATGCGTGTGAACATGTCCTCTGCATCCTCTCCAATCAAGGAGGTGAGCAGACTTTTTACATCTCCAATAGCCAATGGAACACCTGCAGTGTGTTTCTCAAAGGCCTGTATCCATTTTCCAGCACCCTCTGTGAGAGGTGGGAGTTGTTTCTTTAAATTGTCCTTGTCCATTAGTGACCAAGGAACATAAAGGGGGGGGTCTTTAACATTTTTAAATAACAGGGGGAGCTGGCGTGTCACCCCTGTGGGCCTTGTGTTGTCATATCTACGTGCGTATTTCTGCCAAACTCTTAGGCCCTTGCTCATATAATCGTAATCCCAATCGTCATCTCCTGCCCCCTGCAGAATACATTCTTCAGCTGTGGCCATGTCTTCTGGTTCGAATGACCCATCCCGAGGCCAGACATTCATTTGAGGTGCATTAGCTTCTGTCCAACCTGCTAAATTATCTGAGAATGGATTGACATAATAGTCAGTCCCTTCTCCAAGTATCACTATCTCATTTGGCGTCAGACCATTGGTCATTGACGGCAATGGCCTGTTAGGGGCCATGTGATGCAGAGTTCTAAATCTTGTTGTTCTTAGCGTTGCAGTACCTGATACATCATAATCTTGTGGGATGTCATCAGGCCGCCCATGGCTACCTTGCAATGCAAGTCTCTCTCTCTCTGTCCTTCTCTGCCTTCTCCATCTTGTTTCTGCCCGTTCGAGCACACTTGGTAGATCAAGATTATCAAGGTCCATCTGTTGTGCATCTGGCCTGCGTGGTGTGACTACTGGTGGCACTACCTGAGGTATGTGTATAGATGGGGGCGTGACAATTGTTGGCAGAGCTTGCGGTGTACTTGGGTTGATCATCAGAGGAGCTGCTGGGTTACTCTGAGGTGGGGCTGGGGCTATGCTTTGGACCTCCTGATGGAAGTCTATCCATGGCTCCTGCTGTGGGGGGATCATTGGGACCCCACCACTACGTGAACCCACCGGGCCTGCAGCTCCAGCCAATTCACTTAGTGTTGGTGGCTGCCTTCTTCTAAATTGGCCTAAGCCACCCATTAGTTCAGTGAGTTGATCCTCTACCCTGTCCACTTGTAATGATAACCGCTGTATTGTTGCGGGGTGGCCAGTGGGACTCCCTGAGTGTTGCTCGTGTGACGTGTCCCCTGATTCTCTACCTGTTCCTTGGTGTAAGTTGTGCTCTGTTCTCCATCTACTAATGTCCGCCTCAGTGATTATTTCTGGGCGAGATTGTTCACTATCTCTGTTTCCTCCATTGAATTGTAGCAAGTACTCTTCCTCTCGCTTGGGACCTGTGTTAAGGGGTCGCCACCCGTTATGGTGTGCCTGTGTATTGCTGTGCTGCTGGCCAGGGGAGAGGAATGGGCCATAGTGTCTAGTCCTTGTCTCTAAGGGCTCGCTATTGTCAGTGAAAAATGTAGGCGCTGTAGGGTTAGGCCTAGGAAACGGCAAGTGGGAGCTGTGCTGTGAATCACCAGAGGCTCCATCACTCTCTGAGCCCTCTTCCTGCTGGTGAGCTGCAGAGTTGGGTGCTGGTGTCAATTTTATTGTGAATAGTGCATCAATCTGACCTGGCATTCCTGATGTTGCACTCTGCACCCCTGGGCTTTGGGAGGTTAGAGTTATCTGGCCCTGCGCATTCCCTGGCATGCTGTTTGGTGAATCTTCTGAGGGATCTGAAGCAGAAATATCCTCATGTCCTACAGCTGCCTGTTCATTTAAATTAGGCTCTAGGTCAGCCTTAACAACTCGTTCTGTATACATGCCATCTGCGTCATAGGCTGGTGGCGGTGCGGTAGGTACTGGGGCCTTTTCATCATTGTCCTTAAAGACTCTCCACAGAGCTAGGGTTTCTTTACGTTTATCTAGTTTGTTCCCAGAGTACTTCCCCTCCAGGAATGTTTGAGCATGATCTAGTACTGCCCTATCGAAGGTACCCTCTTTTGGCCAGGGGTGTAGCATAGTCTGTGTTAGCTTGTGCAGCTCTCCACAATGTTTTCTAATACGCTTCCCCGGAGTAGTAAAATTCTTTATTACGTGTTCTAGTGGTGTTGCCATTATTCTCTAGCGTTGTGTGTATTCAGAAATAACAGTATACCTCCACTGGGTGTCACTTATCAACCTCACCTGCCACAGATGTGTTGTTATTTATAACCTAGGGTATCGTGTGGGTTGACTTATTTCTGACCACAAATAAACAATGTTATTCTCTTGGTAACAGGCGGTTTTGTAAGTATCCCCACAGTAATGGGTAATGTGTTATAGAAGGGCGTCCCTGTAACTGCTCTATGATACTTAATGAGGGCTGCTGCTGCAGCTGCACATGCAGCTGCTGGGCGTGATGCTCACAAACCAGGGGTAAGTTGGGGTCGTTAAGTGCCTGCAACAATATCCTGTGCTGTTCACAGCCTAATACGTCGCCAGTGATTTGTGACCCTTCCTGTTGTTCCAGGTGGCTGTCGCCTGGAGGAGACGGTGTGAATAGAGGGGAGGGTGTAAGTGATTCTTGGTGAGCGAGATCAGGGCTCCCCAGCTGAGTTAATGCCGTGGAGGAGTCTCTAGCAGCACATGGCGTCGGAGGGGACACTAGTGGCGGCTGCAGCGGTGTATCTGGAGCGTCTTCCACAGAGGGGTTGCTCTGTGGCAGCTCAAGTACAGGGTCTGGGTTCAGGGTAATGGGTCTACAGGTAGGCACTGGGAGGCGCAGCTGCACTAGGTGTAGTGAAGATACCTTTACCTCAGTGCCATGTGCTAGTGTGACTCCCAGCAACTTCCACGCTCTGGCTATCAAGGCACTTTGTCGCCTCCCAAAGGTTGCTATTGTCTGTTCGTCAGGATTGTGCACCGCTATTATTCTGTCATTTAGTATGTGCAGAACTATCCCAACTGACTGATGTTCACTATTGCTCATCTGTATCCCTTAGTACTCTATATTAATATATATATATATACTGCTCTCCTTATGTGTCAGTAGTCAGGGTGATCATATATTAGCTCGTCCCCCAATGCCTCTTTAATGGTTAAATAAAATGCCTCTTTAATCTCCCGCTTATCTGGACCGTTATAGACTCCTTCTGGTGAGAAGTCAGGAAACTGCAGGGCACCAGGATGTTCACCAAGGCAGTAAAGAAGGACCTTGCTTCGCAGGGGGTTACGGGGCCAGGAGCTAGTGACCTCAGTCAGTGTTTCTAATCCTGGCACTATCATAGAAATTTGCACATATATGGTGTCTGCGGTTCTATAAGTTCTGTAACCAAATATTCTATTCATCTGTGTACCTATGCTGTACCTCAAACTTTAGTGACACCTAGTTAATGTTAGCAGCACTAGAAATGTTCAATGGTTTGGAAAAAAAAAGGGCAGCACTAAACAATATACTTGTAACAATTGTGGCGCAAAAACATGTTGAATACAAAACACAAAAACTTCCAATAAAACAAAAATCACTACGGTTATCAGTGGCAGATCAATACATGTGGGAGTGCAAAAGAAATACAGTTACATTCCTCCCTAGTTATTGAATCTCACTAATAAACCAATCTTCTGCATTTGGCAGTGATCTTCTGTTACAATGATAACCCTACCTAGCGGGTCTTATCCTAATAAAACGATACAGACCAGTCAACATCAATTTAACATAACCATCATGTTCTTATACATTCAATATACATCTGCATATCATAAAACATATCATCAAAAAATACAAATAACAAAATAACTGTGCACGTAAATAATATGGCCTTACTAAAAGCAGCTTCTGTGTCAGTCAGTGACCCTTACTGCAGTGCCCATATAAGCACCAACCACAATAAAGTGCTATCGCTTCACTTTAATGAGCCTCTGTATGCATTATCAGACGGTAACCTGAAGTCATGCAGTCATGAAATTCTACATGTGTTTCACGAAAGAAGTAAGTCAGGCACGTTCAGAGTGTCTATTCTCAGACAATGACTGCATACCTTGCCCTCTGAAGGACAAGAATAGAACACGTGCTTCCTATTTACAAATGGCGCACGCACAAAAGGGAAACTGTCACAGAACTACCAAAAACTCATAACATCCGATAAACCATCCCGGGGAACCACATAAAATCCTCATAATCCAGGCGATATCCGTTATCCAGTAGCTAAGTGGACCGACAATATCCAACCTCTTTCCTACCTTGTATTGATGTAGGAGAGCCTCCACTGTATCCACACAGCACTCGGTGGAGCACTTTTTTATTGCTGAAAGAATACGATAGTAAATGGTATCTCTCCTTCTCTTCTACCAGGCCGACCCGTAGCCCCCTGATAAAGAGGCGCTCTCTGTTTCACTATATACAGAGAGACCCAACAGCAAGCTATACCAAAAAGAATAGCATTGAAAAGACTGCAGACATAAACAGCCTCTCCTTATCCCTTATTCTTTTTACTTTTTTATTGTCTTTCTTCTATGCCTATTTTCCTACAAAACCAATGTAAAAATGTAAAATGTAAAAATGTAATAAAAAAAAGAGCTAAATAAGCCAGTGAAAGGCGCAAGACGCAGCCTTCTCCTCCGGGCACTCAAGGCAAAAACAATAGCACACACATCTATATATAACAAAAAGGAAACAATAAACCAACAACTTCCTGACCGTACTGTCCAGCTCAGAATTCCATGCCGCACACACAAGCCTCCCCAGCTAGAAATGTCCTTAGCGAGGCCAACCAGACAGGAGACAGGAAAGCACTGAGAGCCGAGAAAAACACAGAAGCCTCACAAGCGCTCCTCTCATAAACCGTTACCAAAGCGTCACTTCACGTCAGGTAGTCATAGTACTCACCGAGTGCTTGTACTCAAAGGCTTCGGCCAGAAAGGAGTCACGAGTGCTCAGTCTGCGTCCCCTCGAACCCAGCCGTTACTGCCCCCGTCTGCAGGCACTGCTAATCCGAGTCACTCGGCACCAAAATGTCGGAGGGAGGATTTATTACAGGACAAGGAAGCTAGGGGCGGTACTCAGAGCCCCGGGAGCTACCACAGAACTGGGCAGGAGAGTGAGTCAGGGACAAAAGGGGCACCTTAATTTGGGCAGGGGTGCCTGGGAACGCTCGCTCTAGAATTGAAGAAAACAGACATGTGAGACATGGAATTTGAGGTAGAACACAATAGCAGTTTAATGAAAAGATGCAACTTCAAAGAAACCGCAAATCAAAGACACAAAATACAGAATTCATATAATCACATGTCCATTCTCTCCGTATCAGATTGCCTGAGAGAAGGAAAGCATTTTAAGAGACAAGTTATACCTAGGAGATATGTTTCAGAGTACAAGAACTCTATTACCTAGGAACTCTCACATCTACTCTAGAGCTAGCATTCCTGCAATTTTGAATGAAATGAATACATTTTGATCAAATATAAAAAGACAATAACTAAGCATAACAATACATTTCATATAGGTGAACACAACACAATGCTAAGCAGGCGCAGAAGCAAACACAAGAGCCCCTAAGAACTCTTGGGGAAACCTACGAAATCTGTCTGTTACCTACATACAGACAGCGAGGTAATCCGTTGAGGTGTCTGTGTGCTCCCCTTATATACTAAACTTTGGGCTGCTTCGCACGCAACTCTTACCCAAAAATAAACCTCGTCTGCAGAATTTCACCAGACATGTCGTCATTTACCACTTAATGCTGACAATGAACTAGGTGAAAAGGTCAGTTTCTCAGGCCAATCGCTTGTCGTAAATTACACAGAGCAAGCAGACACTATAAGTAGACATTGTGCGCAAAGCAAAGAATACAAACAGATATTGTGCTCAAATCGAATATATACATACATAAATCCTCTCAGCTTAAGCTCTGCGGTTGCCACTTCCTGAAATGCGGGAAACCTGCCCAGGAAACAAGTGCTATGCCAGGATGCAGCTTACTGTATGTTGAAGTGTCAAGAGGATGCTGAACTTTTGGTACCGACCGGGTAGGGTGGGGGCTACCAGCTTGGAGGCAGAAAGCTTCGCAGAAAGAGGAACTGAATCTGCGTTGGGTCAGAGTTGGGTCAGACCTGCCATCAGCCTGCGATGCACTAAAATGGCAGAGCCACGGTCAATTTAACAAAGGCCTATATAACATATAAAAAGGCCTACACAGCACGGGCAAGTGGGAGGGATGTCTCAGGACAACTATATGGGACAATCAGTCCCTTTCTCACAAGTGTTGTGTCTTGGTCCTGTTTAATAATGTGTCTACAGCATGTGGAACCATAACGATAAATGTGTTGTCCATTACCAGACCAGCAGATTGTCGGATAGACATAGCTGCAGCAGCTGTCGCTCTCAGACAGCTAGGCAATGCCCTCGCTACAGGGTCCAAGGTTGATGAAAAATATGCGCATGGGCGTGGTCTGTCGCCAAAAGGCTGTGTTAACACTGATAACGCACAACCATCTTTCTCGTGAACATACAATGTAAAAGGCTTGCTGTAGTCAGGGGTACCCAACACAGGAGCTGAACATAATGCATTACGCAATTCCAGAAAACTTTTCTGACACTCTTCAGACCATGGAATAGGATTCGGTGTGTCTTTGCATGTTAATGCTAACAAAAGTTTTGCCAACAAGGAAAAATTTGGGATCCAGTGCCTACAGTATGAGGTAATGCCCAGGAAAGCATGCACTTCTCTCTGTGTTCTTGCACACTCAACTGTGCAATGGCTTGAATTCTCTCTGGGGTCAGCTTCCTTCCCTCCTTCGACAAGAGATGACCTAAGTAGGTCACTTCTTGTCGACAATATTGCAGCTTTGAGAGAGACACTTTGTGATGGAAAGCAGATAAATGACGCAACAATGATAATGTGGCTTCTTTGCAGATCTTCTAAGTATCCGCGGCAATTAGTAAATCGTCAACGTACTGAATCAAGATAGCGCCACTAGGTAAAACAAGTGCATCAAGCTGCGCTTTCAAAGCTTGGCTGTATATTGATGGACTTTCACAGTAGCCCTGGGGAGCGCGTTTGAAGCGGAAGCTTCGGCCTCCCAGACTGAAGCCAAAAATGTCTCTGCTCTCCTCTGCAATTGGGATGCTAAAGAAAGCATTCTTTAAATCAATCACTGAAAACCATGCAGCAGAGGCTGGAATCATCGTTAACAAGGCAGTTATAGGGGGGGGGAGCCTAGCGCGCAACCAAGATGGCCGCGTAGGTGCGAGGCTCCCGAGGACCTCCGCGACCTCCTGCATAAATCCTGACCATATCCTGTCCTAGACGAGGGGACTGTGTTCGTGAGACCGAGCTGAGGTGCCACCCGATTTCCGTTTCCAAATCGGACCTCGGACACCGGCGGGAGCATCGATTGAGGTTTGCGGCCTTCTCCACGCCGGCCCCCCGGATTGGAGTTGTGGGGCGATCCGGAGACAAAGTGAACAACAGCGGCGGGCGAGGCTGGGCGATTCGCGTACCCCGCACTTTCACTTTCGCTTTCGCGCCCTCCTTGCTGCCAAGCGCGGTAGGGTCGCGAGGCGGCGTGCGGTGGTGTGGCTTCATCGGGGTGCCCTGCCGGCCCGCCAGCTGTGATCCGCCCTTCGGAGCCGTGGTCGCCCTCCCCCGGAGCCCGTGAGCTGGTTTGTCAGCCCCTTTCAAGGAGATTGGCACGATTTGGGGACTGGAGCCATGTCCACGAAACAAGATGGCGACCGGGCAAAGGTGAAATCGACCCGCCGTGGCGCAGCCCCTCAGTCTAACAGCATGGACCGCTACACCCTCCAGAAGGGATCTCCAGAGGCGCCGCGTAGGTCCCCTGTTGGCCCGACTGATGCTCCTGCTCTGCCCGCGGATCTGACCCTCCGGGACGTCATGGGCGCCATCGCCGAGATGAAGGCCTCAGTGGACCAGCGCTTTGACACTCTGGCGCAAAAGATTGACTCGGTCCTCGTGGATGTGGGCCTGGTGAGGGCCGATCTGTCCAAGACGAATGACCGGGTCGACTCTTTGGCCCACACCACCTCGGGCCTCACAACGGACGTGGCGGCCCTCCAAAAGGAGGTGCGCCGACTGGGCCAGGCGAGCGCCCTGATGGATCGTCGACTGGAAGATTCCGAGGGTCGGGCCCGGAGGAACAATGTTCGCATTGTCGGGGTGCCGGAGGGACGCGAGGAGGAGGCGGCGGATCTGTTTGTGGAGGACCTGATCCTCACCCGTCTCCAGCCCCGGGGGCTGAGTAAACTCTTCGCAGTGGAACGTGCCCACAGGGTCCCCGGTGGGAGACCTAAGATCGGAGCCCCTCCGAGGCCTCTCATTGCCCGAATCTTCAACTTTCGGGACAGAGACGCTATCCTGCAGACTTCTAGGCAACAAGGACCGGTCAGACTCGACAATATGGACGTAAACTTCTATCCTGATTTTACTCCGGCGGTCCAGAAGCAGAGACTGAGTTTTCTCGGAGTCAAACGTCGCCTACGGGACCTGAACCTCAAGTATGCGATGCTTTTTCCAGCGAAGTTGAGGGTAGAGGTGGATGGCCGCACGCACTTTTTTGATCGTCCCGAGGCGGCCGGGGACTGGTTGGACACTTTGCCCGGGGATCGGGGCCGGGGGGGTGGGGGGGGCGTGGTTGGTGGGGAGGGCTTGCCGGATCAGGACTGAGGGACTAATAGTAGGCCTTGCTCTGGATAACATTATTGTCATCATTGACTGATTGTGTAAGTTCCCCTCCCGTGGAGGTCGTACGGGGTCTCTTGGGGGCTTTCCCTCCTCCTCTGGGGGACTAGTTAGTGTTTTCATCTATGGGGCGACAGGCACACTGCACTTTGGGGGGGCTGTTTGGGCTCATGCAGGGGTGCAGGGAGGGGGGAGTTCTGTTGGGACGGGTGGGTTGGGGTGGGGTGTTGTTCGTTTTTACCGCAAGGCAAACCCTTTACTGTATTGGTGTTTTTGAGGTGCTCTCGGGGGGACGAATGATGGCTTCTGTATGTGATGGGGGGTAGGGACTTGACTTTGTTGTCTTGGAACGTTAATGGACTGGGGGATAGGATTAAGCGAGGTGTGGTCCTGCAGTATCTGAAACGAATTTCGCCAGATGTGGTCTTTCTGCAGGAGACACACCTTATTGGTAATTCCTTTTGTGCCATGAATCGGCGTGGCTATCGTTTGGTGGCCCACTCGGGCTTCACGTCTGGCTCGCGGGGGGTGGGCATCATGGTTAAGAACTCGCTCCCGCTGGAAATAGATGAGGTGCGCCATGATGAGAGGGGACGCTACACTGCCTTGGTGGGGAGAATGGAGGGCAAAGTGGTTGTCTTTGTTTCAGTGTATGTCCCACCGGGGCTACAGTCTACCACTTTTGCGGACCTGGGGCGCCTCCTCCTTGACCTTCCGGGGGGGCTTCTGGTGGTTGGGGGGGATTTCAATGCGGTGGTTTCTGGGACTATGGATCGTCACCCCCCTAGGGACCTCCCCCGGGCGCAGGCGTGGCTGTCCGGCCTCTTAGATACATTGGGATTGGTGGACTGCTGGCGCTTAAAACATCCCACGCAGCTGCCATACACCTTCCATTCGGGTGCCCATGGTAGCCTCTCGCGGCTTGATCATATCCTTGTCCCTGCGGCCTATGCTGGGAGGGTGGGAGAGGTGCGCCATCTGGCGCGGGGTATTTCAGATCACTCCCCGCTCCTGTTGCACTTTGGTGTCCTCCCGAGGGGGGCGGGCAGGGTAGCTCCAATCAATGCCTGGTACCTGCGCGACCCCACCATTCGTGCTGACCTGATTAAATCCTTGCAGCGGTATTTTGAGGAGAATGTGGCGTCTGTCCCTTCGGCTATCTCCCTTTGGGAGGCCCTCTCCTTCATATCCCATGCCCGGAGGCGCGAGCAGGAGGAGGTGACCCGAGTGGAGGCCGAAATTACTGAATTAGAGGGTGATTTGGGGAGTGGGGTGACGGATGCTGCACTGCATGTTCTACACCTTAAGCAAGCGGCCTATAGGGCCCTCGTCACGGAGGCAGCCAGGGGCCTCAGTAGAGAGCAACAGGGGCGACTGTATGATGTGGGTGATAAGGCTGGTAAATTGATTGCGTGGTTGGATAAAAAGGAGAGAGCGAGTCGTGTGGTCCCGCTGATTGAGAGGATGGATGGTGTACGTGTCACCGAGCCAGAAGCCATTGTCTCTTGCTTCGCGGATTATTTCCGCGAGGTGTATTCCCCGGTCTCTCCCTGCTCGGAGGCGGATTCCCATGCCCTGCTTCGAGATATCGCGCTGCCCTCCCTTTCGGTGGAGGACAGGGAGTCGTTGGATGCTGCTCCTACCTCGGACGAAATTGCCCTCGCTATACGCTCGGTCGCATCTGGCAAGGCCATGGGCCCGAACGGCATCCCTATCGAGTTGTATAAGCTGCGACCGGACGTACTGGCACCCCACCTCCGCGCGATGTTCCTGGCGGCCCACTCGCGGGGCTCCCTCCCGCCGGACCAACGTCTGGCTACAATCGTGGTGATCCACAAGGAGGGGAAACCCCGAGACCGGGTTACCTCCTATCGGCCTATCTCGCTCTTGAATGCGGAGCCCAAAATCCTTGCCAAGGTGCTCGCCAACCGGCTGGTCAGCGTGGTAGGCGATTTGGTCCACCAAGACCAGTCTGGCTTTATCCCCCATCGCAACACGGCCCTCAATCTGCGGCGCTTGCACGGGGTGCTCGCGCGTGTTCCGTTTGTGCGGGAGCCGGCCATCTTGGCGTCCTTAGACGCCACCATGGCGTTTGACACGCTCGAATGGCCATACATTTGGGCGATGCTGGCGAAATTTGGATTTGGACCGGGATTCATCAGCTGGGTCAAATTGTTGTACTCGGGCCCGTTAGCGCAGGTGGTAGTGAATGGGCGAGTCTCGGCCCCATTCGCGCTGGGACGGGGCACGCGACAGGGTTGCCCCTTGTCGCCGCTCCTGTTTGCATTGGCCTTGGAACCCCTGGCGGAGTGGCTGCGGTGGCACCCTTCCATCCGTGGTCTCCGTTGGACCCCCGAGTATGAGGACCGCGTGTCCCTCTACGCTGACGATATCCTTTTGTACCTAGCCTCCCCGCGCAAATCACTGATTGTCCTGGTTGATGTCCTGCGCTCCTTTGGCCGTAACTCAGGCCTTGTCATCAACTGGGCTAAATTATGTGTCTATGTGCTTTCCGGGGAGGCTCCCGTCCTCGAGCGGGGATGTCCGATCCAGATTGCCTCGCAGGGGTTTCGGTACCTGGGTGTCTTTATCACGCTGGACCCGGAGGCCCGCTACGAGCGAAACTTGCTTCCCCCCCTCCAGCGCTTGAAGGAGGACGTCGCGCGCTGGCGGTGCCTGCCGCTTTCGCCACTCGGCCGGGCGGCATTGTTTAAGATGATGTCGTTGCCGCGCTTCCTGTACGCTCTCCAGAACACTATGGACCTAGTCCCGGCGCGCTACTTCCGTGAGGTGGAGAGTCTACAGCGCCGCCTGTTCTGGGACGGGAGGCCGCGTATAGCCCTGGCGAAGTTGACGCTCCCGTGGTATGACGGGGGGATTGCCCTCCCGGACATTAAGCGGTATTACTGGGCCTCCCAGCTAGCTGCAATTAATCACGGCCTCTATGGGCCCGCCTTGAAACCGGCATTTGAAATGGACAAGATGCTCCTGCCCGGTGGCGACTACAATCGAGCGCTCTACTCTGGCGCGCCGGATCCCCGCTTGACGGGGCCCACGCGTGTCATGGTGCGGGTGTGGCACGCGGCCAATGCAGCTATGGGGTGGAAGGACCGTTTGACCCGGGCGTCGCCGTTGTATGCGCCTCAGCGGTTGGGCTCCCTGTGGACCTCGAAGGGCTTCGAGAAGTGGGACACGATCGGCATCAGTAAAGTGGGGGACCTCTGGACGAGAGGGGGATTTAAAACATTCGAGACGCTGCAGACGGAGTTTCAGCTGCAGGGCAGTGAATACTTTCGGTACTTGCAGGTCCGTCATGCGCTGAGCTCCGTCTTCCCAGACGTCGCCTCCATCCCGGAGTCTTCCCCCCTGGAGGATAGAGTGCTGGATGGCCACGTTCCGGATAGCACGATCTCCCTCATTTACAAAAAACTGATTAATGACCGCTCGGGCCTGCTGACCGGCCTCCGCGAGGCTTGGGTTGCCGACGGGCTGGAGTTGGACGACGAAGACTGGATTTCCGCGGTGGCCTCTCCTAAGGAGGTGGCCATACCGGCTCGCCTTCGTTTCGTCCAGCTTAAGATACTCCACCGGGTTTACATGACAGGGCCAAGGCTTCTGCGTATGGGTTATGCTGAGGATGGGTTGTGTAAGCGTGGGTGTGGTGCTTTGGCGACTTTTTTGCATATTTTGTGGGAATGCCCGAAGGTGGAGCGATTCTGGCGTGGTGTGCATGAGGTCCTGCGTCTGGTTACGCATGTCGCGCTGTTGCCTGAAGCGAGGAGATGCTTGCTGAATGTGTGGGAACCAACTGATTACTCGGTTCCGCAGACGCGATGGGTGACTCTGGGATATATGATAGCTAAGCGTGACATCGCTCAACTGTGGGGATCCCAGCGGCCCCCGGCGGTGTCGGCCTGGAAAGAACATATGGATTGGTGCATGTTCCGAGAAAAGGTGGTGTATGTGGCGAGGGGCAAGCCTGGGGCGTGGGTGAAAATATGGGGCCCCTGGAACGCCTACCGCGGGGGTATCTGCGAGCCACCGTTGCTGCCTGCTGCCTCACCGGCTCCGTCCCCCTAGTTGACCCCCTCCCCCAGCCCCGGGCACAGAGTTCCCCCAGTCCTGGACTTGTTTCCCTTCCCCCTCTTTAGATTTCCGTGGATGGTTGGGGTCCCTCATTTGAGGAGCACGTGTGATTACCTTTGATTGCGGGTTGCCTTGCGGGTGTGGTTTTTCTATGTTGTTGTGTTTGTATAAAATGAAACCGTATTGTGGTCTTAGAGTCATGTGGCCCACGTCGTTGATGCCTCCTGATTTACTTCTCTGCAACGCCAAGTGCCCTTTTGTAAGTTTGTCAGGTGCTCCTGTCACTCTAGCGGCCGGCCGGAAGGTTGTAGGCCCATACTTGTATATACTTGAGATTGCAATAAACGGTTTCAAAAAAAACAAAAAAAAAAAAAATAACAAGGCAGTTATATCAGGGACAACTGGAAACTGTGGCACAACAATCTTATTAACCTCTCTAAGGTCAATCACGAATCTGTAAACAGGTGGCTGTGAAGGGTCCGTTCGTTTTAAGACAGGCAAAATCGGACTATTGCAAACGTTGCCTCTTGTCTCTTCAATTACACCCTTATTAATCAAGTCGCTGACAATGTCTAACAATGCTTTCTGGCCTTCATTAGGGATCTTGTACTGGGGAATACGTGGCAGTCTGACATTAGCCTTTAAAGTTACCACGTATGGCGGTATCTCCAAGAGGCCCACATCATTGGGACCAGTAGCCCAAAGGACATCCGGAAGGGATGACAATTCAGGCGGCATTGTATTTTTAGACAAGTACATCGGGGAAATCACTTTCCTACCTAATGTAAGTTGTACTCCTGACGGTGAACAATACAGTGTAGCATGCAATCTTTTTAACAAATCTAACCCTAGCAAATTTTCACCACAACCTGTTGTTAGAATCAGGGGTGCTTTCAGCTCGCAAGGCCCGATAGAAAGTGACATGGGACTAGAAATCGGGTTTCTAACTGGGGCGCCAGAAAAACCTACTGAAACATTTATATCGCCAGACAAAGGTGCGCCAGGGAGTTTTGAATGCATGATTGAACTCTTTGCAGCACCAGTGTCTAGCAGAAAGGGCTCCGTTACATTTGCTGTAGTCACCTCAACATACGGTCCGCTCTGATTTACTGGCACTAAAACAACTCCCTCTCTCTGTCTACGGCTGTCCTAGTAATCATTATTTTCTGCATCGCCGTCCTCTGCATAATAATCGTTATTGTAATACTGAGCTGTATTACTAGTCGCGTTGGCTTGCTGATCAAAGCTATTGAGGGTATTTTGAGGCGGAAGAGGACGCGCGTTTTGGGGAACATTTCCACGCCCTCTGCCTCTAGGAGCTTGCTGACCACCCCTCCCTCTTGCGCCATACATATTGCCGTTACGCTGCATCAATTTAGGGCAACTATATTTAAAATGACCTTCCTCTTTGCAGTATGAGCATTGGTTGGGACCTACAGGGACACGTGGTTGATAATACCCATTCATTTGCTGATTGTTCTGAAATTGTTGGGGTTGGTGATAGACACCTTGGGGTTGCCTATAATTATTCTGACCTCCACGTGGCGGATAGGCCTGCTGTAAAAGGACCTTTGTTTTTAGTTCTTTCGTTTTCTTTTCTGTTCTATCTTTCTCGTCTTTATCTCTGTTTTCATAATACTGTGCAGTAGCCAGTATTTGCGCTGAAGAGGAAACAGCCCAAGAACTTTCTGAATCTTTTAACTTTTTACACAGGTCAGGAAGTAAATTCTGCACAAATTTATCCACAAATAACCGTTGGCCACCCTCAGTACTCATATCTTGCCCACTGTGGTCAATAAACGTTTCTTCAAACCTGGTAAAGAAGTCTGACACTGTCTCATCTTTCTTCTGCTTGCATGCAGATAGCTTATCCCAATTTACGCGCATCGCGGGCATTATTGTCTTCATATACGTGATGATTCTACCAGGGAGTTCTGCTATTAAAGGCTCTGGTTTCGCGCCACCAATCTGTCTAGCGTCAGCAGCGATGATGTTAGCCCATGTGTCCCCTAGTTCTGCAGCATGATCCGTATTACGAATGGATCCCCACAAAGGCTGTGGAACCACATTCCCAAACAGCATATCTATATCAGCCAGATTAATTACACAGGATTCTGCAGTTTGTGACAACTCCTTATAATAACCGGTAGGGTTTTTACGGGGATCAGGCAATGTCTGCTTAAGTGCTAACACCTCAGATCTTTTCCATGGAACATGTACCCAAATACGCTGAAAATGCGCTAGGACAGGTGGATTAGCATTTGGATCAGCAGGTCTCCAAACTGGGGGAACCTCACGCATCGGATATTGGCGTGCTTTTACCCTTTTTCCCACAGGGACATCAGGTTCAAACAATGACTGTTGACAATCATCATTCCTGAAGGATAATACAACCGCAACTGCTTTATCTACATCGCGATCCACAATGGTACCAGTTCCAAAATCAAATCTTACTCGACACAACTCCTGCGGGCTTGGGTCTTTACCACTATCATCCAATTCCTCACAGAGAATTTCGCACATTTTCTCAAAGACATACCTCTGTTTTGGGGCATCCCATTGATGGAAAACGTTGACAACGGATTCCACATCATATAGTGAAGGGAAAACAATCCATCTACGCGCCATGCGATCTATTACCTTCTTCTCACCGGGGTTAGGCAATTGACTGCGCAATTGCTTACGCTGTAAGCCAGGAGTCGCACCGGATGACTCAAAGAGAGGCGACATTAACGTAGTAACCACATTAGCTAAACGCTGTCGCGCTCAAGGAGAAGTTGAGGCGAAAACAGGGGGATAAACCGAGGGGAGAAAAGAGGATGTAGAAACAGGTACTGGAGTGGTGCAAGGAAGAGTGTCAGGGGAGGCAGCTGCTGAATTAGACAAAGTCACAGGAAGCGCGGGGGCAGCTGGAAACACAACTGGCGGCCCTTGAGAGGGCTGCGCTATAGGGATAGGAGCCGGCTGCGAAGCAGCTGGCGGTAGCGGCAAGGCTTGCAGTATATTAACTGGAGGTGGCATATTCACAAGCTGGGGAGGCGCCGTGGCATTTTGAGCATACGGGGGTGGCGAACTCAACAAATGCGACATCAGGGGATCTTTCTCCTTTTCTTTGGACTCATTCTGCTTAGAGTGTGGTAAAGCTGGGTAACATTTGTCGATCCCTAACTTATGCTGTCTGTGAAATTGCTCATTCATCTGTTCCTCCTCATTGTCCTTGAATTGTACAGCTGCTTGCATTACCGTCATACCTTTCTCTCTCTTATTCTTTTTCGCTAGCTTAATTTCCTTCTGTTTGGCTTCCTTCCGCCATAAGCGGAAAGAATCAAACATCGCCGGCCGGGCTTTCTTTTTAAACAATTTAATTTCCAAATTATCTAAAATATCAGTATCGAAACTACCATTTTGGGGCCATTTTAAAACACCGTCTTTTCTGGTGTAGTGGATCCATACTTCGTTATATGCAATGGGACCTACGCCATGTTTTACATAGAGCTCATAAGTTGGAGTTCCAACCGGAGGAACCGGACATGATTCCTCCAGCTGGAAATCTCTTCCACAACCCAAACAAAACAATCTACCAAATATTCTAGAACCAGGCATCTTCGCTCACTAGTCTAGATCCAAATGTCAAAGGATTATCGATTACGATAATCTCGTGAATACACGAGTCCTCTGGCTTTGGCGTTTGCAAACTCCAAATTTCCAAATCAAACGATCCCGAGGGATACCAAACAAATGGGAGACGCTCCACTTATACTTAACTGAATATTGATGATCGATGGCGTCACCAGAAGACTCTCTCGATTGTTTCGCTCAAAACTCGTCAAGGGTCCAAAACAGGTAGATTAATCAGGGCAGCAGTCCTTCGTAGCCGTCGGGACGCGGAGAACCTCGCAGAAAAGACTTTCGGACCACGTCGACATGCAGGGGTCGATGAAGTGGCGGCCTTCCTCCGGAATTTCCACACGAAGCTCCTCACGAACCTCTGGCTTGGACTGGTACCGCTGAAATCGTCCCGAGTTGGGCGCCAAACTGAAGTACTAGGTATTTTAGACCCAGCGGTGCAGGGGCACACACCCTATGACTTCTGGGTTCTCCCTGTTCCAGACCTACAGAAACACAGAGTCTTCTGGGTGAAGTCAAAGATTCATTTATTGGCTGCAGACCAATTACAGGCGTCCTAGAAGTACAACAGCGTGTATGTTCTCAGGAGACTGCTAAAAATCACAGAAACGGGCTCCTTCTTAAATACAGCTTTCTCTGCCTCAGGCATACATTCCTAGGTTTACGGTACGGCCATATAAAAGTATACATTACAAACGAAAAAGCAGAGTCATGATGACCATCCCACATTCCAGTTCAGCCAGCCCGCAATTATTTACACAGTAAGGCTCAGATCCCACATCAGATATCGATAGGCCCCCAATAAACATGTGCATCTCCTGTTTTGGGAAACAAGCCATAAAGCAGGAACAGCCAGGTGTGAAAGATTAGCTGGAGGCTTGTGTAGGATGAAAAGACTTTATGGTGTGTCAAGCCCTGATGCTAATCACGGCTGGCCAGGGAACGGGGAACTCGTGAGACCAGTTTGACCTGGGGCAGCAGAGTCCAGCTGCCCAGGTCACAGAAAAGTCAAGGAAAGGCACATGTGTTCAAAAAGGCCCGTATTCGCTTCGTGCTGTATAGTCTATGTGAGGGCAACCATAAGATGGCCACTGATACAAAATGGAACCCGCGTAGTGATGTATAATAGCGTATACACAGTGCATTCATAGCTAAAACGTTACACAAAGCACTTGTACATACCGCATTAACCATTTGCGGTTCGCTAATACCGGGATAGACAGGGGTAGGGCCCTGCCTCCTACGCGGTCCCAAATCTCAAAGTACGACAGTAAGCCCACAAAAGGGACCCAGCCTCCAGCTTTAGGTAGCCAGAGGCTGACCCTGAGAGCACAGTGCAACTCAGTGAAAGAAAGAAAGGCATCCATGGTGGAGGATGATTGGAGGAAGCTGAGGCCTCACTTTGAGGACACTCACTTCAGTACTCCATCTCAACACCAGCCTTTTACTTTGCAAAGACACACCAAAGGTAGAGATTCCCTATGGTGGAGACCCTATGATACCTTTAGGGCGAGGGATTGCTTAGTGGACCATGAGACAGGGGGCAACCATGCCAGTGCTGGTTCTTCCTTATAGGGCCACTTAGGCAATATAGGCTTACCTGGTCAAGGACAGCCTTATCTCCTTTCGTTTGGGGGGGGTTGTGTAGGAAGGTGAATATCTGACTATGGTTACCCCCAACTTTTTTGCCTAGTGTCTAGCTGGTTTTTCGACTTAGTTGGCCTGAGATCCTGTCATTCAGGGTCTCAGGCTGTCTGCTCTCTCTTTAAAATGGACTCCATGTACCCTAGGTACATTCCCAATTGGTAAGGATCACCTTATTGGACCCTGTACAGTGTACCCTAGGTACCCAGGGCATAGGTGTACCCTAGGCCTCCCAGGGGCTGCAGCATGTATTATGCCACCCCTGGTCTGGCCTTCCAATCAGACACAACTGGCTGATCACTCAGCTGGGGCAAGGTCGTGTAATCACCCCTTGCTTAGATATAGTATACCTATATCTACCCTTAAAATAGACACATGTGTACCTATCAGCCACTCCTATGGCAGGCCTTAACAATCCTGGAGGCAGAGTGCTTGGTAACATGTGAGATGGTGCTCTAGCATGAGCTGAGCCTGTCTGCAGCTTTTGGAACCATGTCCTTATAGCTGTTCTATGATATAGCCTACCATATAAACCTGATTGAGAGTGTGTGGGGAACGCTGAGATTGACTGTAATGTTGTACTGATTTTAACGAACAAACTTGCTCCTGATATTTTATTATTGCTGCTAAAACTATTTTAAATCGAGTAATGGAAAATCGTTTTTAAACAGCAGTGCATTTAGAGACTTTCTATTGCCAACTGCTGCTAATTTCTCTTGCACATTAAACTGCACACTGCACTTTTGTTGATCCATACCTAGTTCGGTTATATCAGAGTCTGAGCGCCATCTTCACACAGGAAGGTTAGCGTTAGCGCTCTAGTGGTCCGTGACTTCCGGTGGGGGAAAGATTAAATCGGATGCAAAGACGGACGCGCAGCGGACGCGCTCAGCGGGCGCGCCGAAGGCGCGCCTAAGGCAAGCCCGTCTGCGCCCGTCCGCATCCGACCGGGTCCAGAGGCCACCCACACTGCCCCTCTTACTACATATACATCGGACACTCTTAGAGCATTACAGCAAGCCCGTATCACCCTCAGCCCCACTATTGTTAAGCGTTTGGACACTGTAGGTATTAATCGCCTAGCTATTTCCAACTGCGCTGAGATGAAGTCCCCTGTTTACGTCAACTATAGCGAGACTCCCATCAGGGTAATATATCTGAATACTTGGTCCTTAGTGAATCACCAGTCTGACATTTTTATTTTACTTACTAACGAAAAACCGGACATTCTTCTTCTGACGGAAACTTGGCTTACTGCTGAGTCGCTCCCTGATATCTTGGCGGCTCTCCCTCCAGATTACTATATTCTTCACGCGGACCGACCGGGAGACCGCTCTGCGGGGGGAGTAGCTGCTATTATATCAAAACGTCTCAACTCTCTCTCTTCTTCTTCTCTCTCCATACCAGGGGTGGATAATCTGCTCCTTAGTATAGGAACCAATACAGGTGCCTTCACACTGCTTCTCCTCTATCGGCCACCATATCCCATGACCACCTTTGCCACTGTGTTGAGCGAACATCTGTCCTCCATCTTGACTCATCATGCCAGTTTCGCACTCATTGGCGATCTCAATTACTGGTACAACGACCTCAACGCCGGCTCTCATGCTTTCGAACTGTTCGAAACCTTGCATAGTCTGAACCTGACGCAACAGATTCTTTGCCCTACCCACCTCAAGGGCCATATTCTGGATCAGATCTGGTCACATAACTTAGCGCTGTCTCAGCCTATTGTCTCTCCCTGTGTCTGGTCAGACCACTTTTTAGTCGAGACGGTTATTACCCTCACAGGCAGGCTCCCTACCCCTTGTATGGCAGGTGGGCTCTCTCGAAAGTGGAGCACACTGGATTCCCAGGCCTTCTTTACGACCTTAGTGGACACCAGCCCAGCCTGGGATCCCATAGTCTGTTCTGATCTTGACACATTAGACAGCAACATTACCAACTGGCTAAAGTCGGCCAGTGACCAATTTGCCCCGTTGACACGTTTCCCTCCCACTAAGCACTCCATCTCTCACAGATGGTATACACATGATCTTAAATTGCATAAACTAAAAGTACGCCAACAGGAACGTATCTGGAGGCATACTTATTCCGACTCAGCTAGATTACTCTACATCACTGCCCGTAGAGAATATAAAGCAGCCATCACCCTAGCCAAATCAGCCCACTTTTCGGATAGGCTCTCTTCAGCAACCAATAAATCTAAGGAAGTGTTTAAAATTATGAACGAGCTTACTACCGATGATAGAACTCTTCCTGCTCAGACCCCCTCTCAAGAGGCATGTGATGCTCTTAATCTTTTCTTCATTGAAAAGATTATAAAAATCAAAGACTCGATTAATTCTCCCGGCCAGCCATTCTTTCAGGACTCAACATCCAATAACCACTCGACCATTACGACGTTCCCTGCTCTTAACGCCGATTCACTGGCTCGACTCGCAACTCGAGTCAAATCAGGTTCTCCCAGCGATTGTTGCCCGCCTTCAGTTATGCGGGACATCTGCCTTAAGTTACCGGATTGCATCCTCTCTTTGTTGAATGGCTCCCTCAACAGCGGTACTGTCCCTGCATCCTTTAAGGAGGCAATTTTGGTACCCCTTCTAAAGAAACCTGGAGCAGACCCTGGGGAACCGTCTAACTATCGTCCCATTTCCCTCCTTCCTTATTTCTCAAAGTTACTGGAGGCTCATGTTACTCAATTTCTTTCACACTTCATTGAGTCCTCCAGTTACCTCGAGCCCAATCGAGCTGGGTTTAGACCGGCCCATTCAACCGAGGCGGTCATCCTCGCAGTTTTGAACACTCTGAGAAGTAATGCGGACGCTGGTACTCCTCAGGCTCTGGTGCTTCTGGATTTGTCTGCCGCATTTGACACGGTGGACCATAACATCCTTCTCCGCCGTGTCGCACAGGCGGGCATCCAGGGCACCGCCCTCAATTGGATTATGTCCTTCTTAACTGGCAGAACACAGGCCGTACGTTTAGGCCCCTATATTGCTGGGAGAACTGTAACCACCTGTGGAGTCCCCCAAGGTTCCTCTATTTCACCGCTGTTGTTCAACCTCTACCTCCGTCCTCTCATCCACTCACTTAGGAACTGGGATATCACGGTGTATAATTACGCCGATGATTTACAAATCATCTTTCCTCTCAATTCCCCTAATGCTGCTAAGACCTTCCATTCTGTCATGATTCATATATTGGAATGGATGAATATTAATCAACTAAAGTTGAATCCGGGGAAGACTGAACTACTACTCCCTGGCTCCAGTTCTGCTCACTGGGGTCCGCAGTTTTGGCCTACTGAATTGGGCCCTCTTCCGGTCCCGCTTAAATCAGTGAAAAGCCTTGGCGTGATAATTGATGCAGATCTCTCGCTAAAAGCCCAAGTAGGGGCTGTCATCTCCTCCTCCATGTACCAGCTTAGGAAGATCCGTAAGATCAGCCATTTACTTTCATCACCTGCATTAACTCAGGTTGTTATCTCCCTGGTTCTGTCCCGCCTGGATTTTTCAAACTCTATTTATCATGGACTCCCTCGGTGTCTTTTGCACCGCCTTCAGGTCGTTCAGAACCAGGCGGCCCGTCTCATTTACGGACTCCCTAGGTGGCAGTCGGCAAAATCACTATTACAGCAACTTCACTGGCTGCCAGTTGGACAAAGGGCAGCTTTTAAGGTGGCGTGTATTATCTATAAAGCCCTTCATTGCACCAGTCCTGCTTTCTTGCAATCTTTAGTTACGGCCCATCGACCATCACGTAACCTACGTTCTGCTCATCTTCACCTACTGACTGTTCCCAGAGTTAAAACCAAGAAGTTCGGTGGCCGCTGCTTTGCGCTTCTGGCCCCGTCCCTCTGGAACTCATTGTCTCTTTCTATCAAGTCGAGTCCCTCCCTACTCAACTTTAGGAAACTGCTAAAAACTTCCCTTTTCCCTCTTCCTTGCTAGTCAGCTTACTGTTATTTTTCATCTTGTTCCGTTATCTCTCTTATGTGGTTAAGCGCCAGGAAACCTTTGGTGTCAGTGCGCTATATAAATATCACCTAACATAACATAACATAACATAACATATACTCTTAAAGTGCCCTATAATCTTAAACGGTTATGGTAACTCTGGTTTGGCTTTATCAAAACATGTTGTGTAAGGTGTCTAACACTTTGGAATAATACCCCCATACCATTTCTGGTGATGAGGATATTATTCCCCCTTCTAGAGGGAGAGACATGTTAAAATCCTACTTTGCTGTTTAACTCTATCCAAAGCCTCAGCATCACAAAATGGATGCTGCTGCCACAGACACGAGTCTGACCTCCTGCTGCTGGTAGTGATCCCGGCAAGGGAGGCTTTGACAATAGGTTTCCTGCTTGGGGAGGTGCTAGCACCTCCCCAGACAGACTTTAGTGTATTGGGGCAGGGAGGGCTGAAAGGAATGAGACATGCCTGGGGCACACAAGGTGTCCCATGCATAGTCCAGTTCAAACCGGTGCTGGGGCACTCCAGCCCCAGTCCTGGCGCGAAACTGGACAAAGGGAAGGGGGTGTAACCACCCCCCTCCCAGGTCCCACCCATAAGGCGTGACCTAGCAGGCAACCCAGCCCCCCAGATTAGTATAAGAGTGGTAGCTGGGCCCCAGGAGATTGGATTATCCTGAACCTGCAACTTGAACAGAAACTCTGGACCTTCGACATTCGATGAAAGAAGACGACTGAAGAATCTCCCTTGTGGCCAAGGAGTGGCTACCCTGTGCAAACGGGCACCATCAAGAGACTACCCTTTGCTTTGCTGAAGTTCTACGAGGGACCGACTGCAGAGCCCGACCAGAGCCTTGACTTCCAGACTTCTCCGACCCTGATCCACATCCACAGCCGAGCTGAGATCCGTGGAGGCGACGAGAGACGTGGGACCGGCTACCTGGGAAAAGTGGCGAGTATCTTCCAGCGCAACTTCTGAGGTACCCTCGAAGTTGTGCACCGGGGATTGAGAATTCCCAACCCCAAGCACCACCTGCACCGAAGATCAGCCCCCCACACTCCACGAGTCCTGCGTGGGGCCCTTCTGCATTTTCCTGCTTGCCGCATCTGTCCGGTTGCTTGCCCGTTGGCTAGCGGCCTTTGTGACGACACACCTTGAAATCTTCACCGCTGGTTTGGCTCCTCCAGACTGGCTCCCGCTTCTTTGCAAAAGAGAAGCACCCCAGACCTTCCTGGTCTGCACCAGAAGCAAGTCCTCCGTTCTTCGTGGGTTCCGCTTGCCAAGGCTTGGTGAGTCCTAGTTCGACTTCGCCGCCGCCGCCGACAGCAAGAGCCTTCGTGGGACAGCTCGCCTCCTGGTCCTGGTCGTCCTCGACGTCTCCTGGTACCCGTGGCTGCAGCGACAAGCTTCACCCTTCACCTGCAATCTTCACAACATCGCCTGGTTCCTTCCTGGTTCCACGTGGTCACTGGCTAGTGACCTTGACTCTGTCCCTTCTGCTTGCAGGTACCCTTCCTTCTTGATCTCGGACTTGGGCTCCACCGGACACTCCGCACTGACCGCCTGTCAGCAACTTTCCTTCAGGCATCCATAGAAGTCCACGACGAAACCCGACGCAAGTTCACACCTATGCACCCGCAGCCTGTGGGCTAGGTAACTTGGGTACTTCGGTGCTCACAAGGGTAGTGACTATCCTAGGGTCTAGTTTCCGAGTCTCGACTCTCTAGTTGCTTCAGAAGTGTCCTTAAACTGCTTATTTCAAAACTGTACTATTTCTATCGACTATACGCATTACGCGTGAGTGTTTCCACTCTGCACCTGAATCCCGTGGGCCTCCCACTTCCTAACTGTTGGTAGTGTAGTGTAGCCCCAGCGATTCCCTAGGCCTAGGCCTATCCTATTTCCGTGACAGTGGTCCTTATACCACTTCTTTAGTATATGGTTTGCGTGGCCCCTAGGGCCTAACTGTATTACTTACCTGTGTGACTTAATGTATGCTTAAATAAGACTGTGTTGTACTTACCTCAAATCTCATAAAGAGTGCTGAGGGTTTGACTAGAATAAATACACTTTATTTTATATATATATCTGTTGTGGTGTCCTTTCATTTGGTATTCAAGGGATTATATATGGTATCACAGCTGGCTTCACATGCCATTCAGAGTTTAGCCTAAGACTGCTCTTGTCCATGCTACCACTAGGATAGCTGGTCTATAAGGTTGACTTTACAACCAATCACCATAAGGGTTGTTTGGACTGATATAAGGTGTACACTAGAACTAGTGACATCATACATCAGGCCAACTTCTCACAGTCATCTGCCCGATAGTACGATTTCCTTGATCTATAAGAAATTAATCAACAATCGGGCGGACCTCCTTGTGCGTCTTAGGGAGGCCTGGACCTGAGACGGGTTGGAGTTGGATGACGAAGACTGGCAGTCCGCACTGTCCTCCCCGAAAGAGGTTGCCATTCCTGCCCGTCTCCGTCTCGTCCAGCTCAAAATTCTTCACCGTGTTTATGTGACGGGTCCTCGTTTGGTTGTGATGGGTTTTTCTTCGGACGGGTTGTGTAAGCGCGGCTGTGGAATGAGCGCCACCTTCCTTCATATCCTTTGGGAGTGCCGCGAGGTTGCGGCGTATTGGCACCGTGTGCATGCTGTAATGGAGTGTGTCACTGGGGTCGCTCTGTTGCCTGAGGCTCGTCGATGTTTGTTGAATGTATGGGAGCCGAATGACTACAACGTCGCCCAGGCCCGGTGGGCGGCGCTTGGGAACATGATTGCAAAGAGGGATATTGCGCAGCTTTGGGGTTCCCGACGGCCTCCCACCGTGTCAGTGTGGAAGGAGAACATGGACTGGGGCATGTTCAGAGAGAAGACGGTGTACCTAGTTCGGGGTAAGCCTGGGGCGTGGGGTAGAATTTGGGGTCAGTGGAACACCTACCGAGGTAACATCTGTACGCCCCCTTTTGTAGATACCTCGGACATTTCTCTGTCCCCCTGATCCTGAGGTTCCTGGAATACTGTACCCTTTTGGCTGATTGTTCTGACTTCCCCCGCTACTCCCTCCCCCCCTGGTCATCTCTATTGTCCTCATCATTCTCTGCCTGGTGTGGTGGGATCCCCCCGTCGGTGCTCAACACCGTCTAGACTGTTTCTCGCCTTGAGTTTTGTTTTATTGTTTCTTTGTTTGTTCTTTTCTTTTAAAATTTAAAATATTTGTATCCTGCCTAGCTTCTGAGTTGACGAGAATATCTCCTGTAACCCTGCTGAGCCTCTGGGAATCAGTCGCTGCTTCGTGATGTCACGCAATTGACATGCATATACTAGCGGCCGGCCCTGGTGGTTGTAGGCCCATATTTGTAATGATGCTATTTGGCACAATAAAGTTAAAAAAAAAAAAAGTAATAAATACAAACAAAAGATAGAACTCTGTTTTCAAACCTTACAACCTCTAAACTGTTCAGAGCTCAAGATTTATCTTACCAGTTCCGTTTAAGTTCTTAAATAGTTCACGAAAGTTCAGCTCAATAGCCCCGAAATATGTCTTCCTTGATGTCCTTAATACTTCTTTAAAAGTCTTTCGGAAGCCTAAAGGTCCCTTTCTCAGGAAGTTCCAATCGTATAATATGTAAAACAAAACAATAACTCTTACCAGAGCTTTAGCAGTGCTTGAAAATCAATGTTACCCAAAATCTCGATGGGTTGCTTAGCAACCGTCTTGACGATGACTCTTTTCTTTTGCAGGAAATCAAGGGAATTCTCCTGGCGAGCGGAAGGGGAGCCAGCCGGAAGACTTCAGATGGGGGACTTGCAAGAGGTGACAGGATCCGGAAGAGAGGCGCCGGGCGAGCGAAGAGCCGGCCGGATGCCTTCCTCTGGATGGACCTCTCGACTGCGGGACACTGAAGCAAGATGCCGGGATGATCTCGAACGGAGACAGGTAGGTACGCTTTTGAGAAGCGAAGCATCGGGACCAAGCGGGTGGGGGTTTAAATAGTTGAGGAGGCACGCGTTCGGCCAGGCCAGTTAACACGTGTTTCCAGAATAGCGGTTACAACGTGCCCTGAAGTGGCTCCACTTAGCGTTGCACGCTTTGGCAGCAAGGCGGTTGGCAGGTGTCAAAAACGTGCGTTGACAATTTGCATGGGGCTTTCATATTAACAAGCATTGGTACATACAATATCAATAAGCATTGGTGCCTATGACACAATGACAATAAGCACTGGTAACTACAATAACATTCCTCATGTAACTTGTATGATACAGTACCAAAGTTTAAGTTAACATTTACTAATTCTGGTTTTCATGAAGAATATTGAGTTTTAGAGACATTAAGTAACTTTACCTTTTAGAGAATAAACAAGGAAGTTTTGGATGTCCAGCTTAGGTTTTTCGCAACACCAACTCAGCACTAGAACTTAGCTGATGGACTCCTCAAAGCACTAAGTTCAACTTCTACCACACGCACCTGGGCCTCCCAAAACGAGTATCACCCCAGTGCCATGCGGAACACTAGAGCTCACATGCAAGTGGACATCTCTTATGGGCCCAGAAAGGATGCACGCCAGATCACCACCCAGAACAGAAACCTAGACCTCCACCATCTCAGAGTACCTGTCTCCAGAGGCCATATGGGGCATATCTCTGGCCTGTGCTGCTGATAACATTCCACTGAGTAACATGGGGGCTCCTGACCTGAGCTCAGACTGGGGCCGCGCCCACATCACCAAACGCCTGAAGGAAGGCCGAAAATCCTGCATTTCACAGCGGAGAATAAAGGGGGGCCCCAGCTATGGACATAATTAATGATAATTAATGACTCATCAGCCATTTAATAACTCCCAACATACATCAGGCCTTGTTGTAAGCTAGCCCTCAGATAGTGGGAACACCCCAGGTGCGACATGGAGTCTAAAGCACAAGGGCACCAAATGCAACAACGCATACAGCCAATGCCACGATGAACTGTAACTAGATAATCGCCTGTCCTGGACCCCTCTCCAGAACAGCCCAAAGTGCAATGGTGATGCAAAAGACAAGACTCAATGGCTATAACACATGCTGAAAAAATGGCAGCACACAAATCCAAGAAAGAAGAACAGCTCTTCAAGGCAACCTCCAAGAAAGCTGAGCTGATGCAAGATATAGCGTCTGAAGACCAACCAACAGAAGACACCAAATTTAAGGGAATGAACCAGGAGGAAGCCGATGCGCTCATCAAAAGATCTTTCATGGAAAACATGTTTAACAAACAGGGAAGATTTTGCTGCAATGAGGGATGAAGTAGCCACAGACATCAAACGAATCATGGTAGAGCTAGGTCAATGAGTGGCAACGTTGAAAGACAACAGTGACGCCAAGCATGAATGTTAGATTTGGGGGTCTCTAGTTGGCATAGGTAGGTACCTGTGACAAATAGGGACCCTTGCGTCTAGTCAGGGTAAGGGGCTACACTCCTAAAATAACCCCTGCTCACCCTCTTGGTAGCTTGGCACGAGCAGGCAGGCTTATCTCAGAGGCAGTGTGTAAAGCATTTGTGAACACATACAGTAATACAGTGACAACACTACAAATGGACGCCACACAGGTTGTATTATAAAAACAAGTATTTTTATATAGACTTAACACAAGACCCAACGACAAAAATCCACAATACTGTACTCAAATATAGTCTCTCAAATGTTCTAAAATAGCTCAGTTCTCTCAGGTTGTAAATGCAACACTTTACTCTCAATGTACCTTAGACGCGTAGCGCAAAGAAAACAAAAGGGTTGCAGGAAGGGAGTTGATTCTCCCTTCCTTACTGTGTGGGGAGTTGATGCGTCGGTTTCTTACTGCTCTCCGGTGCGATGCGACACGCTGGCACCTCGATACGATACTCTTCTCCGGTGCGATGCGACAAAATTGCGTCTTGGTTGCGATGCGACAACGTTGGTGTGATGCGTGCACGCCCGATGGCCGTGCGGCGACTCGATGATCTTTGGAGCTGCGACAGGCCCTGCGCCGCACTTCTCCGTTGATGCGATTATGACCTCTGTGGCAGCGTCCCGATTCTCCAGCATCAGGGATGCGATGATGGCAGCGGCGGCTCGCTTCCTCGGCGATGCAATGACAGCGGCGAAACGCTTCACACTGTTGCATCGTGCTTCTAGCTCCCAGCGACACGCAGTCTCTCAGAAGGCCCAGCACAACAGCAGGCAATTCAATTCCCAGCAAGGGAATTCAGGGGGGAGCTGGTTGGTGAAGTCTTGTATCCCTGAGACTTCAGGCAGGAGGCAAGATCTAGTTCAAGCCCTTGGTGATTCTTTCTCAAGTTGATAGAAAGCACACTCAGTCCTTTTCTCCTCTCTTTGGTAATGAAGCAACCACTGCAGGCCAACCCCCAAACACACAGCACAGGGGTAGTCTCCTCCTTCAGCTTCCTGGTTCTTCTCCTCAGCAAAGGTTTGTCTTGATTCCCAGAAGTGATCTAAAGTTTTTGGGTCTGGGTCCCAATATTTATACTATTTTTCTCTTTTTCCTCTGAAGGCAGAGAGGCCTTTGCCTAGTCCAAACCTGTTCTGGTTAGTCCTGGAGCACTTTGTTGACATGTCTCCCACTTTCCTTTCACAGGGCAGGGACATCAGACACACCACAGGAGATAGAGCATTGTGGAGGGAAGGCCCAGCCCTATTCAGGTCCCAGGTGCAACCCCTCCCACCCATCTAGATGCAGATCTCTCTATTCAGCCTTGTGCTGACTTACCCTGTCTCCTGGAATCCCCCTGTCACTCAAACTCCTGACAAGGAACACACAGCCTAGCAGAGGCAGGTTTGGATGGTTAGACAAGAAAATACCTACTTTCTAAAAGTGGTATTTTCAAACACAGAATGTTAAAACCAACTTCACTAAAAGATGTATTTTATCATTCTGAGTTCAGGCATACTAAACTCGAATTTCCACCATGTTCCCCGAGTCAGTTAGGATTATAAGATGTAATAATCAAACTGCCCATTCTGGCCTATGGAGAACAGGTAGCCTTGCAATAGTGAAATACGGAAATGGCTGTAATTCACTGTCCGGACATGCCACACACATCAGGGCATGTCCTACCTTTTACCTACAATGCACCCTGCCCTTGGGCCTACCATAGGGGTGACTAATATGTATAAAAGGGAAGGTTTAGGGACTGGCAAGTGGGTGCACTTGCCCAGTCAGCATGGCAGTACCAGACTGCAGACAGGCTCTGCAATGGCAGACCTGGGACACACTTTACAAGCTGCTCCGGTGGGTGGCACAATCAGTGCTGCAAGCCCACCAGCAGCATTGGTTACAAGCCCTGGGCACACGCAGTGCACTATACTAGGGTCTGACAAGTAAACCAATCAAGCCAATCATGGAGTCACTAATCCATACATCAATTTACCATAGGGAGCACTTGCACTGCGGCGCTGAACAGCAGTGGCACAGTGCCCAAAGCATCTATAACCAGCAAAAACACATGAGGCACCAGCAAAACAAATGGAAGGGAGACCCACGCCAATGGTGCTAGGTCTAACAATGAAGAACTTGATAACCACAGACACAAGCTTCTAGAGCATAACCTTGAGCTTCACACCCATCTGGAAGACCAGATCACGCCGCTCGAACATCTGAATCACAGGGGTCCCACTCAATGCAGAGAAAGGCAACAGAGGGCTATGTCACTCACCTATTCAAACAACTGCTCCCATACTTGGCCAAAACAGACATAATTCTCAACCATTCACAGTGGGGCAGCCTTCCACATTCCCCAGGACGCTAGATATCTTGACCTGTGTGCACTGCTAGAGGCAGAAAGAGGACATAATGTCTGCAGCAAGAAACCTAGGCCCAATCCATTTTGAGGGAACACAACTATGGTTATACCAAGATCTGTCACCCATCACGCTTCAACACGAGTGTTTCCGCAGAGAGGCCACCGCTTTCTAGTGTGAGAAGTGCATCAAACACCATTTCTTACTCATTGTCATTTGCGACAAACATGCATTGTGCGCACCATTGGAGAAGCCCAATCCATTCTAGGCCTTGGATATCCAACTGAAGATTACGATTCGCCCACTGAAGCCTACAGGTCACCCACACACGAGCGATGGTACATGGACCCGGCAGATCTCCAGGAAATTCAAAAGCCCACAAACAAGTCATCACATCTCCAACTAGCAACAGCTCCCCCTCCTATCTGGACACCCACCAACCAGCATGTGCAGACTGCTATAATGACAGGAGTCGGGACACTGCAGACAACAGGTGCACTGTTTGGAGCTTCCACCCATACTTGTCCATCGACACAAACCCCATTCCACTGGTAGTTAATGCTCCAATAGTGGAAGCATCTGTGTTAACTGTTTTTACCCCAGTTTATTATCCTCCTCCACCCAAGGACATGCCGTCCAATATGCACTTGGTCAAATAGCACACTATTACCCTATTCAACCAAGGTTTGTCACGCTTCATATTGCCATGTCTTAGAGCCGCCTCCGCTGCAACCCTAGCCCCATGGTTAAACAAGCATTTTCAATGCAATAGGTCTCTCATTATTAAAGTTTGAGCTGTTGGCATTGCTAATAATAATGCAACACCAATAGCAGCTCAAAGATTCAGTAATGTGAGACCTATTGCATTGCAATTATGTTTATATTTTTATTTTTTATATAGCACAAACTTGAGTGAAAGGTGTGTATTTTTGTTGCATTGAGTACAGTGTAATTATGTGTTATGTTGTTATGTGGCACAGAGTGGTATTGTGTGGAGTGTATTTATCTTGCATTAAGTAGAGAGTAATTATGTGACGTGCAATTATGTAGTACTGAGTGGTATGTGGAGTGCATTTATGTTGTATTGAATACAGTGTAATTATGTGATGTGTAATCACACAACCACCACAACCACACACATAACCACACACACACACAACCACAAACACAACAGACACACAACCACACACAACCACACCACACACAACCACACCACACACAACCACACAAACACACAACCACACACACACACAACCACACACACACAAATACAACACACACACACACAACCACTCCAAGAATTACATGGTTCTGCACTGCTATCAAAAGTCTATTTTAATGAACCGTTCATAGTAAAATATTAACAGATATTTATCTCTCAAAAAGTTCCGACCTTTAGACTGGAGAGGCCTTGCCTTTGGAAAACAGAAGTACCAAGTACTGCACATGCCTCGCAAGCACAACGTGCCCTGGACAAATGCCATGTGTTTTCATTAGCGTAAATACGGTTACTAGGCCAATGCTGAGCAGCTTCATTGGAAGGGCTTGCATATTGTTTTCATTGCATCTATCGCGCGCCGTGAGTCACTGTCTGGCGCGGCTCCACTTACACAGGGTCTTCCCCGCGTGAACACCTGACCCAGTTGTCAGAGTAGGTGAAAGGAAACTCGGCAATAATGAAAACGAAAAACAGCGCCAAACACTATGAATACGTCTGCCCGAGCTCGGTAAAAGTCCCCGAATCCCACACAGTGTGAAATGAGCTGTCAAAATAGCAAAAGCACGATGATGGGGTTCCTGCTATAGCGGTGTGGCCACGGTGCGCACAGAGGAAAACCGGAGGTGCTTCTAGGTGAGCATTTACGCATTTACTGAGCACTCTTGCAGGCAGATTAAACTGTGCATGTGTAGTCGGTACAGTGAGGGCCACACACGTCGGGGTTCAACGTCATAAAGTAAGGCAGTACTAGACTAGAGGGCTTGTGGTAGGTGTTACGTTCTGGGGCCGGGCCTGTGGCAGGGCACTGGGCGAGTAGGCTGACGCAGCGCCGGGGATAAATATCAGGCTACACCTTTACTCTGGTTGGAGACCTCGCCCCCGAGCGGGCCGGCTCCCTTTATTGGTTTCCGCAGGCCACGCCTGGCCTGCGGGTGACGTGCGGTCACCGTGATAGGAAACACTAGACTTGTCGAACTATTACATCCCTATCCAACTTCATTCAAAACAAACTTTTTCCTTTCCTATACATGACAATAACATTATGTTCAACTGTGTACAGTCATATGTGCGGTGCTACTTGCGTGTCCCCTCGTCCGCCGCTCCTGGACACTCCTCAGCAGGCAAAGTCTCTCAGTCTTTGGCTGGGCCCTGGATTGGGTCTCAGGTTGTACCTTCTGGGGGAGCTTCTCAGGCATGGGCATTACGGGGGGTCCGCCAGCTGGGGTGGGACTGGTTGGGGGACTCGCGGAGTTCTCGCCCTCCCCCGGTGTGCCGGGGGTGGGGTGGCTGTCTGTCCTTCCGTGGCCGTCCCCGGGTGGTCTTGGGGTACCTCCTTGAACCACGAGATGTTGCGGGACACTTCTTCGCCTCCCCTTCGGGCAGAGATCATGGTTCCTTGGTTGGCGGTGACTGTCCAGCTCCCTGGTTCGTAGCTGGTCCGGAATTTCCCTCCTGGGCGGCGGTCCCGTAGGAGGACGGTGGCCCCTGGGTGGATGGCCCTCTCGGCGGCGCGGCGCCGGTGGCTCACGTGGTTGTTGCGGCGGGTTCGTCGGTCTTGTGTTTCCGCTTCTCTCAGTGGGGGCGGCGCCCAGCCCGGACACAAGGGAAGTAAATCTCGTTGGGGCCCATGGAGCATCAATGCCCACGGGCTTCTCTGAGTGGTGCAGTGGGGAGAGCTTCTGTACTCTCGCAGGAACTCGTGGAGGCGTTTTTCTGGGTCTGCCTGTTCCACCTCGGCAATTCGGAACACCTTGTTCAGTGTGCGCATGAAACGCTCTACGTCTCCGTTGGCCTGCGGCCATTGGGGTGTTATCCGACGATGGCATATCCCTCTCTGTGCCAGAAAGGTGGCGAACTCAGCCCCCTGAAATGGCGGTCCGTTATCGCTGCGGATTTCCTCTGGGAACCCAAACATTGCAAATGTCTTTTCGAGGATGGGTGCTACGTGCACAAAGGCTGTGGACGCCACTACTTCTACTATGGGGTATTTTGAGAATCCATCTACCAAGACCAGGGTGTGCTTCCCCCCCGGGAAGCTTCCAAAATCGATGCTGACCCGTGACCACGGGGCGGGCATGCGTCTTCCGTGATCACTGGTGCCGGCCGTTCTGCGCCTCCCGTCAATTGACACAGCGGGCATCGCCTCACATATTCCTCGACCATCTTCTCCAGTTCCGGGAACCAGAGCTTCTCTCTCATCCGGGATTTCATTTTCGTGATCCCCTGATGTCCTCCATGGGCTATTTGTGTGGCCTTTTGTCGTAGTCCTTCGGGTATTACCAGCCGAGGTCCTCGTAGCAGGATCCCGTCCGGCGTGGCGCTAAGCTCGTGCCGGATCTGCCACATCTTTGTCGTCTGTTCCTTCTCTCCTGGACCCCAGGAGTTGGCCTGCCCCAGGAAGTGTGCCCATGACCCTTCTTGCACTGCCTTCAGCGTTCGGGTGTACACCCCATCGGTCAGGGCTGCCACTTTTATGTCTTCCAGGGTCATGTTCCGCGGGCAGGCTGCTTCCGACACTAGCTGCACATACTGGTTGGTGTCGTCTTCGTCTTCTGGCGTGACCGTCTTGTCCGGGTGGCGAGATAAGAAGTCCGCCGGGTTCTTGGCGCCAGGTCGGTATACCACTTCCATCTCGTAGGGCTGCAGTTGGACTGCCCATCTCTCGATGCGAGGTGGGGGACTTGGTGAGGTTCCTTTGAAGAGTGGCACGAGTGGCTGGTGATCGGTCACCATCGTGAACGGCTGTCCCTTGAGGTATAAGTGGAAATGGTGACAGGCCCACTTGATGGCGAGGGCCTCCCGCTCTATCTGGGCATATCGTGCTTCGGTGGGCGTGAGAGACTTGCTGGCAAACGACAGGGCGACCCACCTGCCTGGTTCACGCTCTTGTGTCAGCACGGCGCCGAGCCCGACGGGGCTGGCGTCGACCAACACCTCTGTTCGCTTGGTGGGGTCAAAGTACGCAAGCGTCGCTTCTCCCAGGAGGGCGTCTTTGATACCTTGGAACGCCTCTTCTTCCTTCGGTCCCCACTGCCAATGGGCATCCGACTTGGTAAGGGCTCTCAGTGGCTCCGCCCGCGTGGCCAGCCCGGGAATGAACCTCCCGCAGTACGTCGCCATGCCCAGGAAGCTGCGCACCTCTGTGGGCGAGGTGGGCGCGGGTGCGCCTTTGATCGATTGCGACTTCCGAGGGTCTACCTGGATGCCTTCCTGATTGAAGACATACCCGAAGAATTCCAGGGATGGTTGGAAGAATTGGCACTTCTCTCTGTGAAGTGTAGCCCCGTGCTCCTGGAGCCGCGCCAGAGTACTGCGGAGGTGCCGGTAGTGGTCGGCCGCTGTCGCTGAATGGATGAGGATGTCGTCACTTACGTTCAACACTCCTGGGAGCCCCGACAGCATCTCCCGTATGGTGTTCTGGAATACCTCCGCCGCCGACGATATCCCGAAGTTTAGTCTTTTGTACCTCTGGAGTCCCAGGTGGGTGCTGAACGTCGTGATGTAGCGACTCTCCTTGGCCAGCGGGAGCTGGTGGTATCCCGCGTTTAGGTCAATCTTCGAGAACCACTTGGATCCATTTACATCGGCTATAATATCATCCATTGTCGGCGTGATGTGCCGCTCCCTTTTTATGGCTTTGTTGGGGAGCCTCATGTCAATGCATAGCCGTATCGCTCCAGGCTGTTTCAGTTTCTCTGCTATGACCATCGGGGATACCTACGGTGTAGGGCCCGACACTTTCTTGATATCGCCGAGTCTCTCGAGGTTTTCTAGCTCTTTCTCCACTGGTGGTCGTAGATGAAACGGGACTCTTCTATGCCTCAACGCGACCGGGACGACTGTCTTGTCGATATGTAGCTTCACGGGGTCACACTTGATGCGGCCAAGGCCTCGAAACAGCTCCCGGAACTGACTGAGCATCTCATCCACTTGGTGTGTTTGCACCCTCCGTGCGAACGATATTAACCCTAGGTCTTCCGCCGTGTGACTGCTTATGAGGGTGTCGGCTTCCCTGTCGATGACATGGATAGTCGTCAACACTTCATGGTCATCGGCCTTGACGGGGACGGTCATTTTTCCTTTGAGAGGCAACGGGGTGTCGGCTCCGTAGGCATAAATCTTCGTCTTGGACGGCTGCACCGGCGGGCGAGGTTTTAGGCGTCTGTACTGCTGGAGGCCCATTACATTCACCGTGGCTCCCGTGTCGATCACGGCGTGCACTTCTGTCCCGGCCACGTGTACCACACCCGTCGGTTGGGGCCTACGCCGTAACTTGAGTTCCCTCGCAAACGAGATCATGTGTACCTCCTCCTCCCCATCGCTTGACGACTCTTCACTCACATCCTGGTATCTCATCCCTCTCGTCTGCTCCACCGGCAGCCTTCTTTCTGTTACAGACAGCTGTCGCACCGCCTTGGTTGGAGGCTTCCGGTTTTGGAACTCCCGGCCTCTCGTGCGTCTCCGGCATACTGACGCGAAGTGATTGGGGATTCCGCAGTTTGTGCACGTCTTCCCTTGTGCAGGGCAGTCCTTCGCTGCATGCGGTTCGTATCCGCAGTATCCACACTTTTGCTTCGATCCTTCTTGACGTGAGGCCTTGTGGTGGTCTCCTCGCGGCCTGGTACGGAGGGCGTCCGCCCGCTCCGTCTTGATGGTCTCCGTCTTCACTGGGGCCTTGCCCAGCGCTTGCTCCATTTCGTTGGCCCGGGCTGCCGACAAGTCGTGCGACCTTGCCAGAACTAGCATGTCCTCCAGCGCGATCTTCGGCTGGCGCAGGATGAGGCCTCTTAACGTCTTGTCTCTGCACCCTTGTATGAGCTGGGCGCGTATTTCCTTCGGTTGGTCGTCTTCCGTACAGGTGCTCGCCAGCTCACGCAGCCGCGCGTAGAACACGTCCATCGACTCCCCTTCCCGTTGCCGGGCCTGGCGCAACTTGAAGCGTTCGAAATCTGGGTTGAGTTGTGGGTCGAAATGGGCATCAAGAGCAGCCACTGCAGCGTCGTAGTCTGCGGCTGTACCCGTGTTAGGCAGATGTTTGAACAACTTGAATATTTCATCCCCTGCGTAATGTAATAGCAACGACCTCTTTATTGCGTTGTCGGCTTCTCTTGTGACGACGAAGTAATTATTGAGGCGCTCAATCCAAATTTTCCAACGAGGCGCCGCGGTAGCCGGGTCTTCCAGCTCGCTGAAGGGGGGTAAAACCCCTGACGCGGCATGTTGAAAAGGGGCAGGGGCTGGCGCCGCCACTTGTCCAGGCGCCGCTCCAGTGCCTGATGAGGCCGCCTGGCCATCATTGCTCATTGTGTCTGCTTGTGCGCTTGTGCGGGTGAGGTGGAGCTGTAAATCAGGAGGTAGCACACCCTCCCAGTATCTTTGTACAACTGTCCCTCCTTTTCTCCCTCGGGGCTTGGAGGGTAAATGCCGGCCCTGCCGTGGGGCTAAACTTCCTCGGGCGACCCCTTAACCACCGTGCCTGGCCCCAGCACCGCTTGTAGGCAGGAGATCCCCTCCCCGTGGCACCAGATGATGAACTTATAGACAATGGCACAGTCTGTGTGTAACAGTCAATTGTACTTGGTGCGATTCCTTACTTGGAGCTACCAAGGCTTGATGGAGCACAGTGGTCGCCTCCTCACTGGTGGCAGCAACCGCACAGCAGGGAATACCGGCGCTCCGGAGTCCGCCTGAACCAACGGCGGGACCGGGAGAGACAACCGCACTCGGCCGGCGGGTGCTCCCACGTGGTCGAAGGCCTCCTCTTCGTCTCCGCGCGCGGGGCACCGTCGCGTAGCTGGGGAGGATCGGGTGACGGATGCTGCCGGGAGAGGCCGCGGGGCACGCAGTGGCTTCTGCCCCCACCCTCGTCGCCAGTGTAACGTTCTGGGGCCGGGCCTGTGGCAGGGCACTGGGCGAGTAGGCTGACGCAGCGCCGGGGATAAATATCAGGCTACACCTTTACTCTGGTTGGAGACCTCGCCCCCGAGCGGGCCGGCTCCCTTTATTGGTTTCCGCAGGCCACGCCTGGCCTGCGGATGACGTGCGGTCACCGTGATAAGAAACACTAGACCTGTCGAACTATTACATCAGGCACCTGGAGGGCTCATTTATAGAACTGCGAATTTGGGTTTAATGCGCACGTGGAGGTGTAAACCCGAAAGAAATAAGCCGGATATAGATGACACGATTGACACCAGTACTTAATGTAGTGCACACGGTTACTTGTAGTTTGTCGATGTCGGGGTGCTTTACAGTTTGAAACCCTGAGTGCAAACAATTATACAGCCCGCACTGTACATAATTTAGCAGATAGCCCCACACATGGGAAGAAAGAAATAATGCACGACACCGGTGTGCGCCTTGACGTAAATTTCCAAAGATGCCGCCATCTTCCACTCCAAACTAACAACTGAACCCCAGCAGAAACCTGAACCGACTAGGTGACCTTCAACTCAACTGTAAGAACAGGAACAGGAAGAGGGAGGGGAGCCGGGGCCGTCTCCTGCGTATGCTCGAACTTCAACTCCCCCGCCACGATTTTGCTCAAACCTTTTCCCAACAGACTATATATACACAGTTAGACATAACAGTTAACGCGCATAAAAATGAAAAAAGTGCATAGACGGCCAGATTGTTAAAATTAACGAGGATATATTTCAACACAGAACCTAATCCAACAGTTTGTGCTCGGTCCAAACACTCAGTGCATCAACTAACAAAAACCGAGTCCACCACGTGGAAATAGCTGCCACGCCATCAGCCTTTCTACCCCGAGTGCAGAGCATGTCACATATTCACGAGATACCAATAAGTAACAATTTGTATTGTAACCATTCTATAAAAAACAGTTGCACCATTCGTGGTCCATATTCAGTGACTCCCTGATAGTACAAAAGATGAGATGAGGTAACCCTGGGCCGGAAATGATGCTGGCACAGGACTTAAAAACTTTGCAGTCTGGGGCCCATCTTGAGGGTCTAGTGCTGAGGGAACTACAGCATAAATCAGCTTCTGTTCACCAGCAAGGGGAAGAGTCTCTGAGGGAAACCACCTGAGGCCCACTAATGCATACATCTTTTCTAAAACTGCATTAGCAGATGTATGGGAAATTAAAAATACACTGGCAGGTAAAAGGTACTTAACATACAAAATCCAAGATGCAATTAAATCGCACATCAGGCGCAAACAGGATGCAAACCAGAAAATGTTTGTGAACAGAATTTTAAACAGGTATGAACTGTATGTGTTGCATATACACAGTCCTCTTGCAGAGGAAGGGGTTCATATTTACAGAAATCTCTTGCCAGCGCACCAGATAAACTTGTAAGAACTCAGAACTCCATCTTCACAGAGCTCCAGGCTACGAAGACCAATGAGAGGTGGCCTTGTTTTCTTTAAGATAACAGTTTGCAGATCTGACTCTAAATATTATGGCAGGGGCACAGTGAGAACATGGCCGGGAGACCTTTCACGATGCTTTGCGGTTGAGCGATAATCGAAGGGCTGCAGAAACCGCAACAAAACAACGGTAGAAGCAATACCCCCTGCACACTAGGGAAACCGTAAACAGCAGACTTTCCGCGGAAGACATCAGCCACGGCACTCCTAAACATTCATTATATCGGACAGCTTTTAAAATATTTGTTTTTAAGTGTTCGAGATCCGTGCAGCACTCTACTTTTGGATATCAGAGTCGCTTCAGCTCTATTGTGTGTTTTCAGTGTTAGACATGCCCAATATATGATAAATGTCGTAAAATATGTCCTAGTGTATTGAAAATTACTTACTCATGAACTATATATATATATTTATTTGAAAAAGGGTTTCGCCTGACGCCTGCTCCACAGCTGTAAATCTCCTATTTACTCATAGAAAACCTTCACTCCCATGGCGAGTTGAAGCAGGGCTCATACAGATGGGTATACAACGTTTTTCTTCAGCCATTTTGCGGTTATCTTATTAGATGGCCACAAAATGGTCTGTTTGCAATTCGGGGGGGAAACACAATCCGAGCTATGCAACGAATGTGCTATTGTTTAATTCAGAACCCTGTTGCTCGTCTGATTAGGTTCTCTCCAGACGCGTGACAACGCAGCAGGTAAGCCTTCAGTCGATCGAATCGGAGTTGCACGAGTTTAATCTCTTGTGATGACAAAGAGCCCGGTTTATAAACATGTCTGTCAACCCGATCCCACTAACCCAGTATAGATAGAAACGCAGGGCGTGCAAAGCCTCAGAAAAACACACTGCCTGATTTCCTGGAACAAGGTAGCGCTATATAAGTTTATTTTAACATAACATAACATAACAGGTAGGGACCCAAGTGCGTGCCCTTTTAACGCTACGGACGTACTACAGGCGGACAAAAAACGCCCAGCCACGGTGAGGTAGCAATGAACCCTTATTCTGTATCCAGGGAACCCCTGAGCTCGGGTTGCGCCAGTTACAGTGGCCGAAACCACACCGCGTGCCGCTGCCCTTGCCGCCCTGCCAAGATAAACACTTAATGAAATCCTAAACCCTCAAGACAGTAAATCCCCACAGGTCGAGCAATTTTCGAATTCTGTCGACTGTCAAACTAGACTATAATTCACAAATAGTACTTGCTCATTACAAATTCACCCTAATCCTTTCTGAGGCATTATGACTCACTGTTATGTTATGTTGTTATGTTATGGTTGCTTATATAGCGCATGGCTACCCCAGCAACGGGGCGTCCCAGCGCTTGCAGACAACCAGGTACGCAGCAGCCAAACCAGGTGTAGGAAGAGCTCCAGAAAGTCGGGCCTAAAGAATGGAAAATAGCCAGGTCTTAATTTTCTTTCTGAAAGCCAAATGATTCGTGATAACACGAGCTTCAAGTGGGATTGTGTTCCACAATTTCGGGGCCAAATATCTGAAAGATCGGCCTCCGGCTCTGCACCTCCTGATCATAGGAATGTGGGCCAGAGTCAAATCAGCAGAACGAAGAGCCCGGGTGGGGACATATAGAGAACCCAAATTCTGCAGAATTTTAGGGCCCGAGGAATACAAAATTTTATGGATAAGGCAAAGTGCCTTGAATTGAATACGCTGCTTTACAGGCAGCCAATGCAAATGATGAAGAATAGGAGAGATATGACAATTTTTGGGCAGTCCAAACAGACTACGTGCGGCCGCATTCTGAGCACTTTGAAGTCTATGAATTGTGGATTGATTGGAGCCCAGCATGAGGACATTGCAGTAGTCGATGTTTGACAGCACCATAGCCTGAATGATCGTCTGACGGACTTGGGGATTGAAGAAACCCAGAATGGGTCTCAGAGACCGTAAACGGCCGTAACACAGACCTGCTACTTTTTTGGCGTGGGAGTCAAGGTCTAGTCGATTATCGACCATGACACCCAAGTTTTTAACTTCCTTCTTAGGGGTGGGTGCAGGCCCCAATGCAGATGGCCACCACTTGTCGTCCCATTTTAGGGTCTCCTTTCCAACCAGTAGCACCTCGGTCTTAGATGAATTAAGCTGGAGACGATTTTCAGTCATCCAGTATGCAATGGCCGATAGATCTTCTTGGAATTTAATTTTGTCGGCATTGGTGTCACTGGAGAAGGAGAAGATGAACTGTGTGTCGTCCGCATAGGATGTTAATTTGATGTTATGGGCTCTAGCCAAGACGGCTAGGGGGCGGACGTACACATTAAATAACGTGGGGCTAAGTGCGGACCCCTGGGGGACGCCATGACCCAGTGGGAACCTTCCTGATTTATACGGTGGAGCATGCACCTGGAAGGAGCGGTCCTTCAAAAATGAAGCGAACCACTCTAGGGCTCCATCTCGGACCCCGATCTCCCACAGTCTTCTTAAGAGGATCTCATGGGAGACCGTGTCGAATGCTGCACTCAGGTCTAACAAAACCAGCGCTGCTGTGCCACCTCGGTCTTGCACCTCCCTCAGTTGTTCCGTAACGGCTAGCAGGGCCGATTCGGTACTATGATTCGCTCGGAAGCCAATTTGAGAGTCATCTAAAATACCATTGGCTTCTAGATAGTTGATCAGAATGGAGTTTACATGGGATTCCGCTATCTTGGATAGGTAAGGTAGCAAGGATATTGGTCGGAAATTTTCCGGCTTGGAAGGATCTAGAGTAGGTTTTTTTAATAGAGGGACGACCTTAGCGTGCTTCCAGTATCTAGGTATTGTGGTAGATTCCAGGGTTTTATTGATCAAATTCCGACCTTCTGACAAAATTGGATCCTTATGAAGTCGCGCCATTTCGGGTTTTACAGGATCCTCAGGGGAACCGGATTTGATTTTAACAGTTAGTCTATCCATCTGATCTGCAGAAATCGGTGGGAGGGAGCCGAGAGAATATGGGAGATCTTGTAGTGACTCAGCTGTGGAAGAGTCGGAGCTTGCAACGTTTGAGGGGAAGGATTTATAAATACCCTCTACTTTATTTATAAAGAAGGTGGCAATCTCGTTACAGTGCGCATTGGACGTAATCATATTACTAGGTCCTTCAGGAAGTTTAGTCATTTCTTTAATCACGGAGAATATTGTTTTTAATTGATTTGTGCTTGGCAGAATCATGTTGGAATAGTATCTGGCTTTAGCTATTTTTATTAGTTTGTGATATATTTTTGTAGCAGTCCTGAATGTAATTTTGGCTTGGGGATCATAAGATTTTCTCCAAGCACGTTCGAGCAGCTTACATTGCTTTTTTTGTTCAGCAAGTGTCTCTGAGTACCAAAGGTGAGATTGTCCGCGTTTAGATTTAGATAGTATTATGGGAATATGCTGGTCTAATGATTTGTTAATCCATTCTCTGTATGTGGCATCAGCTTCCTCCAGATTCGCCGACCAGATAGGGCATGTAGTTTTCAGGTTGTCTATAAATCGGCTGCTATCTAGTTTATGCCATGGGCGCCTTGGGATAGAAGGGGGGGGCTGTCTTTTAGAGTTATCAGCTACCTGGATGGTAAAATGAACCAAATAGTGGTCCGTCCAGCTAAGAGGATAAGGTAGGAAGGCAGTAATGGCCAGAATGTTAGAAAAGACTGGGTCCAATAAATGGCCGGCTGCATGGGAGGGCCCTTTGACAAGTTGTGTAAGTTGGCATGCTTCTAAGTCATCTCGGAGACCTCTCACCGTGGGTATCTCACTGCTTTCAAAGTGAAGGTTTAAGTCTCCCAATAGGCTAAAATTCGCGGAATTCAGCGTCATGGTGGAGACAGTGGCCACCAAAGATTCACAAAAGGAACTTGAAGGGCCAGGAGGGCGGTAGATCAGAAGCCCAGTTAGGGTGAAGGTGTCCAGGATCTTAATCTTAAAAAGAGAACTCTCACAATCCACAATATTAGCCGGTGTGAGTGAGCAGGAAAAGGAAGATTTGAAGATCACTGCTAGACCACCCCCTCTCTTTACAGGTCTATTCTGCGGTGGATTAAATAATTTTTGACGTCCGTTATGAGGAATAGGTTAAAAAAAAAAAGAGAGAGAAATGGATCCCAAAATGAACAATCCCCCGAGTGGTGCGCTAGCGCCACAGCGAGACGGGCTTTCAATTATCGCGCCCGTGTCTGGGAAGGATAATTGAAACCACATGGCCTATTGGTGCGCGTAATAGACACCAATAGGCCGCGGGCGGAGCAACACGCCCGCCTTTGTCCAATTGCGTGCAGTCTTTTAGAAGACGCACGCAAAGGCCAATGGGGGAGCTGAAAAGGAAACGCACGAGCGTGTGCGATTCCAGGGTCGATTTCTGAACCCCGGACAAAAGGACTCTCGCCTGCACGAGCACTGCTGCGCAGTGCAACGCAGGTCGCGAGACCTAAAAAGTGAGCTTTAACGTGATGCTCCTACAAAACGTTTATGCACACTACCAATGTTGCAGGACTATGTCTGCGATATCTACCTCCTTTAGGAAACCCACCTGCTTAAAAATGTCTGGGGGAGTCCTGATGGTTCGCAAACCAATACTTTTCAGAAACCAGCAAAAAAGCAGGAGGTCGCCATTCTTATAGCTAGAAAATTCTGAGGGCACGTCCTCTGGACAGAAGCATTGATACCAGGTAGGCTCCTTTCAGAACAGATCTCCCTAGGCCCATACACCTTCAAAGTAGCCATAGTCTATGCACTTAACGATCACCAAGAGCAATTTATCATCACAGCCCTCTGTCAGGTGCTATCAACCACAAAGATTTCCTTTTAGGAGAATATTTAATTTAGTGCCACACAGATAAACCCAAAGAACAGGGCAAGGCGGAGCAATTTCAGCTGGAAGACTACAATGGCTGCAAGAGATGGGCTTGATCGATGGCTGGCGTTCACGCTATCCTTCATCCAGAGATTACACTTTCTTCTCAGCTTCACACCAGACATACACTAGGCTAGGATCCTCCCATAGCATCCCCCAAATTCTGGCTGTGACTAGTCAAATCGAAATAGGAGTTTCAGCGATACCGGACCACTCCTCCATTGTGATCTCCGTCAGAACCCCTGGGTCGCCAATAAGAAATTTGAGATGATCCAACATTACCTCCATAATAACAACACCCCTGATATGCCCATCTCACTCCTGTGGGAAGTATTGAAAGGGGGGATATCAGAGGGACTCCATAGGCTATCTATGAATGCCTCAATAAGGCTAGGAGAGACAAACAAGTAGAATTGGAGGGGCAGGTGCAGGGCTTTGAAGATGCACATAGGCGCATCGGCACTCTAGCTCTAGATCTTGATAAAGCTGAATATTCACTCATTTGCCCTAAGCAGAGGTACTATGCAGGAGGCAACTAGGATTGGCGATTCCTTGCCTCTAAACTGAGAGCCAAAATCCACAACTCAAGAACTGTAGGGATTTTAATGATTCAACACTGCCCTCTGTACAGCTGAGGAGGCAGACAAATGCCTACCTCTGCAAAGCTTACATTACGAGCCTGCCCAGAAAAAGACATCCATGTAGATGAGGTGCTTGCCATCACAGCGAAAATCCAGGGGTTGATAGGTTCACTCCCTCTTTCTAGAAATCACTGGACCCACTCCAATTAGCCCCCAATCTCACTCGCCTATACAACTAATTTGGGGGCTCAGGCACACACAATATAGAAAGGCTGTGATCACTGTGAGCCCCAAACCGTGGAAAGATCCAACCTTATGCTCCTCATACCGACCGATATCCCTCCTTAATTTCATTGTGAAGCTCTTCATGGGCATACCGGCCTCTCGACCTAGCACATGCATGCAAGGCCTCATAGACGCAGATCAAACAGGGTTTATACCAGAGACATGCTGCAGTGACAATACGAAACAACTGTTACAGGCAATGGACAGGGCATTTTGTGCCTGACACTCAATGTCAACCGACGCAGAAAAAACATCCAACCAAGTCCATCAGCCGTTCTTGCAACCCACCCTAGACAAACTTCAAGAAGTGGATGGAGTAACTATGCCAGACCTAATGTCTGAGTGAGAGTCAATGTTGACGACCTTCAATATTACCAGAGGCAGGCAGTAGGGATGCCCTGTCCCCACTCGTCTTAGCTCTCTACATGGAGCCACTATCTGAAAGGATAAGAGTAGACCTACAAATCAATGGCATAACAATGGGGCGTCAAGAAACCAAACTAGTGCTCTGTGCAGACGATGTTATGGTGACTCTCTCTCAGCCACACTCCTCCATACCGACCCTGTTAGTGGTGTTTCTGGCTTTAAAGTCTATGTCCAGAAATCACATATCCTGAATCTCACTACCCTGCTCAAAGGAACATTTATACCCATTCCCATGGGCCAGCCATACTAGGGCCTAAAAATCTGCTCCTTAAGAAACAAGACAGTGGAAGGCAATTACACATACCTAGTAGCAACAGCCCACTCACATCTACAGACCTGGACACAAGGTGCTCTCATTGACGGGAAGAGTGGCAGCAGTCAAAATTATCCTCCTCACCAAAATCCTATATGTTATGCAGACGCTACCTCTCCAGCTGCCCACACATCTCATAAGCAAATTGCAACAGTTGATTGATACCTTTATACAGGAGGGTAGGAAACAATGCAGGACAGGAAGCAGGCCTTCTTGTCAGTAGCAGGAGGAGGTATAGGCATACACTACCTAATCACCTACTACTTTGCTACATAGCTGAGATACATGATAGAATGAAGCAGACCCCTAGCTGAAAAACACTGGTGCTTTATAGAACAAAGAGTGGCAGGGATCCATATATGGAAAATCCCTTTTATAATCCAGACCGCTGGGCGTTTACATCTCCCCTTTGGTAAGGGGGACGGTGGAAGTTTGGGACAGACCTGCCATCGGCTGTCATCTCATCCCTCCCCATTTACGCCCATCATTCACAATCCAGATTTCCTGCAAGCGACATGACAGGTAGAGTACCAACCCTAGCAGGCAGCCAACTGCAAAACAACTGGGAATCTTTTTCACTGTAAAGGCCTCATGAACTCTGCATAAATACAATCTCACTATGGAATCGCAAGTAGGGAGAATTGGAGATACAACTATATTAAACACTGGGTCACCAAACCCTACATTAGGTCCTGTAGGACCGGGGGTCACCAGGCCCTATGGGGGTAGCGTGGCGCGAGCAGGTAGGCACCCAAAGGCTTACGTGTAAAGTGACCATACAGCACACACATCCACTGAGACAGGAAACGCACGCAATAATTGACACCACAACCGTAGGTTGAATAAAACCAATCAGTTTTATCTAGATCAACATTAGGACCAAAAGCATTTCATTAGGAATAAATTGGGCAGTTCCTTAAAACATCAAAACCTGGCATTGAATCAAAGCGCGGCACCTGGCGATCCTGGGGAGCGTCAAACCCAGCATTTACGCAGAGCGCTGCACATAGCAATTCAATAGCGCTTTAAAACATGGCATTTAACATAGCGCTGCACATAGCAATTTAATAGCGCTTTAAAACAGGGCATTTAACATAGCGCTGCACATAGCAACTCAAAAGCGCTTCAGATAGGGCCCTCAAGCATAGCGTTACACTTAGTAAATCAATAGCGCTTCAGATACGGCCTTTACTTGGAGCACTACCCCGTCATCCAGGAGTACAAGTTAACCTGTGTCTCCCAAAATATCCTGTCCCTCAGGCAATCCTTAGCCCTTCACCGGGCGCGAGTCAAGGGGGGGGGGCCATGAGCCGGCCCAGTCCCCTCTCCGGGGTAGTTGGAGGGCCAAGCGGGCCAGATGATAGAATTCCCCGGGGGAGGGGCGAGTCTAGGGCCACTCCTCGGCCTGCCGCCCGCCTCCCCCAGGGGTTACCTTGGTCTACGACCCCTCGCGGGTCACTTTCGACGCTCCTCGGCTGTGTGGGGGCTCACTTGCTCTAGAGCCTCTCCCGCCAGCCGCGCGCGCCGCCCGGCGGTGTCCGGGCCGAAGGCTGCCTGTGGTTCAGGGAATTCTTCCGCCGGAGGTCAGGGCCCGGCGCACCCGCAGCCGCCGATGACAGCGCGGCCTGTGGGGGCGCGGCCCACTCGGTGAATAGCAAAGCGGCGGGGGCGGCGTTTGGCAGTCCACCCCCGTCAGGTGGTGTAGGCCTCGGCTTCAGAGGCTCGCGCCCGCAGCCGCCAATTACAGCGCGGCCTGCGGGGGCGCGGCCCACTCGACAAATAGTACAGCAGCGGGGGCGGCGTTTGGCAGTCCGCCCCCGTCAGGTGATGCAGGCCTCGGCTTCAGGCCTACGCGGCCTCGATCGAATGGCTCGGCCTCACGAGGCCTTCCCGGGGATTCTGGCGGCCCTCTCCTTGCGGAGGGCCGCGTCGCAGGGTCGGCGACAACAGCGACGGGCCCCGGTCTTCCCCGCGGGCCCCAGAGATGCCTCAGGCCGCAGCGGTGAGTGTTCCCTTCTCGGGATCCCCGACGGGGGTGGGAGAAATTAAGAGGTGGCCTGCAGCTTGGGGGGTGGCGATGGGTTTGGCACCCAGCGCCCCGTTTTCCCCCCAGAGACGCCCCAGCTCAAGGCAGGTAGGCTGGGAGGTGGCAGGCCACACGCCAGTGGCAGAACAAGCTAGGGAGGGGCCCAGGTTAAGTCAGGGAGTGCAGGAGTGGCACAGCGCAGGTACCTGGTCGATCCCCCAGCAGTTCTGTGGTAAGTTCTTTGGTAAGTTTCTTGGCGCTGGTTGGATCTGGCGCCCTTAGCAGTTTGGTTCCTTGGGGGGGGGGGGGGGGGGTAGGATGAGTTGGTGACTGGAGGGAGTTCTCAGTCAGGCTTGGTAGGTTGTCCCTGGGTTCCCCTCCCGCTGGGCCAGATCAGTGGGCTAGTTCAGGATCCCTCACTCAACTTAAAAGGCAGCACCTAAGCCCTGTCACTTTCAGTGGCATAGGTCCCTGACTAGGCCCTATCGCCTAAAACTCCTGCGTAGGTTCCCCCAGGTCTGCGTCGCCCCAACTGACTAAAAATGTTCCCTCCTTTCCTTACGTATCCCTAGGTCAGGGGACCACTCTCTAAGGCGGCAAAAGTAAACCCCACCCGGCAAAAGTAAACCCCACCCTTCTTCTAGAAGGTTCCAGCAAGTTCCAGGAGCTTCCCCACTCTAGCTATAGGACAAAAAGGCGGGCTGGTGTCGCAACAATGTTGTAGGGTCCTAGCCAGCTCCTGGCAACTAGGGTGCTACTAAAAAGGCCACTCCGCAGTAGCAGGGGCCTGTGGCAGCCATATTGGGGGAAGAGAGCACCTTCACCTTAACACTGATTAGCAATGAAAAGGCGCTCGGAGACCTAAGGCCAACGAAAAAGAGGGTGGAAAAAGTGAGGCAAGGGCAAAAACACAGGGAAAGACCACCCTAGGGCTGACGGGTCTAACACGCGTCCCCCCCCAGCCGAAAGAGGGGAGAGCTACCCAACCTCTAGGGAGTTCTCGTCACTAAGGCGGAAAAACCGGGAGAGACCGTCAGCATTGGCGTGGTCAACTCCGGGCCGATGTTCCACCCGAAAGTCCATCCCCTGTAGGGAAATGGACCACCTTAGCAACTTGGAATTTTCGCCTCTCATCTGCATGAGCCAGCGAAGGGGTCGGTGGTCCGTCTGAACCAGGAAGTGAGAGCAAAAGAGGTATGGCCTCAACTTCTTCAGAGCCCAAACCACCGCGAAGGCTTCTCGCTAGATGGTGCTCCATCGTTGTTCCCGAGGGAGGAGTCTTCTGGAGATAAAGGCCACAGGTTGATCTTGGCCATCGTTGTTGAGTTGCGAGAGCACCGCACCTATGCCGTGCTCAGAGGCGTCCGTCTGTACGATGAATTCTTTTGCGAAGTCAGGTGTTGCAAGCACCGGAGCGGTGCACATCGCGTGCTTCAGAGTCTCGAATGCCTCTTGGCAAGCAGCCGTCCAGATTACTTTTCGTGGCTGCTTCTTGGACGTCAATTCTGTCAAGGGGGCTACGATGGTACCATATCCCTTGACAAACCAGCGGTAATATCCAGTGAGGCCGAGGAAAGCTTGGACCTCGGTTTGGGTTTGGGAGGCCATGATGGTTTCAATTTTGGCCTGGAGGGGTTGCACCTTGCCCCTGCCCACCAGGTGTCCCAGGTAAACGACAGATCCCTGTCCAATCTGGCACTTGCTGGCCTTGATAGTTAGTCCAGCACGTTGCAGAGCCTGTAGTACCTCCTGGAGGTGCTGCAGATGGTCCTCCCAGGTGCTACTGAAGGCAGCCATGTCATCCAGATATGCCGCTGAGAAGGACTCCAGGCCAGATAGCACCTGGTTCACCAACCGCTGGAAGGTGGCCGGAGCATTCTTTAGCCCGAAGGGCATACCTCTGAATTGCAAGTGGCCCTCGGGGGTGGAGAACGCTGTTTTCTCCCTTGCTCCATCGGCCATGGCAATTTGCCAGTACCCTGACGTCAAATCGATGGTGCTGAGGTACCGGGCTGCTCCCAGCCGGTCCACCAGCTCGTCTGCTCGTGGGATCGGGTGAGCGTCTGTCTTCGTGACAGAGTTCAATCCCCTGTAGTCCACACAGAACCGCAGTTCTGGTGTGGTGCCCGGTGGGGCCGCTTTCGACACCAACACCACCGGACTAGCCCACGGGCTGCTGGAAGGTTCGATCACCCCCAGCTCCAGCATTTTCGCCACCTCACTCTGGATACTGTTCTTCACTCGGTCAGATAGCCGGTAAGACTTGTTCTTTACTGGTGGGCTGTCTCCTGTGTCCACATCATGGGTACACAAATGAGTGATTCCAGGCGTAAGGGAGAACAACGAGGCGTACTGCCCCAACACCTGGCGGCAGTCCCTCTGTTGCTCTGGGGTCAAGGATGGGGAGAGGATCACGCCCTCCACTGATCCATCCTTCTCTTGGGCCGCCAGAAGGTCAGGAAGAGTCTCACTCTCTTCCTCCTCGCTCCCATCCGTCACCATGAGGAGAGCAAGCTCCGATCGCTCATGGTGCGGCTTCAGGCGGTTGACGTGGAGCACCCGATGGTGCTGACGGGGGGGGGGTCTTCAAGTCAACGACATAGGTAGTCTGGCCTCGTCGCTCCACAATTTCGTACGGACCAGTCCACCAGGTCCTGGAGGGTGCTAAGCTCTCCAGGCTCCAAGACCCACACCTTCTGTCCAGCGTCCAACTCTACCGTCCGAGCGTTGCGGTCATACCACTCCTTCATGACGGCTTGGCTAGCCTCCAGATTATCTGAGGCTGCCTTCCACAGCTTGGCCATCTGGCTGCAGAATGCCAGCATGTAGCTGACAACATCACGGGGAAGCTTCTTCGAAGTCTTCTCCCACCCCTCCTTCACTAGGCTGAGGGGCCCCCTAACGGGGTGGCCATAGAGCAGCTCAAAAGGGCTGAACCCGACTCCCTTCTGCGGCACCTCACGGTAGGAGAACAGCAGGCAAGGGAGGAGGACGTCCCACTTCCGCCTCAAGTCCTCTGGCAGGCTCCGGATCATCCCCTTTAAGGTTTTGTTAAAGCGCTCTACGAGCCCATTAGTCTGGGGGTGGTAAGGAGTGGAGAACCGATAGGTCACCCCACACTCCTTCCACATGGCCTGCATATAGGCTGATGAGAAATTTGTGCCCCTGTCTGACACCACGACCTTGGGGAATCCCACTCGGGTAAAAATCCCCAACAGGGCCCGCGCCACCACCGGTGCAGTGATGGTCCTCAGAGGAATAGCCTCCGGGTACCGAGTGGCGTGGTCCACTAATACCAAAATGAACCGGTGTCCCGCTGAGGTCGGAGGGTCCAACGGCCCAACAATGTCAATTCCGACACGCTCGAAAGGGGTCCCGACCACCGGGAGCGGTTCCAAAGGGACCTTCAGTTTAGTCCCAGTCTTGCCGCTCGCCTGGCAAGACTTACAGGTCTTACAATAGGTGTCAGAGGCAACTCTCATCCTGGGCCAATAAAAATGTGGGACCAACCGCGCAAAGGTTTGGTCCTGGCCCGGCTAAGGGTATTTCATGCGCCAACTCCAACAGGAAGGCCCGGTAGCATTGGGGGACCACTAAGGCCCTCGAAGATCCATGCACCGGAACCTTAGGCTCACTGTAAAGGAGGCCATCCTCCCAATACACGTGATAACCGCCAGTCTTCTGATTGGCCGCTTGGGCTTCGGCCTGCCGCCGCATGCCATCAAGCGTGGGGCACTCCCTCTGCGCCTGACAAAATTCCTCCCGGGTAGTCCCTCCTTCCACATGCTAGTCGGCAAGTCCCCCACGGGAACGACATCCACCTCCGCGGACTCCAGGGTTACCTCCGCGGGCTCCCCATCCATCACACGGGGCGTGTCCTCCACCACATTCTCCTCTCCAAAATCGGCGTTGGGTTGGGCCATTATCCCAGGCTCCAACCCGGGTTGAGTTCCATGCCGGGCAGCCATGGACCGCGTGACTACGCAAGTCCATCCTGGTAACCCCAGCATCTCAGTATGGGCTCGAAATTCCACGTCTTTCCAGTCGGTGTGCTCTAGATCGTTCCCTAGTAAGCACCCCACAGGCAAGGCAGGGCTCACCGCAACTCTCAATAGGCCTATGACTCCTCCCCACTCAAAGGGAACTTGAGCCACTGGATAGTGACTCTCACTGCCATCAGCCAACACGGCCGGATGGAACTCCTCAGGGATCACCTGCTCAGGGGACACCAGCCGCCTCACTACGGTGGTCATGCTGGCACCTGTGTCCCTCAGAGCCTCTACCTCCTCCCCGTTAACTCTCACCCTCTGCTGGTACTTAGCAGTGTTCGGGGGTAGGGACACCACTGGGACCATCTCTCTATCCCCGACTGAAACCAGGGTCAGGCCGGTCCACTCCCCTTCCCTATCTAGGGGCAGCTCCACCCCAAGCGCTAAACTAGCCACCCCGGGGCTCTTCCCGCCCGTTGGGGCTGGGGGTCTCTTGCGACACTTAGGATCGCCCCTGTAGTGTCCAATCTCCCCGCATTCATAGCACCGCACAATCCTTGGCTGCTGACTCTTGTCAGGGTAAGTGGGCTTTGGGGAATTGGACTGAGGTGGGGTCCCTACTCCTTTCCCAAACTGTCTAGTTTGTGGGCCTCGTGAGAACTCCACCTTTTTATCTCCCCCCTCTTTCTTCTGGGGGAAACCCTGTCCGCCTTTTGGGCCATCTCCCCCGGGGCCCTTGTGAGACACCTGGGTGCTAACCCAAATGTCCGCCTCCTCCGCAAGCTCACGGGGATCAGTCAACTTGCGGTCCACCAGATGTTGGCGAAGCTCCGGAAAACACTTATCCAAGAGGTGCTTTCTTAAAAACAGATTATACAAGCCCTCATAATCCTGCACCTCGCTGCCACGCACCCAACCCTCTAGCGCCTTACGGGCATAATCAAAGAAATCCACCCAATTTTGCGTGGACAGCTTATGGCTGCCACGGAACTTCTGCCGATACCTTTCAGGGTTGAGGCCAAATTTCTTAAGTAGCGCCTCTTTCATGGGGGCATACCTGACCTGATCTGCCTTTGCTAGGTACAAAAGGGTGTCCCTGACATTGGGAGGTATGTAGCAATACAGGCCACCCCCCCCAGTTGCTTTCAGGTACCCCATGGGCTGTCAAGGCCACTTCATACGCCTCCAGCCACTTGGCGATGTCATCCCCCACTGTGTAACTGGCAATCACATCCTTGGGTAGATAAAATTTTGGCTCCTGTTGAGCCTTTGGTACGCTGCCACCATTATCCTTACTGGACGCATTCAACTGTAGAGCTCGCAGCTCCAACTCTTTAAGCTGTAGCTCGTGCGCCAGCTTCTTCTCTTCCATCGCTAATCTTTTATTTTCCCTTTCGTGTTCTAGCTTGGCAAGCTCCCACTTCAACTGCCTCTCCTCCCTCCTGTCCTCATACTCTTCGGGCAACGCACTCCTCATTGACCCTGCACTACTGCTTGCCCCAGAACGTCTCCCTGGTGGCAAGTTTTCAGATACATCAACATTGAGCAGGTCTATCTCCTCCTGCGCGCTCTCCTCCTGAGGTGCACCCGGCCCCTCCTGTCCCCCATCCCCTCTCCCCTCTGGGTGGGCCTCTACCCATGCCCTCAAGGCTGCACGGAGTACCGGTCCTTTGGCTCTCCGCACCCCCGGCACCCCCATCCCCTGCCCGAATTCTCTCAGCTGCCTTACTGTATACCCCTCAAGGTTGGCTAACTGGAACTCCATTGTGACAGGTGGGGACCCAGACATCAAGGCAAGAAAAATACTAGGATGTGAGTAACAGTGTTGGGCTAACCAGGACTCCCCACACTCAGTCTAGACAGTGGGGGTCAATTAATGCAGCAATAAAAGATGCAGAGCTACAATACACAATAGGCGTCTAATTGCTGCGCCCTCAGTCTCACTGGAGGGTGCTGTATAGTCACAGATCCTTATCCCACCGCTCGCCAACAATGTAGGACCGGGGGTCTCCAGGCCCTATGGGGGTATCGTGGCGCGAGCAGGTAGGCACCCAAAGGCTTACGTGTAAAGTGACCATACAGCACACACATCCACTGAGACAGGAAACGCATGCAATAATTGACACCACAACAGTAGGTTGAATAAAACCAATCAGTTTTATCTAGATCAACATTAGGATCAAAAGCATTTCATTAGGAATAGATTGGGCAGTTCCTTAAAACTTCAAAACCTGGCATTGAATCAAAGCGCGGCACCTGGCGATCCTGGGGAGCGTCAAACCCAGCATTTACGCAGAGCGCTGCACATAGCAATTCAATAGCGCTTTAAAACATGGCATTTAACATAGCGCTGCACATAGCAATTCAATAGCGCTTTAAAACAGGCATTTAACATAGCGCTGCACATAGCAATTGAATAGCGCTTTAAAACGGGGCATTTAACATAGCGCTGCACATAGAAACTCAAAAGCGCTTCAGTTAGGGCCCTCAAGCATAGCGTTGCTCTTAGTAAATCAATAGCACTTCAGATACGGCCCGTCATACTGGAGTATAAATTAACCTGTGTCTCCCAAAATATCCTGTCCCTCAGGCAATCCTTAGCCCTTCGCCAGGCGCGAGTCAAGGGGGGGGGGGCATGAGCCGGCCCAGTCCCCTCTCCGGGGTAGTTGGAGGGCCAAGCGGGCCCGACGATAGAATTCCCCGGGGGAGGGGCGAGTCTAGGGCCTCTCCTCGGCCTGCCGCCCGCGCCGCCTGGCGGTGTCCGGGCCGAAGGCTGCCTGTGGTTCAGGGAATTCTTCCGCCGGAGGTCAGGGCTCGGCGCACCCGCAGCCGCCGATGACAGCGCGGCCTGCGGGGGCGCGGCCCACTCAGTGAATAGCAAAGCGGCGGGGGCGGCGTTTGGCAGTCCGCCCCCGTCAGGTGGTGTAGGCCTCGGCTTCTGAGGCTCGCGCCCGCAGCCGCCAATGACAGCGCGGCCTGCGGGGGTGCGGCCCACTCGACAAATAGTTCAGCGGCAGGGGCGGCGTTTGGCAGTCCGCCCCCGTCAGGTGATGCAGGCCTCGGCTTCAGATCTACGCGGCCTCGATCGAATGGCTCGGCCTCACGAGGCCTTTCCGGGGATTCTGGTGGCCCTCTCCTTGCGGAGGGCCGCGTCGCAGGGTCGGCGACAACAGCGACGGGGCCCCGGTCTTCCCGGCGGGCCCCGGAGATGCCTCAGGCCGCAGCGGTGAGTGTTCCCTTCTCGGGATCCCCGACAGGGGTGGGAGAAATTAAGAGGTGGCCTGCAGCTTGGGGGGTGGCGATGGGTTTGGCGCCCAGTTTTCCCCCCAGAGACGCCCCAGCTCAGGGCAGGTAGGCTGGGAGGTGGCAGGCCACACGCCAGTGGCAGAACAAGCTAGGGAGGGGCCCAGGTTAAGTCAGGGAGCGCAGGAGTGGCACAGCGCAGGTACCTGGTCGATCCCCCAGCAGTTCTGTGGTAAGTTTCTGTGGTAAGTTCTTTGGTAGTTCTTTGGTAAGTTTCTTGGCGCTGGTTGGATCTGGCGCCCTTAGCAGTTTGGTTCCTTGGGGGTGGGGGGGGTAGGATGAGTTGGTGACTGGAGGGAGTTCTCAGTTAGGCTTGGTAGGTTGTTCCTGGGTTCCCCTCCCGCTGGGCCAGATCAGTGGGCTAGTTCAGGATCCCTCACTCAACTTAAAAGGCATCACCTAAGCCCTGTCACTTTCAGTGGCATAGGTCCCTGACTAGGCCCTACCGCCTAAAACTCCTGCGTAGGTTCCCCCAGTTTGCGTCGCCCCAACTGACTAAAAATGTTTCCTCCTTTCCTTAAGTATCCCTAGGTCAGGTGACCACTCTCTAAGGCGGCAAAAGTAAACGCCACCTTTCTTCTAGAAGGATCCAGCAAGTTCCAGGAGCTTCCCCACTCTAGCTATAGGACAAAAAGGCGGGCTGGTGTCGCAACAATGTTGTAGGGTCCCAGCCAGCTCCTGGCAACTAGGGTGCTACTAAAAAGGCCACTCCGCAGTAGCAGGGGCCTGTGGCAGTCATATTGGGGAAAGAGAGCACCTGCACCTTAACACTGATTAGCAATGAAAAGGCGCTCGGAGACCTAAGGCCAACGAAAAAGAGGGTGGAAAAAATGAGGCAAGGGCAAAAACACAGGTAAAGACCACCCTAGGGCTGACAGGTCTAACAGGCCCTATGTCAGCACGCAACTCACAACCTTTGAGAAGTGGTTGATCACTTGAGGGGACGACAAACCACTGCTATTGGACATCTACAACTTCCTAAACAGAGCATTGACTGCTCGCAAATCCCTGGCTCAAAGCAAATGGGAAGCGGAACTAGAGCACCTTTTTATCTTCTAAAGAATGGTCAGACATAACTCATAGGACCCGTACCTCTGCTCTTAGTACATCTGGCAGGAAAGTCATGCTTAAAATAATACTGGGACTGTACCCCAGCCAGAATGGCAAAATTGAATGCATGACTCAAAAGGGGGAGGCTGGTGTAACAGTGCAGGATCAGGCAAGCAGGCCCATCTCCTCTGGCACTGTCCCAGACTGAAAAGATACTGGAATAACATATTTAAAGACATTGATAGCATTTTTGACACACTGATCCCACGCCTTCCTAGCTACACCCTATTAAGACTCCCTAATGCACTGACCTACCGATTGTGCTCTCACAAGGGGAGGGCTATGTTGCTGGCCCTGTGTGCGTTTTTCACAAGGGATCAAGGCTAAGTGGAGAACTGACATCAGACCAAGTAGACAGGTTAAATAAACTATGGAACCTAGAGGGGATGAAAAAACTCATGGCATCCCTGGAGAATAAACAACCTCAATTTGGTAAAATGCGGGGACCTTGCGTGCTCTTTATTTCAGGACTTTCTTTCAGGGGGATATTATATCAAATTTATATCTTTTACATTGGCAAACAGTTACTTCTTCCTTCTAATTCACAGACCCTTCCCCACCCTTTAAGCATCATCCATCCCCTTCCCACACCTACCCTCCACCCATCCTTGACCCCTAAAAACCCTTTCAACCTTTAAACTGCACAGAATCCCTGAACCTCGTAACCACTCACTACCCGTAAACTTCACCTATTCCTGAACCCCAAAAGCCCATTTCTATGCATAAAACCCACCCATCTCGGAACACTTAAACATTCTCACCACTCTTAAACTCCAACCATTCCTGACCCACTAAATAACATTCACTACCTCTAAACTCCACCCATCCCTTAACCCTTTCTAAATCTAAACTCCTCCAATTCTTGAACCCTTAAGACTCCTCATCCCAACTCCACCCATTACAGAAAACGGAAACATTTTCTGCCCATAAATTCCACCCATCCAATCTCTCGTTGACCGCTAAAATCCCTCACCACCGCTAAACTGCAGCCATTCCACCACCCCTAAACCCTACAACCCCTTTCTACATCTAAACTCCACCTATCCTTGAAGGATAAAGATTTTTCTGCCCATAAACGCCACCCATCCCCGACCTCAAAACCCCTCACCACTACTAAACTCTACCCATTCCTGGAAACCCCTTCACTATCCATAAACTCTACCAGTCACTGAACCTATTAAACCATCACCAGTCAATCTTAGCTCATCCATAACCCTAATAACCCCCCCCCCCCAAGAAGCCTACATTCCACTCATCCCTGAATCCTAAACATCCATCCCCACTCTGAAACTCCACTCATCCGTGAATCCTAAAATCCCCTCAGCACCAGTAAATCCCACCCATTCCTCATCCTGGACAAACCCTCACCACTGCTAAATTCCACCAATCGCTGAACTCCAATAAACCCTTTCTAAGCCTCAACTTACACCCATTCCTGTCCCCTAAAAACTTACCACCCATCCGTCACTACTGCTAAACTCTACCCAAGATTTATGCCATTTGGTATTTTTACGTAAAATTATATTTTCTCTAAAATGTTTCCTTTAATTTTTAATTTATTTCTATTTCCTTAATATTGGCATCCTTTAAAATTGGTTTTCCAAGATTCGGGTTCCTCCAATGTCATTTCTCAGTTTTCGTTTCTATATTCATTCACATACAACAATAAAGCACACTATCAATTAAAGCAGCGTTTCCCAGACTGTGGGTTGCAAGACGATTCGGGAGGGTCGAAGTGAAAGCAATAAAGATGCCTTTAAGTTTTGTACTTGTCACATTTGCTGTGCTTTAATGACAGAGGTCAAATGTCAGGCAATGCCTTCTGACAAAGTGCTGTTTACCTCTTTTATTTTTACAAACTCCTCTCCCTTTGCAATCGGAGAAATTAAAGTGGATTATGTGACAATTTTCTGGGCTACAGACTGGGAAAGGAAAGTCTGTAGGATGTCATTTTTGTGACACATAAAAATGAAATACCTGGAAATGAACAGTACACATTCAACAGTTAGGAAAGCAAAAATGAAGCACATTTTTGTACTTCTGAAATATGATAGAAAAAAGGACTTTAATAGGATCAAAACAAAAACGACACTTCACTTGGTGATACACGATTGATAAATACTAACTGAAACCAGATTTCCACACATCATTTGTGTGGAATATAGTTCTATCAGTAACACTGTAAGTTAATGCAAATTTAGTGGCCATTTCAACGGAAAATGTGCTGTCTGTAAATGACACTGCGCTACTGCACGATGCTTTGGTTACATAAATTGTCTGCCTCATGTCCACCGAAGCTAGGTGTGTCGAAAGTTGTGTCGCACTAAAAATGGGGCCTGTGTATTAAAAGGTCTGGGAAGCACTGATTTAAAGCATCTTAAGACACAGGATTGGACTAAGCAGAAATGACAAAGGTTGAATATTGAAAATTATTTGTTATATGTTGTTCTCAGTAGTAGAAATAAAATGAATCTTGCATTGAGTTAAAGACTTTTCACTTATGGTCAGTGGCTCCACTATCGACACCACTGAGTAAACGTATTCACACAGAGAACTATGATATACAGAGGACAGTCAGAACTACTTAATGGTCACATTCCAGACTGGCCGTGTTGAACTGGATCATGCTTATCCCAAGTTGGTTGCCTAAGCCAGACTGAGGGTAACCTTTTAGTTTGATACTTAAATAACTCTAGTCGACAACTTGTTGAACTTATCTTGGGTCTTACACACAGAGGTTAAGAAAGATTGATCTGGAATTGTTAAGAGTCAGGCTCCAGCAAGCCAGATCAAAGAGTGAGCATTTGTAAGCTAGAATAAATAATCACCCAGAAGCGAGTTAAAGTCATGTTATATTCAAAAGAGAATGAGAAGATACATAGCAATGGATTAACTTATGTTTTGCTTAAATTATCTGTATAAAGCAGTAGTTCTTAACTATTTGACCTCTCTGGACCATCACCTGATCTTTACTGGAATCTGGGAACACCCCACTCAATTAGTATTTGAATACAGGGACTCTCACTGAATAATTACTGGAATTCAGGGACCCCGGCCTCAGCAATTTTGATGATTTGAACCCCCAAAACACTACACAAAATTACAGAAACAAGCATGAATCAAACAAACACACAAATTATGATATAATTTATTTCATTCGCAAACAAATGTAAAAAATAATTATTATAAATTCAAATGAGAAAAATAGAGGTTTACTTTTCAAGTTCAAATGAGAACACCCAACGTTCATCCTATAATCTGCTTAGTGTTATTGCACCGCTCCCATGAATCAATCTGAGTATACCACCTTAATTGGTTGCCTCTAATTTCAAATTTCTTCACATTTGCAGAAAGTTTTCTCATTTACATTTTTCCTCTATTGATATACACTTGATTAATCTGTTAATATTTTATTTTCTAAGCAGTTGCGGACACCTCAATTACACTTCGTGGATCCGCAGGGGACCCCAGACCATAGGTTAAGAATCACTAGTATAGAGGATTGGTATCAAAGTCTACTTTGTAGCTTCATTAAAATAAAATCATAAAACTAAGTTGGAAGTGAACTGGTTATGCCAGTCTGGCTTCAGGAGTTCCCAGAGTTATGCCTCCACCTACCCACCCACAAAAAAGGAGCTATAGTTCTATGTGGAGGTAGTCTTTTTAAATATATCCATCATCATAACAGCACTTTCCTCAAAGTAATACTTGTCTTGTACCTTGATAGGGAAATCTTTTGGGTAAAAGGCCATTTCTTGAGTAGTTCCATGTTGTGTTCATATTCTACATTACTAAACTCTTAAGCTAATTGCAAGGTGCAGCTGGTCTTTTAAAACCGTGACTTGTGCCCAAACTACATCCTCTGACCGTATCTCAGGGTGGGTAACTGCATAAGCCCTTCCAAAATATGATACAGGGTGATTCCCAGAAGTATGGATGCAGCAATGTCTTAATAAAGCTGTCCTAGTGAAGCTTTCCTCCCAATCTGTATACTAGTGTGGTTTTTCTCAGGTCTGATGCCTGTAAAGAAGTGAGGATCAATTGAATCTTTTCTCATACCCACTGTGCTGGTGTGGTTCCTCCCCTGTATGGATTCTCTGATGCCTATAAAGACTTGAGCACTGACTAAAGCTTTTCATGCACTCAGTACACTGGTATGGTTTCTCCCCTGTATGGATTCTCTGATGACGAACTAGATGATACCTTCGAACAAATGTTCTCTCACACTCTGAACACTGATAAGGCTTCTCCCTAATACGGATCACCTGATGTGTGTTGAGTTCATTGTTTCGATTGAAGCTTTTCTGGCACTCTGCACATTGGTACGGTTTCTTCCTGGTATGAATCTTCTGTTTTGACTGGAGTTGAGAGAGTAGACTGAAGTTTTTGTCACACTCAGTACACTTGTGTGATTTCACCCTAGCATGAAATTTCCCATGACGTAAAAAACCTTATTTATCAATGAAGCATCTGTTGCACTCAGTACATTGGTATGGCTTCTCCCCAGTATGGACTCTGAGATGCAGTTCCAGAGATGACAGAAAAGAGAAGCTTTTCTGGCACTCTGTACACTGGTACGGTTTCTCCCCAGTATGGACCCTGAGATGCAGTTCCAGAGATGACAGTAAAGAGAACCTTTTCAGGCACTCTGGACATGGATATGGTTTTTCACCAGTATGGGTCCTCCGATGCAAATTAAGATTACCCCTCTGACTGAAGCTTTTTTCACACTCTGCACATTTGTATGGTTTTTCTCCAGTATGAATTCTACAATGCCGAGAAAGATGTCCCCTTCTGCTGAAGCTCTTCTGACACATTTCACATTGGTATGGTTTCTCCCCAGAATGGACCCTTTGATGATATAAAAATGTTTTTCGATGACTGAAGGTTTTCTGGCACTCTGTGCACTGGTATGGTTTCTCCCTAGTATGGACTCTTTGATGCTTTCTCAGATTTGACTTTTGAGTAAAGGTTTTCTGGCACTCTGTGCACTGGTATGGTTTCTCCCCAGTATGAACTCTTTGATGCTTCCTCAGATCGGACTTTTGAGCAAAGTTTTTCTGGCACTCTGTGCACTGGTACAGTTTCTCCCCAGTATGGATTGTTTGATGAATCTCCAGACCTGACTTTCGAGTGAAGCTTTTCCCACACTCTGTACACTGGTACGGTCTCTCCAGGGGCTGGATCCTTTGGTGCGTCAATATATTTGAACTTTGAGTAAAACTCTCCTTGCAATCCATACGAGTTTCGCCCCAGTAAAGATGTTTTAGTATAACAAAGCATTCATCGGTAATTAATTTTCTCTCACACTGGTAAAAGTATTTAAAGCTAATTTCTAACATGTAAACTAATTCAAGCTGGTGGTACAGATTAACTGGCACTCTGTGCAGTGAGAGGAGATTACCCTACAATAGACCTGATGTGTTTACAGATCTGATCTTCAAGTGTTTACTCACACTCCTTGCTGTGGTACGATTCTTTTTATTTCTGTTGCTGTGGATGGTGTGCTGCAGCGTTCGCGCATCATATCGTACAGCATGTCTGTTCATCAGCAACCTTTCAGACTATGAAACAGAAGAACAACAATTGCAAATGTATGGTTAAAAGGGGTCTGGTGTTCACTTATGCACACAAATATTCATGTCTACAATTTCTTTAAAAGAGTTTATAAGTATGTATATCTGTATTGTTCGGGAATGCAGAGACCCTTGTTACTTTTCACCTCCTAGTATGGAATGAGATGAGTGCGATATGTATACTCTGTTGACGTACTAGGTCCAGCCCACATGAAAAAATATGTGATTCTGCGGCCACAGCGTTTTTGGCATAAATATGGATTTGCCGCATTTGCCACATAATCCATCACATTCTGCATAATTTGCTGAAAGACATTTTTTGTAGCTCAAACAGATCAAAAGTTGCAAAAAAAATGCAGTGCAGCAGAAGGCACTTTGTAAAGGTTGACTTTCACCTTTCAGTTACTTACTGCTGTATTTGGGTGTTAAACTAGTACTAATGAGTAAGGTGAAACTTTGTCCAGTGTTAACATGTAAAAATAACAAAACAGTGAACTGATACTATAAAAAAATGTGAAGGATTATGCCGCACAATTTGCATTTTCTTGCCACATAATTTAGTAAACTCTGCTCAATAATTTGGTTCTTCTTTTCCACATAATTCCAATGGCCCTGACTATGTCATACATGGAAAATGCAAATTATGGCTTTTCTAAAAAAAAAAAAAATTCAAGGTCACTGTTTCAGCTTAGTTTGTCCAAGTTTTTTATCCCATTTTCATGTATATGACTAGGAGACAATAGTTGACTTGGGCCAAGTGAGAACAGGACACGAGGTGAGGGTACCCTTTATATGATGGAGCTGCGAGTCCTCATGGCTCGCTTCACCTTTTAATTTTAAAATATTTCATTGATTTCATTCATGCAGAAATTGTCATCGTGGGGACATTAAAGGGCAGAACTGTATTTAGGTATCATTTTCTTGTAAGCAAGGGGCTTAAATCACAATTACATTTAAACCTGAACTTATTATTATTATTATTATTATTATTATTATTACATAAGCTAAAACTGTTTTTTAAAAGATCAAACTACCAACTGTACACTGTGAGAACGTGCCATCTTTCTTGCATGGTATGCCCCCACTTTTTGCTGAATTGCTGATGTACTTTGAGTGTGCCCTGGGCTCCTGCCAATAAGGTACCCAGGGCCTGTGTTCCTTCCCTAAAACTGCATGACAGCCTAAACCCAATTGGCATCTGGTAAATGGTACCATAGGTACCCAGGGCACTATGACCAGAGAAGGCCCCTAAGGGCTGCAGCACTTATTGTGCCACCCTTAGAGGTCCTGTACCCTTACACACACACACACAGTGCCTTTGCAGGCTGAGTGTCTGGGTGCAGAACTAAACAGAGTCGACAGGGCACACATTCCTGTGTGCCCTGCCCACAGCACACACTGCCCTGGCATACATCAGCCACCCCTCTAGCTGGGTGCCCTATGCCAGTGGTGTGGGCACAGGTGCATGAGCCCTGTGCCCCTACAGTACCCAGGTACATTCCTGGGCACTGTAAGTGCAGTGCTGCCATTTAAGAGTATATGGTGCTGGGAGATCGTCAACACGAACTCCACAGCACCATGATGACTGTACTGAAGACTGAGAAGTTTGGTATCAAACTTCGTAGCACATTAAACCCGCACTAATGCCAGTGTGAGATTTAATGTACAATGCACGACAGAGGGCATCTTAGAGATGCCCCCTGAACCTAACCTACAATCCACGTCTGGTCTGAGGGGCTGCCTAGGCTGCCAAACAGCAGACATGTTGCTGGACCCCTGGGTAGAGAGCCATCCGCTCTCCTGGGCTAGCAACAATGCACATCCTGGGTGAGGTGCTAGGTCTCTTCCCCCAGGACGGGCAGGGGAAGCTTCAAAGGCATTCCGCCTTTGTGAGCTTCTCCAGGCCACTTGCTGTACTCAGCCACTGGTCCCTACCGGTTCTGACCCCCACTCTGGCGGGAAGACTGGCCGGAAACCCCACGGAAGGAAAGGGGGTGTGCCAGACTCTGCCAACCCCACCCCACCCCTCAGGTGGGGAGGTGAGGTGAAGCACATCTCCAGGCTCTCGCCATCTTGAAGATGGGAAGCCCTGCCCAATCAGGACTAGGCTACTGCCCCCCTCCCACAGGAGAGTGGCAGGATAGGGGGTGTACCCACCCCAGGGCAGGGACCCATTGGTCCCTGCCCTTTACCTACCTGTAACACCCCTAAATCTAGTATTTAGGGACCCCCTGAACCTTCTTTCCTTAGTTCCAGATTCCGAAACAGCAAAGAAAATCAAGAAGCAAGAAGACCCGCAGTGCAGCTGCTAACAAGAGGAAGACACCAACTGCTTTGGCCCCAGACCTACCGGCCTGTCAACCCTCAAACCTGCTCCTGCTCAATCCCGGCACCTCCCGTGGCCAGCAACCTCACAAACCCCGGAGGACCTGACTACTTTGTGACTCTGAGCAACTGGGACTCCCACGAGCAGTGGTACTGCTCAAAGCAAGTAACTGACCCCTGGCATCAGCCAAGAACCGCAAACCCTGCACACTCTGCATCCACCAAGCCTGGCCTGTACCGGAGTGGACCAAGACCACGAGGACGTCCCCCCGGCGACTGTGACCCCGAATCTAGCAACCAAGGACCCACCTAGACGCTCCTGACGACGCCTGCAGCCTCACAACCGTGACCAACAGAGGGTAAGATTTCCTGACGCCAAAAGGCGCCCTGCGGCCCCCTGTGCCCAACTCTTGGGTGCCTACCTTTGCCTCATCTACCCAACTTACCTCTTGAAGTGGTGGTCGCACCTGAAGCATCTTCGTCCCCGAGCTTGCAGCCTTTGTTCGTCCTTGAGCTTCTCCATTGCAATCCATTGAGCGCCCGAAGGCTCAAAAGCACCCTGCACCCAGCCGCCCGAGTGCCCCTGGCCGTGCACCCTCTACTCTAAACTACTTCCCCATTTGCCCTGAGCAAGTGACCAGGAGCCCAGCTCCCACAGCCGCGTGGCCTGCTTACCAGCAGCCACCAACCAAGGGCCCCCTGCCTTCCATAGGATAAAATTGGGTCTAACTCACTCTGCATCCGGCTGCCCCTGTGCCGCTGAGGGTGTAACAACTGTACTTACCTAACCCTGGGAGACCTCTGAGTCTATGCCTAGAACCTCAGCTCTTACAATCGAGTACTTACCCAAGAGCCGATAACTCATTTTCCTTCCATAGGGTAACATTGACTGGTTTCACTTGGAAATTTCTTCAAAGTGTGGAGTTTCTAAACTTTCAAATATTCACCTAAAATCAACCGAGTAACGAAAACGGAAATACTCACCTGCTATTAGGAAATATCCTAGAGCTGGATCTTGGTGCCCAGCACTGACCCTGAAAAGTAATTACAACCGTACTTACCACTAACTCAATATTCTCCCATAGGAAACCACTGACTGTTTTTCTGTGAAATGTCTTCTAAGTGTCGATTTTTGCAAACTACAAATATTCGTTAAAAATCGTACCAACTGTGAAAACATAATTACTTACCTGTTTTAGATAGATGTCCCAGTACTGAGCCTAGGAGCCCAGCACTGGATTACAAAAGTAACGAAAACATACTTTACCCGTAACTTGAATTTTCTTTCATAGAAAACCATTGACTGTTTTTCTGTGAAATTTCTTCTGTCGATTTTGCAAACTTATAAATATTCGTTCAAAATCGCCTGTATAACTTAAACGCAGTCTCTCAAGTGAATTTCCTCCCATAGGATAACATTGGTGATTTCACTAGAAAAAGTTTCTAAGTGTCAACTTTTAAAATACCAAAATATTGCTTAACCCCTTCAGCGCTGCGCGGATTCCCCCGCGGTGCTGAAGGGTTCGAGCGCGGGCGGGGCCATGACGGAACGGTTCCGTCATGAGCACAGCTCAACCGATGCTCATGACGGAATCGTTCCGTCATGAGCATGGAAGGGGTTAAAAATCACAACAGTAACTAAAACGTATTTACTCACCTGTTTCAAGGAACTGTCCCAGGACTGAATCTAGGATCCAGTCCTGGAGTTAGAAAAGTAATCCTAAAAGTAATCACTTGCATTTACTTAGAATTTACCATTGAGCTCAATGTATAATTGTGTTTGAACTGTGTTGCCAATTGCAACAAACTGTACCTATTGCATTCAAGAGACTATTGCCTATTGAAAAGTATTTAACTAAAGCATCTCATTCTGAGAAAGTGTATTTTGATACCTATTGTTGGCTCTAAAATAAAACAACCATATATTTTTATATATAAACCATTGGCCTAGAGTTCAGTTCTTGAGTGTGAGAGGCCATTTGCTGATTGAGTGTGTACAACAAATGCTTTACACTGTCCTCTGATACTGCCTTACTGCTCGACTAAGCTACCACTTTAGAGAGTAAGGCTATATCTAACTTTAGCCTCTGCCAAACCTCTGGGGACTGTGGACTCTGTGCACACTGTACCTATTTGGGAACAGTATATACAGAGCCACTTTCCTACATACACATCTTAAAACATTTACTCCCCTCACTCCCTAATCGTGGGCCCATATTAGTCTATCAGGATTAGCATGAGAAAACATTTAATAACCTATTCGATCAATTCTCAGGGGATTGACCCGTGCATACTCACTTTACATATACACTCAATTAGCATCTATTCTGTTTTGTATCCCACCCACAAAGCATACATAGTTTACAGATACATACATAGTTTACATATATAGTTTACATATCAAAACATAGTTTACGGATCGATACCTAGGTTACAGATACAAACTGTTCACCTTTACAAGCAGATTAGGCTTTGATTTAGGACATTTGTGTTTGCAAAGTAGGCACATCTCCCGGCGAGCCAGATCATCTTTATTATCTTTAATAATTTAAACATATCATTCCATTGTTGCACCATAGGTGGCTTCCCCAATCCCATTCTTTACTACTTTGTGCAGTGCAAGGCTCTCTGCATCTCCCAAACTAATTACAATTTTCTTCCAGTTGGGGGCCAGACAGAGTCTGGGGGTCTTTTAAAGTAGGGCAAAAGCTCTCTTACCTATTATGAATTCCATATCAATAACTCAAAGCTACTTTCCCTATTTAGGTCTCCGGAATAACCCCAGAATACATGCCTCTGCTTGTAGAAGCATGGGTGTGAAGCCAGTCTGCATCTCACAGCAATGTGGGCTTTCTGAAGAGGGGTTGAAATTATCTTCATTTTCTGCTGGGTGAGGCAAGCTCTCTTTAATATATTAGATGGTAGAAATTAATTGTGAATTCTGGGAGATCATATGCGGACAGGAAATGGTATATATTGTAATTGAGTGTCATTGAACACACGCACTATGTCTGTTTCCCATGTGTCCCTAAGTTGGATGAGAGGTAAGCTTGAATGTCCCAGTATTGCTTTATAGAAACAGGAGACCAGAGGTCTGACAGCCCTCATTGTGTGTAGTGTTTGTAATGAGACATGCTCCAGGATGGTGACCATTGCCTTCTAACTACATTAGTTCTTTTCCCATAAATTAGGAATTGGCCACAGGACAGTCCTCTTATCTCTTCCAATAGTTGGGCACGTTACATATTTGAGTGTAGCCTGCCATCTCCCATTGCGTCAAGCCCTTTGCAGAAAAGACGCCAGCTTATGTATGGAGCTGCTTAAGAGGACTCACAGGCGCATATGACTTGAATGCACAAGTGTTGTTTAGACTTTGCTTCAACCAGCCCAGCTTGGTGGGCGCTAGGACAGGAATGTTTTGGCAGGTAACGCTCAATAAAAAAAAAGGCTGAAAGTGGCCATACCTTTAATGGTCAGGAGTATACTCAGAGTGACTTTGCTAACCAGTGAGTCACTCTTTGGAGCGGGGCTTCCAGACAAACTTTAAAAACAGGGCACCGACCCGACCGTATCAGTTTGCAGTTTTAATTCTGCTAATGTCACTCATCTTCTGTTAGAGACCTGTATCAGACCACTCAGCATAGTCAAGTTCATGAAAATATTGTTTGAGGAGCAAGGAAGGAAGATTCTTAAAATTGTAAATAAGACATGGTAGCCTAATAATTTTGAATATAGAGAGCTATATGCGTCGGACTGGTAACGCGGGCACTCGAACAATGCCAGAGGGGCCAGTATCCGAATTCCAGCTATGGGCTGCTTTTTTGAGCAGCCTGGGGGGGCCGATTTGGCGGTTTCTGCGTTGTTCGATGCCCCCAGCGGCCCAGTGGGTGCCTGAGTGGCCTTTCTGGAGGCAGATGGGCGTCCATTACCTCTTTTTTTTTTTTTTTTTTTTTTTTTTCTTCTTAATCATCGGCAGAGATGTCACTCCCTTTCTCTCGCTGGGCCGGCCCATTAATATATCCATATTGAGCAGAGGCAGGGGGCCTGAGCAAAAGTGGCCTCACTTGTTTTCAGGTGTGTTTCACAAGTGTAAACTAATCTGTGCATTTTTTTTTTACCCCCCCCCCCTTTTTTTTAAATAAAATTTCGCTGAAGCAGTGTTTTGCAGAAAGGCAATATGCAAATGTGGGCCACTTTTTTTTAGCGTGCATGGGCCGATTGTTTTTTTTTTATTCCAAACCAACCCTGGCTATATGGCTCATAGTAGACAAAGGGAGTGTGCATGAGATGCAACCCGAGATCTTAGTGTAAGAAAAGCAGATCCTCATTTCTCCTCCAATAAATCACCCTTCAGATGATAAATCATGACCCCTAATTATCAGAACATGGCTCCTTTCCATTGCATCTCCTGCAATAACTCTACACTGTGGTAGCGTAAGGAATGTTGGGAATATGCAGAATTTGCTCTAATGAATGCCCGGGCTTGATACCTCTTTGAAGGAGCTGAGTCTATTCAAAGTATCTGAGAGATCACACTCAACAGCCGTAAACAGAGTAGCAGATCCTCTACATATAATGAGGTGGCATTAATATCATCTTCTAGTTGAGTTGCCAATTCCTCTCCTAAAGACGCTATGGTGCAATGGCTAGGAGAAGAGCAGGAGTGAGAGGGGAACCCCGGGCCAGGTTCCTCTACCCACTTGGAACAATGCAGATATGAATCGTCTGGATTTAACGCTGGCCGTTGGCCTGGCATGGAGGATCTTGAGCCATTGGCTCATTGCCTATCACAAATGTTCCCAGTACTTTCGACATATAGGGCCAGTTACACATCAAAAGCTGTCTTCAAGGTCACACAAGCCATGCATGGCCAAAGACCAGGAGCCGTTTCCATAATACAACAGAGGCCTCTAATATTCAGAGATGTGTTAAGAGGGATGAAGCTATTTGGTCCTCATGTATTAAAGTGGGTAAAAAGGGTAGTAGTCTGTGTGCTAGGATTTTACTGAGGATCCTGTTTTCAGTACTTAAAATCTGTAATAGGTGATATGAAGCTAAATTAAGGGTATTACCTGATTTAAGGGCACTAGTATTGCTTTGTTTGTTGTGCTAAGTAGATACCCATAAAATACAGTTCCCAATATTCGGACCAGTATTCGTGGCAAAAGGTCAACAAACATAAGTCTAAGGTGATTGTCATCCCTTGTACACATGGATGGTTGGTACAGATTGCTGTACTACATCATGCACACCTTACAATGGTTGGCATCTGTGGAAGAATCACCCTTTTAGGGTCACGAGTTTCAAGTTGTGTCACTATGAGTCTAGTCACCCAGGCTGGAGTCTCCAACATAGCTGTGTGTTATGTTGAGCTTTCTGAGAATGACGTCTGATATAAACGTGTGCACTCTACAGCTCAACACTATTAATACTTACTAGTCCTACAATGTGACCAATCAATGCCCCCCCGATGGACTAGTGAAGTGGTTTCATGGCACATCCTGGTGAAAGATTGACAACCTCACACACTTCTGAGATCAGAATTATGTTCGGCTTTATAGCACCAACTGGCCGCTTGCTAACAATTTACAGTGCTGGATTATCTATGTTTAAATGGGTTAGTACTTCAAATTTATCAAGCATGTTAAGAAAGCTTATTAGTGTTAGTAAATTAAATCTCAGCTTTCAGCGGGAGGTCAATTTGATTAAATCGATGGTTCAAATTGTACAACTGGAGCCCTGTTGGAAGACATACTTGCATTTGTCTTGCTGATGTTTGTTTAGGTCGCAGCCTACCATACAGTACAGCTGTGTGGTATGCAAAAGACATCTTGGGGAGTTTCAGAAAGTGGACCTGGGACTGCATTCTACCCGTCGCATGCCATTGGCTTTCTGGTTTGTAACTCTTGTGTTCTTGCTTCGCATTTGCAATCTTTATTTGCAGCTTGTCCCCCCCAATAAGAAAGCTGTGTTCATGGTATTCTTCGACTAACTCGTTTTTTTTCCAACTGGCCTTTAAATCTTGTTCTTATCTCCTCACGTATGCTGTGCATTCAAAGGCAGAGGTCAAAATCAAGGTGTGTTTTCGTGGGAGCCTAGTTAATTTGCTTTCGGCTGACTTCAAAGTGAGAGCATTTATAGGAAAGAGGAATACAGCGTATCTTTGCCATGGAACCTGCTTGTGCCCTTTTTTTTACATTTTATTTTATACATTGCCGTCTCAAAAGGTACCTCATTCTTCATCTGCACGATGCTTTTTGACAAATTCCTCTTCTTTGGTGAGTACATTTAATTTTAGAGAACCCTCGCTTTTACCTTTAATACAACAAAAAGGGGAAAAGTAATTCCATTATTGTTGCTTGTGGGGGACACATACTCCAAGCAGATCATCTCAAGAGGCGAGGCCCCAAACTGGAGGTAAAAGTACAGATCTTATCATTCTTGTTATTGCAAATAGAGCTCACTTGTATCCCCCCCACAATACCAAACTGTATGCAGCGCAGCCTACCCGACCCCTGTGGTCACTTCCCACAGGTTTGACATTGCTCCCCTACTCACCTCTGCCCTGCTACCATAGCATCACCCACCAACACCCTAGCTTTCACACAATACCATCCCCACCCAACTTCGCCAGTCTACCCAAATGCATCATGGTAGATGTAGTTCAAAGCAGTCCCTAAACTCATTTAAGCTGTACTTGTTGACAAATTCAAGTGCAACTAGTTCTGGACATCTTCCAACATACAGATGTTTTATACATTTGTTACTGGTCAGAAGACAGCAGTCTTATGGGATTGCACGATTTGCTGCTTTCAGTGTCCGCTGGTCAAATACTTAAAGCTAATATAATTGGCTCAGACAACCTTCACCAGCACTTTTAGTGGGTAGGAGCTTGACAGATATTTCAACTGAAGGACTGCAAGCCTACACTAGTCATTACAAATGCATCAACACAGATTGTGCACATATTTCCAAACATGCTGTCTTGCTTCATCTATCAGATAATACAGCTCCCACACTATGGCTCAACACCCGGCGAAGCAAAGACTTTAACACAGCATATATATTTATATGCAAGCAATAACACACTTGGTAAATATAATGCATGAATAATACTGATGAATAAACAAGCAGCAAATAATATGGATTAAGAATTAAGCGAATATACTGGACGTCCTGCAAGAGATCAGAAAGATATTATACTCACACACACACATCAGATGATTACTTTGGATGTGCATCTCAACTCACTCCTACATCACAAAGAAAACACCTCAAATGAACAAAGTCACTAGCCAAACATCACAATAGCTCTTTTAGTGGGTAGGAGCTTGACAGATATTTCAACTGAAGGACTGCAAGCCTACACTAGTCATTACAAATGCATCAACACAGATTGTGCACATATTTCCAAACATGCTGTCTTGCTTCATCTATCAGATAATACAGCTCCCACACTATGGCTCAACACCCGGCGAAGCAAAGACTTTAACACAGCACCTTTAGAAAACGGTTCTATTTTACAAAATGCAAGGACTCTCTCTCTCTCTTAGAATAAGGCTTGGGGTTTTATTTTACACAATGCTCTCTAACAGAAAGGCTTTCCCAGATGCCAAATACACAAGATTCAAATACACAGAGATATATATATTTATATGCAAGCAATAACACACTTGGTAAATATAATGCATGAATAATACTGATGAATAAACAAGCAGCAAATAATATGGATTAAGACTTAAGCGAATATACTGGACGTCCTGCAAGAGATCAGAAAGATATTATACTCACACACACACATCAGATGATTACTTTGGATGTGCATCTCAACTCACTCCTACATCACAAAGAAAACACCTCAAATGAACAAAGTCACTAGCCAAACATCACAATAGCAATAACCAAAACTCAATACATCACCTGGTGCAAACACTGCATCTTAGACTGGGGGAAGTAAAACAGCCGTGATTGAGAGCTTCAGCGACCAGAGTTCCACTCTCTGAGGTAGACACGTCCGCCCCCACTCAGACTCCAAAGTCCCGGTTTCCGAGCTAGCATCCCTCGGCTTTAAACACACTAGAAGGTTCGGAAAAGACCTCCCCCGGGCCAGAGGAATCTTACGGGAACTGGCCAGGTTCCAAGCAAGCATTCCCATGGCAGGAAGGAGTTCTCACGTCCCCTTCTCCAAATCTCGCATGTTCCAGCCTTTATCTTGACAAAGCAAAAACGCCTTCCGGGTACATGAACAATCCCTCACAAAAACAAAAAGACCTTGAACGTGAATAACCCAAACAACTTGCAAGCACTGCTGCGCACGCAGAAAAGCTGAAGCAAGGAAAAGCCAGGAAAAAAGGATGACCTGAGGCCATGTCAAAGCCAATAGTAAGAACTTCACAATTCTCATCAATGTACAACACAATGCACAATCAATCAATCAATCGCATTTATAAAGCGCGCTACTCACCCATCAAGGGTCTCAAGGCGCTGGGGGGGGGGGGGGGGGTCAGTGCTCGAAGAGCCAGGTCTTGAGCTGCCTTCTGAAGGAGAGGTGGTCAGGTATGGCGCGAAGGTGGCTGGGCAGAGAGTTCCAGGTCTTCGCTGCTAGAAAAGAGAAGGATCTTCCTCCGGCGGTGGCTTTGCGGATGCGGGGTACGGCTGCCCGGGCCTGTCCGGTGGAGCGCAGAGTGCGCGGGGGAGTGTAGAAGGAGACGCGGTTGTTGATGAGTTTGGGTCCGAGGTTGTGAAGGGCTTTGTGTGCGTGGGTGAGTAGTCGGAAGGTGATCCGCTTGTTGACGGGTAGCCAATGGAGTTTTTTCAGGTGTCCGGAGATGTGGTGGTGGCGAGGGATGTCCAAGATGAGTCTTGCGGCAGCGTTCTGGATCCGTTGGAGTTTCCTCTGCAGCTTGGTGGTGATGCCGGCGTACAGGGTGTTCCCGTAGTCCAAGCGGCTGGTGACGAGGGCGTGGGTGGCGGTCTTCCTGGTGTTGGTGGGGACCCAGCGGAAGATCTTGCGGAGCATGCGGAGGGTGTTGAAACATGCCGAGGTCACCGAGTTCACCTGTCTGGTCATGGTGAGGGAAGAGTCCAGGATGAAGCCGAGGTTGCGCGCGTGGTCGGTGGGTTGGGGAGTGCTGCCTAGGGCGGGGGGCCACCAGGAGTCATCCCATGCGGTGGGAGTGGGGCCGAGGATGAGGACCTCCGTTTTGTCTGTGTTCAGTTTCAGACGGCTGTCTGTCATCCAGTTCGCCACTTCCTTCATTCCTTCATGTAGTCTGGTCCTAGCTGATGTGGGGTTGTTAGTGAGGGATAAGATGAGCTGGGTGTCGTCGGCGTATGATATAAGGTCGAGTCCGTGTTTGCGTGCGATGTTCGCCAGGGGGGGTCATGTAGACGTTGAAGAGTGGGGCTGAGGGAGGATCCTTGAGGTACGCCGCAGATGATCTCCGTGGCTGTGGATCTGAAGGGGGGAAGGCGGACTCTCTGAGTCCTTCCGGAGAGGAAGGAGACGATCCATTCCAGGGCCTTGCTTCTGATGCCAGCGTTGCTGAGGCGGCGTATCAGGGTGCGGTGGCAGACCGTGTCGAAGGCTGCAGAGAGGTCCAGGAGTATGAGGGCCACGGTCTCTCCCTTGTCGGTCAGGGCTCTGATGTCGTCCGTTGCTGCGATCAGGGCGGTTTCGGTGCTGTGGTTGGCCCTGAAACCAAACTGTGTGGGGTCGAGGGAGTCGTTGGTTTCCAGGGCGTTGGTGAGTTGAGCGTTGACGATTTTCTCAATCACTTTGGCGGGGAACGGCAGGAGAGAGATGGGCCGGAAGTTTTTGAGTTCGGTGGGGTCTGCTGTAGGTTTCTTTAAGAGGGCCTTGAGCTCTGTGTGTTTCCAGCTCTCCGGGAAGGTGGCGGCGGTGAGGGAGGAGTTGAAGACGTCTCGGAGGTGCGGTGCGATGATGTCGTCGGCCTTGTTGTAGTTGTGGTGCGGGCAGGGGTCCGATTGTGCACAACTTCTTATAGATTCACACACTTCATCTCTCAATGTACAACACTGAGCGCACGTGTGCATCACTGCCCACAATACTGCACTTCGAGACCAAAGAGTACATTCCACACATTCTGTTCTTGGCAAGGCATTCTGCTCCGTGACAGCTCCCACTGAAGGACCGCAAGATTACAAGAAAGAAACTTGTAAGAGAAGCAAGGGATATGCAGGACCGTTGTACATCCAGGCTAGGATGAAATAACACACTAAAGTCAGTTAAAATAATGGTAGTCAAAAGTCATCACTGGGTGTCAAACCACAAGAGTGCCTCTACCCCTACACATGCATGCATGTGTCCATCAGAAGAGAGCAGTCTAGATTGAGGTGCAAGAGTGGTCGTTTTATGTTCCTATGTTCAAAGACTCATCAAAGTGCAGGTGCTTATCACTGGCCCAGACAATCACCACCAACTCCTCGTGTCACATGCTTTACATTTTTCCTGTGTGTTTCCCTCTCATTGGAAATGCATGCTTCCTTTATTATTGATTATTGTATTCTAATTATATAGAAATATATACTGTATTGTTTTGATAGTACAACAAATCGTTCATATCAGTCGCTTGATTTATACAGATTTTAAGTTTAAATTAGTGTGCACCAGAATTCATATGAAAATGTATTCATTTTGCATCACAGATCACAAAGACAGCTTTTTCAACGTGAAAAGTTTATTATAAAATGGCATAGACCTCTCCGTAAATGGGACATCTTCCATTTTCCAGGAAGAGAAGGGCTCGTGATATGGAGACAACTCAACGCCGAAGGCCGTAGACTAGCTGTTTTATTCTTGTCTGTAACATTGAAATATGTATGGAATGCCACAATACAGCCACAACTTAACTTCCTCTAGGAAGCTGAGCACAGCAGCAAACAAAATCATCTTGTAAGAATGTGTGTCTGATGTTAGATGCTTTTGGTGCTGAACTGGTTCAGCTCTTCTATGGCCTAAAAAGGAATTAATTCAAGCATGGATTTACTAAAGCGAAAAACATCTAACATGTTGCCGTTCTTTTTAATATACGGTTTTATTTTATCACAACTGGTTTGGATTGGCTGCTGGGACTAGGGCTGTGATTGGCTGTAAGGAGCTGGTCTCCTATTGGGCCTAACGCTTAGGGCTAGTGGTGTGATTGGTTAGGGTTCCCATTGGCTGAAGGGGTCCTCTGATCACTACGGCTATAAAGGTCAGTGTTCTATATCGTCTCAGCCCGGGCGGAGAGGACAAGGGCAGCTGCCTGTTCAGGACTGGCCGGGCTTAGGGCCAGAGATGTTGCCAGTTTTCCCATTCATCTGTACCCACGCTACCCCATTCACAACTAGATTAACACTCACAGCAAATGTACTCTACTCATATACCACAAACTAACCCTACACACATTTCAATGCCTCGGCACCCACTACAAAACCCCACAAACCACACCTTTACACCCTTCTATCCCAACTGCCACATATATGCACCAATACGCTCACACAAAACACCACTCCATCCTATACCACTATCCAAATCCACTAATCACAAACACAACCCAAATCCACATCATACTTGACTATATCCCATCCAGAGACATACCCTCTGCTCTAATTACTCCGCTTTCTGTCACCAACAAACCTATACTCAGCCTTCCATTTTGTATCCACCAACACCCTCCTCTTCTTTATTCCAAAGAAACACAATCACACAACCCTTACTATCCACCACACATTTTGTCTCTTTTAGCAATCTGATCTAACACAATAACTCTTAAATCTTGTTCATCCCCTCTCATACACCACATACACTCTTTTCCAAAACACATTACAACCCCTTCTACCTTGCAGCTTCCACTAACCAACAATACTTTAAATACAAATTCTTCTCGGAAAAATACATAATCGCCTCTTCTCAATACTCCTCAAAAAACAAAACTTAACACACAGCAGCACAAAGAAAATCTCACACACACCTCATAATACTTTCCGTCACAAACTAGAAACAAACACCCACTCCCACCTTCCTGACTACACAAATAAATACACACCCTAAACCAACTCCACTGCCAAGCTTTATCTCTCCCCCGACACCTAACACACAAACATCAACTCTCTTTTAACTGCCTCTCATCCATTGGACAATTTAGAACCTTACAACATTACCCACATGCTGCACTACCACCCCCAACTCATACACCTTCTACCATAAACAAATGCAAACAAAATAAGCAACATGCCACTATTCACAACTATGCATCTCCATGTGTACTGCACAAGACTACTCTACAAAATAACACCACTCACCAACTCACTCTCAACCACCATCTCCACCACCTACATAAGCAGACCCATCAAAGCGCCACCTTCGCCTACTGGATGAGGAACACGATGCAGAACAGCTACACGATTGCTTTCGTCGTACAGCTAAAACCAGCCCTAAGGACACTCCTCCTACAAGCCCACAAAATACTGCTCACTCTTCTACCAAACAAATGCACACCATCACCAAAGCACATTTTCTAAACTGCCTATTAATAAAAGCTCGATCACTAAAAAAATAAGCTTTAAATCTACAACCTGCTCACTGACAAACAACCTTACTTACTCTTCATAACTGAATCCTGGTTGGGAGAGAACATGGCTCCAGTGTTGCATGAAGTTGTTCCCCTAAGCTATCAAACTATCACACAAAATTGTAAAGGCAAAAGAGGAGGTGGCCTACCTGTTGTATTCAAGCAAACATTAAACATCACTAAAGCTAACGACATCTCAATTCTCTCTCTCTTTCTCTTGCCTCTTCTACTCCTGCTCTTTCTGAACTTTCTCTTGACTCTCAAGCCGAAGCAATTAACTCTTGGCTATTTTCATCCTGCGATCAGGTTGCCCCGCTCAGGAAAATTAGGGCCGTTCGCCCTCATGACGCCCACAAATGGTTCAATTATGAGCTTAAAGCCCTTAAATTGGACCTTAGACGCTCTGAGCGTCATTGGAGACGTAATTACTGCCCAGCTCTCCGGGCTAAATACAAACTTCTCCTCAATGATTATAAGAGAGCTGTTCTTGCGGCCAAAACAAAGTATTTTTCTGAGCTTGTTGCCCTTTCCGCCAACAAATCCAAAGAGATTTTCTCTCTGGTTAACAACTTGGCGCTCTCTGATCGCGCCAATCTCAATCTCATCCCTTCCCAGGCTCTTTGTTCCTCACTCAACGATTTTTTCATTGAGAAGATCGTTAAGATTAAATCCAACATCCCTCCTGTCTCTTCTTCTTTTTCTTATTCTCCTCCCTCTGCTCCCTGCTCTGTTCTTGATTCTTTTCCCTCTATTCCCCTCGACTCTTTTCTCTCTTTACTTATAAAAGTCAAGTCTGGTTCTCCGGCTGACTGTGCCCCGGCACGTATCTTGAGAACTCTTTTTTCTAACTTTTCTGTCCTCCTCCTTTCCTTTCTTAATGCCTCTCTTTCCCAGGGCTTAGTCCCATCTTCTTTCAAATCTGCCATCGTGCTGCCTATCCTAAAAAAATCTGGCTTAGATCCTTCTCTTTCCTCCAACTTTAGGCCTATTTCACTTCTTCCCTATCTGGCCAAGATTCTGGAAAGCTACGTCACCTCTTGCCTCTCCTCCTACATCGAGGAGAACCATCTCCTGGCTTCCCATCAAGCAGGCTTCCGCTCGGGCCACTCCACGGAGTCGGTGGTCCTTGCAGTCCTCGACGAGTTGAAATCGAAAGCCGACTCCTCCCTTCCTCAAGCCTTGGTTCTTCTCGATTTGTCCGCTGCGTTTGACACGGTTGACCATTCCATTCTTCTCGACCGTGTCAGCGCAGCGGGCATTCGGGGCTCCGCATTTTCCTGGCTTGCATCCTTTCTTTCGGATCGCTCTCAAGCGGTTCATCTCTCCGGTTTCTCTACTCCGGCTCGCTTAGTTTCCTGTGGAGTTCCCCAGGGCTCCTCTCTTTCTCCTCTTCTCTTTAATCTTTACATCTACCCCCTCATCACTTCTCTTCTTGATCTGGGGGTCTCAGTGTATAACTACGCAGATGACCTCCAGCTCGTCTTTGATCTTTCCTCTTCTTCTATGTCTCTTTCTAAGTTCCGCTCTACCATGGTTTTCATTTATGAATGGATGAGCACAAATCATCTTAAGTTAAACCCGGACAAGACCGAGTTGGTCTTGACGGGTGGCTCATCCAGTCCTTGGTCCTCTGCCTTTTGGCCCCCGGCCTTAGGTCCCTCTCCTACACCAGTTCTTTCTGTTAGGACCTTAGGCATCAAGGTTAGTCAGGATCTTTCAATGCGCGCTCAAGTTAGTTCTGTTGTCTCCTCCTGCTTTCTTTCTCTTCGGCTTATCCGGAAAATTTCTCGTTTTTTTTCTTTTGAAGCTCTTAAAACTATTATCTCGGCTCTGATTACTTCCCGTCTTGATTACGGCAACAGCCTGTATGTGGGTATACCAGCCTTTGAAACTCGCCGTTTACAAGCAATTCAGAACCAGGCTGCTCGCCTTATTCTTCATTTTCCTCGCACTCATCACATTTCCCCTGCACTTAAGTCTCTCCACTGGCTCCCCGTTCATCAGCGTTCCCTCTTCAAGTTGGGTTGCTTGGTTTTCCTGGCCCTGGCTCGGTCTGCTCCGGCCTTCATCTGCTCTCTCATTTCTTCTTACAGTCCTGTCCGTCCTCTTCGTTCTTCTTCCTTGGCCCTTCTCAATGTCCCCCGCAAATCCAGAACAGGAGGCACTCGTTTTTCTGTTCTGGCCCCTCGTTTCTGGAACAGTCTTCCTATGTCTTTACGTGCTATCCCTATCTATTCACATTTTCGCAAAGCCCTGAAAACTTTCTTGTTTTCTCAGGCGTATTCCTCTTAATCTCTCTGGTTTATTTCTGTGATTGCTGGTCGGAGCCCTCAGCGCCAGGAAGCCGCGTGGCCACAGTGCGCTTTATCAAATATCTTTTTCATTCATTCATTCATTCATCTCCAAAGTTGTGAGACCATCTTCACCAGATCAAAACCTACACCATCTTCCTCCTGTAACTTCCTGCTCCTTTACAGACCTCCGCCTAGCAATGCAACATTCCCAAACACTTCTAGACACAGTTTCAAACCTTATAACACTACATTCCAAACTATGCATTCTGGGTGACCTCAATATTTGGTTAGACAAACCCAAAATGCCCCATCCAAAAACAATCATCACTGGCCTAGACACACTTAACCTGCATCAGATCGCCCACAAACATCGCTGGACACATCCTAGATGTTATTTTTGCAAATACAAAACTAGTTACCTTTCAAACGATGACTCCAGTCACATGGTTAGACCACCATTTGCTTGCTTTCCAACATAACACAAAGCAAAACAGCTAAAACCACCTTACTTGCATACACTTATCACCAGTGGAAAAAACTCAATTTTGAACACTTAGGAACACAACTAACATTCAGTACAGCTCTAGACACAATACATCCTGTTAAACTATATGAGTGGCTACAGGAAGCTTTTGATATCCTAATACCACTAAAAACAACACAACAGAACAAAAGAAAACAGGGACCTTGGAGAAATACAGAGTTAAGAGATAAAACTGTGAATTAGAAACCTACAATGCACCTAGCTCAAAACAAACGCCAATTAAGACAAAGTTAACAGATTATACAAGTCAGCAATGAAAAAAAGGTAAGAAAAAATACTATTTAGACAGAATTCAAAATGCTAAATGCGCAAATAAAGAATTCTATAAAAATTGTAACAGAATTTCGTAAACCAGATTGCCGAGAAGGAGCTCATGCCATTTTCTCAAGAATCCAGACAAACTGTCAAATCATTACACGACCCAAGCAGACACGTTGGACTCCTATTTAAAACAAAGAAAAACAACAACCACCACCAACCCTCTTCCAAGAAAAAACACTACAATAGTATGCTAACCCAGCCTCTCCATTCCATCCAACAAATATCACACAATGAATTTATGGACCTGGTCAAATTGAGCAAGGCTGCCGGCAGCTCTTCTGACCCACATCCACCACAAACCTTCAAGAACATTTTTCTAACTACCTCTGTTGTCACACCAGTAAGAAGAAACATCAACAATTCCTTAACTATGGGAATATTTCCAGAAGATTTTTAAAAGTCATACGTACGCCCATCACTAAAGAAAACAAACCTGGACCAACTTAACCCTCCATCTTGAAATGCTGGTAAATCAACCAGCCGTTGAATTTTCTGAGGTTGATCACCGGCCGCCGCCCGCCATCGGCCTTGTCGACCCAAAAAAATATTGCTGAGAAAACCACGGGATGGAGTGTTGATCGACAAACAGCCCCTTTGTCGAGCAACGCAGAGAGCTCTTCGTTGATCAACTGAGCATCTTGGGCGCAGAAAGAGATCCGGTGAGGCGGAGCCCCCTGCAGGGGTTCCACCTGAAAGTCTATGTGAAACCCGCAAATGGTTTGAAGAACCCAAGCATCTGAAGTTATTTCCGCCCAAGCATCCCGAAACCATTGCAACCGACCCCCAATGCGGATCTGATCCGCTGGAAGCACACTTACCGGAGGGAGTGGTCCCAGAGTTGGACCTGAAGTTTCCACATCCGCGGAAGCGTTGTCCTCTTGTGGGGTAGAAATTTATTGAAGTTTGCTGAGGAGTTATACTGACCACGAGCGGAGCCTTGCCCCCTACCGGAGCTCTGTTGGTTGCCTCGGCCGGGAGAGCGGCCCCTACCTCTCCCGGCCCCGTGGAAAACCCGCTGGTTGAAAACCCGCTTAATACTGGTCTGTGCCTTATCAAGTGACGTGAAGGTTGCCACGAACTTCCCCATTTCTTTAACAAAAGGGTCTCCAAAGAGCCCACCTTGTGCCACAGCACCAGCCTCCGAGGATGCCTGGTCCCCAAGTTTAGGGTCTAGTTTTATTAGAAGCGACCGGCGGCGCTCGGTAGATAGAGCACAGTTAGCATTGCCTAAGAACACGCTGGCATGCTGGGCCCAATTCGAAAGAACTTCCGGGGAAATGGCCGACCCTGAGACCTTCGCCTCCTCAGCCATGTCCAGTATTTTGGTCATGGGGCCAATGGCGTCCAACAACTTATCTTGGCAGGAATGCCAAGACCGGTCGATACCTTTCCGCGGGTCCTTGACAAATTTAGCCAAAAACATAGCCATCTTAGGATCAAGCTCTGGTGTAAATGAGATTTTATTTTCTAACGAAGGTCTAGGGCATTCCGCCCGAAGACAACCCCAAGCCTCCTTTTCCAGGGGCTTCCGGAGTCTACTGGCCACAAAACGGGCCACCTTATCCCCGGGAACCCAAGCCGCCGAACGGGGGTGCATAATCTCATCCGGGTTAAGCATATCTGCATCCTCTGGGTTCGCAGACGCGGAGGTAGAAGGGGTTGCTGTGGGAGCCAAGGCCGTGAAGACCCCGCCTCGTCATCAGTATCCCCTAAAGTACCATCGTCGTCCGTCGCCGGCGAGGGGGGTTCTATAGGTTCCTGCGGGACATCCGCCGGTAAAGTTGGGGGAACGGAAGGTCCCGCCGAATCCCCAAAAGCGGATTTGAGGCGCTCAAACACGGCCACATCTACACCCTCAACGCAATGTCTCTTAGGATGTGGAGGTTTCTCCCCGGACTGCTTGAGAGGCTCAGCCAGGGGTTCAGAACGCTGCGCCGCTAATTACGCACACTCCTGAACAATCTTTTGGGATAGGCGCTGTTCCATAGGACCCACCACCTCGTTGACTACTCTATAAATGGAGGCGTCCACCGCCTCAAAAATATCATCATCCCAAGGGGAAAAATTCTGGGCCTCCTCTTTATAATAGTCAGCCTGACCACCCATGACTAGCAACCCTCCAAACACACACCGCAAGAACAAACAACCAAAGTGATCCTCCTTAACACTAAGGAAGTTACAGAATAGAGGGAAAAAACCCTTCAATAATTGTAGAGGCAGGCTGTTACCTGCACAGATTATGGGCAACCAGTGGTGGCAAATAGAGGCAGCACAAAACCCCCTACGCACGTGGCCCTCAAGAGTTGACCAGGCCAGCTGCCTCCCTCGCTCGTACCGCGAGATGCGTGAGGTTTGGGAGAGCGCGTTCGCGCGCTGGAAGAAAAGCGGGTCTCTGTGCAAAATACAACGCTCAGATGAGCGCGTCAGTTTCTGAGGCCAATACGGACCCCCGCCGGGGTGTCAAATGATATGCAGGACAATACAGCCCAGAACGGGCGTCACGGTGAGGCAGCGGGACAAGGCAACCACTCGTAGCTCTCGCAGTGCGACTCCTCCGTGAAGAGCGCCGCTGCGAGAGCAACGAGAGGGCTGAGTCCCTCTAGCGGGCAATAGAAGCACCGCAAGGGGCCGAAACCGCGCAAGGAGCGAAGGAAAGCGCTCCCGCGGTGAAACCAAGGAATCTGCAATAAAAAATGCCAATAGCACAAAGAATATGAAGCGCATGTGAAAGAGCCCACACAATAAACCAAAAAACCACAAAGAACAAAGAAAATATATAGGAGCACTTAACTGGCTGCAAAGCAGCGAAGGAGGAGAGGAGACAGACAGGGGACTATGAGGACCTGTTGCCGAAATGGTGGAAGGACTATGGACTTATGTATCTCCTGGGTTGTAGGGAGTTGTAGTTTTTTCTGGTTCATGACAATGGCTTTATCTCTGGCTGCTGGATGTTTTTGTTATAATAAAGCGAAGACAGAATATAGCATAATCCGAAGCCTCCGGTCCTGACATAGAATTTCGTAAACCAGATCGCCTAGAAGGAGCTCATGCCATTTTCTCAAGAATCCAGACAAACTGTCAAATCATTACACGACCCAAGCAGACACGTTGGACTCCTATTTAAAACAAAGAAAAACAACAACCACCACCAACCCTCTTCCAAGAAAAAACACTACAATAGTATGCTAACCCAGCCTCTCCATTCCATCCAACAAATATCACACAATGAATTTATGGACCTGGTCAAATTGAGCAAGGCTGCCGGCAGCTCTTCTGACCCACATCCACCACAAACCTTCAAGAACATTTTTCTAACTACCTCTGTTGCCACACCAGTAAGAAAAATCATCAACAATTCCTTAACTATGGGAACATTTCCAGAAGATTTTAAAAAGTCATACATACGCCCATCACTAAAGAAAACAAGCCTGACCAACTAAACCCCGACAACTACAGACCAATTACAAATGGACCTTTCCTGGGCAAACTGATAGAAAGAGCAGCATTCGCCCAGATATCACAATTCATTGAAGTTAATTCCCCACTTTTCAAATTCCAAACAGGATTCCGTCCAGGAAGAGGCACAGAATCTGCCCTGGTAGCCATCTGGGATGATCTTAAGAAAACAGTTGACCGTAACGGGGTAGCTGCACTAATTCTCTTGGACCTCTCAGCTTCCTTTGACACGGTTGACCATGGCACTGTAATGCAAAGACTCTACAAAGCCGGCATAGAGGGGACTTCTCTCGACTGGATTACATTGTACCTTCAGAACTAATGTCACCCATACCCCCCTTTATCGTCCAAACCATACTTCACAAATGCAGGGGTCCCGCAAGAATCTATCATCTTTATTTTATTTATTTATTTAGAAAGTTTTGTATAGTGCGAACATGACCCTAGAGGGTATCCTAGCGCTTTACAGAGGGATGCAACACATATGGGAAGGGGCAATCATGGCAGAATCCTAGCAATAGACAAAAATAGCAATAGCAATGTACAAAAACAATGGTAGCGGTGTATAAGCGAGTCGCACATCAAAAGAAATCTGGAAGTGTACAGGGCTAACGCAATAGAAAAGCAAATTAATGTACAAAAACACGCAATCAGAAAAGTCATGGTGCCACTCAGGATTACTAGCACCCCATTACCATGGGTGCAAACAAACACTTAAACCAAGGGGTCCACGTGTACAGCAATATGATTGGAAGAATCCCGGCACTCTGAAATTTTAACAATTAATAGGTGTATAACCTTAATCAGTTTTTACATCAATACGACAAAGTTCTGTTCATTCACAGTATAGAGACCAGAGATAGATTCACAAACACATTTTTTGTAGGATTTTGAGAACTTAATGCATATCAAAATTGATTTTTACATGTAAGCTAAAAACACCGTCATGATAATTTTTGACAACACTGAATACATTCAGGGTTAATCCCAGAATGAATATAGATGGCAGAGTATTTCTTTAGGGATTACGTGCATCAGCCCCAATGAGCAGAAACAGCTGACACGTGTTTCGTCACATTCAGTGACTTCCTCAAGGCTGTAGAGACAATAATAACCGTTTTCGGTTACATTGTGAACTGTCAGAATTCTTCAGAAAATTGAAGTTAAAATTCTTTTTTGAAAAACAAAAGACGGATGATCACATTGATTGCCCAAGTGATACGGGTTTACGTCTAAAATCTACCTTAACACCCCCTCCACATTTGATTCCAGCTCAAATAAGTGCCTTTGAACAAGCAGTTTTTAATGATGTTGAGTTCTTTCGGGAAGAAGGGATTTTTAAGAACATGAGTGCAGCTGAGTTTCAGGCTCTCCAATCCCTTCAAACAAACTCTGCAATTGTCATAAAACCAGCAGATAAGGGGGGAGGAATTGTTATTCAGAACACTATTGATTACAATCAGGAATGTAGACGTCTGTTAAGTGATCCAAAAAGTTATACCCCCCTATCTGTTGATCCACCTCTGCAAATCAAGGCTACTATTTACAATCTAGTTGAGCATGCTGAATCCAGTGGGTATGTAACCAAACAAGAGGCAGATTTTTTGACTAAAGGAGAAGGGATCATTCCTTATTTTTATGCTTTACCAAAGATTCATAAAAATAGGTTACCTCCTCCAGGACGCCCGATAGTTTCGGGAATAGGGTCTCTTTTAGAGCCCCTATCTAAATATTGTGATTTTTTTCTGAAACCGCTAATACAGAAGACTTCCACCTATTTGAAAGATACCAAACTTTTTTTGGCTTTGATCTTAGATTAGGGTGGATAATGATTCAACCATCCTAGTATCACTAGATATTGAGAGTCTGTATACCAGTATTCCTCAGGACGACACCATCAAGGTCTTGGGGGAGGCTTTAGGCGGTGCTGATTGGGATTTTCAGACACCAAAGCAATTTGTGATCGATTGTGCGACCCTAGCTTTGAAAAAGAACTTTTTTGAGTATCAGGGTGCCCTGTATCTTCAATCTACAGGTACTTCGATGGGCAGTACCTTTGCCCCTAGTGTGGCGGGTATATATATGTCTATGACTTTGAATGTAAAAATATTCTTGTTGCGTCTAATCCTTATTGCCAAAATTTATTGTTTTGGAAGAGGTATATAGACAACGTTTTCATCATTTGGCAAGGTCCTGAGAGCACTCTGCTGGATTTTTTCACCTGGATTAACACCTGTGATCCTAATTTGAAATTTACTCATTCCTTCAATAAGGATGAGATGGTATTTCTTGCTGTCCTGGTAACAAAGGTGGAAGGTTTACTATTGACTAAAACCTACTATAAACCTACATCAAAAAACAATTTACTAACCTTTTCTAGTTTTCATCCAAGGCCATTGCGTGAAAATCTGCCCTACGGACAATTTTTGCGTATACAACGCAATTGCAGTAAGGTAGAAGATTTTCGCGAACAGTCTAATGACTTGAACAAGAAATTGAGAGACCGGGGTTATCCGGAAAGGATATTGAAGAGCAGTCGTAAGAGAGCAAGAAATCAACCAAGGGAGGTGCTTCTGGAAGATGCGTGTAGGCAAGATACTGAGATTCCTCTTACTTGCGTTACTACGTATAATGTAGCATCTAACGCCGTCTCGAATTCTATTAAGAAACATTGGCGGATTCTCGGAAGTAATAATATCAAATGGGAGAAACCACTTTTTTCTTTTAGAAAGGCAAGAAGTCTAAAAGATTCCTTGGTTCATACTAGACCAAAGTGTGTAAATAGCAATGATGATGTATCCGTACTGAATGCCTGGGGTTTACCACCTGTCATTGGACACTTTCCATGTGGCACATGCAGTGTATGTCATCTCACCTCTGCCACCAAGACTCTACATCTAGAGGAAGGCAAGTTATGGACCCAACGAGCCCATACCAACTGTAACACGATGAATGTAGTATACTTAATTACGTGTCCTTGCTCATTAAAGTATGTGGGTATGACTACCCGCAAGGTTAAACAACATATCTGCGAACATCAGAGTAATGTCCGCTGCAAAAGAAATACAACTAAGTTGATTGATCATTTCCTGCGGTGTGATCATACTCCTGATGATTTACAGTGGACCATCATTGAGCACATAAAATTTGGGTCAAGATCGCCGAATTTACTGTTCGAGAAAGAACAGCGATGGATTTATCGTCTATCCTCTCATTTAACTGGATTGAACGATAACATTCCTTGGGGAACAGTGATGAGGTGAAGTACCTAAAAACAATCCTGATAGGTACAATTCAGACCTAGTTTTGGTTCGGTTTGCATGGCTTGTTGATCATGGTGTGAATCTATACATTGATTGCCTGAATTATGGGGCGTTAAAATTCCAGACCTTTTGGTTCCGATTGCTAAATTAGAAGATGGTCTGGATCTCTATGTCCCTGATAGAATTTAGCTATGAATAGATTCCCCCTTTCTTAGGAAACACTATTATGATTCGCTATTTTTTAGAACAACTATGGTCTAATCTGACTTGATAGACATAAAGCGGATTATATCTTTCAACCTTTTCTGTTCCCTCGAAACTATGCCCATCATTTTTGTGGTCAACTTATTATCTCAACTTGAAATCCTTTGTGTTTGCTGACATTTCATGTCTTGTGTTTGCATAAACCAGTGATTCAAGTTGATTGATGTCTGCGCTATGGTAATGGTCGTGTTAATAAAGTTTTGTTACAAGTAATCAGGTTAACAAGGTTAGCAGTCCAGCTTTTTTGACTGTGTTGATCCGTTCCGTATACTACATACCTCACGTGACCAAGTAGGGTCACGTGACCAAGTAGGGTCACGTGATGCGGGGACGTTTACGGGTACCGGAATTCTCTCCTGCCATGAGTATTGCTTCACACTATATATACGCTGGCGGGAGTTGTGTACCTTTATCTCCGGGACTGCTGGGACGCTGTAGGTATTCGGCCGGCGGTAGAATCATGCTGACAGAAGTATTTTTTGATAGTTAACATAAATGGATTGGGCTTTTGGATTTTTTTGACCTATTCTATTTCGATTGCCTATCATTACAGATTTTGCTCCTTTGATTCCCACCACCCAGTAGTACCCAAGGAGCCGTGTGTTTACTATTTACATGTAAGCCTTTTTCTCCTTATATCTGTAATGCTTTTATGCGCATTGGGTTGTGCCATGTTAGCCAATAACTTTATTGCTGCCGCTTGCAGTCATGTTCAAAGAATCACTTTTTCCTTTAAAAATTTTTTTTGTAGTCTTGAGTTCATAGACTCGTTTATTAAGGGCAATAAAGAGCCGAATGGAAAATAATTAAGTTGGAGGCTCTGGGTTTGCCACTTTAAATTAGTAGCTAAAAAGCTGACTAAAAAAGTATTTTAGCCACATTTCCTGTGGAAATATAAATACTACCCTCTGACAGATTACTCTGAACAAATGCGAATTACTGTATTTGATTCAATGAAAAAGTTTTATGCAAGATAAGAGAAATTGATTAAATTCTTTTTTTCTCATTTTTTGCAGACATTCTGGGCTTTTGGGTAATACACGAAAGTCTACTACAAAACCGTGAGTCCTTTCGGTTTATTTCACCACAGGTTAGGGTAGGCCTTAGCGTGCCTATACCGCCGTGGTGCGTTTTTCTGAGTCCTGAAGAAGGCTTTGTGTAATACGGATAGAAGCTGAAACATGTTGACTAATTTGTTTTAAGTAGGATGTATCTGGCCAATTTAAACCAGGAGAAAACATCCATGACACTTGTTTTTATTAGTAGTGGGTTTTTCCTGCCATTAAAGTTTTTTGGTTAAAACCTTTGCTTTTTTTTATCTCACACACTTTTTCACTTATCACATTAAGATTTGTTTTTTTGATAAGTATACAATCAGCATCAAGCTCCGCTCTAGTTCAGTGTCGAAGCACACCAGGGTGGCAGTAGGCACCCCTGGTGGAACCCTATGATGAAGCATGTCACCAACCAGGTTGGTGAGTGAGGGTTCTTTTATCAAAACAGAGTGATTTGTCTTGTATACTTACACGCGTTAGATTAGTTCTTCTGTACTACACTCTTTTGCTGTTTAATGAGACAATAATGTAAACATAAATGTACCATCCTTCCCAACCAAATGGTTAGGTCACATTATTTGGAAGCAAGTGCCAAACCACTAAATTTTAAGTTCATAAATCATATACCTCGCATGAAGACCCAAAGGCACCCGTGAGAAGAAGAAATGAATATGCTACTTACCAGTATGCATCTGTTCTTGGCATGTAGAGCTGTAGATCTACACACTTGTGCATAGATCGCCATCTGGTGTTGGGCCCGGATGTTTGCAGTTTGTTTTTCCTCTTGGAAAGTCTTTGGAAGTCACGAGTTTGGTGACTCCTCCCTTGGATCGTATTGCGCATGGGCTTCGGCTCCATCCTCAGATTGTTTTTCGCCAGCAGGGAAAGATGGAGCGTAGTAATAACAGTGAAGATGCCCATGTGTGTGTTATCTAAATAAGATAAGCTGGAACAGATACAGGTAGCCGGGGAGGCGGGTGGGCATGTGTAGATGTGCAGCTCTACATGCCAAGAACAGATGCATACTGGTAAGTAGCATATTCTGTTCGAGGCATATGAGCTTCAGATGACACACTTGTGCATAGATTATATAGCAGTACCCACCGTTAGCGGCGACCACCCGTATCTGTTGCAGTGGTTTGAAATAATGTTTTGAGTACAGCCTGGCCCACACTAGCTTGTTGCTTAGTTTGCACATCTACACAATAGTGTTTGGTGAATGTGTGCAGTGTTGACCATGTAGCTGCTTTGCAGATATCATCTAATGGGATGTTCCCTAGAAAAGCCATTGAAGCCCCTATTTTATGTGTAGAATGGGCTTTAGGGGGAACGGATAGCGTTTGCTTTATGGTAGCAAATTTGAATACATTTAACAATCCACCTAGCTATCCCCGACTTGGAGATGGGGTTGCCCTTGTGTGGTGGAGAGAAAGAGACTAACAGTTGTTTTGTCTCGATGTAGTAGAGTAAGGCTCGTTTGACATCTAGTGTGTGAAGAGCTCTTTCTGCAACGGTCTGTGGTTGCGAGAAAAATACTGGTAGTTCTACAGGTTTAGGTGAAAAGGAGAAATGACTTTGGGGAGGAATTTTGGGTTGGTACGGAGAACCACCTTATTATGGTGCATTTGTAGAAAAGGTTCTTGAATAGTAAATGCTTGTATGTCACGGACCCTTCTGAGGGAAGTGACGGCTACAAGAAAAGCGTTTTTCCATGTTAAGAATTGAAGTTCACATTTGTGTAGGGGTTCAAAAGGAGGTCCCATTAGTCTGGTGAGAACGATACTTAGGTTCCACACAGGTGAGGGTGGCACTCTGGGGGGAATTATCCTTTTAAGGCCTTCCATGAAGGCTTTAATGGCAGGTACTCTAAAGAGTGAGAGATGTTGCCTGTTTTGTAGGTAAGCTGCTATGGCTGCTAGGTGTAGTCGAATGGACGTATAGGCTAGGTTGCACCTTTGTAGGTGGAGTAAGTAGCCTATGATGTGTTGAATGGACACATCTAGTGGATTGATGGTGTTGTTATGACAATAGATAACAAAACGTTTCCACTTGGCGGCGTAGCACGCTCTAGTGGTAGGGCGCCTAGCTTCTTTGATGACGTTCATACAGTCAGGGGGAAGATTTAGGTACCCGAATTCTAGGATTTCAGGAGCCAGATTGCAAGGTTGAGCTGAGCTGGGTCCGGGTGTTTGATCTCTCCATGGTTCTGGGTTAAGAGGTGTGGAGAGAGGCGTAATTTTTGATGCGGTACTACCGATAGTTCCAGCAGTGTGGTGTACCACGGTTGTCTGGCCCAAGTTGGTGCTACTAATATTAGTATGAGGGAGTGCTGTTGGAGTTTGCGCACTACTAGTGGAATGAGTGGGAGAGGCGGAAAAGCGTACGCAAATCTGCCTGACCAGTTCATCCATATCGCATTGCCTTTGGACAATGGGTGTGGGTATCTGGCGGCGAAGCTTGGGCATTTTTTGTTTTCGTGGGTGGCGAAGAGGTCTATCTGTGGATGCCCCCACATTTGAAAGTATGGGTGAAGAACTTGCGAGTTAAGTTCCCACTCGTGGAGTTGTTGTGTTTGTCTGCTGAGTAGATCTGCTATAGCGTTTTGTACTCCTGGGACATGTTGGGCTCGGAGAAAACTTTTCCGGGGTATGGCCCATCTCCATATACTCTGTGCTAATTGAGAGAGCTGTGGAGAGTGTGTGCCGCCTTGTTTTTAATATAATACATGGCTGTCATGTTGTCTGTGCGGATCAGGACTGCTTTGCCCAAAATTTGTGTCTGAAAGGATTTTAGGACTAGGAAGATCGCTAGTAACTCCAGATGGTTGATATGGAGTAGCTTTTGTTGAGGTGTCCTTTTGCCTTGCATGGTGAGATGTAATAGATGAGCTCCCCAGCCGGAGAGCGATGCGTCTGTTGTTAGTACTATCTGTGGAACCGGGTCTAGGAACGGTCGACCTTTGGAAAGGTTTGTGGTGGTCCACCACTGCAGAGAGCGATGGGTACGACCGTCTACCAACACCAGATCTGTTAACTGACCCTGGGCCTGGTTCCATTGGTGCACTAAGCACTCTTGGAGAGGACACATCTGGAGTCTTGAGTGAGGTACTATGAAGATGCAAGAGGCCATCATCTCTATTAGTTGCATGAACACCCGAGCTGGAAGGGAGTGTTGTGCTATGAATTTTGCGCGTAGAGCCTGAATGCTTGCAATCCTGGCAGGATTGGGGTAGGCGAGCGCTTTTGAGGTGTCTATAGTGGCACCTAGATATTGTTTTACGTGGGATGGTTGGAGATGGGACTTTTCGTGGTTTACCGTGAAGCCCAGCTGATGAAGTAGCAGGATGGTGGTGTGTGTGTGTTGTACACACTGATTGTATGAACTGGCTTTTATCAACCAGCCGTCTAGGTATGGGAAGACATGAATGTGTTGTTTTCGCAGATGTGCTGCCACCACTGCTAGGCACTTGGTGAATACTCGTGGTGCGGTTGTGACTCCGAACGGGAGCACTTTGAATTGGTAGTGTTGGCCGTCCACTACAAATCTCAGGTACTTCCTGTGGGCCTTGTGCACTGGAATGTGGAAGTAAGTGTCTTTTAGGTCCAAAGTGGTGAGGAAGTCGTTTTGGGAAAGTAGCGGAAGTACATGCTGAAGCGTCGCCATATGAAAATGGTCTGAGTGTATGTATGTGTTTAGGGGCCGAAGGTCTAGGATGGGCCGTAGAGTCTCGTCCCTTTTTGGTATGAGAAAATACATGGAGTAGACCCTATATTTTTTTGGAACGTGTTCGATTGCCTCTTTGTCTAGGAGGGAGATTACCTCCTGCTTGAGTAGCCACAGATGTTCTGGTGACATCGGGCGTTGTCTGGGTGGAATGTTTGGGGGGGGTAGATGTTAGTTCTAGGCAGTAGCCTGACCGAATTATTTGTGTTACCCATTTGTCTGAGGTGATGGTAGTCCAGACCGGAAGGAAATGTTGGAGTCTGCCCCCGACCGGAGTGTGATGGTCTGGGGGAAGTGGAGGGAAGTCATTGGGGAGGCGCAGTGGCAGAGCGGGCGGTGTTTGTTTTGCCTCTGCCTTTGTTATTGTTGCCTCTGTAGCCGCCTCTTTGATAACCCCTTGTAAATGTGGACTGAGTAGGGGACTTGGATGCAGTGGAAGCGGTGTCTGAGAAGTAGCCTCTGGATGTGCTCCGAAAGGAAGAGCGGCGAAAGGAGCGTCTGGGAGGGTGAGATTGTAAGGCTCCCATGGATTTTGCCGTGTCCGTTGTAGGAAGGTGGATATCTGACTATGGTTACCCCCAACTTTTTGCCTAGTGTCTAGCTGGTTTTTCGACTTAGTTGGCCTGAGATCCTGCCATTCAGGGTCTCAGGCTGTCTGCTCTCTCCTTAAAATGGACTCCATGTACCCTAGGTGCATACACAATTGGTAAGGATCACCTTATTGGACCCTGTACAGTGTACCCTAGGTACCCAGGGCATAGGTGTACCCTAGGCCTCCCAGGGGCTGCAGCATGTATTATGCCACCCCTGGTCTGGCCTTCCAATCAGACACAACTGGCTGATCACTCAGCTGGGGCAAGGTCGTGTAATCACCCCTTGCTTAGATATAGTATATGTATATCTACCTTATATATAGACACATGTGTACCTATCAGCCACTCCTATGGCAGGCCTTAACAATCCTGGAGGCAGAGTGCTTGGTAACATGTGAGATGGTGCTCTAGCATGAGCTGAGCCTGTCTGCAGCTTTCGGAACCATGTCCTTATAGCTGTTCTATGATATAGCCTACCATATACTCTTAAAGTGCCTTATAATCTTAAACGGTTATGGTAACTATGGTTTGGCTTTATCAAAACATGTCGTGTAAGGTGTCTAACACTTTGGAATAATACCCCCATACCATTTCTGGTGATGAGGATATTATTCCTCCCTTCTAGAGGGAGAGACATGTTAAAATCCTACTTTGCTGTTTAACTCTAACCAAAGCCTCGGCATCACAAAATGGATGCTGCTGCCACAGACACAAGTCTGACCTCCTGCTGCTGGGAGTGATCCCGGCAAGGGAGGCTTGGACAATAGGTTTCCTGCTTGGGGAGGTGCTAGCACCTCCCCAGACAGACTTTAGTGTATTGGGGCAGGGAGGGCTGAAAGGAATGAGACATGCCTGGGGCACACAAGGTGTCCCATGCATAGTCCGGTTCAAACCGGTGCTGGGGCACTCCAGCCCCAGTCCTGGCGCGAAACTGGACAAAGGGAAGGGGGTGTAACCACCCCCCTCCCAGGTCCCACCCATAAGGCGTGACCTAGCAGGTATCCCAGCCCCCCAGATTAGTATAAGAGTGGGAGTTGGGCCTCAAGACTTTGGATTATCCTGAACCTGCAACTTGAACAGAAACTCTGGACCTTCGACATTCGACGAAAGAAGAAGACTGAAGAATCTCCCTTGTGGCCAAGGAGTGGCTACCCTGTGCAAACAGGCACCATCAAGAGACTACCCTTTGCTTTGCTAAAGTTCTACGAGGGACCGACTGCAGAGCCCGACCAGAGCCTTGACTTCCAGACTTCTCCGACCCTGATCCACATCCACAGCCGAGCTGAGATCCGTGGAGGCGACGAGAGACGTGGGACCGACTACCTGGGAAAAGTTGCTAGTATCTTCAAGCGCAGCTTCTGAGGCACCCTCGAAGTTGTGCACCGGGGATTGAGAATCCCCAACACCAAGCACCATCTGCACCGAAGATCAGCCCCCCACACTCCACGAGTCCTGTGTGGGGCCCTTCTGCATTTTCCTGCTTGCCGCGTCTGTCCGGTTGCTTGCCCGCTGGCTAGTGGCCTTTGTGACGACGCTCCCTGAAATCTTCTGCGCTGGTTTGGCTCCTCCAGACTGGCTCCTGCTTCTTTGAAAAAGAGAAGCACCCCAGACCTTCCTGGTCTGCACCAGAAGCAAGTCCTTCGTTCTTCGTGGGTTCCGCTTGCCAAGGCTTAGTCCTAGTCCAACTTCGACGCCGCCGACAGCAAGAGCCTTCGTGGGACAGCTCGCCTCCTGGTCCTGGTCGTCCTCTACGTTCCCTGGTCCTCGTGGCTGCAGCGACAAGCTTCACCTTCACCTGCAATCTTCACGACATCGCCTGGTTCCTTCCTGGTTCCACGTGGTCACTGGCTAGTGATCTTGACTCTGTCCCTTCTGCTTGCAGGTCTCCTCTCTTCTTGATCCCAGCCTTGGGATCCACCGGACACTCTTCACTGACTGCCTGTCAGCAACTTTCCTTCAGGCATCCATAGAAGTCCACGACGAAACCCGACGCAAGTTCACACCTATGCACCCGCAGCCCGTGGGCTAGGTAACTTGGGTACTTCGGTGCTCACAAGGGTAGTGACTATCCTAGGGTCTAGTTTCCGAGTCTCGACTTTCTAGCTATACCAGAAGTGTCCTTAAACTGTGTATTTCTAAACTGTACTATTTCTATCGATTATACGCGTGAGTGTTTCCACTCTGCACCTGAATCCCGTGGGCCTCCCACTTCCTAACCTTTGGTAGTATAGTGTAGCCCCAGCGATCGCCTAGGCCTACCCTATTTCCGTGACAGTGGTCCTTATACCACTTACTTAGTATATGGTTTGCGTGGCCCCTAGGGCCTAACTGTATTACTTACCTGTGTGACTTAATGTATGCTTAAATAAGACTGTGTTGTACTTACCTCTAATCTCATAAAGAGTGCTGAGGGTTTGACTAGAATAAATACACTTTATTTTATATATATATCTGTTGTGGTGTCCTTTCATTTGGTATTCAAGGGATTATATATGGTATCACAGCTGGCTTCACATGCCATTCAGAGTTTAGCCTAAGACTGCTCTTGTCCATGCTACCACTAGGATAGCTGGTCTATAAGGTTGACTTTACAACCAATCACCATAAGGGTTGTTTGGACTGATATAAGGTGTACACTAGAACTAGTGACATCATACATCAGGCCAACTTCTCACATCCGTATCCTTTTTCATTTTCTCTAGGGCGTCATCCACTATGGGGCCAAACAGATGTTCCTGGTCAAAGGGATCGTTGAGGATGAAGGCTTGTACCTCCGGTTTAAAACCGGATATCCTTAGCCAGGCATGGCGACGGAGGAGGACACTAGTATTGATAGCCCTAGAGGCTGTGTCTGCTGCATCTAAGGCACAACGTATGGAGGTATTGGTAATTGTTTTGCCCTCCTGAATTAGCTCATTGGCCCTAGCTTTGTATTTATCAGGGAGATGGTGCATTATGGCTTCTAGCTCGTCATAATGGGCCCTGTCATACCTCGCTAGCAGTGCTTGTGTATTAGCGATACGCCATATATTGGGCGCTTGAGACGCAGTACGTTTGCCTGATGCGTCCAAGAGTTTAGACTCTTTGTAAGGTGGTGGTGCGTCACCTGACGCCTGGGAGTTGGCCCTTTTCCGTGCTGTGGATACCACCAAGGAATCTAGTGGAGCTGGCCCTCTGATGTAGGAGGGGTCTGTTGGGGCGGCTTTATATTTTTTCTCAATGCGCGGGTTAATGACCCTGGCCCTGACTGGGTCCTTAAAGACCTCTGGCGCATGTTTTATAACACCTTTTAGCATAGGCATTATGGAGGTGGTCCTATATGTGGTGTCAAATGTATTTAGGAGAAAATCCTCCTCCACTGGGTCGGTATGTAAATCTACCCCGTGGTAGTGTGCCGCCCTTTGCAATAAATGATTGAACCTCAAGGAGTCTTCTGGTGGAGAAGGTCTGGAAGGGTAAAGATCGTCTTGTGGGACCTTAGGGACATTATAATCGCCCCATGGGTCTGGGGATCCTGTGGGAGTGGGGTCCCCTGTAGGTATATCTTGGGGTTCATCCCCTATGTTGTCGTATGGATCCCCTTGATCATCATCATCCGGGAATGGAGTGGGGGAATGATGAGGTGGGGGTGGAGGAGGTGGAGGAGGTGGAGGAGGGGAAGGTGGAGGAGGTGGTGGAGGTGGGGAAGGTAGTCTGAAAGGGGAGGTAGCAGAGTCCTTCCTTTTTGGAGGTGGAGGCGGAGCAGGTTTGTCTAACTGTCTCTTTTTGATCGAGAGTATTAAATGTCCAGTTTTGGGATCCTTAGTTAATGATTTTTGTAAGGGATCCGGTGTAAATGGTTCTGGAGAGGTTGGTTGGTCCGTCGGCGCCGAAGGCGTCGGGCCGTTGATTTTTTAGGCTTGTCGGTGCTGGTTCGTTGTTTGGAACCATGCTTGGGAAGCTCCGGTTGTTTCGTAGACGCCGAGATGGATTTCGGCTTCGAAAAGTCAGTGCCGGTGGTCTTGTGGGCTTTTGTCAGTACCGAAGATGGGGTCGGTGCCGAGGAGCTGGGTCTCGACCCTGAGTGTTTCGGTGTGGGGCTTGGTGTCGAGATGGAGGCCGGTTTCTTTTTCGGTGCCGAAGGGTGTTTATCGGCTCCGACGGTGGGCTGGCTCGAGCCCGAGCTGCCTGAAGGCTTAATTGGCTTCTTTACCGGCCCCGAAGGTGCGGTGTGGGAAGCAGTGTCTTTGGTCTTGCTTAGGCCCGAAGGCATGACCAAAGCCTTTTTCGGTGCCGGCGAGGGTGTGAGGGGGGGTAGAGTAGTACTCACGACCCTCTGTGCCGGAGTGATGTCCTCCACATCTGAATCGTCGGCTTCGGAGGCGCTGACGAGTCCCTTGTCGGTGTGGTGTTCTTCTGGAGCGTCGACGCCTTCCCCGAAGATGTCGTCCGGGATCGCCGTCGAAGAGTGTGCCATGGTTCTGTAGTAGGGGATCTCTGTGTATAGTCATAATCTAGTGAATAGTCCCGCCCATGTGCGTGGACCCCGGAGCAATAAAAAATAATCTCTAAAGGTGACAAATCATGCAGACCTGCATACACCTTTAAGAGAGAATTTAATTTAAAGACAGATAATGCAGCCTATACCCACAGGCTACACTGTCCAGTACTTCAACTAGAATTCCACCAACATCCACAAACAGCACTGCCTGTCCAGCTTTTCTCCACATAGGAAAAAACCCTGCCTCTACCAGCAAAAGCCTCTGGAATGATAGAGAGGAAGGAGTGGACAGACAAGCCCCCTAGGCTGCCATTATGTGGCTTAGAACAGGATACTGTGCCTTTAAGAAAACTTTCCAGATTTCCAGAACTTTCCCCAGTATCCCAGAATGCCCAGCAGGTCCCATTTACTTTCAGTTCTTTTTTCCGGCTCCTGCTAGCAGGACCCTGGAGCATTGAGCTCTCCTCTTTTCAAGGGTTTATTGTAGTTTTTTGTCAATTTTTGTCACTTTTTCAAGTGCTTAGTGGCTGGTACTGTCAACATGCCTGGCTTGTTCGACAAGTGCCCGGAATGTGGTAGAAAGAAGGCTAAAACTGATCCACACGAGGTGTGTATAGGTTGCCTTCCCCAGTCCCACGTGCCTGAAGACTGTGATATCTGCCACTCGTTCTCAGCCAGGACCCTGAGGGACAGAATGAAAATCAGGCTTCAAATCCTGGAGGAGAGAAGGCTGAAGGCACCAGGTGGGTCTGGAGGGGCTGATTTGGCCCATACTGAGGCCTCTGGGGGGCTCCCCAGGGGCAGGAAGACCAGTAAGCGTTCCCACTCCCCGTCGAGGGCGTCGACGGCGGCGTCGAGGAGGATGACTACCATCTGTTCGCCGTCTCCCCAGGGCTCTGGGGAGAAGCGGCGTCGGCGGTCGACGTCGAGGGACCTGAATAGGCCGCCGTCGACTACATCGGCATCTTCGGCGACGACGCCGTCTACGGCGCCTTCCAGCAGTCGGTGTCGAGATCGGACCCGGCGTCGGCGCTCGCCGTCGAGGGGAGATCGCCGTTCGCCGTCGGTGAAGAGGAGACGGTCGACGTCGAAGAGAAGATCGACGTCGAGACGCTCGAGGTCAAGAAGATCGCCGTCGAGGCGCAGATCGCCGTCGAGGCGCAGATCGCCGTCAAGGCGCAGATCGCCGTCGAGGCACAGATCGCCGTCGAGACGAAGATCGCCGTCGAGACGAAGATCGCCGTCGAGGCGAAGATCGCCGCGGTCGCCGTCGAGGCGAAGGTCGCCGTCGAGGCGCAGGTCGACGTCGAGGCGAAGATCGACGTCGAGGAAGAGAGAGTCATCGGGATCGGTGTACTCTGTGGTGTATACGCCTCCTCGGATGCCTACGTCACCGCCTCCTCCACCTCCGACTCCGCCTCCACCACCACCGCCAACACCACCGCCGCCACCACCACCACCTCCACCGCCTCCACCACCGCCTCCACATCCGCGGCCACTGCCTCCGCCGCCCCCACCTCGGTCGTTACCACGCACTCCATTGGGGCTGCCGGCGGTTCCCCTGCGGTCGGTTTCCCTTCCGAGGTACCCGACTCCGCCGCAGGGGACTCCGAAGCCACGACGCCCGCGGTCGCCGGGACCGGCTAGACCGGCGGGCAGACCGAAGCCGAAGAGGTCGCGCTCCCGCTCTCTCAGGAGGAGAAGATCACGGAGCCATGGACGGTCATCGTCGGACTCAGGACGACGCCGTAGGAGGCACAGGTCCAGGTCGCACACGCGATCCTCGACCAGAGATTTTTCCCCGACGCTGTCGGACTCGCCGGGGACTAGGGTGTCTCCGGTGGACGATTTGGTCTCTTTCCAAGAGGTGCTGTTGAGAGGGGCAGCAAAGTTGGGTATCACGGTGACGGTTCCAACACCCACGACGTCCGTGATATTCGAGACCCTTCATAAGAAACATCTGTCTCGCCCTCTACTGCCCCTTGTACCAGGACTGGTGGAACCCGCGTTGGAGCTGTTCCTCACTCCCGCGGTGACGAAGGCCGCCCCCTCCAGGCTCATGAAAAAGTATAGGGCCCCGGAGTCGGACCCTACCTTTTTGAGGGTGGACCCGAAGCCGGATTCGGTCATCGTGGCGGCGGCGAGGAAACAACATGCGACCGCCCCTTCATCGACGGTCCCGCCTGACAAAGAGAGCCGCTGGCTGGATTCTGCGGGCAGGAAGGTGTGTGGGACCGCCGCCACCACCATGAAGGCGGCGAGTGCAGGGGCTTTGTTGGGCCGTTACGACCGGGCCCTGTGGGAGTCCCTGCAGCAGTATGCGGACCTGCTGCCCCGGGACAGGAAGGAGGACTTCTTGGAAACAGTGCGCGAAGGCATGCTGGTTTCTAATCAGGTGATTGGCGCGGCGGCGGATGTATCCTTGTTGGCCGCCCACGCCTACTGTCATGGCGTCCACCAGAGGCGGCATTCGTGGCTGCGCCTGACGTCCCTTAAACCAGAGGCGCAGCACAGAGTGGCCAACCTGCCCTTTTCGGGGGAAACCCTGTTCGGGAAACATGCGGATGATGAGATGGCCCGCATGAAGGCGGAGGCGGAAACCCTGACGGCCGTCGGGTTGGAGAAGGCCGAGAAGAAGAAGCGCCCGTTCCAGAGGCGGTTCGGGTCTTCGGGCAGAGGGCGTGGGCAGGGTTCGGGACAGCAGCAGCACCAACAGCAGCAGTTCCGGAAGCCCTTCCAGAAGCGCCAGAGGGGTAGAGGAGGCCAGCAGGCGACTACCACTACCAAGGGCCCAGCCGGGTCTCGGCCCTGAGCGGCTACTTCCCCCTCAACCGTTACCCACTCCAGTGGGGGGAAGCATTCAACTTTTTCCGGCAGAGGGGAGAAAAATTACTCAGGACAAGTGGGTGCTGAATATTGTTTGCAATGGATACAGTGTTCGGTTTATCAGCCCGCCTCCAGCGATTCCGCCGGTCAGCTCTCAGTTCCAGCTGAGAGAGCTCCAGGCGGAGGCAGACATCTTGGTGAGAAAAAAGGCAGTAGAAGAGGTACCTCTGTCTCAAAGGGGAAGAGGTCTGTACTCTCGGTTCTTCCTCGTTCGCAAGAAGGACAAGAACGAGTTCAGGCCCATTCTGGATTTGCGACAGGCAAACAAATGGATTCGCAGAGAGAAGTTTCGCATGCTATCGTTGCACCAGATTTATCCTCAGCTGCAACAGGGAGACTGGCTCTGTGCCATAGATCTACAGGATGCGTACTTCCATGTGCCCATAACACGGAAGCACAGGAAGTTCCTGCGATTCCAAGTCGGCGCCAATCACTATCAATACACAGTACTGCCATTCGGGCTAAAGTCTGCGCCCAGGACCTTCTCGAAGTGCATGGCGGTGGTGGCGGCACATCTGCGAAGGAACAAGGTGTTTGTCTACCCGTATCTGGACGATTGGCTGATCAAGGCTTCATCCTTCTCGGAAGCGCAAGATCACTTCCGATGGACGTGCGCTCTCTTGCACAAGCTGGGGTTACACGTCAACATGTCCAAATCGGTCCCGACTCCGGTCCAGTGCATACAGTACCTGGGAGCCTCCATCGATACGCGGTCAGCAAGCGTGTCTCCTTCGGAGGAGAGACAGTTATCACTCCTTCGGAAGGCTCAGGACCTCAGGACTGCTCCATCGACGACAGTGAGGAAGGTGTCTTCTCTACTGGGATCGATGGCCTCCTGTATCTTCCTCACGCCTCACGCACGGCTACACATGAGACCACTGCAGGAGTGCTTGGAGGATCAGTGGGATCAGAGGACAGGCTCTTGGGACGACAAGATACGACTGTCGCTGCATGCTCTTCAGTCTCTGAAGTGGTGGTGTTCGGCGGAAAACCTCCTCAAGGGGGTTCCCTTCCACAAGGACATTCCCACGACGAGTGTCGTGACGGATGCGTCTCTCCAGGGCTGGGGAGCGCATTCCGGGGACTTGCAGATTCAAGGAAAGTGGTCTGCTTTGGAATCGACGTACCACATCAATTTCCTGGAACTCAGATCTGTCTTCCTGGCACTGAAGGCCTTCCTTCCGTCCTTCCAGACCAACTCGCTGCTGATACAGACGGACAATACAACCACGATGTATTACCTCAACAAGCAGGGGGGGTCGAGATCGCGCACTCTGTCGCAGGAGGCGCAGGCGATCTGGCGCTGGCTGCTGACCTGAGAACTGACGATTACGGCCACGCATCTGCCAGGGGTGCAGAATGCCAGGCGGACGCCTTGAGCAGGCTGATTCAGGAAAACCACGAATGGGTCATAAACGACGAAGTACTAGGAGAAGTCTTCGCAAGGTAGGGGACTCCAGACGTAGATCTGTTCGCCACCGCCGAAAACAGCAAATGCCGAGACTTCGCATCCAGGTACTACCAGCGGGGGACGCTGGGGAATGCGCTATGGATCGATTGGTCGAACAGCTTTCTGTACGCTTTTCCACCCATTCCCCTGATTCCGGCAGTGCTCATCAAGCTGTCCCAGTCCAGGGCGCGGATGATCCTGATCGCCCCGGAGTGGCCCAGGCAGTGGTGGTTCACGGACCTACTTCACCGGTCTCTCCTTCCTCACATGCGGTTGCCGTGCAGGCCGGACCTTCTCACGAAGTTCGGGGGGCGGATGGTGCACCCCAACCTCTCGTCTTTGAGTTTGGCGGCATGGCTCCTGAAATAGTGCAATATGGCCATCTGAATCTACCAGACGATTGTATGGACATACTGAAGGAGTCTAAACGACCTTCCACTAGGACATCCTATGCTTACAAGTGGAAGAGGTTCTGTATCTGGTGTAAGTCCAAGAACTTTGATCCGACGACATGTAAGGAAGATATCATCCTTTCGTACCTTTTACATCTGGCGCAGTCTGGCCTTTTCCATTCCATTAAGGTTCATCTGGCTGCTTTGACTGCTTACAGGAAATGCCCTTCACAGACTTCCTTCTTTCAGATCCCTGTGGTCAAGGATTTTTTTGGAAGGCTTGAAGAAAGTGTTTCCTCCCGTCAGACTTCCCTCGCCTTCCTGGGACTTGAATGTGGTGCTGTCCAGACTGATGAAGGAGCCTTTTGAACCCATTCACAAGGCTTCATTGCAGCACCTCTCCTGGAAGGCGGCGTTCCTAGTGGCCATTACATCGGCCCGCAGGGTGAGTGAACTTCAGGCATTATGTTGTCAAGAACCTTATACTGTATTTCATGCTGCTAAGGTTGTGATGCGTACTCACCCTAAATTTCTTCCTAAGGTTATCTCTGACTTTCATGTCAACCAGACCATAACTTTACCTACGTTCTTTCAGAATCCCTCTTCGCCAGCGGAAAGGTCTCTCCATTCCCTGGATGTTCGGAGGGTGTTGAAATTTTATGTGGATAAGACCAAGGATATTCGTAGGTCTGACCAATTGTTTGTTAATTATGGATCAGTCAGGACTGGTCTTGCGACCTCTAAGCAGTCCATTTCTCGGTGGATTGTGTCCTGCATACAATTGTGTTATCAAAAGGCTAATAAGACCTTAGGGGGTAAGCCTAAGGCTCATTCCACCAGGGGCAAAGCTGCCACGACGGCTTTGCTGCGTAATGTTCCTATTGCAGAAATCTGCAAGGCGGCCACTTGGAAGTCGGTCCATACCTTTGCTGCGCATTACTGTCTGGACTCGGATGCCAGGGCAGATGCTCGGGTTGGGCAGGCTTCGCTGCGAAATTTGTTCGCACAGTAGTGGTTTTTTGTCTTGTTGTTCTCCACCGCTGTTGTGGTGTGGGGATGGGCTTGCCATTCTATTCACTAGATTATGACTATACACAGAGATCCCCTGTAGGAAGGTGGATATCTGACTATGGTTACCCCCAACTTTTTGCCTAGTGTCTAGCTGGTTTTTCGACTTAGTTGGCCTGAGATCCTGCCATTCAGGGTCTCAGGCTGTCTGCTCTCTCTTTAAAATGGACTCCATGTACCCTAGGTACATAACCAATTGGTAAGGATCACCTTATTGGACCCTGTACAGTGTACCCTAGGTACCCAGGGCATAGGTGTACCCTAGGCCTCCCAGGGGCTGCAGCATGTATTATGCCACCCCTGGTCTGGCCTTCCAATCAGACACAACTGGCTGATCACTCAGCTGGGGCAAGGTCGTGTAATCACCCCTTGCTTAGATATAGTATATCTATATCTACCTTATATATAGACACATGTGTACCTATCAGCCACTCCTATGGCAGGCCTTAACAATCCTGGAGGCAGAGTGCTTGGTAACATGTGAGATGGTGCTCTAGCATGAGCTGAGCCTGTCTGCAGCTTTCGGAACCATGTCCTTATAGCTGTTCTATGATATAGCCTACCATATACTCTTAAAGTGCCTTATAATCTTAAACGGTTATGGTAACTATGGTTTGGCTTTATCAAAACATGTCGTGTAAGGTGTCTAACACTTTGGAATAATACCCCCATACCATTTCTGGTGATGAGGATATTATTCCTCCCTTCTAGAAGGAGAGACATGTTAAAATCCTACTTTGCTGTTTAACTCTAACCAAAGCCTCAGCATCACAAAATGGATGCTGCTGCCACAGACACAAGTCTGACCTCCTGCTGCTGGGAGTGATCCCAGCCAGGGAGGCCTGGACAATAGGTTTCCTGCTTGGGGAGGTGCTAGCACCTCCCCAGACAGCCTTTAGTGTATTGGGGCAGGGTGGGCTGAAAGGAATGAGACATGCCTGGGGCACACAAGGTGTTCCTTGCATAGTCCAGTTCAAACCGGCGCTGGGGCACTCCAGCCCCAGCTCTGGCGCGAAACTGGACAAAGGGAAGTGGGTGTAACCACCCCCTCCCAGGTCCCACCCATAAGGCGTGACCTAGCAGGTATCCCAGCCCCCCAGATTAGTATAAGAGTGGGAGTTGGGCCTCAAGACTTTAGATTATCCTGAACCTGCAAACTTGAACAGAAACTCTGGACCTTCGACATTCGACGAAAGAAGAAGACTGAAGAATCTCCCTTGTAGCCAAGGAGTGGCTACCCTGTGCAAACAGGCACCATCAAGAGACTACCCTTTGCTTTGCCCACGTTCTACGAGGAACCGACTGCAGAGCCCGACCAGAGCCTTGACTCTCAGACTTCTCCGACCCTCATCCACATCTGCAGCAGAGCTGAGATCCGTGGAAGCGACGTGGGACCGGCTACCTGGAAAAAGTGGCTAGTAACTTACAGCGCAGCTTCTGAGGTACCCTCGAAGTTGTGCACCGGGGATTGAGAAGCCCCACCCCCAAGCACCATCTGCACCGAAGATCAGCCCCCCACACTCCACGAGTCCTGCGTGGGGCCCTTCAGCATTTTCCTGCTTGCCGCGTCTGTCCGGTTGCTTGCCCGCTGGCTAGTGGCCTTTGTGACGACGCATCCCGAAATCTTCTGCGCTGGTTTGGCTCCTCCAGACTGGCTCCCGCTTCTCTGCAAAGAAGAAGCACCCCAGACCTTCCTGGTCTGATCCTGAAGCAAGTCCTCCGTTCTTCGTGGGTTCCGCTTGCCAAGGCCTGGTGAGTCCTAGCCCAGCTTCGATGCCGCCGACAGCAAGAGCCTTCGTGGGACAGCTCGCCTCCTGGTCCTGGTCGTCCTCGACGCTTCCTGGTCCTCCTGGCTGCAGCAACAAGCTTCACCTTCACCTGCAAATCTTCACGACATCGTCTGGTTCCTTCCTGGTTCCACGTGGTCACTGGCTAGTGACCTTGACTTGCAGGTCTCCTCTCTTCTTGATCCCAGCCTTGGGATCCACCGGACACTCTTCACTGACTGCCTGTCAGCATCTTTCTTCAGGCATCCATAGGAGTCGACGACGAAACCCGACGCAACTTCAACCCTATGCACCCGCAGCCTGTGGGCTAGGTAACTTGGGTACTCCGGTGCTCATCAGGATAGTGACTATCATAGTGTCTAAGTTTCAAGTCTCAACTTCCTAGCTACTCCGGAAGTGTCCTAAATCTATCTATTTCTAAACTGTACTATTGCTAGTGACTTTTACGCATTACGCGTGAGTGTTTCCACTCTGCATACGAATCCCGTGGGCCTCCCACTTCCTAACCTTTGGTAGTATAGTGTAGCCCCAGCGATTCCCTAGGCCTAGGCCTATTCTATTTCCGTGACAGTGGTTCTTATACCACTTACTTAGTATATGGTTTGCGTGGCCCCTAGGGCCTAACTGTATTACTTACCTGTGTGACTTAATGTATGCTTAAATAAGACTGTGTTGTACTTACCTCTAATCTCATAAAGAGTGCTGAGGGTTTGCTTAGAATAAATACACTTTATTTTATATATATATCTGTTGTGGTGTCCTTTCATTTGGTATTCAAGGGATTATATATGGTATCACAGCTGGCTTCACATGCCATTCAGAGTTTAGCCTAAGACTGCTCTTGTCCATGCTACCACTAGGATAGCTGGTCTATAAGGTTGACTTTACAACCAATCACCATAAGGGTATTTGGACTGATATAAGGTGTACACTATAACTAGTGACATCATACATCAGGCCAACTTCTCACATCCCCTACTACAGAAGGAGTAGTTTCTTTTCTGTAACTCCAGTTCTGTAGTAGGGGTATCTCTGTTATAGTCATAAGCGCCCGCCCTCCTCCCCGGTGGAGAGATAATTATTCATATGAAGAATGCTACAGGTCTGGCGTGCTACGCCTTCAAAAAGAACTGAAAGTAAATGGGACCTGCTGGGCATTCTGGGATACTGGGGAAAGTTCTGGAAATCTGGAAAGTTTTCTTAAAGGCACAGTATCCTGTTCTAAGCCACATAATGGCAGCCTATGGGGCTTGTCTGTCCACTCCTTCCTCTCTATCATTCCAGAGGCTTTTGCTGGTAGAGGCAGGGTTTTTTCCTATGTGGAGAAAAGCTGGACAGGCAGTGCTGTTTGTGGATGTTGGTGGAATTCTAGTTGAAGTACTGGACAGTGTAGCCTGTGGGTATAGGCTGCATTATCTGTCTTTAAATTAAATTCTCTCTTAAAGGTGTATGCAGGTCTGCATGATTTGTCACCTTTAGAGATTATTTTTTATTGCTCCGGGGTCCACGCACATGGGCGGGACTATTCACTAGATTATGACTATAACAGAGATACTCTATAACACATCAATGTATTGGGAAATCCCAATGACTTAAGGGGTACGAGAGGCAGGATTGTGTAGAGTATATCCTCCCATACAAACTATATGCACAAAAAATACTCTAACAGCTCTGAGAAGAGATCTAACAAGATAAAAGAAGAGGGGGAGAAATGAAAACTCCTGAGATAAGGTTGTGCCTAATACAACCGTGGTCGTGGGGAAACTAAGTATTTCTTTAAGTTACCCTCACACACCCTAGTGGTGTCATGCTTCATCATCGGGTCACCCAGACCCCTAGAAGTCCGGGTGGGCTCGACCACAGTGTTGGGAGTGCTTTTAATATGTTTACGGCAGAGGGAGTTAACTAGATAAAATACCGCAGGCAGATCCCCAGTATCCCTTTATTCTTGGGTCTGTCTGGGTAGTTAAAATAAATAAAAATGGGTCTTTTAGGAGTGTTATGGTCCTAGGACCCTAGTGCCGACATGTTTCAGTCCAAAAAGGGGCCAAAAAATGGTCCAGGACTTTCTTCAGGGCAAAAAAGTAACTCCCCTATGTGAGTGAAATTACTCGTGATGGGGTGTCCCTATCCTGTCAGTATGGTGAGGGCAGAGTAGCAGCTCCACGTGATATGATTAAGAGTGGATGTATGTCAACTGCCAGGCTCCATCCAAATCGGGGAGGTTGACTGAATCTCACAGGACCAGAAAGCCAGAATGGGCGGTCTTATTTAAGATCGGTCGCCCTGCCTGCTACCTGTTTGGTTCTGGTCCTCGGCTTTCGTAATTTCACTCACATAGGGGAGTTACTTTTTTGCCCTGAAGAAAGTCCTGGACCATTTTTTGGCCCCTTTTTGGACTGAAACATGTCGGCACTAGGGTCCTAGGACCATAACACTCCTAAAAGACCCATTTTTATTTATTTTAACTACCCAGACAGACCCAAGAATAAAGGGATACTGGGGATCTGCCTGCGGTATTTTATCTAGTTAACTCCCTCTGCCGTAAACATATTAAAAGCACTCCCAACACTGTGGTCGAGCCCACCCGGACTTCTAGGGGTCTGGGTGACCCGATGATGAAGCATGACACCACTAGGGTGTGTGAGGGTAACTTAAAGAAATACTTAGTTTCCCCACGACCACGGTTGTATTAGGCACAACCTTATCTCAGGAGTTTTCATTTCTCCCCCTCTTCTTTTATCTTGTTAGATCTCTTCTCAGAGCTGTTAGAGTATTTTTTGTGCATATATAACAGAGATACCCCTACTACAGAACTGGAGTTACAGAAAAGAAACTACTCCTTCTTCTGGCTCTTCGGTCCCGAATCGTTTTCTTGGACCGGAAGGATTTACACGCCGGACAGTCTCGAGCCTCGTGTTCAGGGGAGAGGCAGAGGTTGCACACCTCGTGGAGATCGGTGTGGGGGAATTTTGACCCACATCGATGACACTTTTTAAATGGAGTCCTTTCCATTAGCCAGGACCGGAGCTTGGGTAGGCCCGAAGGCCGCCGTCGACGTCAGGAACCGAAGGTCTTGCCGATGAGATCGAAAACAATACCGCGAATTGGGGTGAGAATTGCGCGTCGATCGTCGAACTGGAAGCTGTTCGGAACCGGAGCGCGAAGATTACATCCGAGCACGATGGCGGAAAAAAACAATCTGAGGATGGAGCCGAAGCCCATGTGCAATACGATCCAAGGGAGGAGTCACCGAACTCGTGACTTCCAAAGACTTTCCAAGAGGAAAACCAAACTGCAAACATCCGGGCCCAACACCAGATGGCGATCTATGCACAAGTGTGTAATCTGCAGCTCATATGCCTCGAAAAAGAAGGTATTGTTGGAAAAACGAAGATTCAGAAAATGTGCCAAAGTAGTGGTTGACTTGTCACATCTTTGGAGAAACAAGACCAGAAATCCCAAGCCCCTAATGTGTCAAAATATAGCCAAAGAAAAGCGCAAGTCCAGATGGGACAAAAACCTCATGTATCAAAAAGTAACCAAACATTTTTTGAAAATAACTTTGTGGTGGAATAACCTAGTATGTTGAAAAGCTTGTCGTGCACAAAAAATTTTTTTTCATATACATAAACTGTAATGTAGGAAAAGTTCCATTAATACAAGTCATAAACTTCATGTTGGAGTTAAGTATATAGATATGATATATACTTACCAGGAAATGCCCATAATCAAATATGTTAGTGCCTGTACTAGCCGCAGAACTAGTTATGTTGACCGTTCATCTTAAGAGTAGTATGCGTACCTAACGGGTCATATGAAAAAAGAGGACCATGTAAATATATTAGAAAACCCGTGGTCTCAGACTAATAAGTACGACTATTCTACGTTAGTTTGTTTAGACTTACATTTTCTAAATAATGTTCAGTATTCCAGGATGTGGTGTTATTAACGTTCGCAGTAGATCACGAAGGCTGTGATAAACCCTTGAAGATACTCTGAACAAAAGAATAGCGACATGATGTTATCAACATAAGTGGTATTTGAGTCTGGATGGAACGCGCTGCCCATTTCCATCATGTAGAAATAAAGAAGTCATGAAAAGCACAAGATATATTCTTCTTTCCCCTAGTAACCTTCTCTACCAAATTTTGTAGAGAAAATTGTCCTAAACGTAAATTATTTAAAAATGTCAATATTTGCCTATATGTTATCATTTATTCCATATACGGAATTTTAACCATAGGTATGTGACATCATATTTAACTTGTGGTGCATATTAGGAGTACACACCACAACATCTAAATCGAGTAATAGTTAGATTCATATACCGGCGAAATGTCACTGTTTAAAAATTGGGCTAAAGATCATGTGCAGATTCAAGACAGTGACTACGTTCTAGAGCATGTGTAGAAAAAAGAACACTTAAAGCAATAGTAGCACATTCCAATGGCATAAGGGAGTAGTTAATACTAGCATATTGCGAACCATACCAGTTACAAAGCTCTATTTTAAGTACGTTAGAAACCGCCAAAAGCATGCTGTTTAGACATGTCTCCATTCTTATTTGTCGGTAAAAAGCGTCGTCCTACGTCTCGGACATCAGTTCTTTCGCCGCAGCATACATTCTCCATGGAGTGCGTATGCTTTTAAACCATCACGGACCCGTAAGCGGAAACCGATCGTCCACTGAGTAAACATGGAGATCAAGAAAACCTCCCACCCTGGCTAGTAATCAGTGTATACAAAGGGGCAGCCATATTTGGTAGGAATTTGGAACGCAAACCGCCATCACGTAATCCTTAAAATGTGTAAAAACACAGGAAGAAGGGGAAAATAAAGAAGCGCGCGCAAGTACCGATAATTCTAACTGTTTCAGCCAAGCTAAACAAGTTAGACCGTCAGTGTCTATCGGGGTAGCCATTTTGAAAAGGATACTGGTTGTTCTATACAATTAGGTATAAAACAAAGGTAATAGCGAAAAGAGAAACATAAAAACAAATATTTGGTGACTAGTGTTATCTCGACAGAAATGAGCCACAGCCACTATATAGCTTGAGTGACAACGAGTCCTAGAGTGATCAATAATATACATTTTAAGATGGGACACACACAGAAGTGGAAATTCCAGCAAATTTCCATATGTATATTTGAAAATGTCATTGACACCGGGCAGATTTTGGTGCACAGAAAGAGCGCATTGCCCCCATTATATGCCCACAGAGAGGGATTAGAGAAAAGTGAAAGGAGGAACCCTGTTAGTTGTTGGAGACATATAAAGTAACAGAGACCATTATTCTGCACATATCATTATGTTCATTGCGTCTTTCATTCCAACATTTAGGTTTCTCAGTTGTAAAAACACAGGTAGTAAATGAACCCTATTACAAGTCATTTTACACAAGAAAAATACAGTGTTTATGAGTTGTACCAGAACCTATTTTACAGCAACAGGCAGAATAAATACAGTACATCTGTATAATCATAAACTGTTTTTTAGTACATCAGTCACACAAAAATACATGCAATTCTTTAATCATAATTCAGACCTTTCTCTGCCGCCGGTAATCTGTTAATCCATTGTGTTTCAGTCCTTCTCAGGGCTAAAAGTCTGTCACCCCCTCTCGGGTTACATTGTACGTGTGCTATGCCATGAAACCTCATACCATTCATGTCGTCCGGAGTATGTGTCCCATTGAAATGTACCGCAAAGGGATAGCTGGTATTATTATTATGAACTGCCCTTATATGCTCTTGAATTCTTTCTTTGAGCAGCCGTAAAGTGCTACCTATATAAATCGGTCCACAACAACAAACTATGCAGTAAACTACGTAGTTTGTGTTGCAATTCATGAATTGTCTTATCCTATGTTTAGCTGTGGTATTGTACTGAAATTCAGTCAACTTGTTCATTGCAAATTGGCAGACGTTACATTGTGTGCACCTCTAGAAACCAGAGGGTTTAGTGGGTAACCAAGTGGAAGTTACTTTCGTAGGTGGTAAACTCGGACAGATTAGCTCCCTCAGCGTTGTTCCTCTTCTATGGGAAACTGTTGGTTTGTTAGCAATACATTTTTCCACTGATTTATCAAGTTTTAGTAAATAGCAGTGTCTATGGAGAATCTGATATAATTGATGGCTGTGTGTGTTGAAATTGGTTACCAGCGAGATTTTGCGGTCATTGGTAGATTTGGATTTCATCCTGTTGGTCAAAAGAGATTGCCTGGATTTCTTTTGTATTGTGCCTACTGAATGTTTTATTGTCCTTTGTGAATAACCTCTGTTAGCAAAGCACCCCTCTAGCTTCTTCAACTCTGTGACGAATACCGAGTCTTCACTACAGTTCCTGTGTAACCTGGTCACATCACCCAGAGGGATGGAATTAATTTGTGACCTAGGATGCGCACTGCTAGAACACCGAGTTGCACGCTGTGGGTTTCCTGAACTGTCTGGTTAGAATCCTATTTTCTTTAATGTCGAGGATTACATCTAAAAATTTCTGGCCTGCTAACTTTATGTGTGAACCTCAAATTGTACAAATTGTTATCGAGATGTTCCAGTAATTTCATTAGGCTTTGTTCGCTATCCGACCAGATGACAAAAATATCGATGTAACGACCCCAAAAGATAATGTGTTCTGTAAATAGCAATAGTTACGTGACGACACGATAGACAAAAATAGCAATAGTTACGTGATGACATTATACGCAAAAATAGCAATATTTACATAATGACGTAATAGTGGGCAAAAGAGTTAGTCAGTAGGAAAAGGCGAGAAAGTCATCAGCGTGATAGCATATGAGGTGACTCAGGACCCCTGCTGGACTTTAGGGCAGGTAGGTATTCATCAGTAGCTCTTTCATTTCCTTTATGAAGGACACTGTTGATGGAATCAGTCTCATTTCTGTTGGAAGGACGTTCCAGATTCTTGGGGCGATTCCTGAGAAGGAACGGTTATAGGTTTTTGTCTTTTTGAATTTCTTTGGTTTAAGTAGGAGGGTGCTAGAGCTCCTGGAGGTACTTGCACCACCCGACAGCTCAAGTTTTTTGCGAGGTAGAGAGGTGTGTTGAAGTGAAGGGCTTTGTGGGTCATGCAGGCAAGTTTAAGGTGTATCCTTGCTTCGAAAGGTAGACAGTTGAGTGTTTTCAGGTCTGGGGAGATGTGATTGTACTTCTTGGAGCCTGTGAAGCGCCTGGCGGTCGCATCCAATGAGGCTCTGAGGGGGGCCAGTCTGTACTTAGGCGGACCGCAGAGTGTTGCACTGCCATATTCCAATTGTGCAATGACTAATGCTTGTACTGCGGACTTGAGGTCATCAGGGGGAAGGAAAGATTTTAGTTTCCTTAGGATGCTGTTTGAAGTTCGCTCCTTTAGTAGAAGCACTAATGTGGTCCTGCATGCTCAAAATCCTATCCAGCACTATACCCAAGGATTTCGTAGAGTCTATGATATGTGGTGTGCAGTTGAGAGCAGACAGTTTTCATGTATTCCTCAATGATGGGTGCTTGCTTGGGCGGGGAAATAAGGGGAAGTTCAGTTTTGAGGGTGTTTAGTTTGAGATGGTTGAACGTAAGCCAGTTGAGGGTTTTGTGTAAGGTTCCGTTGAGTGACTTGATGTCGTCTGGCGAGGTGATTTTCATGTACAGCTGGGTGTCATCTGCATACATGTGGTATTGGATGTTACATGCTTTGAGGATTTTGGTGAGGGGTTCAATAAATAGGTTAAAAAGAGTGGGAGATAGCGAGGAGCCTTGGGCACCCCAGGGTGCAGGGACTGGGAGGAGAAAGGGATTGGTTGGAGTTAATTCTCTGTGTTCTATTGTGGAGGAAGGAGGCAACCATTTTAGTACTGCGCCAGACAGCCCCATCCTATGTTCCAGAAGGCTCAGGAGGCTGTCATGTTTGACCGTTTCGAAGGCTGATGAGAGGTCAAGTAGGATTAATAGGCAGGATTTGTTCCGGTCAAGTAGGGTAAGCGAGTCATCAACTATGTGATGGCAGTTTCGGTGCTTTAGCCCTGACGGAAGCCCGATTGAAATTGATCTAGCAGCTGGAATTCCTCAATGTGGTTATATAGTTATACCTGTACACATTTTTCAATGAGCTTTGCCATAGTAGGGGGTGTTAGTGATTGGTCGGAAGTTATTTAGATCCTCAGGGTCCGCCGTGGGTTTCTTGAGGATGGGGAGAACTAGCCCGGACTTTAGGCAGTCAGGGACCTCAACTTGAAGTAGGGAAGCATTAATGATCTTGGTCCAGAGCGGAACTAGAGGCCTTATTTCTTTAAAGAAATATGAGGGAAGGGGATCGTTGAAGTGATTCGAGGGTTTCAGGGTAGAGAGAATGTTGAGAATGGAAGTGTCATTGAAAGTTGAGAATTGATTCCAATGTGCATTGTTTTTAGGGGAGAGGTAGGTAGGAAGAGGGGACTGGGGAGTTAGGTGCCAGTCAGGTGATGAAGATAATTCGAGCAAGCAGACCTTAGATCAGATTCAATTTTGTTGGATTTTTCGATGAAGAAGGCAGCAAAGTCCTCGCAATTAGGTTGGGGACTTGCGGTGGTTGTCGAGTGAATGGGTGTGTTGTTAGATTGCCGTTTGATCAATTCAAACAACATTTTGGGGCTGTTTCTAGCTTTGTCTAGTTGGCTTCTGAAGAAGGTTGCTTTTGCAGTTCTGATGTGTTTGTTGTAAAGACTCCTTGCTCTCAGAAGTTTGAGGTGTTCAGCAGACGGAAAGGATCTCCAAGCTTGTTCTGCTAGTCTTAAGTTGCGCCTGTCTAAGTTTAGACAGTCATTGAACCAAGGATTGGAGTCTTTGATGTTTTTTTTTTTTTAGTTAACGTGGTGTACTGCTCGATTTTCCCGGCCCTATTGTGTTGATGGGTGATTAGGGTGACTTCAGTCTCTCTACCATTCAAGCCTAAGGGTTAGAGTAGTGAATGAAGTCTATTTTCTAGGCACTTCGACATGATCCTGTGTTCTTCCCCATAGATCAGGGCTTGCACACATATCCTAGGGGATAGATTCGTTAGTCTTAGGGATAGCCTGCCCTGTAGTGAGGGTATTTCATGGAGCCGTGCTGAATTCAGGCCTGGTAGGCCTCAAACGGGGGAGACTCCATCTTTCTTTCTGCTCCAGCAGCTTGAGATGCTTCTAGGTTAAAGGGGATGTTTTAGTTATGAGGTGTTATTCGCTTGGAGAGAACCGGTTCAGACCGGCCCTTATCGAAGGATTGTATTTTTCTTCATGCCGAAGACGCTACATCAGGCCGGCCGGCTGGGAAAGTGTCCTTGGCACGGGGAGGTACAAGAATTTGGTGGGCGGCAGGTTACGGGCTGGAATTTTCCATGAGAAAATGCACCTCTATATTAGTGAAAGTCTGAGGCAGATACTGGCACTTATTTCTTTCAATCCATAGGCGGCACCTAGCCGTTAGCAGAAAAGCTACTACTTATTCCAGGGAAGACAGATGACAAACTTGAGGGCGGAGAAAGACCAAGAGACAGATACTCTTCTAGCAGAATTGCCAGAGAGGAGAGAGTAGCCGATGAGGAAGAGGTCCCAGTGACTCGGAGAAGGGAGCTACGGAGGTGTGATCTCCAGGCGAGCCGAGGCACAGACGAGAAGGGAACCTAGATGACCATTGAGTGCAGGCTACACACGACTAAGGTGATGTCGACCCCTTTCTTATTAGAGTGTACAACCTAATCTTTCACTTTTCTTTACAGGTTATGTGTTACACAGTAATGTTATGTGCTTGTGTATATGATATATAATAAAGTCAGTTTGTAGTGAATCGACATGTGCTGCGTGTTCTTGTATAAGAGGGTAGCCTATTCTTCTAGTCAGCTGTGACTTGACATGAACAGATGTTAACCCTGATCAGGTAAGTGGTAACTGGATAAGGGAGAGAGGAGCCCCTCGAACCAGAGAACAGGTTGTGCTCAAACTGGCGGTTCTTGTGTGATCTGATAAATAGTAACACTGATTCCCTTGTTGTATGTTAGGGTGATCATAGGATGAACTCGTGCTAAGGCTGCCGTCTGGGTAGGAAGTCCTGGGTCCGTTTGGGACCGCGAGGCTAAGGCTGCCGTCTGGGCAGGAAGTCCTGGGTCCGTTTGGGACCGCGAGGCTAAGGCTGCCGTCTGGGTAGGAAGTCCTGGGTCCGTTTGGGACCGCGAGGCTAAGGCTGCCGTCTGGGCAGGAAGTCCTGGGTCCGTTTGGGACCGCGAGGCTAAGGCTGCCGTCTGGGTAGGAAGTCCTGGGTCCGTTTGGGACCGCGAGGCTAAGGCTGCCGTCTGGGTAGGAAGTCCTGGGTCCGTTTGGGACCGCGAGGCTAAGGCTGCCGTCTGGGCAGGAAGTCCTGGGTCCGTTTGGGACCGCGAGGCTAAGGCTGCCATCTGGGTAGGAAGCCCTGGGTCCGTCTGGGACCGCGAGGCTAAGGCTGCTGTCTGGGTAGGAAGTCCTGGGTCCGTCTGGGATCGCGAGGCCGCCACTTGTATTATAAGAGGTCTTGATATATATATATATAGTAGGAATTCCCTGTCCTTAGGTGGTATATATATATGTGGTTACTTATTGTGAATAGGCCCTAGGGAGGGGGGTAACGTTCTGGCTGGGTTAGAAAGGCTCTGTTGAGCGGGTTCTATCTGATCCGACAACCCAAGCAGAACATTTGGCGTCACGAACCGTTTTCGAAACCTGTGTGCGTCGTGTTGTCTCGTGTTTGCTTTCGGCGTGTGCGTGGTTTTGTTTGTATATTATTTGTGGTATACTTGTGTGTCTAGCTTTTCTTCTTCTTTCTTTTCTTTCTTTTCTTCTTTCTTTTTCACGATGTTTTCTAGAAAATCTAAATCTACTTTTAAGTTGCCCGTTGATATTCCCGGGTGGGATTCAACGCCTTATGAAGCCTTAGCCCGTGAGTGGGCTGATTCTACTGGTTTGAGTGAGAATTGGAATTCTTCTTTGGAGCTGGCGGAGCCGGCTAATGTGATTACTTGTTTACAGAAGGCACCCGTATCGAAGGGTGAGGAGATTCCCGTTTTGGGGCGCAGAGGTTGGATTGTTCTGTCTGCGTACAGGATTCTGCATGAGAGGTTGTTGAAGCTACAGATCTCTCTTAAGGATGTTGAAGCGCACTTTGTTGAGATTCAGAATTCTCATACTTTGTTGCGGTGTCAAAATAAGTTGATTGCTGACAAACTTGAGACTTACCAGACTATTGCCGAGAGGGCGGCTGTGCGAATTGCCCGTTATAAATACAAAAATCGGCGCGGCCGGGTTTCGACGCGAAAGGTGCGTCTGGTCGTGGCGAAAGCCGGACTGGATTGGAATCCTGATGAATGGGATGGTAATATCTGGAATTCGAGTGATTCTTGTTCCTCGGGTGAGGAATCTGTTAAGTGCGAGTCCTCCCGCTCCCGCCATGATTGTAAGCCTGCTTCTCGCACCCCTGATGGTGCACCCCGTGATTGCGCTCGTCCTTCGAGTGGGGTTGATGCTTCTTCCACTGGTTGTTCCTCTACGTGTACTGGTCGAGCTCCTTGTGATGCTCACCCCGCGGTCTCGGTGCATCCAGTTTTTCGTTGGAAATTGCAGCAGTCTCCTGCTGCTCCGCAGGGTATTTCTTTAGACTCTTTAGAGGACTTTACTCAACAGGAAATTAGTGATAATTTGCAGCGATTTCGGCAGCGAGCTGGTGAGACATTGCTCACATGGATGGTGCGCCTTTATGAACTGGGCGCTGCTGGCATTATGTTGGATAATGGTGATTGTTTGAAGTTTTGTTCCTTGAGCTCGGATTCTACTGTACAGGATCATTTTCGTAACTATAATGGTGGTGGTCAAATTTCTTTACTTCAATTGGCGACTGAGGGTTGTAATATAAAGTACCCTACTGAGTCTGATTGGCCTGTGAATGACAAACAGTGGTATACTTTGCGCGACGCTGCACAACGTCTCAAAGAAGAGGTGATGAAAACGGCGATTTTTCTAGGTACTGCTGACAGGTTGCTTGATGGTTCGTTGACATCTTCTGTGCGGAATCGTATTATTCGTTCTTCCCCTGTTGCTTATAAGCAGGTCATGATGACTTTATTGATTAATCAAACTGGTAACGTGTTATCTACAGTACTGGAATCGGTACGCCAACTCGGTGAGTTAGGCGAGTGGTTTAAACCTGAACGTCAGTCCCGGCCTGACACTCGTACTCCTGGTGACAATAAACTTACTAGACGTGATATCTTTTCTGGTCTTCTGGCCGATGGTGTGCGGAGGGAGGACATTGACGGTGAGACAACTGCTCGTTTGTGGGAGTTGTTTCGCAAACGTGGCTTGGATCGGAAGGAGGGTGCCCGGCGTGTTCGGATGTCTGAGTGTGATCGCGGTGGTTCTGACGGTAGCGGTGATGACGACCGCCGTGGGCGCTCTGTTCGTCGTGATGACCGACGTTATGTACGTGATATGTCCCCCCGTCGAGAGAGAGACAGAGAGAGAGAAGAGGAAAGAGAGAGGGGAAAAAATGATTATATTTACAGCAGACGTAGAGATGATAGGGATCAATCCCCGGAGTTGAGGAGGAGAGAGGATCGTCATAATCTGGCCGATCGAAACCAGCACTGTACTGCAGAAGACACGAATCCATTTCGTACTGGGAATGGATTTGAACAGGAGGTACCGATACCTAAGAAGCGTGAGAGTCTTTATCCTGATTTATCCTGGTACACAGAATGCAGTAAACATGACTAGGAAATAGGTCAAGCTCCAGTACACAGATGGGCTCACAGAGATAATAGACCCTATGTAGATATTGAAATTTATTGGAGACATCGTAATATCCAAAGGGCCCGAGCATTGGTAGATACAGGAGCGGAGGCCACTCTTATTCATGGTAAATCAAAGAAGTTTAAAGGTCAGCCTTTTACAATTACCGGATTAGGTGGAAAGGAAACTCCCGCAATTCAAACATTACTTGAAATGAGAATAGGTAGAATTCCTAGAAAAGAATACTCTGTACTAGTGGTGCCTCTCTTGGAATTCATAATTGGAATAGATATTTTGAAAGGAATGACTTTGCATTTAGATGATGGATGTTACCAATTTGGAACTACGCATTATATATCGTCCAGGCCTATACGGGTTGGTCGTTTACGAATGCCCCCCATAACAGTTCCTCAGGCGACAAAAGTGGTTTGTCAGAAGCAGTATCGTATTCCGGGTGGTCATGAGGAGATTAGTACCACTATTCAGGAGTTGGTGGATGCAGGTGTTATAGCCCCAGTTACTTCTGCTTGGAATAATCCTGTTTGGCCTGTACGTAAAAGTGATAATTCTTGGCGTATGACTGTTGATTATCGAGAATTGAACAAACACACACCCTGTTTGACCGTTGCAGTACCGGATGTTATTACCCTAGTTGAAAGAATCCAAAAACATCCGGGTACATGGTATGCGTCAATTGATATTGCTAATGCTTTCTTTTCGATTCCGATTGCCCCTGAGTGTCAGGAACAGTTCAGTTTTACGTGGAATGGGCGTCAAATGACGTTTAGGAGTCTTCCTCAGGGCTATGTGCATAGCCCTACTATATGTCACCGGCTGGTGGCAGAGCATTTGGCTGAGGTACCGGTTCATCCACAGGTTCAGATGTGTCATTATATTGATGATGTTTTGATCCAAGGCGAAACACAAGAGGAAGTTCAGACCCAATTGGACAGAGTCATTGGGTGCCTGCGTGAGAAAGGTTGGGAAATCAATCCGGATAAACTACAAGGCCCGTCCCAGGCTGTGAAATTTTTGGGTATTAATTGGCATGAAGGGCACCGTGAAGTGATCCCTCAGGTTAAACAGAAAATTCTTGATTTTGCAGTTCCAAGGAATAGGAAAGAAGCCCAAAGCTTCATTGGTTTATTTGGTTTTTGGCGTCAGCATATTCCTCATTTGAGTCAAATATTGGCCCCCTTGTACCGTGTCACCCGTAAAAAGAATGCGTTTGATTGGGATACACCACAGCAAGATGCGTTCGACCTAGCAAAAGAGGCAATTCAACATGCTTTGGATTTATGGCCCGTACGTGATGGGGAGGTAGATTTAAATGTGTCTGTACAGGGCCTTTATGCGAATTGGAGTTTGTGGCAGAAGCAAGGCAGGAGTAGAGTGCCGTTGGGTTTCTGGACCAAAAAGTTACCTGATGCTAGTGAGCGTTATACACCCTTTGAGAAACAGTTACTTGCATGTTATTGGGCTCTGGTGGATACCGAGCAATTGACTTTGGGACATGATATAGTTTTGCGACCTGAGATTCCTATTATGCAGTGGGTTATGAGTTCGCCAAAAACTCACCGCATTGGACACGCTCAAGAGGCGAGTGTGATTAAATGGAAATGGTATACACAAGACAGGGCACGTGTGGGACAGAAAGGAGTTGCATCTTTACATGAGCAGGTGGCGCGAGCGCCATCGACTGAGACTGAGAGTGTATGTTCCGTACCTTTAGTACAGGAGTCTCCTGTCAAGTGGGGTAGACCCTTTGATGATTTGTCCGCGGAGGACAGGAACCATGTCTGGTTTACGGATGGTTCAGCAAGGTTCATAGGGCCGAAACGGCACTGGAAAGCGGTGTCCTATAATCCGATCACACAGAAACTGCTGAGCACAACTGGTGAAGGTAAGAGCAGCCAATTTGCTGAATTGTATGCTGTTTATCAAGTCCTGAAACAAGAATTACCCGGCACATGTCATATTTTCACCGACTCTTGGCCTACTGCCAATGGACTGGCAGTTTGGTTACCGACTTGGCATTCCCATAATTGGGAATTGCATTCAAAACAGTTGTGGGGAAAAGAGTTATGGCAAGAGATTTGGGAGATGCTCCCACAGAGTACTGTTACAATCTTCCATGTGGATGCTCACACCCCTATAAATTCTCTTGACAAATTTTTTCATAACATTGCAGATGAGAAATCTAAAATTGCTGAGGCAGTGGTGGACAGGCAAGATTCTGATATGGCGGGATTGGCGAAATGGGCCCACCAGAAGGCAGGACATTTTGGAGAGAAAGCCACTAGCAGGTGGGCTGCTGATCGAGGAATTTATATTCCCTTAGATTTGATCAAGAATGTTATTTTACATTGTCCCATTTGTCAGCATATCAGACAGCGCAAAGTGCCCCAAATTGTTAAAGGTCATTTACATCGCGGGAAACTGCCCGCTCAAATTTGGCAAATTGATTACATTGGTCCACTTCCCATGAGCAGGAATTGTCAATATGTTTGCACTATTGTTGATACATACAGTGGCTTGTTGGTTGCCCTTCCCTGTAAGCAAGCTACCCAATTGAATACCATTAAAACATTGGAATTGATTATCATGTATTATGGTGTGCCATTCCAAATTCAATCTGATAATGCATCCCATTTTCGTGGAAGATTGGTACAGGAATTCTGTGTGGAAAACAATATTGAATGGATATTCCATATACCCTATTATCCACAGGCCTCGGGTCTTGTGGAAAGGTTGAATGGCCTGCTAAAGGATCAGCTGCGTAAATTAACAGATGACAAGTATAAAAATTGGCGAGACTTTTTGCCCCAAGCAATATTGATTTTGAATAATCGTCCTTTTCTAAATGCTGAATCTCCACTTATGCGTTTGTTTCCCCCGAATGTTAAGGCTCAGCCTAATGAAATCAGAGAGACTGTGATGTACTGGGAAGTTACTCCCGGAGCTTTGGCTCCATGTAGAGCGACCCCAGGGTCGGCAGGTTTAGACTTGCATGCCATGGATGACACCGTTATAAAAAGTAAGGATCGGGTCATCATTGCTACCGGTGTTGGTGTTCATATACCACCTGGGAATTTCGGATTGATCGCCCCTAGATCGGGGCTGGCAGTAAAAGGCATTCAGGTGCTTGGAGGAATCATTGACAGTGATTATCAGGGAGAGATTAAGGTGCTCCTGCTGAATAGCAGTGAGGTTGACTTACTGATACACCGCACTGACCGAGTGGCTCAATTACTCATTATGCCTGTTTTCAGTGGTTCATTAATGAAAGGCGCTGCCCCAACTTTGCTAACTGTACGAGGCCAGAAAGGTTTTGGCTCTACGGATAACCCTGGGGCTAGGGTTTGGGTGCAGTCGCCTAAGAATCCCCCTGAACAAGCAGAGGTCATTGCCACCGGTCAGGACAATACCATTTTGGTTATGAGACCAGGGAAAGATAGCTGGGAAGCGGTCCCGGCTGACAAATGTTATTTACGAGAATGATTAATGCCTGTATTTGATTCTCTTTCAGATCATTCTTTGGACTGTTGCTGCAGGATGTGTCGGCGCTGGACTCCTTTTGGGATGGTTCGACGAGAGAGAAGGGATCCCGTCAACCCGGGATGAACTGAGAACCCGAGTGTTACGTTCCTTCGCTGCGTGGGATTCATCATCGAACTTTTGGACATCACTAGCTAAGAGGGTGACTGATGCCCCTCACTTCTGTTTGACACCGATGAGATCTGTACATGACATCTTGGCGACCTGCCTGGTTGCTGTCCCTGCCTCACTGGAAACTCTAATTCACATTTTCAATGTTTCAAAGGCTCGCCCCAATGTTCTCCTGGGTGATTTCGCTACCCATGTGTATTGCCCCTTATGTACTGAAATGCCAGACGAGCAACCCCCCATCCAGTCCCAAATAGTTACTTATAATATCACACAAGGTGACTTATGTTTCTTCCTTACGTGTAATCCTAGTGCGATCTCTGAATGTCTACGCCTAAAATTGAAAGGTGCCACTTCATTTACAGCTCATGAACGGACTTTGTGCTTTCAAAGGACACCGACCACATGTGTTTCAGTTCAGAACAATATGACTTGCAATAGTTTGGTAGTTACCCCCAGTCATTATCGCACGATGTTACTACCTGCCGGATGGCTTTTCTCATGTGGTAATACTTCCTGGCCATATGTCCCTGCAAACATTTCCGGAGGCCCTTGTGCCATTACGAGACTAAGTTTACTGATGTTCTCGTCACATCCGAATGCCAACTCTCGTGTGATTCGAGATACTGTGATGTTACAGGAGGATTGTGACTCATCTTTACATTTATATTCCAAGTCTGAATACCTTAGCCTAGCTATTTCAATTATTGGTGTTCCTGCTTTGGCAGTTTATAATGCCAAATCTATTGGGAAAATGGCCTGCTGGATGGTGAAATCCATTAATCATACTTCTACAGTCCTATCTGACATGCTGTTAGACGCCCAGGGTGAACGTAGAGCCATCTTGCAAAATAGAGCGGCCATTGATTAAACATGGACATGACTGCTCTGATTTTGAGGGTCTTTGTTGTTTTAACTTGTCTGATCATACACAATCTATTCGCGCCCACATTGACAGGTTACATGATTTGACGGAGGAAGTTAGAAAACACATTGACCAGGGCTGGTTTGACTGGCTCTTTAATTGGTTACCTGACCTGTATCTGTTACGTCGAATATTAGGAGGTATTCTAATTACCATCGCTGTTTTGATTTCTATTTGTTGCTTTATTCAGTGTATTCCTTCATTACTTCAATTTTGCACATTTGGTACTAGACATAGATCAGTTAGCTTTGTTTCATATTATTCCTCCACAGATGTTAGTTCTGTTTAATGAATGTATAATAGACTGAAGTCAAGGGTGAAATGTACTGCTCGATTTTCCCGGCCCTATTGTGTTGATGGGTGATTAGGGTGACTTCAGTCTCTCTACCATTCAAGCCTAAGGGTTAGAGTAGTGAATGAAGTCTATTTTCTAGGCACTTCGACATGATCCTGTGTTCTACCCCATAGATCAGGGCTTGCACACATATCCTAGGGGATAGATTCGTTAGTCTTAGGGATAGCCTGCCCTGTAGTGAGGGTATTTCATGGAGCCGTGCTGAATTCAGGCCTGGTAGGCCTCAAACGGGGGAGACTCCATCTTTCTTTCTGCTCCAGCAGCTTGAGATGCTTCTAGGTTAAAGGGGATGTTTTAGTTATGAGGTGTTATTCGCTTGGAGAGAACCGGTTCAGACCGGCCCTTATCGAAGGATTGTATTTTTCTTCATGCCGAAGACGCTACATCAGGCCGGCCGGCTGGGAAAGTGTCCTTGGCACGGGGAGGTACAAGAATTTGGTGGGCGGCAGGTTACGGGCTGGAATTTTCCATGAGAAAATGCACCTCTATATTAGTGAAAGTCTGAGGCAGATACTGGCACTTATTTCTTTCAATCCATAGGCGGCACCTAGCCGTTAGCAGAAAAGCTACTACTTATTCCAGGGAAGACAGATGACAAACTTGAGGGCGGAGAAAGACCAAGAGACAGATACTCTTCTAGCAGAATTGCCAGAGAGGAGAGAGTAGCCGATGAGGAAGAGGTCCCAGTGACTCGGAGAAGGGAGCTACGGAGGTGTGATCTCCAGGCGAGCCGAGGCACAGACGAGAAGGGAACCTAGATGACCATTGAGTGCAGGCTACACACGACTAAGGTGATGTCGACCCCTTTCTTATTAGAGTGTACAACCTAATCTTTCACTTTTCTTTACAGGTTATGTGTTACACAGTAATGTTATGTGCTTGTGTATATGATATATAATAAAGTCAGTTTGTAGTGAATCGACATGTGCTGCGTGTTCTTGTATAAGAGGGTAGCCTATTCTTCTAGTCAGCTGTGACTTGACATGAACAGATGTTAACCCTGATCAGGTAAGTGGTAACTGGATAAGGGAGAGAGGAGCCCCTCGAACCAGAGAACAGGTTGTGCTCAAACTGGCGGTTCTTGTGTGATCTGATAAATAGTAACACTGATTCCCTTGTTGTATGTTAGGGTGATCATAGGATGAACTCGTGCTAAGGCTGCCGTCTGGGTAGGAAGTCCTGGGTCCGTTTGGGACCGCGAGGCTAAGGCTACCGTCTGGGCAGGAAGTCCTGGGTCCGTTTGGGACCGCGAGGCTAAGGCTGCCGTCTGGGTAGGAAGTCCTGGGTCCGTTTGGGACCGCGAGGCTAAGGCTGCCGTCTGGGCAGGAAGTCCTGGGTCCGTTTGGGACCGCGAGGCTAAGGCTGCCGTCTGGGTAGGAAGTCCTGGGTCCGTTTGGGACCGCGAGGCTAAGGCTGCCGTCTGGGCAGGAAGTCCTGGGTCCGTTTGGGACCGCGAGGCTAAGGCTGCCGTCTGGGTAGGAAGTCCTGGGTCCATTTGGGACCGCGAGGCTAAGGCTGCCGTCTGGGTAGGAAGTCCTGGGTCCGTTTGGGACCGCGAGGCTAAGGCTGCCGTCTGGGCAGGAAGTCCTGGGTCCGTTTGGGACCGCGAGGCTAAGGCTGCCGTCTGGGTAGGAAGCCCTGGGTCCGTCTGGGACCGCGAGGCTAAGGCTGCCGTCTGGGTAGGAAGTCCTGGGTCCGTCTGGGATCGCGAGGCCGCCACTTGTATTATAAGAGGTCTTGATATATATATATAGTAGGAATTCCCTGTCCTTAGGTGGTATATATATATGTGGTTACTTATTGTGAATAGGCCCTAGGGAGGGGGGTAACGTTCTGGCTGGGTTAGAAAGGCTCTGTTGAGCGGGTTCTATCTGATCCGACAACCCAAGCAGAACACGTGGGGCGATTGCATCCAAAACATTTAGCATGGAGTTGTTGTAGTGATTGGTAAGTTCATGGACATCTGCCATGAGCATGTGTGGAGACAGGGACAGATTGCTGTGTGAGATGAGGTTGTCCATGTTAGCATTTTGCATCGATCTTTTTCAGTGTTTCAGTTTCTTGGGTTGAAGTCTTAGGGTGTTCCATCTTTCAAGTATGAGGAAGGTGATAAGTGGTGATCTGACCAGTCACAGGGGGCTATCGATTCGATCCGAATGGTGTTGGGGTTGGAGATGATTAGCTTGAGGGTCGCGCCCAAGTTGTGTGTTGGGCTGTCGCAGAATTGAGTTAAGTTGAGGTCAAGTAGGATTTTTTTAAGACTGTTCACAGCTGGATCATTCGGGTCATTCCAATGTAGATTGAAGTCTCCCATGAAGATTTGGGGGCAATGCAGACCTAGATAGGATGAGATGGTTTCCATGGTTTGTTCAATCATAAGTAGGTTATCTCCTAGTGGATGGTAGAAGATGTGTAGGTTACAAAGGGGTCTTTGTTTGCTGAGGCTGGTAATGCTCAGGTATTCACAAGATGAGAGAGGAGCGGACAGAGATTGTTTCGCTGAGAGACTGTTGTGGTAAATACAGGCAACGCCTCGCCAGGTACTCTTAGTTCTGTCAAGTCTGATAATGGTGTGAGTAGGAGGAACTAGGATGTCCAGGACAGGACCCGAAGATACATTGAGCCAAGTTTTTGTGAGAATCAGGAAGTCACGTTTTTGATCAAGGATGAGGTCCGCGATATCCACGGAATGTTTCACTGCGGATCTGCAGTTGAGAAGGGTGCATTTTAGGTGAGTTTTGGAGTCAGTGGGAGTAGACTGTGCGATGTGAACTTGCATGAGGTTCACGGTATTTAGTGCATTGGACTTAAACGTGGGGGTTCTATGCGGGTTTAGTTTAATTGTTTGAATGGTCTCCGGGGTGCCAGTCCGATTACTAAGATCTTTAGAAGGGGCTAGCGGCATTGCTAGGATAGGTCTGGATGTGACTGGAATATCAGGTTGAGTGATGTAAGTTAGGAGAAGGGAGTGGATGTCCGGGCTCGAGAGGTGGTTCTTAAATCTAGTGGGTCTGGACATGGCGTTTGGGTAGGCGGTAGTGTTCCAGGACCGGAGGGGGATGTTTGCTTAGGGTCACTCCTCGTCTCAGCAGGAGTGGGTGTCTTAGGGTAGTGGCTGGGCATTTGCAGGTACGACTGCGGGACCTTGTTGGGTGATAAGTTTGAGGCCAGCTCTGAGGTGATGGTTATGAGCTTTTGTATGTCATTTTTGAGTTTTTGTAGCTCCCAGTTGATTTCCTTTAGTCTGGAGGCCGCATAAGGCTGAGTGTCAGTGAGCGTGGGGGGGGGGGGGGGGCGGGAGAGGGGTCAGTCCCAGGTGTGGTAGTAGTAGGGGGAAACAATGTGAGGATGAATGAATGAAAAGAGCATTTGTAGAGCGCGATGGCTACCCTAAGGCGTCCCAGCGCTATATAGAACTGCGTGTGCGTAAAAGGAGAGAGGAGACCTAGTCTGAAATAGTAAACAGCAGCGTTTTTAGCCCCTTTCGAAAAGAAAGATGGTTCCATTCTGAGCGTAGGTGGAGAGGAAGAGAGTTCCAGAGTTTGGATGAGTTGTAAGAAAACAATCGGCCGCCAGATCTGGCTCTCTTAATTTTTGGCACCGTGGTCCGAAACAAGGAAGCTGATCTGAGATGTCTAGTGGGAAGGTGGGGAGAGATCAGGGAGTGGTTGATGGTGGCGCCCGTTTTCCAGAAGGCGCGATGAGAAATACATAGGCTCTTGAAGGATATTCTTTCCCTGATTGGAAGCCAGTGAAGTTTCCTTAGTTCAGATTTTACTGACAAATGGCGGGGAATCTGCAAGAGCATTCGTGCTGCGCAGTTCTGAGTGATCTGAAGCTTATTAAGCGTAGCCTGGTGGGCCCCCAAATAGAGGGCATTCCCAAAGTCTAAACGGGAAAGTATGAGGCCTTGGGTCATGATTTGTCTGGCTTTAAAGGGAAGTAGGGGAAGGATTTTTCGGATGAGCCTAAGTATGCCAATACAGGTAGCTGAGAGTTTAGCTGCCTGGTGGGTGAAGTTAAGAGACTTATCCAGCCAAATACCCAGACTCTTAATTGAGTCCTTGGGAGTGGGAGTCGGTCCAAGGCATGCTGGCCAGAAGGAGTTATTGATGGTGTTGGGAGAGTTGCCCAGGAGCATCAGCTCTGTCTAGTCCCCATTTAATGTAAGACAGGATGAGGTCATCCAAGAAGCAACTGCTTCTAAACAGTCCCTCATGTTGTTATTAGTCTGTATATGAGTTTGATTCAAGGCAACCACTAGCTGGGTATCATCCGCATAGGTCACAATTTTTATCCCAAAAGGGCGGACGATTGCAGCCAGGTGGGTCATATAAATGTTAAAGAGCGTGGGGCTCAACGAAGAGCCCTGCGGCACCCCACATCCCAGAGGTTTACAGGGAGAGGTGGCATTGCTCTCAAAGACCTGAAAGGAGCGATTAGACAGGAAGGATTTAAACCATCTGAGGACATGAGTTGAAATTCCTAGATTGGTGAGCCTCTGGAGTAGGATACTATGGTTTACAGTGTCAAAAGCAGCACTCAGATCCAGGAGGAAGATGGCGACAGTGCCTCCTTGAACGATAATCCTCCTGGCCTCTTCCGTCACTGTAACAAGAGCGGTCTCAATCCCATGCAAAGGCCGAAACCCAGTCTGGGAGGGGTCCAGCAGATGGTTGGTCTCGAGAAACTCCGTCAGTATCTTATTGACGTGTTTCTCTAGAATCTTGCTGAGCCAGGGTAATAGAGAAATTGGACGATAGTTCGCAGGGTTATTACTATCTAGGTTTTTTTTTTTTTTAGAAGAGCTTTAACCATGGCCCGTTTCCAGGGTAGCGGGACTATGCCGGTAGCTAAGGAGGTATTAAGCAGGTCCAGGATAGTGGGTAGGGGTAAGTGAACTGACTAAAATCAGAGATTGCAGGGGCGCTGGGTCGTTGGGGGAACCAGACTTGATCTGAAGCATCAAGGACTGTAAAATGGGCCGGTCGAGAGGGGGGGAGTATTTCGAGTGTTGCCAGGGGGGAATACTCTGTCTCAACATCTTCGACGGCCATTGAGGAAGTCTGGATAAGAGGAAAAGAGGTGTAAATGGCTTGAATTTTGCTATGAAAGAACTCTGCCAAATCATTGCAACGGAGTTGAGCATTAAGGGGGTTGGGGATTTTTTCTGGGAGTTTAAGAAGAGTTTTAGCAATGTGGTAGATTTCCCTAGGCTTAGAAGCTGCTGCATTGATCTTAGTTTCACAAAAAGCAGCTTGCGCAGTTATAATTTTATTCTTATGAGATTTTATCGCAGCTCTGTATGCGATTTTCCTGGAGAGTGAAAAATCCAGACGCCATTTCCTCTTCAGTTTTTTGCAATGGCACTTGCTTTCTCGCAAGTCTTGGGAGTACCAAGGGGCAGTTTTGGTTCCGCGCTTGGGTTTAGTATAGTCTATGGGGAGTACAGAATCTAGAGAATTTAAAATCCATTTATTATAGTTTCGATTGGCTAGGATGGGATCAGAATTAAAAGGAGGTCTGGATGACTCAAGGGCCAGAGCCCAGTCAGCCCGAGGGAGTTTAGACCAGTTTCGTTCTTTCCGAATGACTTTAGAGGAAAGAGAAGGGCTGTGTGCGGTAGCCAAGCGAAAGGGGATCAAAAAGTGATCTGTCCAGGGTAGCGGGGATGGTAAGGAGAGGAGACGATCCCAGAACGGGAGGTCTGATGGTGTTGGCCAGGTGGTAGAGTAGAGGGGGGTGGGTAGAGGTTTTGGTGTGGTTATGAGGCTTGGGCGGCAGAGGGGTTCGGTTCGGGGGGTGAGAGCTGTACAAGGTAGCATGTGGGAGAGGAGGGGGGTAAATGTTTTGAAGTGGTTAGGAGGCTTGGGAGGTAGAGGGGTTCGGTAGGGGGGTGTGAGCTGTTCAAGGTAGCAGCAGAAGTTATTAGGTGATGTAGTAGGATTCTTTGAGGGGCTGGAGGTGTGTGCAAAGGGCTATAGTCCCATGGTGGCATGGGAGGGACATTGTTAGCGGGACTGTTTATGTCGTCATTGGGCAAGAGAGTGTTGTTCAGGGTCTCAGGTGGAGTATTATGGTGCTTGGGATTGAGAATGCAGGCTTCATGGTGGTCCTGCGAAATGGGTGAGGGATTCGAGTTGTCTGGAGTTTTGAGAGGGGCACGGTTGTTGAGGGAATTCTTAATGGCGGCGAAACAATAATCAAAGATTTCTAGGTTACGATTAGCGGATTGTATAAGTAAAATCCCATTATTATAAATGGATATGGTAGCCGTCGCTTTGAATGTGGATGAGGTGACTACATCGAGTTTTAAGCCATGAGGAATTTTCTTAGAGGAGGAAATACTGAGAGTGAGTAGAAGGCATTTCTCCATTGTGCCCTTCTTTTAGAGTAAAAGATAAGATCATTTGTGATAGTTCCTTTTTAATGGAAGTAATAAGGGTCAGAGATTAGGGTTTCTGGGTTTGATTTGAGAAGTCTGTGTTTAAGGGATTTGGCTGCATTTTTAGAAAGGTTCCGTGGGTAGTTGATTGTGTAGCTATATTGACCTAGCCTCATAAGACTGGAGTCTGGACTGCTCTGTGCATAGGAGGCCATGGTTCAATAACATGTCAAAGGGCCTGCGTTGAAGAGACTCAGGAGTAGGGTAGCGGAGTCTAGTGTGAGACCATAGTGGCGTAAGTGGGCGTTGGTATTGTCTGAATAAAAGAATCTACAGGCGGAAGGGACTTACAAAAGAGCCTGTTACATGGGTTGATAGCGTGATTCGGGTGGCAACCGCAATGAAAGGTGTCAAGGCGTTCTAAGATGGTTGCATAGTATGAGCAGTACGAGGAAGGCAGGAGCAGGCAGAAAAGTAGAGTGTAGTGTGTTAGGTCATTCGCAGAAGGTCGCCGCAATGGGAGATTGAGGTGTCGGGGCGAGTCTAGGATGGTTGCAGTTGCAATCATCTCACCCATGCTTTTCAACATCTACATGAATTCATTACTGTACTGGTCAATCAAATTCACCTCACTTGCTATAACTATGCAGATGACACACAAATACTCCTCAAACTGGAAAGCCCCAAAGACACTGGAAACTCACACATTTTATGTAGCCTCAGAACTGTGGCTCAGTGGAGGACATGTAGCCATCTCAAACGGAATGCTTCTAAAACGGAAATACTCATGTGTGGCAACTGGAATAATTATGACTCACTCGCCGCCTGGCCTGACGATCTGGGAAAACCACCTAAAGTATCAAAGGAAGTAAGAAACCTCAGAATTATCATTGACTCCAAGGTATCAATGAATGCCCAAGTAGACAAACTAGCAAGATCAAGCTTTACTACTATAAAAACTCTGCGATGCATCTTCCCCCACCTGGGATTTCTACATAAGGTCCAGGCTACTATCTCTCTTGTTCTGTCTTAACTCAATTACATTAATAGCCTTTGCCACGGATCAACTTGAACAACTATGATAAGAATACAACGGATTCAGAATTCTGCTGCCAGACTACTCTTACATATAATGCCACAAGCCCACATCTGCCCTGCCTTGAAGACACTACATTGGTTACTGGTTACCAGAAGATCCATATTCAAGCTGCTTTGTATCACCCAACCAGCGATAAATGGAACAGAAACGCTCTTCATCAGGAATAAAATCACCAAATACATTCAACAAAGAACCTTTGCTCTAGATTGGCACTTCGCCTCAAAATCCCACCATACAAGAAAAAAAAAACATAGGTTGCACATCCTTCTCTGTGCAACCAGCCAAACTATGAAACTCTTTACCCCAAACATAAGATCCACAGACCTTATTTTCAGAAGACTACTCAAAAGTTGGCTCTTCCCCACATAACCACCATACTCAAACATAAATATACAGCATATCCGTCTGTATATAAGCATTTATTTGGACTAGAGATGTGTACTTACATATGTGTATTGCTTTGTATAAACATGTATAATAATTATATTAATAAATATATAGAGATTCATTAGTTCTGCTTAACAAATTTACATATTACTTAATGTTATATTATTCTCTGTTTAACATGTATATAGGTTACTGCATAAATAAGTAAATTTTTAGCATAACTATCTACAATTACTTCACTATTTAATCACAAAAAGAAATAATAAATTAAAGTAAGGAAACACTTGAAAGTCTGAGTTCATTAAATACAACTTTAATCTACATAAATTACCTTCCTTATACAGCGATAGCTTCCATGGACTTCTGTGTCTTTATATTTGTAACTTGACTTCTAATTCAGCATCTCCAATACATGACCCTCAATCTCACCCTACACCACTCTCAATATATCATCTACCTCCACTCTCTGACCCATCCCAAACCCCAGTCTACTATGATCCCCAAAATAACCCCTTCTAGACTCTACCCTCCTTGCATCATCTCATACCTCTTACTATTTAGATCTACAAAACAATCCTAAACCCTTGTCTCTGACTGGTCCTTCCTCCACCTCCCCTATACTCATCCGAAACCCCCTCCTCCTACTGCTATGAACGCCAAAAAAAACCCAATTTCTAGATCCTTTCCTTTTCTATTCTATTCCTAGACTATCCTTTTCAATCCAACTAACAAACTAACATGTTCAATGCTCAAATTAATTTCATATTTCCCTATACTAATTCTCCACTAATCCTGTGTGGGTTCTGGAGTAGCGTGCTACCCACTGAAAAGTGCTTTGGCACCTCATCAAGGGTAGCAAGTGATATATATATATATATATATATATATATATATATATACACACACACAAACCCTTCCCTCTTCTATCCCCCTACTATCCCTTTTCAATCTAAATAAACTTACATGTCCACTGCTCAAATTAATTTCATATCTCCCTATACTAATTCACCATTACTCCTTTTTGGGTTCCGCAGTAGCATGCTACTCGCCAAAAAGGCGCTTTGCCGCAATTACAATATAATCTGTACTAAGTTAGGGCATTAAATATCATTAAAGCCTTTCAAACATACAGTGTGGAGTTCTTGTGTGTTTTCATCCATGTGGAAATTAACACTAGAACTCACTAATAAGACAACCATCTATTCTCACAGGACTGATCGTTGCCGCATATTAATTATCCTAAAGTAGGTGGTGGGAGGTGTGTGGTCCACAGTCAGCCTGATTCCTTGGCTCATAGCTGAAGGGTTGGTGAAGCCTGTGTCTTTAACAGGGTTGAGGATTTCTACACACTCGGACGAATTTGGTGTAAAATCTGCAAAAACATATAATCAGATCCAACTCATGGGCTTGAGTTTTGAATACCCCAGTGGAAATACACAAGACCCTAGGGTTTATTACTAATGAAGAAAACTATTTTCTAATTTGGCTACCTCCCTCATCGCACAAGCTCCCTATTAATTGTAAGATGAGGGTACCCTTCGATAGGGATGGGAAAATTAGTAATTATTGTACTCTAAGGAAACACAGAATAGCACTTTCAAACATTGTATTCATGGGTGAATTTTGATCCTGGACATCCATACGATCCTGCAACACCACACGTCACTACATACAGAGCTGTTGCTAATATCCCACACTGAAAATCACTATAGGTTTCCAAGAATGTCAAACACAGTTGGAGGGGGAACATGTCAATATAGTGGAATCCGTTAGAATGGGCCCCTTATGCGTACCAGAAACTATTTGGTCAATATTGATTGGTTATACCCTGCATCCTAACGTAGGACATTTAGCTGCTGTTTAGAATTAAGAGTTTACTAAAGTAATTAATGGTCATCTACATAAGATTTAGACAATACGTACTACAGACAATAATGACTGACATGTTGGTTCATGCTGTTGCCCTGCAGGTACCTGCTTCAATGCGGACATTTGGCCCTCAGACTATTAATGCAGTAATGGCAAAGTGCCCACCAAGTGAAACAAAATTACATTTTGCATCAATCGTAGAGAAAACTAATTTGAGATCTGTCCACATATAACAGTGCCTGTTAAACATAGGATATTGTCTGTGTGTCTTCCTATTGGCATGATCCCACCTATAAAGAATTGTAGTACATGAGCAACAATATTTGCTCGTGAATAAACTACACCGGGTAGCACACTCTCTTTAAAGGTAATAACAATAAATACAGAAAGAACATGGAGCCTCTTGGAGGTTCATTTGGGTAGGAGTTAATTTTGACACAGTCACTTCATTAGCTCATTGTAACGTATCGGGATGAAACTGCATTAGTGGCTTTGTGCGGCAGCTTTTTCTGTGTGAAATCATAATCTGCCTAAACAAAATTCATACATTTATTGATCTGTATGACCCTATGCCTTGCGTGCTAGCCCTTCAAAACTGCAACTAAAGTCTAAAAATAAATCTGAGGGCTCCGTTAAGAAAAAAGCTCTGGAAACTGAGAAAGAGCCGAAAACCATACAGAGAACTAGGATTGCATATATTTCATTTCCGGAATCCAGTAGGTCTTGACCCCAAGAATATATTCAGGTAGGCACACTGGATGGACAAGTAATCTCTCTTGATAGGGTTAAACTGTAGGATTACAAATAGAGGGGGATTTATTGATGTCTTCAAAAGCTTCATTCTTATCTCATTTATCAGATGCATATAACAACACCGGGCTGAGGATGACAGGGCTCCCGTATTTGTAAAGTTTAACATACAAAATGGTTGCCTCGGGTAGGGTTGGGGAGGAGGAGCTAAAAAAGCCTTTGCTTCTGAGGGTTATGAAATAAAAGCAGTCTTTAGCAGCTATACAAGGACCAGCTGTTTAATAAATACCCATATATTTGTATGCACAAGCCTGTGCAAACAGGGTATACAAATATACATGTAGTACGAATTTATCGAAAGTTACTGTATCAAAGTAGATGATCCTTCTGGACAGCGCAGATGGATGGTGTGACAATGGTGAACATGAGTGCGAGGTGATAAATACATCTTTTTTGAGGACTTACTAACATAGGACCCATCCACCAAAGATTCTCCAGCGCTCCTGAGCAACAGCCCACCGTGGTTTGACCCCTGCCAGACTCTATGTCGACACCGGCAGCCTCTGCATTACGACCCTCCTCCCCAACCGTGACCTGCACCGATAAGCTGTTTTCCGACACCAAAGGACAACCCTTCACCCAAATCCCCTGGCCTTGGAGAGCTCAACCGACGGTGTTCCAATGCCCTAGCACATCCCAACTTACCTGTGCAACTGTAGGTTTCCTTTAATCGGCCTCCTGGACTCAGCCTACAACCTTTATCCGACTTTGAGATTTTCTATTAGTTTGCATTGGGCGCCTGACGCTATGTTGGCACTCTGCACCTCGGCCACCCCTGTGTCGCTGGAGGTGTACGTTTGGTGCTGCCTTGTGCCCACCCCGTGCTTACATTAACCCCCTGAGACTGTATTACCAAACCGTGCTCCTTACTTGTAAGCTGCACCACTTTGATTGCCCCCTTTCTCCACTGGATAACAATGGCATCGGATACCAAGTTATACCTCTACACCTGGCCGCCCGAGTGCCGTATGTGGTGCAGTTTTGCCACTTACCTGGCACCGATTCTTTATCCAGAAACGCAATATCGCAAATAGTTTACTTACAAGCATATTGCTGATTGCGTTTCCTCCCATAGGATAACATTGTATTTTTGAAAAAATGCACTGTGTCCACTTTTTACACTGAAAAGCATTGATATTGCAAAATGTATTTATATGCAACAAAGTATATTTGGTTCAATAAAATAAATGTACTAAAAGTATTATGTTTACACAACATTGGTCTCGGACTTATTCATTGAGTGTGTGTATCATTTATTACCTGTGTGTGTACAACAAATGCTTAGCACAGCCCTCTGATAAGGCTAACTGCTCGCCCACACTACCACAAAAGAGAACGTTCATGTTATCTACTTCAGACTCTGTAAAGCCTCTGAGGATACACTATACCTTATTTTGGTATAGTATATACAGAGCCAGCTTCCTACAATAGTCACCCGGGGTCCTAGGAATACTGGGTTGCCCCATTTGTTTTCCCTTCTTTGTAAAAGCTGAATCTCACAGACAAGAGGTAACAAGCATTGGCATAGCTAATAGGTCTCGCCTTTGGGACCTTATAAGTGTTTAGCCATGCAACAGTTGCATAACTAAATACTTATAAGGTCCCAAAAGCGAGACCTATTGGCTATGCAAAGCGGCCGTGCGGCTGTGAAAGTAATCGTGGTAAAGCACGTCGTGCGCGCCCGCGCACATGCACTGTAGCTCTAGGCTGGCCTGGTAGCACTTTTTGGAGCCCTTTCAATAAGTCTCGCCAGGCGAGACCTAAAAATGGAAGTATTTTGCTGCTAGTGCTTGAGGATCTCTGGGGGGAAAAAGATGTATGGGAGTAGGCTTTGAAACAACCTCTTCCATATTGCAGAAAACCAAGGAGGGTGGGATGAAGACTTTGTACCAGATATGATTAATCCTAAGGAAAGAAAAATAGGTTGAGGCTCAGTATTTATTAAAGCCAGAGGCAGGTGTGATATAAAAGCCATTCCGAATCACCTTTAGTCTCAGGGTGTGATATTGCCATGTCACTCTACCATGAGCACTCCACTTTTCCAAGTGTAAAAACAACTCTTAAGGAGAGGAGCGACTCCACCCCCTCCCCCATCCGTGTGGACAGAAAGATGCAGAAGGGGTGTGCGGCAGCAGGAAGCGGCTGGCCCGACGATGCTGGGCCTGCAGTGAGGAGAGACTCTCCCAATTGCCCCTAAAACACAGCACCAGACTGGGTGAGAAGGAGCAGGGAACCGCGACTTTGGTGGCACACAGTGATGCCTGAAACGGACCAGTGGGTCCCCGGCCATCAAACAGCCTACCCGATATCACGATTTGGGGAGATTTGGAGGGGGTTACCAGATGAGGCTACCCGCTTGATGCCCTACAGGAGAAGCACTGAAAGAGCGGCTGAAGGGCCCAGAAAACAGTAGATGCTAAAGTGGCTGGCTGCAATGAGAGGCATACAGTTTGTACCCCGGCTTCACTACCACAGTTGCCTCTCCCCAAGCCTGTGGGGCACTCCTGAACACTGGCCCCAAAGAATTGATACGACCGTCTGGGCCCAGCAATGGCCTAAAGAGGCCATGCGACCAGCGGCAGGAAACCCGAGAGGCCACACGAGAGACTCCTCACATAGGAGAAACCTTGGCAGGCGGTGGTGAGTACCATGGCAACCCTTATTGGGGCCAAACAGTGCGTGGGCATTTTTAATGATAGGGGCAAGGGCGCCCAGACCTCGCAGAAAACCATGCTTGATAAATTTACCCACCCCAGAGACGCAGCAGGGGAAGCAACAATGTGGGGTAGAGACACGAACGACCGAAGGGCAATCTCCCACCAGCGAGGCTCGCACCCTTGGGGAAATCATGGTGGATTTCTTGGAAGAGGTGTTCTGCCATGAAGGGCTAAACAAGATGGTAGTTTCTGAAAATGGAGAACAGTTCATCTCAGATGTCTTCAAAACGTTTGTGGAAAAAACAGTATTACCCATAAGACCGCCACACTTTATCATCATGAAGGAAATGGTAATGTGGAAAGCTTCAACAGACCAGTGAAGGGGGTAATAGAGAAGTCCAAAAGTAACGGTATGGATTAGTAGAATGAATTGAGAAAAACTATTGGGGTGTACAGGATTACCTGGTGTGAAGCAACTGAACATATCCCTTTCGAATTAATTAGATGGAGCTTTCCACGCACCAGGGACAACATGGGAGGGCTGAGAAATACCAAGATAGTTAGTTGGTCTCAGAGCAAAATGAGGGGACATATTCAAGTTGAGCCAAATGAAGTACAAAGAAAGATATGATACCTTACATGGAGTGAAATAAATAAAGCTTAGTGTGGGGGACCTTGTGAAAGTCAAGAAAGGGAGACTTGTATGTAAAAGCTGGAGCAGGTACTCTGCAAGTGACTAAAATTCTATGCAACTCTGCCCAACACAGTGACGGAAAGGTATAGTACGCTAAGAGGTTAGCAATGTTTAAAGTGGGGACACCTGCTTCAGGTAAAGTGAAAGGTGCTCCGCGAGGTGAAGAGTACGATTGGCTGGATGATTTCCGTTCCACACATCCTAAACCATAACCGCCAGGTCAAAACAAATATTCTAGAAAGTGTTAAATGAACAAAAATAAAGTAGCTTGGTTGAAGAAACGTCTACCCCCATTGGGAACCCAGGGGGAACATGGCACGAGCTGGTCTCCCACTGGGCTTTTTTGCGCAAATGGAGCGGGCCTCGATAGATGATTGGCTTAGTTTAGTGAAGGGGCGGGTTTTTAGGTAGGCCATATGTAGGGGTGGTTTGGTGGGAAGGCGCTCACTTTGGCTGCAGTGCTGTTGTGTTGGGGCCCTAGGCCCTCATGCTAGTAATAACTGACGCAGACACATTCTTGGATGGTGGGTTAACTGGCCACGAGCACGTGCGCTCGGCCCTTTTATTAGCCTAGTCACCTGACCCAGTGACGTAGGTGGTGGGTGGGTGTAAAGTGTAGAGCATACACTTATGAACACTAGAACGTGTCCATGCTAGGACACTACATTCCTCCCAATTTTTAATAACAAAAACCCGGAGTCAAATGTCCAACCTAGGGGAGAAAGAAATATATATACAGATGTAACACAGTGACTAAACTTCTGCAGAGTCGCTCACGCTTCAGCAGCCTGGAGTCACAGACGATGTTCTTCCTGTCGCGGACGATCACCAGTTCACTGTGGCACCAGTCATGGGTACTCGATGGAGTTAGTCTGTTTGACGGCTCTGCCTTGAAGTTGCTCTCACAGTCTTTCTTCGCTTTACTTTCTTGGCGGCAAACGCAGTTGTTGAGTTCTTTTTGTTCAGCGCACGATGTTGCCATTTATCTTTTTAGTCCAGTCCTTTTCTTTATCTGTGGCGTGTGTTCTGTTTTGCAGAAAGACGGGTTATTCGCAAGACACCCCTCTCACCAGGGTGCCCCTCTCACAGGTGTTCCCCTGCCACGGGATATCCTTGAGGCCCTCTTCCTCAGGTCTGGCCTGGGCTAAGTGTCCTGTATCGTGTTACTCCCATGCCGATAAGTACGGGTGCGGAGGAGACGGCAGGTCTCACCTCAGATGCCGCAGTCAGACCTGGAGGGTGGCTGTTGGCTCCTGTCTTAAGCACGCGAAGTCTTCATCCTCCTGAGACCTTTGCTGAAGGGCGGCTGATGACCATCTCTCGTCGCGGGGATACTCTCTCTCACCGGCATCCCTGAGGCCTTTGCCCCTGAGTCACCACGGCTGGCATTGACCAGTGTCCGTGTAACCCCAAAGGTGGGTGTTTCGAATGGTCCGGCCTGCTCACCTCTGCAGATCCCAGGTGTGCTGAAAGCATCATCAAACAGATGGTCTTTTCTCCGTGCCACGGGTGTTCTTCAGGACTTGCGCACTGTGTTCTGACGCTTGTCACCTTCCTTGTCTTTGAGGTGTGAGTATCTTGCCACACTCCTCTCCTTGTCCTCTATTCTTTCTCCGTGAGGCTGTCATGTCACTCTGACTTCTTCTCCTTCTTACAGTTGCAACCGTGCCACTCAGATCTTTCTTTCCCCTTTTCCTTTAAGTGGCAGACGTGCCACTCTGATATCATCCTCCTTCTTGTAGTGGCAAACGTGCCACTCAGACATCTTCTTTTCTTGTAGTGGCAAACGTGCCACTCAGACATCTTAGTGGCGGACGTGCCACTCTGGTCTCTTCATCTCTTCGCTTCACGACCTACTCTGGACCGTTTCTGTTCTCCTCTTATCTGGCCAGGCTTCTACATGCAGCGCGCGCACTCTGCACGTGTTCCCCCTGGTCTTGTCCTCGTCCGAGAACACTCTCTTCATCTTCTTCAGCATTCCGAGTTAGGGTCGTGACCTTCTCTTCATCTTCACCTTTTCACCAGTTACTTCGGTTGAAGTTCGTGGGGCCATGCTCATGGTCCGCTTCGGTCTTCTCCCTTTCACCAGTTGCTTTGGTTCTTCTTGAGCTTCTTGGACCACTTGACGGTCCGCGCTGCCGATCACTGGCAGGATATCTTCGGTCTTGCGTCAGACCTCTTTGTGCAACTCCTGGCGAGTCGGCTTCTTTGGTGCGACCATGTGGCAGGTCGGCTGGGCCTTTGTGGTGCGACCGTTCGGCTGGTCGGCTTGACCTTTGTGGGGCGACCGTTTGGCAGGTCGGCTTGGCCTTTGTGGTGCGACCATTTGGCTGGTCGGCTTGACGGGGTGCATCACGTCGTGTGACTACCTTTGTCCGCTGCCTTGTCAGGCGCTGGTGCGTGCTACTCTTCGTACCGTCGTGGTACATCTTCAGTGTAGCGTTGCTCCTAGTATCATGATTACTTGATGTGGTGGCTTCTTGGCGCCACTGGGTGGGGCTCAACATCCTTGCCCGCCAGTGTTGGATCCTTGCTGCGCCCATCCTCTTCAGTGGGTTCCTCTCGTGTAGGCGCTGCAGTGTACTGTCCGCGTCCGGGGTACCTCTGCGCTGAGTCCGTTTGTTCTCTCGAGGGTTCGCTCCACTTGATGCGGCGACAGCGCAGTCCTCGCTGGGGTGGATGTGGCTCGACACCGTTCTTCTTTCTTCCTCCTTGTTGCTGCGGGATGGCGCTGCATCCCTGTGGCACCCTGTCTCTTCACCCTTGCAGTTCTGTCGCATTCCTGCGCTTCTGGCACATTCCTGTGCGCCTCCGTCGCACTCCCGTGCGCTCACCATCGCGCCTCCGTCAGACCTTGCGGTACGTGCCTTGCTGCCTCTTCTCCCTTGCCGTCGGTCTCCTGTAGCTGCTGGACTTCCTTGGCTTGCTGTAGGCTTGTTGGTTTCTTAGTGCTGCAGTACCACCAGTGGCCACTGGGTGGCAGTGTTGCTTTTCTTTGGCTTCAGCAGCAACCTTCTGTACTGCCAGAACTCTATCCCTTGTCTTCCTTTCCACTGCTCCCGGCTTCACTCGTGAGTAGGAGAGCTGGAGGGGAGCTGGAGCCAGGCAGACCAGTGGAGTCCAGATGGGGCTGGAGTTGGAGCAGTGGAGTCCAGGACACGTGGCAGCAGGTAAGTCTGTTCTCTTTTTTTTTTTTGTTGTATTTATTTCTCGTGGAGGCATGAGGGCACAGGCGTTGGCAGAGAGCTGCAGGGGTCAAGGCACTATTCTGTGTGTGCGAGCTGGGGGGGGGAAATGCTCCATTGCCATGCTAGGGCTTCCAGCACCTTTTTGTGACTCCTGGGGGCATGGTGGCAGTCAGTGCCATCGCGCACTCTACTTGAGTTTATTTTCGGCGGCGCTGGCCGCTTGCTGCTCGTGTAGGCGCTGCTGGGGGTCCCGCGAGGTGGGGGACCTACTCGTATGGCCGGCGGCGGCCATTGTTTCATTTGAAAACTGCCCTCCCTGCCCGCGGCAGCTTCCTTCAGTCTTCGCGCGGCAGGGGGGGGGGGGTGGGGGTGCATTTGCTGGGCTCCTCCCGGCTTCGCATTCATGCACTTCTTGCCGCTAGCAGCGCTGGCTGCACACCGGTCCCATTCTGCTTGTGAGGGACACTTGGCACCGCGGGTCAGCTCCGCTTTAAGTCCCAGTTCTCAAGCGGCCTCGGGCCGCACGCCGATTCTTTCCTCCCGCCCCCGCAGCCTCACTCAGCCAGCATGTCGCGCGGGGAGCGGGCGGGGAGACGGGATCACGATGCGGCGTTTGAGGGTGGGCTCCTCTTTTACGCCAGTGCCGCTTATACTGTTCGTCGCAGGTGGGCTCCGCTTTACTTTTAGTTCTCCCACCCCCGCAGCAGGTCCCTTCCCTTCACGGACCATGCGGGGGGGGTTTCGCCAGTGCCACTCGCTTCTCCGCACCGGGGCAGACGGGGTGGGCTCCCGCTTCTGTTCCGCTTCTTTCGTCTCTGCTGGGCGTCGCTCAGCGCGGCTCACCTTTCGGCCGGCGGGCCTTTTCTTCCACGCGGGTGGGCTCCGCGTGGATCGCTGCCACTTGGTGGGTCGCGGCCGATGCGGGTGGGCTCCGCACGGTCCGCACTGCCCCTCCTTCACCGGGCAGGTCGCGGCCGATGCGGGTGGGCTCCGCACGGTCGGCACTTCTCCTTCTGGGCGCTTCTAGGCACCGCGGCAGGTCGGGGTGGGCACCCGACTACCACGCTTCCTCCCTGGGGCACAGCGTCGCCTACCAGTCGTCGTGGCGGTGCGGGGTGGGCACCCGGTCACCGCAGGGCCTGCTGCGGGCTCCGCTCGCCTGGCTGGCTTCTCGGCGCGTGGCGCCTTCACCCGGGGGTGTGCTCACCGGGCAGTCCTCTTTCCCCCTCAGTCATCGATGGTGCGCCGATCGGGGGCTGCACACGCGGGGTAGATTACCCGCCTCGTCGCCATTGTGGTGTTTGGGGCCCTAGGCCCTCATGCTAGTAATAACTGACGCAGACACATTCTTGGATGGTGGGTTAACTGGCCACGAGCACGTGCGCTCGGCCCTTTTATTAGCCTAGTCACCTGACCCAGTGACGTAGGTGGTGGGTGGGTGTAAAGTGTAGAGCATACACTTATGAACACTAGAACGTGTCCATGCTAGGACACTACACAGTGCCCAAAGGGGTAGGAGGACTTTCGCTTAAGTAACTCTCTGTCTGGTACGTCATAGTGGGAATCTTCATTATTTGGTCATTTATTTAATAATGGCTAACAGCGACGCTCTTCGTGACGTAATACGCGTCCTCTGTGAAGCCGAGCATGAGGACTTATTACAACACGGTATCCAGGGTGAGGCGTGGGTGGGCTTTAAACCCCCGAAACGCAAAGCGGCGAAAGGGGTGGCTGTGGCAGTTGCTGCATGCTTATCGGCACAGGCTAGGCCCTCCAATGAGTCGCATTCATCGGCAGCAAGGAAGGCTTTGGTGCGGTCGCACGCCCTGCGTTCCCTCTCAGAGCCAGTCACTGATCATACTGGTCACGTTATTGCTCTGTTAGAGATGACGGGAGCGGAGCGGCTGCCTTCTTCATATGACTCTAAAAGAGGTAGGCCGGCCAATCGTTTGCCATCCAGGGGAGGCGGAGCTGCAAGGGCAAGATTAGCGTTGCCTCTCTCCCGCGGGAGAGGGGGGTTAAAATCCACGGTTTCTTCTGAAATGAGCAGGCAGGCAAGTCTTTCTACCACAGAACAGGATCAGGGAGTGGTGATAGATCGTAATGATTTAGCGAGCGTATCGTTCTCTGACAATACGGAAAACATCACCACTCACAGGAAGCTTTCACACCGATCCTCCTCGCTTGTTGCATATTCCAGTGACAGCGAGGAGGAACATTGTTCAGAGTCTATTAAGTTCCTGCCACATCTATTACTGCAACACCTTTGGGTGGGGTTTATTCAGGGATATTATTTTATGCTGAGAGGTCTGCCTTGGCTAAGGAGATTCATTCTGAAAGGCAGACTTTTTCTGTCACTGTACCTGGTTTTGGTGAGTCATGCCAGGTTTCAAGGTCAGATGACAGTATGTCAATGGATCAGAATGTTAGTTATCCAGTTGAACATGTTGGTGTCCCACTTGTGCATAGTTGTCAGGGCTTTTCGAATTTCTCTCAGTTAGGCGCTGCTAAAGGCAATTCTGTTTCCCAGCCCGTGTCATATTTTGACTCAGTTTTAGGTCCAAAATCTGGTCAGTGGGTTTGGGTCACACATTCAGAATTAGCCTCGTCATCGGTTTCAAGTGGCACGGCATTGCAGAAGGTGGAAAAGAAAATGGGTTTAGCGCCCCCTTCAGGCAAGTGCGGCTTGAAGGCACATTTTTCTGCCTCTACTATAACGGAGTCTGGTGATCAGGGACATCTTAAGGATTTGGGGGGCCCTGGGCCAAACATATTTTGGGGGCCCCTGTTCAGGACACCTTTGAATTTATGATCTAATTTGAGCCCCTGTTTCCCACGCAGTTTCCGCTTCCTCAGCTGTGCTAGCGATCCAGTTTGTATCATAGGCATCAGCCTATATATTCCCAATGCAAACGGAAGCGCGCAGCTGGTAGCTGTAGGATTTAGTGTTTGCTGCCCTGCTACTATGGTTTTTATTACTTTTTAAATTGTATATGTCTGGCTGAATTACTCTGTGCTTTTTAATAATTTCTCCTACCTATGCGCACTTGCACTTTACTTGCTTCTGCTTGCCTACACCTCCTTAGCTGCTTCGATTCGCATCTCGCTTTTCCTCCAGTCCTGGTCCGCCGCGGCTGATACGCCGATTGTGCGGAGGGCTGGGGCTGCTATCGGGCTCCTCACTTATGCCTATGCAGTTTCCGCTTACTCAGCTGCGTTGGCGATCCAGTTTGCATCATAGGCATTAGCCTATATATTCCCGATGCAAACGAACGCGCTAAGTGGACGTGCACAGCGGGCGCGCCGCTGGCGCCGAAGGTAAACCTGTCTGCGCCCGGAGGCGTTCGGCGCTGGCCATGCTGCCCAGTTCCCCTCCGGTGAGTTTCTTCCACTATATTGCAATAGGGAAAAACTGCTTAGCCATAGGCGGCTACCATTATGTCACTGTACAGCCGCTGATCCGAGGTTGGAGGTAGACTTTCGATGCAATAAGTGCAACTGGACTCTCCTCCAGCCCAGGAAACTCGCACCCAATACCCTCCCACGCAACAATAAGTGTAAAAACAATAAGAAAACAGAGGACTTAAAGGCCACCCTTTTAAATTGTCGCTCTATACAAAAGCATGAACCATACATTTATGGCCTACTTTTAGACTAACAGTCTGATCTTTTATTTCTCACTGAGACCTGGCTGTCTGAAGCCTCCAACCCTTCTATCACCTCGGCAACCCCTACAGGTTATAACATTCTTAGGAGGGACCGATCGAATGGGAAGGAGGGAGGTGTTGCCATAATTTACAATAAAAAACTAGACTGCTTAGGCTTCTGCTGTACCTTATCCCCCCATCATAGCATAGCTGGATTTCTGATTTACAGACCTCCCAGTGCTATTGGAAATGTTATTACTACGCTTAATATAGCCACCACCTCCCTGGCCTTAAAATACAACTGCCTCATTCTGGGATATTTCAATATACATATGGACAATGGAAAAGACCCTCAAACAATTTCCTTGTTGGAGGCGCTGCAGGCCTGCAACATGTTTCCATCTGTTTCTTTGGCCACCCATGAGAAGGGCCATACCCTAGACCAAATCGTTCACAACTTTGACATATCAGTAAGCCTACCTCTTCCCATTACCTGGTCTGACCACCTCCTATTAAAATTAGTCATTCCCAACTCTGCCACAGCCACTTGAGCTAACACAGGGCACAGGGTCTCTAATTACGGGACGTTCCATAAAATATCCATCCCTATGTTAGCAGACGACCTCGGTTGTTCCTCACCAGAGCTGTCTGGCTGCCCCGACTCGGACACCCTCTCAATAGATTCATGGCTCCGAACCAATATTGATGCATTGGTACTGGTTGTTTGCTGCTCCTCAAAGAGGTCAGCCCTACCAGCTCCATGGTTTAACGATTCCCTTAGATCTCGCAACAGAAACTGTGGAACAATTGAACGGAAATGGCGTAAATCCTATCTACCTGAGGACAGGAAGGTGTATAAAGACACCTTAAAAGCTCATTACATTCTCGTGAAGCCAGCCAAGAAAAACCTCTTTCAAACCAAGATAGAAAATGCCCAAAATAAGAGTAAGGAAATCTTTAGCATAGTTAAATCCTTTACTGCCCTGAGAGCCGGCACAAAGGAAGGGCCATGCACTGAAGAATGGTCTAAGTAAATAGTTGAATTCTTCCTCAAAAAGATCTCTATGATCCAACAAGCCTTCACTAACATCTCAGAGGAAGAACGGACCTTCTACCTTAGTTCTAATAGCAAATTTCACCTCTTTACTAGCTTTCCCTGAGTTTCAGCTTGAAGAGTCACTGACCCCTCTCCAAAGCATTAAGTCTGGCTCTCCTACTGACCCATGTCCAGGGAATATCTTGAACCTATTAGCCCCCACCATAAACCCCACAGTAAACCAGCTCTTTAATGCTTCTCTCTTCTCAGGCAACATGCAGAAATTATGGAAGAATGCTAAGATTCTTCAACTGATAAAAAAGGCTAACGCCAAACCGACGGACCCTGCCAACTACAGGCCAATCCCCCTTCTTCCGACACTCTCCAGAGTACTAGAGAAGCATGTAAACAAGGCCCTCCAAAAACACATTGAAGATGGGAAGCTCCTTCATGAGTCCCAATCCGGTTTTAGGGCTAACTACAGTATGGAGCCCGCTCTGCTGGAAGTGACTGAATTTCTCAAGGGTAAGCTGGACCAGGGAGGCAAGACTGTTCTGATATTGCTCGATACATCGGCGGCCTTCGATATGGTCCCACATGAGAGGCTCCTGGAGAGACTTACCAACATCGGTCTGGGGGGGAGACCGTCTTAACATGGATGTCATCCTTCTTGGCAAATAGATCTCAGGACATCTGGCTCCCCCCTTTCTCATCCCCAGTTCTGGCCATGAATGTAGGTGTCCCTCAGGGCTCCATTCTCAGTCCTACCCTTTTTAATATATATCTATCCCCCTTGCATTTCTGGTAGAGGAAGAGGGCGCCAAAATTGTTTCCTATGCTGATGACACTCAGCTGATTTTTACGTGTGAAAAAGGAACCGACTTTGACGGGGCAATGATTAGGTCTTGCCTCACATAGGTTTTTAACTGGCTTAAAATCAATCAGCTGAAGTGCAATCCTAACAAAACTGAAGTTGTTTTCTTTGGTAATCCATAAACGCCTGACTGGAGCGCTTGGTGGCCAAAACTTCTGCCGCCCCCGCCCGCTGAAAAGGAGAAAGTCAAAAACGTAGAAATTGTCATAGACAAGACACTCTCTATGTGCTTTCAAATTCCAAATCTAAATGGCACTTGCTTTGGCATACTCTGGATGCTAAAAAAAACTCCTGCCACTGTTACCGCTTGAGAGCAGAAAGATTGTGGTGCAGACTCTGGTGACATCAAAGCTTGACTATGTCAACAGCTTGTACCTCTGTCTTCCCAAATCCCTTATCCAGTGCCTACAAGTGGTACAATACGCGGCGGCCAGAGCCATCTTGAGACCTAAACCCAGATCTAGTATGACCCCTATTCTTAAGTCTCGCCGCATAAAAGAACGGATCGGCTTCAAAGCGATGACCATCTTCTTTAAAGCTTTCCATGGCTTAGGAGCCGGCTACATAAATAAGCACGTTAATCGCTGCACAACAGCTAGACCCCTAAATTCTTCCAATGCCAACCTGGCCATCATGCCTAAAATATGCAGTGCCCGCATTGGAGGCAGATCCCACGGCTTTCTAGGCCCAAAATTGTGGAATAGCCTCCCTGAGTCTGAGACTAACCACAGACCTACTCTCTTTCATGAAAGAACTTAAAAACCTGGCTTTTTGATAACTGATGGGTCTTTTACGCATGTTTTCCTTCCACTGTCATGCGCCAGGACACTCTAGTCTGAGTAGCTGCGCGCTTTATTAAATACACAATTTCATTTCATTAGGTCCCTGACAGTGCAAAGGAACACTCGTCCAAATTCTAAGCGCCTTATTTATGAGGCTTTGCTTCACTTTTATGCCGCTGGTGCGTCACTTTTTGTGATGCACCGGCAGCATGAATTATGTGCAAAGTTACACCCTATTTACAAAGTGACTCATCTAGGCAGATGCTTCACTTAGTAAACCCCTGCACCGCATTATACCTGCGCCAGGCATAATGTATGCAGGGTGGGTGTTGCCCCGCAAAATGCCTCGTAGAAGTGGCGCATTGAAATCTATGAGAACTCAGTGCGCCACTTCTAGGACGCCATTGCGTCAATATCTTACACCTGCCACACAGCAGGCATAAGACTGATGCAGGCCCTCTATTTTCAGACACACCCCAGCAATGCATCACTTTTGCGCATACAGATTCGTCAGAAATACTGACATATCTGTAACTCCTTGCGACATGATGCGTCATATAGTAAATATGACACATCCATCATGTCGCAACGAGGGCGCACTAAGAAGTGACGCATCCCTGTTTTCACACAGCGATGCATCACTTCTCATAAATAAGGCCCTGAATGTGTTTACATCTAATATTAAGGGATAGTTAGGTGTGTTTTCAATATTGTAACACAGCAGCAGCTCACCAATATTACTGCAAATAATCTCTGTGACGCCCTCCCATTTCTTATATGTTAGGCCTTGTTTTGATCTAAAATAAACGTTTTTTATGTATATTGCATGAAACATAAACACAAAATTTCTCTGCAAAATGGCTGTACTAGACTCTCACACATCAGGTACATAAGAAATAAATGAAAGGAAAACAGAATTTAAAGCAAACTATTTAGGAAATATTCAAGATCATTAGGGCAAAACTCTGGAGAATGGAGCTGACTGTCAGGGGGCCCCCTGAAAGGCTGGGGCCCTGGGCCGGAGCCCACTTTGCCCATGCATTAAAACGTCTCTGCTGGTGATACTGGATTTCTGTCAGCGGAGCAGGATATGGCTTCACTACGTGGGACAAAAGCTCAAGCAAGATCACGCGCTGATGTTCTTTTCTCAGCTGCACATTTGAAGCGGATGTCAGCGCATAATTGGAGGTCATATGATGGGAGTGTGGGTGATGGGGAAAAGCCGGGAGTGAGTAATGCTGGGTTGGATATACATGATGACAATCTGGATTATGGGGATGACAGTGATGAATTTTAGGAGGGGGAGTTGAGGGAGGGGGATTGTGCTGATCCATTGACGGTCTTGCATTTAAAATCTGGGGTGCAAAGGGGCTTGTTGGGGACAACAAATGTGTTTAGTATATTACAGAAGTCCAGGGCAGACAGGACGATGAATCGAGATCGGCTGAGCGGCCCTCGACAGCCGGATGATCCTAGGGAATTTCACAAACGTTCATCTCAGTTACCGTCAGGTAAGGCACGGTGGTGGAACACGTGGCATCAGTCTGACCACAAAGAAAATAAAATGCGTTCTATTGGTGTGGGGGAGGGGTTTGTGAGTGCTGATTTGATCTCACAACCTGAAGTGGTATTACAGAATCCAGGTACACAGGTTGAAGATACAGATAGTGGTATGATAGACGCTTCTATCCAGACAAAGAAAGTGGCGGAGGTAGATAATTCTGATAAAGACAAGAAGGAATATGATCAGAATATCCATCTAAAGCCTCCTTATATGGATATTGCGATGCCTTTGGTGTCCCAGCTTTCAGACAGAACAAAAACAGGCCCAGGGTTCCCAAAACCATCGAAATTGGACATCAGCTTTTCTCATATATGCGAGCATATATTGTGAACGGCACCAAGATAGGGCAGTACCTATGTCCAAGTACATGGATATCATTCGTAAGGCCCAAATGCATTTTGGAGGATATGCCTGGTTGAGATATGATGAGGAGTTCAGAGCCAGGTTAAATATATTTCATGACAAGCCATGGGGGGATGTAGATTCTGAACTATGGCTTCAATAGATGTCTTCTACTCACCCACCAGCCACAACACATATGGCAAGAGGTTTGCCGGTCACTTATCAGCCCTTTCAACCTCTTTCCGCACAGGCTGGGGCGGGTTGGTATGGGAGAGGACAACCTTTGGTCTCAGGAGCCTGCTGAAACTTTAATAGGAGATTTTGTAACAGGCAATTTTGTCGGGACAAACATGACTGTTAGCAATGTGGGGGAAAAAATCCGCTCGCTCAATGTTTGGCGGCTGCCAAGTTTGGTGATCAAGGGAGATTCCAGAGGGGGAAAGGTTCATCATTTCAATATACACCAAAGGGCGTATACCCCAATTAGATTTGAGGTTTTACAGCAATGGTTGAGTTCTTATCCGGATGTAGAGGCTGCTGCTAAGCTGTACTGGGGTTTCAGAGAGGGTTTTAAAACTGGATATCAGAGACCTAGGCAGGGGAGATGGTCGGACAATTTAAAATCCGCTAAGGAACTTTCTCAGATAGTGCAGCAGAAACTTGATTCAGAAGTGCGAGCTGGCAGAGTAGCTGGTCCTTTCTTACAGACTCCTTTCAAAATTGTTATCGTTTCACCCTTAGGCGTGGTACCCAAGAAGTCGGTTGGGGAGTATCGCTTGATTCATCACCTATCTTGGCCAGAGGGTCAGTCGATCGATGACTTTATTTCTCCATCAAATGCCAGTGTGTCTTATGCTTCAGTGGATGATGCTTTGAAGTTGGTGAGATCAGTGGGGACTGGGCCTGAATTGGCGAGCGATATTCAATCAGCATTTCGTCTTTTGCCTATACACCTTCTGATTTTGAACTATTGGGTATATTTTTTAATGGCGCTTTCTGTGTGGATAAGGTCCTCTGGGTTGTTCTGTTGCCTGCGCTCTTTATGAGACGTTTAGCACATTTCTACAATGGTGCTTTACTCAATTTAGTGGGCATACCATGGTCTGCCATTATTTGGATGATTTTATGTTCATTGATTCTGGTCATACTAATCAGTGTAGTTTGGCTTTGCAAAATTTTCAACTATTGACACAAGATCTGGGTGTTCCTTTAGCCCCAGAGAAAACTGAAGGTCCCTGCACAAGATTAACCGTTTTAGGTATTGAGATTGATACAATGGATATGATGGCAAGATTGCCTACAGAGAAAGTACAAGAAATTAGGTCTTTTTTGCTAACTGTCATTGATCAGACAAAATTAGAGCTCAGACGGGGGCATGGCTTGGCCGGCCGTAAAATGGCCGCACTTTAAGTGGGCTCTGCCGGCCAAGCGCAAAATCCTGCAGACGACGGTCCTTTTACTAGCCACAACCAGCATACCCCGTCTACTCCTTACCTGCGGTATCATCCGGTGCTGTTCCCGCCTCCCGGAGCCTCTCTAGAGCTGAGATCTGTTGTCTGCCTGTGACGCTGGGCCTACGCCTTGCGGGCTGGTCAGGCCCAGCCCTTCCTACTCCGATACCAGCGGGGCTGCCTAAGGGCTCGCCGCAGCCGAAGTGTCCACCGGGGTTCCTGGTCTGCCTATACCCCGTGAGTGGCTGAGCCGCCGGAGCTCTCTGCGGCAAGGTTGGGGGCTCACGGGCTGAACCACCCAGCCTGGGCCCAAGTTACATCTGGCACCATTGTGTTCTCCCGCTCCTCCCGGTGCCTTCTCTGTCTGCTTTTGGTGCCCGGGCCCAGTGACATGAGCGTTGTGCCCCCAGCGCTTCCCCGCCGCGTCTGTCCCGGGCTGGTGCGTGCTCCCGCCCATACTGCTGCGGCTCTGCGCTGGGATCTCCGCTTCTGCACTCGCCTCTGCGGCCTCCTCCGGTGGCCTGTGACGCCGCGGCCCGACACATCGGAACCTAGGTGACTGGCCTCATTTTGCATTACAGGCCACTTTTTTGGGATATTACAATATATCTGCCCACTCTCTGTCAGAATCTCCCGCCCGATATCCTCCACCCATTTTGCTCGTAAGTCTGCAAGTGAAATCGCAGCTTGCGTACGCACTCCTACATATAACCATTTAATAAGATGGCGTTCCTTCTCCATGTAGTATAGGGCCTTGATCAGTTCATGTGTTGAGGGTTCATTTCTCTGGGGGGCCCAGTGCTTTCTGACATAGTGCGATATCGCGGCGTGTATCAGGTATAAGTGATTTGGTACTCCAGTTTCCCGCACAAAGTTCACATGATCCATTAAGATTCCGTTATTGAATAGTGCCCCTACCGTGTTGACTCCTTCATTCAGCCAGACGCCTATCCTGAGCCTCGTTAATCTACCACTATGAATCGGGATCCCTATTATTGGGATATTTCCTGCAAAAGGAGTGCATTGGGACGTGTAGTGTAACACTGTCTTCCAGCACAGTAGCGCTGTGCGCAGCAGAGGCGGGCGATTCAGGGGGAGTTTGTTCTGCGGTAGTAGCAGTGCGTGCAGAATACCGTGGTTGATATCTCGCATTGTGTAACCAATCTCCTGCAGGTTGCGACCCGCTGTCCAGTAGGACAACCATTGTAGCTGGCTCGCATAATAATATGCCCTATGGTCAGGTACTCCCAGTCCCCCCCTACAGGCCTATAGTTGTAACTTTTTAAGGCTCACTCTTCGCCTTCTGTCACCTCATATAAGGTCTAGAATTATAGTGTCTAGGGTACGGAAGGTGGCAGGAGGTACTATTATCAATACATTGGCAATATAATACAACAGCCAGGGGAGAACCACCATTTTCTACACCGCCACACGGCCCATGGCTGAGATTGGTAGCGTAATCCAGAAGGTGATTTTTGAGCATATCGTCCTGATCGCTCTGGTAAGGTTTCCCTCCAGCAGGTCTGCATGGGACCGGTATATGTGTATGCCGAGATATCTGAAAGTGTGGCGTGCCACCGGGAAAGAATGGGGCCCAAAGCTGATCTCTTCTAGGCGGGCATATTCTCAGAAGAAGAAAGCATTTGACTTTGCTTCGTTAATAGCAAGGCTCGATATGCATTTAAACCTTGAGGAAGTACTAGGGATGTGGTCTAGTACCCCCATGAGGTCAGGTACATATATAATTATGTCATCCGCGTAGGCAAATATCAGATGTGTGGAGTTGCCAATCGGGATCATGAGTTGGGCAGCCTCTACGCGTAGCTTAAGTGCCAGTGGCTCCAGTGCTAGGACGAATAACAGTGGGGACAGGGAGCCTCCCTGACGCGTGCCCCTAAATACCGAATACTCGCGCGACAAGTGCCCACCTGTGCGGACTCTCGGGGTGGAGGCCTCATATAGTCATCGGCAGTACTCCGGGGGTAGGCCAAATTTCTCTATAGCCTTGAACATGTTTTCCTCACGTGAGCATATCGAACGCCTGTCTTAAGCCTAGTGCAACACACCCAGCGTTGGCATAATTTTATAAACCAAGCCTGATCAGGGTGGAGGTGTTATCACCTCAGCCAGAATAGGATGGCTAAGTATCAGCCTATCAGGGCGGAAAGCTTCAAAAGCTTCTACTGCCTTTGATATGTGACCCCGGCTTCCCTAAAGAGGGGAAATGCCAACAACCTGCCCTGGACCCATTTGACTACAGGACAGGTGGGGAAATTAGCAAGTTAAGATGCATGTTCACTATCAGGCTAGTGCACCCCTAAGGTGGCTTAACTGATGTGAACATGAAAACCCAAATTCCACCATCTTGATTTTTGGAGGAATGAGGCTCACTGGGTCAGGGTTATGCCCACTTACCACAGGAAGTGGTCAGCTGCAGCCCGTGTGGGAATTTCAACATGCGACCACATGGGAAAATTAAATAATAAATTTTCCCTCGTGGTTGTATGTAGAAATCCTCCCACACCTGGCCCCACCGCTCTTACCTTCCTGGGCTGTGGCTGGAAGTGGTCATATAGAGGGTGTAGTCACCCTAAAGGTCAGTAGGCCATTGGCTACTACCTGTCACACCCCTTAAAACCCCTAAATTCAGTATTTGGGTGGCACCCCTGACAGGTCAATATGTTTCAAGCCTAACCCATAAGGCTTTTCGTCAGGACCAAAGGAACTGATCCCATGTACCACTCCTAATCTTACTCAATGGTCTTGTTGTATATTCAGTTACAATGTTTCTTGTAAATGAAATACTATTTCATGCACTTATAATACCTACTTGATATGTATTCTCTTATTTAAGACCTACTTGGTGCATACTTTCTGTTAAGACATGAAAGTTCCCCAACAGCCCTGGGGGCGTGGCCAAGATGGCCGCCACGACGGACGCGTCCTGCTAGAGCTCCGGGATCGGGCTTTACCCTCGCCCGTTCTCAGCAAGCCTGGGGGCGCCACATGACTTCCTGAGGCTGTCCGGAGGAGCGGGGAAACCAGCGCTGCAGACCCGGTAGCGGAGCGGCTCCCGGGCGCCGGACCCTTGATGCGGGAGCTGGCCGGGTACGGAGGCGCCGGCCACAAAATGGCGCCCGCCTGGTGCTGCCGCGGTCACTGACGATCGGCGGTCAGGGCATTGGCGTTGACCGATCCTGCTCCCCGGCTGCATATCACGGGAGCAGAGTGCCGGGAGCGGAGGCGGGGCTGCAGAGAACTTCGGGCTCCGGAGGTGCTGGCGGGCTGCCCGTGAGTCCCCCCCCCCCTCCCCCCGAGTGGCAGACATTGCTGGCGACGCGGAGCGCGGACGGCGCTGCTGAGAGGAGTGATCCCCGGGGGGTGCGGAGATTGAAGACGCCGACCAACGAGGACTGCCTTCGCTGTCACCCAGTGCGGCGGAGTGGAGACCAGAGAGGGACCGGGTGACGGCCGTGCTGCGGAGCCTGAGAGACTGGGATTCAGGTGGGCCCGCGCGGCGGCAGTCCGGTGTGACGGCGGCGCTCCCCCCCCCCCCCCCGGGGGGGGGGGTGATACCCATGCGGGGAGGCCTCGGGTGCTGATTGCGGTGGTGCCTGCCTGGCCTTAAGATGGCGGCCAGTGGCGCCCCGGCCTACTGACTTGGAGGGCAGATCGGCGAGGGAGGTGCGCGCCATCTGCTGAGGCCCGAGGGTGCTGCCCGGATCCCGCCCTGACGGCGGCGGAGATACCGAGAGGTGCCTGGACTGCCGGGCCCCACTGACCCGGCGGCGACATTTGGCCCGGGGACACGCGGCGCAGAGCACTGGCCGCAGGAGACAAGGGACTGGTTGCGACGCCGTGGAAGGGGGCCTCCACCGCCCGGGCGATTGATCTGCCCTCCGTGGCCCCGCTTGCCCCACGAGTGACACGGCCCGAAGGTACTAACAGTTGGAGGTAGGCAGAAGCGGAGTGCCGGGGGGTCCGGTACCGGCCGCGGCCACATCTCGCTCGGACACTGCAATCGGCCTGCACCTGCAGCGGCCCTCCGGGTGGGCGCCATGGGCAAGTCCAGGACAGGGCAGTCGGCCCCGGGGACGGCGTCGGGGGTCCAGGCTGGCGCACGTGGAGGGGCCCCGGCAGCGGCTGGATCAAGCGGAGAGCCCTCTTTGTCGATCAAGCTGGATCAGGTCCTGGTGGCGATTGAACAGTCACGACTCTCATTGGAGCAACAATTGGGCACCCTAACCACGGACGTCAGTCTCCTCCGAGATGACCACCGGAAGCTAGCCGATAGGGTTGCAGACAATGCCAAAGCAGTCGCTGACATCCAACCTATGGTGGACACACACCGGGACTCGATGCAAGCTTTGATGAGTCGCATGTCCACCATGGAAGAACGCGTTGATGACTTGGAGGGGCGGTCTCGGCGCTGCAACATCCGAGTCCTTGGACTGCCGGAAGGAATCGAACGGGCCGATGCGGTGGAGTACATCGAGACCTGGACGAAATCGTTCACCCCTGATGACAACCGCACGGCCTACTTCTCGGTTGAGCGGGCGCATCGCGTGTCAGCTCGTCGGCCGCGGCCGGGGGCCCCACCTCGCCCGATGCTGGCCAAGTTCCTCCATTTCAGGGACCGAGATGCGGTACTACGAGCGGCCAGACAGGCGGGCCCACTACGCATCGAGAATAAAACCGTCATGATCTTTCCCGACTACTCCCAGGCGGTTCAACGCCAACGCGCATCCTTTCTGGAGGTGAAACGGCGCCTTCGAGCTGAAAACGTACAGTACTCTCTCCTCTTCCCGGCCCGTCTGAAGATTATCCACGGCGGTGTCACACACTTCTTCACGGCGCCGGAGGAGGCGCACGACTGGGCAGAACAGAACTGTACCGGGGCCCAGAGGGCTGGGCGCCCTGTCGAACAACGAGCAGCTGCGGGAGGACGCAGGAGGCAGCGCTCACGGAAGAGACACCGCCCTGGTACCCCCGGGGGGCCGGCACGCACTCTGGGGTCACCGGACTTGGAGCAGATCGTCCAGGAACGGCGCCAGGCCCTCAAAGCGGCGGCGGGCCTCTGCCCGGCCTCCCCGGCAACGGACTTGGAGCGGGCTCCTCACGTTTTCACGTCAGAAGAAGAGGAGGACAGTGAGGCGACACAGTCCGGGGTGGACTCGGGAGCCCTGCCCTCAGTCACCCCGCGGACGGCGGACGACCTGATATGACTGGCTCCGTGCGGAGGGCCGCACGTCTGCGGCCCGAGGTAATGCTCCCCGCCCCATGCAATTGCAAGCCCGGCGCCTCTGGCGTTATCCCTGCTGCCCGGGGCACTCTCTCCCCCCCTGAAGTGCCCACTTTTTCCCCCACTGGCTAGCCATAGATCCTGCGCATAGCCCGCTTGTAGAGCTCAGGACGGACGCCAGCCGACCCCCCCCTTTCCTAATAGGTTCATGCTCCCCTGCAACATGGGAGTTAGTTTGGACGTGTCGCGCTTGACGATAGGTCCCGTGTGTTGGGGCACGTTCTGTTCGCCTCACCCTTGTTTCCCTTTCCCCTTACACACACCCCTTCTGCACTGTGTCCCTGCCCGCGCGCCGATGAAAGGTCATGCTGCTGCGCTGGATCCGTGGGGGTGGGATGGAGGGATTGGCACTGGGGGGGCCCTTGGGGGTCCCGGGGGACCAGTCCTGAGACGCACGCTAGGCACATGTCCTGATGGCGCAAGCTGGTAGAATAACATTCCTTACACTAAACGTGCGCGGCATGCACACAGCGCGCAAGCGGTACTCCGTCTACGCATACCTCAAACGTCACCAGGCACAGATTGCACTCCTGCAAGAGACACACCTAGCGGCGGGGGAGGTGACAAAGCTGCGCAGGCGTTGGCGGGGGACCCTTTATGCCACGACTTACTCTGCATTCGCGCGTGGTGCCCTCATATGGGTGCGCCCGGGAGTCCCCTTCCAGGAATTGTCACACGTAATAGATCCGGAGGGTCGTTATGTATTGTTGCTTGGCCGGTTAGACGGCCAGACGATTTTGCTGGGCAGTATCTATGGGCCTAATGTCGACCAATCCAAATTCTGGGACGCGCTCTCCCATCCCTTAAGCGCATACACGCAGGCACCATGGCTCCTGGGCGGCGATTATAATTGCGTACAAGACGTGAACCTGGACAGATCTCATCCGCCCCTCCCCTCTTCCCCCGTTGTAACGCAGGCGAAACGGTTTACCACATGGATGCGTCATTGGTCCCTGGCGGATGCTTGGCGGCTTCGGAACCCCACCGCTAAACTTTACTCGTTCCACTCCAGGCCGCATGACCTTAGAGTGCGCCTGGATTGTTTCCTTGGTTCTCCCACCATCCTCCCTGCTGTTCTGGACGCGGATTACCTGGGCAGAACTATCTCCGACCATGACGCCCACACGATCACACTGCAATGGCGCCCGCCGCACCCCCCCGTCCCCGCCTGGCGCCTTCCCAGGGACAGTCTCGAGAACCCGGTCTTCCGGCAAACCTTAGCGGACCACATCAGTCACTATTTTAGGGAAATTACTGGCACTGCCAACACCCGAGCTTCAGAATGGGATGCTTTTAAGGTGGTAATGCGTGGCAATTGTATTCGTCATATTGCAGGGGTCCGGCGGGTTCTGGAGGGGGACATACAGCGGACGGAGGGGGCGCTGGCCGCACTCACCAAGGAGACGGACCCTGCGAGGGCCGCGCCGGCTGTGTTGGCTAATGCTGAGACCGCATACGCCACAGCGCTGGCAAGCATGCGTCGGTTTAACTTCGCGGCGTACGCGGTTAGGGCCCATACGGAGGGCGAGCGGGCGGGCGCTCTGCTGGCGTGGCTCATAAAGCGGGATTCATGCCTCCCGACCATCACGGCCATCCGGGACGTCCAGGGCACCCTGGTGTATTCGCAGGGGCAGATACTCAAGGCCTTCCAGGAGCACTACATGCGCCTGTACGCTAGCCCCCGCCCCTCGGGGTCGGATGCCGCCCCGGCGGCCTTCCTGGATCGTATTCAGCTTCCCCGCATAGACAGGGATACGTGGCTGGACCTCGACCGCCCTCTCAAAGCGGCAGAGATTCGGGGCGCCATGAAGGCGCTAGCCACCCACAAGGCCCCGGGTCTGGATGGCTTCCCCCTGGAATTTTATCAGACGTTTGCGTCCCAGCTGGTCCCCCAGCTGGAATTGCAGTTCCAAGCGGCTCTGGACGTGGGAGTCCTGCCACACTCCATGCGCGAGTCCGTCATAGTATCCCTCCTCAAACCAGATAGAGACCCGCAGCAGCTAGGCTCTTACCGACCCATAACCCTATTGTCGGCGGATTATAAAATCTACGGGAAGGCCCTGGCGGACAGGTATGCCACGATCCTCCCGCGGCTTGTCCACCCCGATCAGAATGGATTTGTGCCTGGCAGGCACACATCTTCGAACATCCGACGGCTGTTTCACGTGCAGGACCAGGTGCGGGAGCGGTTCCCTCGGGCAGCGTGTCTGGTGCTGGACCTCGAAAAAGCGTTCGACACGCTCTCTTGGGCTTACCTGTTTCAGGTCTTGCTCCGAGTGGGCGTCGGACCCCAACTGCTGGCCTACACACGGCTCAGCTACACCTCGCCCAGTTCCAGAGTGCGTATAGGCCCTCTCATCTCGGACTCCTTCCCGATCCGGCGCGGTACTCGACAGGGGTGCCCCCTCTCCCCCCTCCTATTCGCGTTAGCAATGGAGCCGCTGGCGGCCATGCTGCGAGGGGCGAGCGAGGAGTGGGGCATCCCGATCGGCAATTATACCCACGCAGTATCACTGTATGCCGACGACGTACTCGTATACGTCCGGGACATCACGACCGACCTGACCCCAATATCAAGCATCCTGCACGATTTCGCAGAGGCGACGGGCCTTAGGGTGAATTGGGCCAAGTCCACTGTTTATCCCTTGACACCCACCGTGCCCCAGGGTCCGATACGAATCGGAGGCATAGCAGTCTCGTGGAGCCCCCAGGCGGTTCGATATCTCGGCGTTAAACTATATCATATGCCGCAAGATATCTATGAGGGGAATTACCGCACGCTGATGGGTAGTATTCGATCCTTAGTCCATTTCTGGAAGGATCTCCACTTGGCTGTTCCGGGAAAGATAGCCGTTGCGAAGATGATTTTGGTGCCGCGCCTGCTCTATCTCTTCTCCAATCTCCCAGTGGTACCCCCGAGATCCCTGTTCCGGGAATTGGATACCCTGCTCGGGACCCTTATCTGGGGAAACGGCCGCCGGCGGATAGCCCTGGCAAAACTACAGCTACCCCTTGATCAGGGCGGGTTGGCGGCTCCCTCATTCGAGGCGTATTTCCTCGCTGCCCAACTACAATGGGTGTCGCGTTGGACGGCAGGCAGGGCACAAGAGGAGTTGTGCACGGAGACGGGGCGGATCCCGACCCCAGCGGTCCACCGTATGTTGCTGCCGGGTGCAGCGCCGCCGGCATCCCGGCCCCTCCAAGTCATGACGGCGCGTGCCTGCTTGGCGCGTGTTCATCGACTCAGCCGGGGTATTCCCCTGTACTCCCCGCTGTTACCGTTGGTGGGGCTACCTAGGGGTCGGGCGTACTACACGGAGCAAATGATGCGAGTGTGGACGGATTACGCGATCACAGAGGTGGGGATGTTGTTCTCTGGGGAGGGCCTGCAGCCCTTCGAGGCACTGGTCGAGGACTTCGAGCACCCTGGGGGCCAATTCCTGCGACATAGGCAGCTTCTATTAGATTGCCGGAGACAGTGGGGAGGGATTGAAGTGGAGCCCCCTACACACCCGGTCATCCATGCGATGCTGCAGATGGGGCCCGGCCGCCATCTAGTCACGTGGATATATAAAGCGGTGAGGGCCCTGCGGAGCCCTACGTTGGCGACCCTTAGAGAACACTGGGAAGATGACTTTCAAAGGCCTCTGCACGATAGGGAGTGGACAAGGGCTTTGGAGTATACCAAGAAAGTGTCCCGTAACTACTGGTTCAAGAACATCCAGCTACATATCCTGCATAGGGCGTATCTAACCCCAGAAAAGTTGCAGAAATATTTCCCCGACGGGGTATTTGGATGCCCTAGATGCCTGGAGCCTGCTGCTTCGTTCAGGCACATGTTCTGGGACTGTCCGACACTCTACAGTTACTGGCACACGATTCACGCTACCCTAAAAACGGTCACAGGATTCCGGGACATGGACACATGGGAGGCGTGCGCGCTGGGAATTCATGACCGGCATAAGCAGCAGAAAGTGGAGAGGAGGTTTGCCTTCCTCATCTTGATCCTCGCTAAACGATGCATTACCATGCAATGGAAGGCGCCGGGAGGGCCCCCTCTAGCGGCATGGGTGGGGGCTGTCAGGAAGTGGGGTAGAGCGGAGGAAACCACACTCAGAACGGAGGAAGCCCGTGGGATGCGCAAACACCCGATCTCAATGCCCTGGGCCATGTTAATGCACACATTCACGCAGGAGACAGAGGCCGCGGCGCACCCGAGACTGATAGACCCTCTGGGGGCACCCGCAACGCCGGAGTCCATCCCGGGTAGTGCGCAGGCAGGCCGGGCTCCTGGGGTCTCGCAGAGGTTGTCCCCCCGGGCCCCACGACCAGAGCCCTCATAGGCCATTTTGGATGCTCCCGCCCCCCCTGCCCCCCTCCTCACCTCCGCGTGCGCGACTACCCCGGTCCTTTCCCACACGATGGTCCAGCGTATGAGCGCGCAGCTCCCAGTACTCCCGAAAGGCGACACAGTGCACCCTCCCTTTCCCCGGTTTCTCCGCCCCCAGTTAGTTCATGGTTACTTAATGGCTGCACTTCCATAGCCCCTGCGACGCCCCTCACAGGGGGGGTAGTCCTACTGCATGGCACCCCTGCGGAGAGGCGATCATGGCGCGCTCCAGTAGGGTGCACCCAGAGGCTGGCCCGGGCACACATCTGCAGCCCCACTCAGGACAGCGACGAACGGCTTGAGGGGCCAGAAGGCTGCACGATTGTATGGACTGTGCACGGGTGCACTTGAAATGTAAACGTATGTGATAATGCCGATATCGCCTGTGCCCGTGTGTTATACTATCTATAAATGCCATTAAAGAAAGTTTTCAAAAAAAAAAAAAGACATGAAAGTTCCCTAAATAAGGCCCCATGACCTCTGCCCGGGAAGGAAGGGGCGCTTGTAGTCACACAATCGTCAAAGCAGTTCCCTTGCTCGGCATAATCTGCCTTTCCCGTGGCTCCTTCCTTTTTGCAGTCTGGTGGCCCTGGCAAGCGCCCCCACCCCAGGCCAATAAACTAAGCCCTGCCTGGGAGGTGGTCACACCTCACTGCGATAGGAAACCTATTGTTCTTCCTTCTCCTGCTCGAGCTCAGCTCAGCAGCAGGAGGGCAGAATCATGTCTGTGGTCAGCAGCAGCACTAGCTTGCTTGCAGACCCTGAAAGGCTGTTACCAGGAGTACAGGGGGTCCCCCAAGGGCCCCCCAGGTCATGGGATCTTACTTCCAACACTGGAATCTGTGTTGAGGTATGATTGCAAAATGTTTGATACCGAACATGACCAGGTTCGGTACAGCCATTATGCAGTTAGACATCTTGCAATGATTGATGTCCACTATATGTCTTAAAATGGCTGACCGCACTTACAAAGCCTGGGGAATTGACTCAGGGTTTTGTAGGGGTATCCTTCTCATCAGGGGCACCCTCACACTTGTAAGCAAGCACCATGCCCTCCGGACTGAAGAGCCTTCCATAGGGGTGACTTACAGGTTTTATGTGCAGTGACCTCAGATATAAGGAAACTTATATCTGTTGTGAGTGGTGCAAGCACCAACTCACACAGGCTGCTATGGCAGGCCTGTAGTGACAGTTAATGTGGACTTCCATGGGTGGCAGAATACATGCTGCAGCACATGGGAGACCCCTGGTGTACCTAAGCGCTGGGTACGCCAGTACCATATACAGGATACACCAGTAGCCAATTGTATAGGTACCAAAGTACTTACCAGAACCAATTTAGAGGAGAGAGCACAGATGCAGAGGTCGTGATTAGCAGGAACCCAGCAAACTAGGTCAAAAACATACTGACACCAGACAAAAAGTGGGGGGTAACCATGCTACAAAGATCCTACATTTCAACATATTCGATCCACCCAAAGCAGTCGACCTCTAACAGGAACATGATTCCTATCATAAACAAAACCCTAGAAAATCCTCACACCAAAGCAGTTACCTCAGCTTCACACAGTGAGATCCGCAACAGCAGATCTGCAATGAAGCAGAAGCTGGAATTTTCAGATAGCATTACACACTTAAACCTCACTCTCTTAATTCTTATAGAGACCTAGATCAATGACATATCCCATAACACTTGATCTTCTATTTCCTCCAATTTACTCTATCATACGAAAGGACTGAGTACGGAGAGTTGGGGAAGGTATTGAAGCTATCTTCAGAGACTCACTGCAGTGATCTTCCACATTCTAATGCTGCACTATGGATCTACGTGCTCTACACAATCGACCTTTCAGAATCAACACAATCTATCATCCACCATATGATAACACAGCCTTTGTCGAGCAATGTATTGACCTTATTAATGAACAAATAGCACAAAGCAACAAAGTGATACTTTTGGGAGACTTTACTCTTCACTGGAGACCCACAGAAGTGTCTGCAGTTAACCACTTTGACTCCACTCTCTCTGACCACGGTCTGACCCAACATAACCAAATAGCAAAACACACAAAGGTCCCATACTTGACCTCATTATCTACAAAGAAGACCTGCTCCTAGTGGATGCACCGAAACCAGTATACTTGTCCGATCACTTCCTTACTCCTTTCACCTTATGACTGTCATATATTGTGTCATGGGGCCAGAAGTAACTACCTGGTTTCAAGATACTAGGAACTTAGACAAAGGTATTACTCAGCAACACTACCTAGAAAGTACTACCTCCCATTGGCCCCATCACAGATGTCAATAACTTGACCTCCCACAGTTTTGGAGGTCTCTCTGACCAGTTTGATAATGTTGCTACAGTTTAAAGCAAAAAGAAACAACCTAAACCATTGGACCCTTGGTTCAACAAGGCCTTTTATGAGGAAAGGAAAATCTTAAGGATTCTAGAGAAGAAATGGAGACGTTGCACTCCACTACTTGCATCAAATGTCTCAGAAAAGCTAAGTCCCTATACAAAAGACATAACTTTTGTGAAAAATCCAATCACTTTAGATCCTTCCTGGACTCAGCCAAAGAACGACCATAAGCAAGTCTATGAACTGGTCAATACTGCTAACAGCCCTTCTACTTCTACATCCATAAAATTTGATGACGCACCAACACAAGTGGAAGAGTTTCTTCAGTTCTTTGACTCCAAAGTGAAATAGTTTTCATGTCAAGATATTCACCCTCTCCCTCCCCTGATGTGCAAATCCAAAGACATTTGGCAAATATTTAACACCATTATGAAGGAAGACTTACTCAAACCAGTCATGAAAACCCAACCCCTATATGAACCCAATCCCAGGTAACATTGATAAAGACCGTTATATTCACATGTTCCCCTACTTGGTAAAATTGGTAAATCTCTCCCTCAGTCAATTAACATTTCCCAACCGTGTCAAAACTGAACAAGTCACTGCTCTCCTCAAAGAACCCTGTGCCTATACTAATGACGTCAATAACTATAACTACATATTACTTCCCTAGATTCTAGGATACCCTTTTTCCCTCAATCACACTCATAACTACCTTCACCAGCGACTTCTTTGTTTTCAACTTATTTAGTCCTGACAGTACCCTACCATTTCTTGACATTGCCTATTTTATACAAAGTTTGTTTTCTAAAGTTATTTTTGGCTTTTTTTGATTTTCCCCTCTACTACTTGAACCTTGTAAAGTATGCCCTCCCCTCTCTGGGTCCTACTTATATAGTTGATCTTATTGTTATCACAGTGCTGCTCTCTATAAATTTGTAAAGTGCTCTGATACCCGCAATGGTCACGTTTGTGCAATAAAAACTAATCTAAATTAAAAAAACACTATCACCTGATCTTGAACCTGTATTTCCTCGCAAACAATCACTGACAGGTGTGTAGCTCATGCAACACATCAAAGAAAACAATTTGCTAGATGAATACCAATCCTGTTTCTATCAGGGCTACGGCACAGAAACAGCTTTACTACAGGTGGTTGAGGATGCACATCGAATCCTAGCCTCGTGCCTCCTCACTCTTCTTGATGTGTCATCCTTTGACACACTCAACCATCACACGCTCCTAGTCACACTCAAAAATTGTATGGGGGTTAATGACGTAGTCCCTAACTGGGTTGAATAATTTCTCATGGGAAGATCTCACAGGATAAAAATGTATGACTGTCCCTCAACACTAGGCGGTGGAGCAATAGGCATGGGTCTATTCTTGCCCAACACTATTCAACCTGCACATTGAGCTACATAGAGTCTCCTTAAAAAAGCAGGGGTTTTGTATCATCAATATGATGATGACACATAACTATATCTAAAGGTCTCCTTACCAAAGACATCTCACTCTTAGCCATCAGATTAAGCTCTTTTTAAAATGGATGAACTCTCATCACCTAAAACTGAACCTTCCAAAATAGAATTCCTCATCTCTCCATCAAAATTAACACTTCCATTACAATCCTGGATGGTCATACTCAGCATCCTCAACAGTAAACCCACCATCGTTGACAATGTCAAATCCCTAGGAGTCTTCCTAGACAAGAAGCTGAACCTGTAATCTCAAATCAGCACCATGGCCAGAAATGCACCCTATCATATACGTCTTCTCTGGGGAATCTGCTGCTACATTCCAGAGCAAGATCTGACATCTTGAGCTCATTTGTTGGTGCTCTCCCAAATCAACCATGATAACATGCTCTTGACTGGTCTTCATTTAAATCCATCTCACCCCCCTGAAATCGATCCTACACTTGGGAGCAAGCTTCTTCTACAGGGCCAAAACAAATGACCACATCACACATCTCCATCCCCTGGCTGCCAATTGAAGCCAGGGACATAAACAAGACTGCTGGCATCACCCATAAGGCCATACACACATCCACTCCCCATTACCTGGCGGACAAACGCAAGCTTTCCAGGAGGTTCTAGACAATTGCAAAAACTGAAGCATTGCTGCTAGAACCTAGAGATGGGCGAGCTAACAGTTTAACAGGGAGAGCCGAGCAAGAGTAGAGCCAAAGGTCTGTCTCGGATCTTAGAGCATGTGCACTGTTAGTCGGGGATCTCTGGTTGGCCCAAGGTTGCCCTTGTGTCAAGCAGGAACCCTCTCCTCCACGTCAGGGCGCAGGATAACCCCTCGCGAATGACCCTTGCTCACCCTCTAGGTGCGTGGCGTGAGCAGCCAAGGCGATTCCTCAGGCGTTGTTGGTTAAGCACTTACAATCATACACACAGTAAATACATCAATCCCCCCAGAAACGGACACCAGCCTTGGATATGTAGAAAAATAAGCTTCTTTATGTAAAAATAGGTATATATATCTCAGCAGACTTATCACAAGACCAATAACGTTTTCGCTATGCCACCAGGTTATAAAGCAGGCAAATGTTCTTTGTTCGTAGCTTCAAATGGAGACCTTGTAGTCTCTTGCAAATGTTACTTGTGGTTCCAGTACTCACAGCGATCGGCTCCTGCGAACGGGGAAATAAGGCGTTGCGGGCCCCGAGCCCGATACTGGAACTTCCTTAGTGATGTGGAGAGTCGGCACAGGTCGGTGCGACTCTCAGCTTAAGAAGTGTTCTTGGGTCCTCAATCAGCAGGTGTGGGCAAGTAGGCAGGCGCGGCCAGCGACCCTTTAGCATGGCGGTGCAGGAGGGTCTCCACAGCGGGGGCGGCGCGGCCTGAGATGTCCGGGGATAGCGAAGCGGGGTCGCAGGGCACGGTCAGTGCAGCTGGATGACCCGGCGTAGATCACAGTCGTCGGACGGTTTCCGGCGGGAGGGGTGATAGCGCGGTCAGCGCGCTCCAGTAGCAGGCGGTGACAGGGATGCAGGCGGCCGGGCCCGGGGACAGAGAGCGGCTCGGGACGGAGCGGGGCTCTCACGGGTTTGAGGCAGGCAAGCTTCTGAGTGTCACGGCCCTAGGAGGGGCGATGAGGGGCGCAGTCTCTTTCCAGCGGGATGCACACACGGCTCGAATTGGAGGACGAGCAAAAGCACAGAGAACCCACTGGTCCTGGGGTTCAGTTCAGGGGGCAAGCTCAGATCAAGCCCTTGGAGAATGTTCAAGCACAAAGTAGCAAAGTCTTTTCAGTAAGTCTCTTCCTCTCCTTTCTCAGCAAGGCAAGCAGCAGGCCAGCTCCTCCAGCGTCTTCTTCTCCTTCTAGTCGGGCAGAGGTTCTTTGTGGTAAAACAGGATTCTGATTTCTTAGGAGCCAGGCTCCTACTTTTATACCATGATTCTTTTGTTCTTTAGCGCCAGGGGGCCTAGGCCTGGCTCAGTCCAGTTCTGGAGCACTTTGTTATGGTGACTCTGCTCTTTCCTTTCAGCAGCAGGGCAGAGACATCAGCCGCTCCACAGGGGGCGGCGCCGGCTTTGTGGTGGCAGAGCACAGGTCTATTCAAGAGTCAAGGTGTACTCCTCCCACCCATCCAGGTGTCACCTCTCTACCCACCACCTGGCAGCCAACCTGTCTCTGGGGATCCCCCCACCCTGCTCCTTACTGTTGCTAGGCAGAACACACACACACACAGCAGAGGCGGACTGAGATGGTCAGGTCAGTAAATACTAACTTTCTAAAAGTAGTATTTACAAACCCAGGATATTAAAATAAACTTGACTACAAGAAGTATTTTATTATTCTGAGCTCAGGCATACTAAACTTGACATCCTACCATGCTCTCTGAGTCCACTGGGGTCACAGCGTTGGCGTGGTCCCGGCAGCCCATTCTGGCCTATGGAGAGCAGGTAGCCTTCAATAGTGAAGAACGAAAATGGCTGTAATTCACTACTAAGACATGCCACACACATCAGGGCATGTCCTACCTTATGCCTACAATGCACCCTGCCCGTGGGCCTACCAGAGGGGTGGCTAATATGTAGGTAAGGGAAGGTTTAGGGACTGGCAAGTGGGGGCACTTGCGCAGTCAGCGCGACGGTCCCAGACCGCGCACAGGGTCTTCGGTGGCAGACCCTAGACACATTTTACAAAGCCGCTTTCTGTGGGTGGCGCAACCAGCGCTGCAAGCCCACCAGCAGCATTGGCATTCACAAGCCCTGGCACCCCTGGTGCACTTTACTGGGGACTGACAGTGAATCCAATGAACCAATCATGGACATCAATTACAGGTACACTTTACCTAGGGAGCACTTGCACTGCGGCACGGATTAGCCGTGGCGCAGTGCCCTGAGCGGACAACACCAGCAAAACAATCGAGGCACACCATCAAAAAGTGGAAGGGAAACTCACGCCAAGGTGCCAGGTCTAACACGTGTCCCCTCCAGCTGAAATGTGGGGAGAACTACCCTTGCCCAGGGGGTTCCTCGTCACTAAGGCGGAAATACCTGGACAGACCGTCAGCGTTGGCGTGATCTGTACCAGGACGGTGTTCCACCGTAAAGTCCATACCCTGTAGGGAGATGGACCACCTCAACAGCTTCGGGTTCTCACCCCTCATTTGCATCAACCATCTGAGGGGCCTGTGGTCCGTCTGAACCCGGAAGTGAGACCCAAACAAGTAGGGTCTTAGCTTCTTCAGCGCCCAGACCACAGCAAATGCTTCTCGCTCAATTGCACTCCACCTACTTTCCCGTGGAAGTAACCTCCTACTGATGAAGGCTACGGGTTGGTCCCAGCCCTCCTCAGTCATCTGGGAGAGAACAGCCCCTACACCATGCTCTGAAGCGTCTGTCTGTACTAGGAATTCCTTGGAGAAGTCAGGGGCCAAGAGCACGGGCGCCGTGCACATGGCAGTCTTCAGGGTGTCGAAAGCTTTCTGACAGGTGTCAGTCCAAATCACGTTCCTGGGCTGCTTCTTGGAAGTCAGCTCTGTCAAGGGGGCAACAATCGTTCCATAGCCCTTGACAAACCTCCTGTAGTACCCAGTGAGCCCCAGGAAGGCCCTCACTGCGGTCTGCGTCTTGGGGGGTTCCCAAGCCAGGATGGTCTCAATTTTGGGTTGCAAGGGTGCCACCTTGCCACTCCCCACTTGGTGTCCCAAGTACACCACGGACCCCTGCCCGATCTGGCACTTGCTTGCCTTGATCGTGAGGCCTGCTCGGCGCAGAGCCATCAACACTTCCCAGAGGTGGCGCAGGTGTTCGGGCCAGGTGGCACTGAACACTGCGATGTCATCCAGGTAGGCGGCACTGAACGCATCCAGCCCAACCAGTACCTGGTTGACCAACCTCTGAAAGGTGGCAGGGGCATTCTTCATTCCAAATGGCATGACTCGGAACTGGAAGTGCCCATCTGGAGTAGAGAATGCTGACCTCTCTTTGGCCCCATCGGTCAAGGCGATCTGCCAGTACCCAGACGTTAAATCAAACGTGCTGAGGAACCGGGCAGCCCCCAGCCGATCAATGAGCTCATCAGCTCTGGGGATGGGGTGCGCGTCAGTCTTCGTTACTGAATTGAGTCCTCTGTAGTCCACACAGAACCGGAGTTCAGGTGTGGCTCCCGGCGCAGCAGCTTTGGGGACCAAGACCACGGGGCTGGACCAAGGACTGCTGGAGTACTCAACCACCCCTAGCGCAAGCATTTTGGAGACCTCCTCCTTAATGCAAGCTCTGACCCTGTCAGTTACCCTGTAAGCCTTGTGCTTCACAGGTAAGCTGTCTCCTGTGTCCACATCATGGACGCACCAATCTGTGACACCAGGAACCAGGGAGAATCTGTCGGAAAACTGCCCCAGTAAGTGGCGGCAATCTTCCTGTTGTTCGGGCGTCAGGGTGGGTGAGAGGTTAACTCCATCCACTGACCCATCTCTCTCAGAGGCCACTAAGAGGTCAGGAAGAGGCTCGGTCTCCTCTTCTATTCCATCATCCGTGGCCAGCAGCATGCCCACTTCGGTCCTCTCTAAGTGGGGCTTAAGGCGGTTAACATGTAGGACCCTCAAAGGGTTCCTGGGAGACTGCATGTCCACCAAGTAGGTGATAGGACTTTTGCGCTCCACAACCTCAAATGGACCTGTCCACTTATCCTGAAGTGCACAAGGCTCCACTGGGGCCAAGACCCACACCTTTTGTCCAGGTTGAAGCTCTACCAGAGTGGCATTCCGGTCGTACCACCGCTTCATCTCCTCCTGGCTGGCTTCCAGATTTGCCTCAGCAAGTTGCCTGAAACGCCGAGTCTGGTTTCGGAAGGCCAGCATGTAACTATATACATTCTGGGGAGGTTTCCTGGGAGATTGCTCCCAGCCTTCCTTTACCAAACTCAGAGGTCCTCTTACCGGGTGACCATACAGAAGCTCAAAGGGGCTGAATCCTAGAGACTTCTGTGGCACCTCTCGGTAAGCGAAGAGCAGGCATGGCAAGAGGACGTCCCACTTACGCCTCATCGGACCGTCCAGGCCCATGATCATGCCTTTGAGGGTTCGGTTGAATCTCTCAACCAACCCATTTCCTTGGGGGTGGTAAGGAGTGGTGAACTTGTAAGTTACCCCACACTCCTTCCACAGGGATTTCATATATGTGGATATGAAATTGGACCCCCTGTCGCTCACCACCTCTAGAGGGAATCCCACTCGGGAGAAAATTCCCATCAGTGCCCGTCCCACCACGGGGGCCGTCACTGTCCTCAGAGGGATGGCTTCAGGGTACCGGGTGGCATGGTCCACCAAGACCAGGATGAACCTGTTGCCCAGGGCTGTCTTGGGGTCCAGAGGCCCCACAATATCAATACCCACTCGTTGGAATGGCGTACCGACCACAGGGAAAGGTTGCAGAGGAGCCTTGTGCTTCCCTCCGCTCTTACCACTTGCCTGGCAAGTCTGACAGGTTCTGCAGTAGGAATCTGAATTCTTGTGCATTTGGGGCCAGTAAAAGTGGGTGACAAGCCTGTCATAGGTCTTGTCCATCCCCAAATGTCCTGCTAACGGCACATCGTGAGCCAGCCCCAGTAGGAAGGTTCTGAACTTCTGGGGTACCACCAGCACACGGGCTGACCCAGGTTCAGCAGCCTTAGGCTCGGAATACAGGAGGTCACTCTCCCAGTACACGTAGTGTGTTTTGGCCTGAACACCATTGGCCTGGTCTGCAGCCTGTTGCCGCATACCCACGAGAGAAGGGCATTCTTTCTGCTCCCTGCAGAATTCCTCCCTGGAGGGACCTCCTTCTTGCTGCCAATGGGTCAGCTCAGGCAGGTCTCCCAGCTCGGCAATCTGTTCCCCGGTAGGCTCCAGAGCATCCCCCTCAGGGTCTACTTCCTCCTGGGCCATGGGAACTTTGGGGGCCGGTTTCCCGCGCCTCCCGCGCCTTCTCCCTAAGGCCGGTTCCTGGACCTCTCCCTCAGGCTCCAGGACCCTCTCAACACCCCTACTGGCTGCCATGGACCGGGTGGTCACGCACGCCCAGTCGGGTAGACCCACCATCCTCAGATGCGTTGTCTTCTCCACCTTTTCCCAAGGGGAGCTCTCCAGGTCGTTCCCTAGCAGACAGTCTACAGGCATGTCAGTTCTCACAGCGACTTGTAGAGTACCAGAGACCTCCCCCCACTCAAAGGGAACTTGAGCCATTGGACAACGACTCTCTATGTTGTCAGCATTGACAACCCTACAGTAGGCATTGGGTACAATCTGCTCTTGAGACACCAGGTGTTGCCTCACCGAGGTCACGCTGGCTCCTGTATCTCTAAGAGCCTCAACCTTCTTTCCATTGATGGTCACTACTTGCCCATAGTTCTTAGTGTTAGAGGGCAAGTAAGTTTCAGGGACCATCTCACTGTCACCTAGCGAGACTAGGGTCATCTGCCCGGGACCCCCACCCTCCTGGACTGCTACCTCCTCCCCAAAGTTAACACTAGCTACTTGCCGGGGTGGAGCACCAGTGGGTGCGGTCTTACCAAACAGGCGACACTTAGGATCAGAGGCAATGTGACCCGGGTCACCACACCTATAACAATTGAAGGGCCCCTTTGGAACAGGTCTACCTGTCGGGGCCCCGTTCTGCTGCGGGGGTGGGGGAGGCTGAGAACCCTTCTGCTGGTTCCCTTGGGAATTACTTTGGGGGCCTTTTTGGAACCCCTTCTGTTTACCCCTGTCCCCCCCACTCTTCTGCTGGGGACCCTGCCCACCTTTGGCGGAGTCTCCCACTTGACCCTTGTGGACCCTGGTGCTGAGCCAGCGGTCTGCCTCCTCAGCAAGCTTCCTCGGGTTGGACAGCTTGCTATCAATCAGGTGCTGGCGTAGCTCAGGAAAACATTGACTGGACAAGTGCTCCCATGCAATTAAATCAAGCAGCCCTTGATAATCATTCACTTTGCTACCCTTCACCCAACCATCCAGCGCTCTGCAGAAAAAGGTCACATACTCCACATACGTACTCTCAGGGATCTTCTTCGTCTCCCTGAACCGCTGTCTATATAGCTCCGGAGTTAACCCATACCTGTTCATTAAAGCTTCCTTCATATGGGGGTATGAGGCTTGGAGATCTAAGGGTAAATCTAACAGTGTGTCACGCCCTTCAGCAAGGAACCTTCCCCACAACCCCGCTCCCCAGTCTTTCTCAGGGACCCGGTGTGAAGACATGGCCACCTCGTAGGCTCTAAACCACTGCCCTATGTCATCCTTTCTAAAATACTCCTTTACTACATCTTTGGGGATGTACACCTTGGACTCTACCTGCACTGGTGGAGTGCTGCCACCAGAAGGAGCGGTGTCCAAACTTTTCGCCTTCAGCTCCAACTCCTTCAATCTGATATCATGATCCATTTGGCGTTGTTGTGCTTCCAGGGCCAACTTCTGCTTTTCCATTTCCATTTGTCCTGCCAACTTTGCCATCTCCATTGCATGCGCCCTGTCTGCTGCCCTGTCTGCCAGCTCCTCTGGCGACCGGACTCTGCTGGGCTCCTCAAGGTTGTCGGGTGGAACGATGTCCCCCGCATTCCGTGGGTCTCGTGACTCCTTCCAGGCTCTCAACGCCTTGGTGTACTGGGTCTTCCTCTTGAATCCAGCATGGGGGACTCTGAATTTTACACTGTAGCCTTTCAATTGCTCCATCGTGTAGCCTTCCAGTCTCTCCCAATCCACCTCATCTATTCCAGAAATCACAGAGAGTGCTCTCCCAGCGGAGAGTGAGCTAGGCATGGTTGCAGTAACGGCAGATGTCTCAACAAAGTTCAACAAATGAAAACCTGTGGCTGCGTTATTTGGTCTGCTCTCACTATCTGGTGATTAATAATTCACTGTATGCAAATTACAAGTGCAAATCCGAAATCCCACCGCTGCCACCAATGTTAGAGTCGGGGATCTCTGGTTGGCCCAAGGTTGCCCTTGTGTCAAGCAGGAACCCTCTCCTCCACGTCAGGGCGCAGGATAACCCCTCGCGAATGACCCTTGCTCACCCTCTAGGTGCGTGGCGTGAGCAGCCAAGGCGATTCCTCAGGCGTTGTTGGTTAAGCACTTACAATCATACACACAGTAAATACATCAATCCCCCCAGAAACGGACACCAGCCTTGGATATGTAGAAAAATAAGCTTCTTTATGTAAAAATAGGTATATATATCTCAGCAGACTTATCACAAGACCAATAACGTTTTCGCTATGCCACCAGGTTATAAAGCAGGCAAATGTTCTTTGTTCGTAGCTTCAAATGGAGACCTTGTAGTCTCTTGCAAATGTTACTTGTGGTTCCAGTACTCACAGCGATCGGCTCCTGCGAACGGGGAAATAAGGCGTTGCGGGCCCCGAGCCCGATACTGGAACTTCCTTAGTGATGTGGAGAGTCGGCACAGGTCGGTGCGACTCTCAGCTTAAGAAGTGTTCTTGGGTCCTCAATCAGCAGGTGTGGGCAAGTAGGCAGGCGCGGCCAGCGACCCTTTAGCACGGCGGTGCAGGAGGGTCTCCACAGCGGGGGCGGCGCGGCCTGAGATGTCCGGGGATAGCGAAGCGGGGTCGCAGGGCACGGTCAGTGCAGCTGGATGACCCGGCGTAGATCACAGTCGTCGGACGGTTTCCGGCAGGAGGGGTGATAGCGCGGTCAGCGCGCTCCAGTAGCAGGCGGTGACAGGGATGCAGGCGGCCGGGCCCGGGGACAGAGAGCGGCTCGGGACGGAGCGGGGCTCTCACGGGTTTGAGGCAGGCAAGCTTCTGAGTGTCACGGCCCTAGGAGGGGCGATGAGGGGCGCAGTCTCTTTCCAGCGGGATGCACACACGGCTCGAATTGGAGGACGAGCAAAAGCACAGAGAACCCACTGGTCCTGGGGTTCAGTTCAGGGGGCAAGCTCAGATCAAGCCCTTGGAGAATGTTCAAGCACAAAGTAGCAAAGTCTTTTCAGTAAGTCTCTTCCTCTCCTTTCTCAGCAAGGCAAGCAGCAGGCCAGCTCCTCCAGCGTCTTCTTCTCCTTCTAGTCGGGCAGAGGTTCTTTGTGGTAAAACAGGATTCTGATTTCTTAGGAGCCAGGCTCCTACTTTTATACCATGATTCTTTTGTTCTTTAGCGCCAGGGGGCCTAGGCCTGGCTCAGTCCAGTTCTGGAGCACTTTGTTATGGTGACTCTGCTCTTTCCTTTCAGCAGCAGGGCAGAGACATCAGCCGCTCCACAGGGGGCGGCGCCGGCTTTGTGGTGGCAGAGCACAGGTCTATTCAAGAGTCAAGGTGTACTCCTCCCACCCATCCAGGTGTCACCTCTCTACCCACCACCTGGCAGCCAACCTGTCTCTGGGGATCCCCCCACCCTGCTCCTTACTGTTGCTAGGCAGAACACACACACACACAGCAGAGGCGGACTGAGATGGTCAGGTCAGTAAATACTAACTTTCTAAAAGTAGTATTTACAAACCCAGGATATTAAAATAAACTTGACTACAAGAAGTATTTTATTATTCTGAGCTCAGGCCTACTAAACTTGACATCCTACCATGCTCTCTGAGTCCACTGGGGTCACAGCGTTGGCGTGGTCCCGGCAGCCCATTCTGGCCTATGGAGAGCAGGTAGCCTTCAATAGTGAAGAACGAAAATGGCTGTAATTCACTACTAAGACATGCCACACACATCAGGGCATGTCCTACCTTATGCCTACAATGCACCCTGCCCGTGGGCCTACCAGAGGGGTGGCTAATATGTAGGTAAGGGAAGGTTTAGGGACTGGCAAGTGGGGGCACTTGCGCAGTCAGCGCGACGGTCCCAGACCGCGCACAGGGTCTGCGGTGGCAGACCCTAGACACATTTTACAAAGCCGCTTTCTGTGGGTGGCGCAACCAGCGCTGCAAGCCCACCAGCAGCATTGGCATTCACAAGCCCTGGCACCCCTGGTGCACTTTACTGGGGACTGACAGTGAATCCAATGAACCAATCATGGACATCAATTACAGGTACACTTTACCTAGGGAGCACTTGCACTGCGGCACGGATTAGCCGTGGCGCAGTGCCCTGAGCGGACAACACCAGCAAAACAATCGAGGCACACCATCAAAAAGTGGAAGGGAAACTCACGCCAAGGTGCCAGGTCTAACACGTGTCCCCTCCAGCTGAAATGTGGGGAGAACTACCCTTGCCCAGGGGGTTCCTCGTCACTAAGGCGGAAATACCTGGACAGACCGTCAGCGTTGGCGTGATCTGTACCAGGACGGTGTTCCACCGTAAAGTCCATACCCTGTAGGGAGATGGACCACCTCAACAGCTTCGGGTTCTCACCCCTCATTTGCATCAACCATCTGAGGGGCCTGTGGTCCGTCTGAACCCGGAAGTGAGACCCAAACAAGTAGGGTCTTAGCTTCTTCAGCGCCCAGACCACAGCAAATGCTTCTCGCTCAATTGCACTCCACCTACTTTCCCGTGGAAGTAACCTCCTACTGATGAAGGCTACGGGTTGGTCCCAGCCCTCCTCAGTCATCTGGGAGAGAACAGCCCCTACACCATGCTCTGAAGCGTCTGTCTGTACTAGGAATTCCTTGGAGAAGTCAGGGGCCAAGAGCACGGGCGCCGTGCACATGGCAGTCTTCAGGGTGTCGAAAGCTTTCTGACAGGTGTCAGTCCAAATCACGTTCCTGGGCTGCTTCTTGGAAGTCAGCTCTGTCAAGGGGGCAACAATCGTTCCATAGCCCTTGACAAACCTCCTGTAGTACCCAGTGAGCCCCAGGAAGGCCCTCACTGCGGTCTGCGTCTTGGGGGGTTCCCAAGCCAGGATGGTCTCAATTTTGGGTTGCAAGGGTGCCACCTTGCCACTCCCCACTTGGTGTCCCAAGTACACCACGGACCCCTGCCCGATCTGGCACTTGCTTGCCTTGATCGTGAGGCCTGCTCGGCGCAGAGCCATCAACACTTCCCAGAGGTGGCGCAGGTGTTCGGGCCAGGTGGCACTGAACACTGCGATGTCATCCAGGTAGGCGGCACTGAACGCATCCAGCCCAACCAGTACCTGGTTGACCAACCTCTGAAAGGTGGCAGGGGCATTCTTCATTCCAAATGGCATGACTCGGAACTGGAAGTGCCCATCTGGAGTAGAGAATGCTGACCTCTCTTTGGCCCCATCGGTCAAGGCGATCTGCCAGTACCCAGACGTTAAATCAAACGTGCTGAGGAACCGGGCAGCCCCCAGCCGATCAATGAGCTCATCAGCTCTGGGGATGGGGTGCGCGTCAGTCTTCGTTACTGAATTGAGTCCTCTGTAGTCCACACAGAACCGGAGTTCAGGTGTGGCTCCCGGCGCAGCAGCTTTGGGGACCAAGACCACGGGGCTGGACCAAGGACTGCTGGAGGACTCAACCACCCCTAGCGCAAGCATTTTGGAGACCTCCTCCTTAATGCAAGCTCTGACCCTGTCAGTTACCCTGTAAGCCTTGTGCTTCACAGGTAAGCTGTCTCCTGTGTCCACATCATGGACGCACCAATCTGTGACACCAGGAACCAGGGAGAATCTGTCGGAAAACTGCCCCAGTAAGTGGCGGCAATCTTCCTGTTGTTCGGGCGTCAGGGTGGGTGAGAGGTTAACTCCATCCACTGACCCATCTCTCTCAGAGGCCACTAAGAGGTCAGGAAGAGGCTCGGTCTCCTCTTCTATTCCATCATCAGTGGCCAGCAGCATGCCCACTTCGGTCCTCTCTAAGTGGGGCTTAAGGCGGTTAACATGTAGGACCCTCAAAGGGTTCCTGGGAGACTGCATGTCCACCAAGTAGGTGATAGGACTTTTGCGCTCCACAACCTCAAATTGACCTGTCCACTTATCCTGAAGTGCACAAGGCTCCACTGGGGCCAAGACCCACACCTTTTGTCCAGGTTGAAGCTCTACCAGAGTGGCATTCCGGTCGTACCACCGCTTCATCTCCTCCTGGCTGGCTTCCAGATTTGCCTCAGCAAGTTGCCTGAAACGCCGAGTCTGGTTTCGGAAGGCCAGCATGTAACTATATACATTCTGGGGAGGTTTCCTGGGAGATTGCTCCCAGCCTTCCTTTACCAAACTCAGAGGTCCTCTTACCGGGTGACCATACAGAAGCTCAAAGGGGCTGAATCCTAGAGACTTCTGTGGCACCTCTCGGTAAGCGAAGAGCAGGCATGGCAAGAGGACGTCCCACTTACGCCTCATCGGACCGTCCAGGCCCATGATCATGCCTTTGAGGGTTCGGTTGAATCTCTCAACCAACCCATTTCCTTGGGGGTGGTAAGGAGTGGTGAACTTGTAAGTTACCCCACACTCCTTCCACAGGGATTTCATATATGTGGATATGAAATTGGTCCCCCTGTCGCTCACCACCTCTAGAGGGAATCCCACTCGGGAGAAAATTCCCATCAGTGCCCGTCCCACCACGGGGGCCGTCACTGTCCTCAGAGGGATGGCTTCAGGGTACCGGGTGGCATGGTCCACCAAGACCAGGATGAACCTGTTGCCCAGGGCTGTCTTGGGGTCCAGAGGCCCCACAATATCAATACCCACTCGTTGGAATGGCGTACCGACCACAGGGAAAGGTTGCAGAGGAGCCTTGTGCTTCCCTCCGCTCTTACCACTTGCCTGGCAAGTCTGACAGGTTCTGCAGTAGGAATCTGAATTCTTGTGCATTTGGGGCCAGTAAAAGTGGGTGACAAGCCTGTCATAGGTCTTGTCCATCCCCAAATGTCCTGCTAACGGCACATCGTGAGCCAGCCCCAGTAGGAAGGTTCTGAACTTCTGGGGTACCACCAGCACACGGGCTGACCCAGGTTCAGCAGCCTTAGGCTCGGAATACAGGAGGTCACTCTCCCAGTACACGTAGTGTGTTTTGGCCTGAACACCATTGGCCTGGTCTGCAGCCTGTTGCCGCATACCCACGAGAGAAGGGCATTCTTTCTGCTCCCTGCAGAATTCCTCCCTGGAGGGACCTCCTTCTTGCTGCCAATGGGTCAGCTCAGGCAGGTCTCCCAGCTCGGCAATCTGTTCCCCGGTAGGCTCCAGAGCATCCCCCTCAGGGTCTACTTCCTCCTGGGCCATGGGAACTTTGGGGGCCGGTTTCCCGCGCCTCCCGCGCCTTCTCCCTAAGGCCGGTTCCTGGACCTCTCCCTCAGGCTCCAGGACCCTCTCAACACCCCTACTGGCTGCCATGGACCGGGTGGTCACGCACGCCCAGTCGGGTAGACCCACCATCCTCAGATGCGTTGTCTTCTCCACCTTTTCCCAAGGGGAGCTCTCCAGGTCGTTCCCTAGCAGACAGTCTACAGGCATGTCAGTTCTCACAGCGACTTGTAGAGTACCAGAGACCTCCCCCCACTCAAAGGGAACTTGAGCCATTGGACAACGACTCTCTATGTTGTCAGCATTGACAACCCTACAGTAGGCATTGGGTACAATCTGCTCTTGAGACACCAGGTGTTGCCTCACCGAGGTCACGCTGGCTCCTGTATCTCTAAGAGCCTCAACCTTCTTTCCATTGATGGTCACTACTTGCCCATAGTTCTTAGTGTTAGAGGGCAAGTAAGTTTCAGGGACCATCTCACTGTCACCTAGCGAGACTAGGGTCATCTGCCCGGGACCCCCACCCTCCTGGACTGCTACCTCCTCCCCAAAGTTAACACTAGCTACTTGCCGGGGTGGAGCACCAGTGGGTGCGGTCTTACCAAACAGGCGACACTTAGGATCAGAGGCAATGTGACCCGGGTCACCACACCTATAACAATTGAAGGGCCCCTTTGGAACAGGTCTACCTGTCGGGGCCCCGTTCTGCTGCGGGGGTGGGGGAGGCTGAGAACCCTTCTGCTGGTTCCCTTGGGAATTACTTTGGGGGCCTTTTTGGAACCCCTTCTGTTTACCCCTGTCCCCCCCACTCTTCTGCTGGGGACCCTGCCCACCTTTGGCGGAGTCTCCCACTTGACCCTTGTGGACCCTGGTGCTGAGCCAGCGGTCTGCCTCCTCAGCAAGCTTCCTCGGGTTGGACAGCTTGCTATCAATCAGGTGCTGGCGTAGCTCAGGAAAACATTGACTGGACAAGTGCTCCCATGCAATTAAATCAAGCAGCCCTTGATAATCATTCACTTTGCTACCCTTCACCCAACCATCCAGCGCTCTGCAGAAAAAGGTCACATACTCCACATACGTACTCTCAGGGATCTTCTTCGTCTCCCTGAACCGCTGTCTATATAGCTCCGGAGTTAACCCATACCTGTTCATTAAAGATTCCTTCATATGGGGGTATGAGGCTTGGAGATCTAAGGGTAAATCTAACAGTGTGTCACGCCCTTCAGCAAGGAACCTTCCCCACAACCCCGCTCCCCAGTCTTTCTCAGGGACCCGGTGTGAAGACATGGCCACCTCGTAGGCTCTAAACCACTGCCCTATGTCATCCTTTCTAAAATACTCCTTTACTACATCTTTGGGGATGTACACCTTGGACTCTACCTGCACTGGTGGAGTGCTGCCACCAGAAGGAGCGGTGTCCAAACTTTTCGCCTTCAGCTCCAACTCCTTCAATCTGATATCATGATCCATTTGGCGTTGTTGTGCTTCCAGGGCCAACTTCTGCTTTTCCATTTCCATTTGTCCTGCCAACTTTGCCATCTCCATTGCATGCGCCCTGTCTGCTGCCCTGTCTGCCAGCTCCTCTGGCGACCGGACTCTGCTGGGCTCCTCAAGGTTGTCGGGTGGAACGATGTCCCCCGCATTCCGTGGGTCTCGTGACTCCTTCCAGGCTCTCAACGCCTTGGTGTACTGGGTCTTCCTCTTGAATCCAGCATGGGGGACTCTGAATTTTACACTGTAGCCTTTCAATTGCTCCATCGTGTAGCCTTCCAGTCTCTCCCAATCCACCTCATCTATTCCAGAAATCACAGAGAGTGCTCTCCCAGCGGAGAGTGAGCTAGGCATGGTTGCAGTAACGGCAGATGTCTCAACAAAGTTCAACAAATGAAAACCTGTGGCTGCGTTATTTGGTCTGCTCTCACTATCTGGTGATTAATAATTCACTGTATGCAAATTACAAGTGCAAATCCGAAATCCCACCGCTGCCACCAATGTTAGAGTCGGGGATCTCTGGTTGGCCCAAGGTTGCCCTTGTGTCAAGCAGGAACCCTCTCCTCCACGTCAGGGCGCAGGATAACCCCTCGCGAATGACCCTTGCTCACCCTCTAGGTGCGTGGCGTGAGCAGCCAAGGCGATTCCTCAGGCGTTGTTGGTTAAGCACTTACAATCATACACACAGTAAATACATCAATCCCCCCAGAAACGGACACCAGCCTTGGATATGTAGAAAAATAAGCTTCTTTATGTAAAAATAGGTATATATATCTCAGCAGACTTATCACAAGATCAATAACGTTTTCGCTATGCCACCAGGTTATAAAGCAGGCAAATGTTCTTTGTTCGTAGCTTCAAATGGAGACCTTGTAGTCTCTTGCAAATGTTACTTGTGGTTCCAGTACTCACAGCGATCGGCTCCTGCGAACGGGGAAATAAGGCGTTGCGGGCCCCGAGCCCGATACTGGAACTTCCTTAGTGATGTGGAGAGTCGGCACAGGTCGGTGCGACTCTCAGCTTAAGAAGTGTTCTTGGGTCCTCAATCAGCAGGTGTGGGCAAGTAGGCAGGCGCGGCCAGCGACCCTTTAGCACGGCGGTGCAGGAGGGTCTCCACAGCGGGGGCGGCGCGGCCTGAGATGTCCGGGGATAGCGAAGCGGGGTCGCAGGGCACGGTCAGTGCAGCTGGATGACCCGGCGTAGATCACAGTCGTCGGACGGTTTCCGGCGGGAGGGGTGATAGCGCGGTCAGCGCGCTCCAGTAGCAGGCGGTGACAGGGATGCAGGCGGCCGGGCCCGGGGACAGAGAGCGGCTCGGGACGGAGCGGGGCTCTCACGGGTTTGAGGCAGGCAAGCTTCTGAGTGTCACGGCCCTAGGAGGGGCGATGAGGGGCGCAGTCTCTTTCCAGCGGGATGCACACACGGCTCGAATTGGAGGACGAGCAAAAGCACAGAGAACCCACTGGTCCTGGGGTTCAGTTCAGGGGGCAAGCTCAGATCAAGCCCTTGGAGAATGTTCAAGCACAAAGTAGCAAAGTCTTTTCAGTAAGTCTCTTCCTCTCCTTTCTCAGCAAGGCAAGCAGCAGGCCAGCTCCTCCAGCGTCTTCTTCTCCTTCTAGTCGGGCAGAGGTTCTTTGTGGTAAAACAGGATTCTGATTTCTTAGGAGCCAGGCTCCTACTTTTATACCATGATTCTTTTGTTCTTTAGCGCCAGGGGGCCTAGGCCTGGCTCAGTCCAGTTCTGGAGCACTTTGTTATGGTGACTCTGCTCTTTCCTTTCAGCAGCAGGGCAGAGACATCAGCCGCTCCACAGGGGGCGGCGCCGGCTTTGTGGTGGCAGAGCACAGGTCTATTCAAGAGTCAAGGTGTACTCCTCCCACCCATCCAGGTGTCACCTCTCTACCCACCACCTGGCAGCCAACCTGTCTCTGGGGATCCCCCCACCCTGCTCCTTACTGTTGCTAGGCAGAACACACACACACACAGCAGAGGCGGACTGAGATGGTCAGGTCAGTAAATACTAACTTTCTAAAAGTAGTATTTACAAACCCAGGATATTAAAATAAACTTGACTACAAGAAGTATTTTATTATTCTGAGCTCAGGCATACTAAACTTGACATCCTACCATGCTCTCTGAGTCCACTGGGGTCACAGCGTTGGCGTGGTCCCGGCAGCCCATTCTGGCCTATGGAGAGCAGGTAGCCTTCAATAGTGAAGAACGAAAATGGCTGTAATTCACTACTAAGACATGCCACACACATCAGGGCATGTCCTACCTTATGCCTACAATGCACCCTGCCCGTGGGCCTACCAGAGGGGTGGCTAATATGTAGGTAAGGGAAGGTTTAGGGACTGGCAAGTGGGGGCACTTGCGCAGTCAGCGCGACGGTCCCAGACCGCGCACAGGGTCTGCGGTGGCAGACCCTAGACACATTTTACAAAGCCGCTTTCTGTGGGTGGCGCAACCAGCGCTGCAAGCCCACCAGCAGCATTGGCATTCACAAGCCCTGGCACCCCTGGTGCACTTTACTGGGGACTGACAGTGAATCCAATGAACCAATCATGGACATCAATTACAGGTACACTTTACCTAGGGAGCACTTGCACTGCGGCACGGATTAGCCGTGGCGCAGTGCCCTGAGCGGACAACACCAGCAAAACAATCGAGGCACACCATCAAAAAGTGGAAGGGAAACTCACGCCAAGGTGCCAGGTCTAACATGCACGATATGAGCCCTGAAAATATTTGCTATGTAAATCATACAACAAACTCGGGCACTTTATAGACTTTATAGCATTGCACTGAGAATTACTTATTACAAGTGATAGCTTTGTACAACTGGTAGTCTGAACTCACATATTTGAAAGTGCTTTTATACACGATAATTTAAAAAACGTTTTAGTGAAATAAAATATTTACCTAAGATCAAACTATTTAAGCGTGGAAGCGGGGATTTAACCAGGTTTTTTGGTTTCACTTTTAACAAACTTACCAGAAAATGGATAGTTATGTGTCTTTCTTTATCATAAGGCTTCTGTGACAACGGATCACCAAGGCCACTCTAGCAGACGTGATTAAAACAACAATCTCTCGTGTCATCTTTTACTGAAGCTGTAGTCAGTCAGTGCAGCCCTAGTTTCTTTAGCATTACCCCAGTCCATGCTGCCCACTGCACAGACTCCCCAGCATCAGTCGCTACCGAGGGGAGACAGTAGTTGTTTCTAGTCTTATCAGGAGTGAATATCATACCATTTTCTAGGGCCACTCGGAGCATCTATTGCAGTCTCCAATGTTATGATTCATTAATATGCAGACTATATACAATTGTTCTTAAAAACTTATAAGAAAGACCTCAAAATATTACAATCCTGCCACACGACAATTTAGATGTCGGACAATCTACAAATGCTAAACTCACAGAAAAAGAAATCTGTCCTCTTCTTTCCAAAACATCAAAAATATTTGACCAAATGGAGTAGCGTCTCATGAATCTTGAAACCAGTGACAAGCTAGCATTCATCTGAGACAATACTTATCTCTTTCCTCAAATATAAACTCACCAATGCGGCAAACTCTTTCCTCGGTCCCTAAATGAAAATCAAAAAATGTCTATCCTGAAGCAAACCGAGTCTGACTTTACTGCTGTTGCCAGTTTACGACAGGAGTCGAGAGATGACTTGCTGACAGGCATACCCCGATTACCCATTTACAGCATTTCACTTAACTGTCCAACTGGCCTCTTCAATTTACATACCCAACTTGGAAACCAAGGATCTAAATGGAAATATTCTGCATAGCATAAAAAGCCACCCATATGAAAAAAACCTACATGGCAACCTTCTGCCTCAGGAGACAAATAAACAAGGATTTACAATGCAATAGGTCTCACAATTGTGAGTTTTCGAGTAATTGGCATTGTAAATGGCAATGCCTTTAATAATATTAAAAGGCATTGTTATTTAAAATACCAATAGTTCAAAGTTTTGCAAAAGCAATACGTTTTGTATTGCAGAGTGTGGTATTCGTGAAGCGGGCGGCGCGCTCATTAGTAAAGTTTAAAAAAAAATTTTAAAGAAAGAAACCGAGTGCGGAGTCCCTGAAGCGGGCGCCGCACTCAACATCAAATCTTCAAAAATAACATTTTGACTGAGCGCAGTGTCCCTAAAGTGGGCGCCACGCTCAGCATGCAAATACAAAAAAAAACAGCCGCCATTGTCCGCCATCAGTGTCAATAAACAAAATTGTGCACACCCACTTATAATGCAGACTGTGTAACAAGCCAAGTAAAAGGTCCAGTCGTTATGGGCGGCAACAAATACAGACAAGGCGGTACCAAGGAGGGACTAACAAGCCTACTTATGAATCAGAAGCCAGCATTTTTTTTTAAATATAATTTTTCATTAGAAATAAAGCACAGAATCATCAGTACGATATCACATTCAAGTGCGGTTGACGTATACCGTAGTGTCACATTATACATAATTTACAAGTATTCGAAAATTTGGAGGTACTACTGTCACAATGTCCTCTCATTACCATACCTTCTGCCAGGAAGGCTTAGGTCTCCCCACAGGTGCCGTTCAATATTCAGAAATGACAAACAGTTAAAGATTTAGCAGATCCCTGTTTCGATTGTTCCTCATCGCCATATCCTCTGATGGAGAAGTACAGATTTTCCTTCTGTAAGTGTTCCACCCACCCCATTTCCTGCCCCATTTTTTAGGGCAGCCACGCTGCTTGTAGACCTATTTTTCTGCAATCATGCAACGATCCATTTCAGCCACCTACCCCACCGTTGGTGGCTGTGTGATGGATCCCCAGTGCATTGCGATAGCTCGCTTCACCAGTAATATCCCAGTGCCACCCACTGTTACTCTAAATTTGTCAGGTCGGTGGCCTCCCATATATTCAGAATCTCCATTTGCAGTGACAGCTGAAGGGGTTTACTCAGTGTGTCTCATTTTATTAGTGGCACCGTCCTATTGGGGATGTATGACGAGACAGTCCCATAGGACGTGGTAAAAGGTACTGTTTTGGCCACACCCTCTAAGGCATTGCGCATCTTTTCGGTTTCCTATTTTGGCCAGAAGTACCCCAGAGAGATAGGATCTGTGAAGTATTTTCAGTTGTATGAGGCAAAAACTATGGTTTATTGAAGTCTCCCATGGGGACATTAATGCAGTTTGCCACTCTCCGTCGTCTAGAGGCCCTAAGTCTGTTTGCCAGCACTCTCGAAGAGCTTGGAAAGAGTCAGGCAAATTATTACAGAGTTTGCGGTAAGTACAGGAAACAGCCCCTTTCAAGAGCGGTTCCGAGAGCAGTCAGTCCTCCAGGGGGGAGGATTCCGACAAGGAAGACAAGTCCGGAACACTTGTGAGAAGGGCATGTCTGATCTGTAGATATTGGAAGATCTCACCTGGTGCTAGGTCATACTTAGTCTGTAGGTCTTTAAATGTGAGGAGCTTTCCCTTACCGATCAAGTCCCCTATGTTGACTATGCCAATGGTGTCCCATTTATCGAACCCTGTATGATTACAAAGCGATCCCAACCTTTGAGAAGACCACAGCGGTGTAGCTTTTGTGAACTTGTTCACCCATCCCAGGTGCCTAGTAGCCTTATGCCAGATGGCAACTGTTTGTGACATGGGTCCCAAATAGCGATCTCTTCGAACCGTACTGTAGAGAGCACCCAGATAGCCCTCCTGCCCTGTTTGGTATTGTTCTAGGTGGAATGCCGGGTCCGACGGAGACCCATGATTCCAGTGGTTAACAGCCACCAGTTGCGAGGCTCAATAGTAAAGGTGTAGATCTGGAAGGGCAATCCCTCCGTCGTACCACCACTTTGTTAGCTTCCGGAGGGCGATGCGAGGCGCTCTTCCGTCCCATAGTAGTGTACGGAGTTCTCCTTCAATAGTGGTAAAAAACTTGTCAGCGAGTGGGAATGGGCAGTTTTGAAGTATGTACAAGAATCTGGGAAGTGCTAAAATTTTAAATAAGGCTGCCTTCCCCAAAAGAGATCGGGGCAGCGATCTCCAGTATTGGACATTGTCTTGCAAACGTTTGAGGGGGCCTTGTAGATTATGATTGTAGAAATTTTTGGCATCTGGTGTAATATAAATGCCCAGGTATTTAAAACCTTCAGTAGCCAATTCTATCGTATAGCCGCGAGGCAGTCAGGGCGGGGGGCCATGTAAGACATATAATACAGATTTGGACCAATTAATGGTATATCCTGCGTATTTGCCAAAATTGGTAATAACGTTAAGTAGACTATTAATAGAGGCTCGAGGGGATGCTAAATATATCAAGATATCGTCAGCATATAGCGATATTTTGTTCTCTTTATCTTCGCTCCATCTCAGTCCCCTTATTGAGGCATCCCGCCTTATCCAGTGTGCTAGGGGCTCTTGGGTTAGTGCAAAGAGAAGGGGGGACAGGGGGCACCCCTGCCTGGTCCCTCTCTGTAAGGCAAAGACACGTGATGTGTGATTGTTAACATGGACTTGACCCAATAGTTCAGTGTAGAGCAATGCCACCCATTGCCGGAATCGCAGACCGAAACCTAATCTTCTCAATACTTCGAAAAGGTAAGGCCATTCTATTGAATCGAACGCCATTGTGGCGTCCAATGATAGTATAACCGCGTCTTCTTGCAGGTATGGCTGTCTACTGTTTGGAAAAAAGGGGACCCCTACTTGACTAATAGACTTGCTATATGTAGGGAAAAGAGCTATTTATGTAAATAATTATAGCAAGTGAATGAACATAACTAGGTGCATAGTAAAAGAAGAACCATTAACCACCATCAAATTATGAGAAAATGAGAATATTTTCTTCCACACACAAATATTAGTTAGAAAAATATATTTAATGTTGATCTTTTCACTTTTTATCAATCATTCTTTTTTTACTTTACTTTTTCTACATATAATTCATCATTTGAGCATTTATATAGACAATATAGATATATAAAGTTGATAGAAGCAATGCGGTAGATGGAAAACTAGATATACAGACAACTCCGCTCGATATGGGAGAAGTGCTTCACTAAAAGGGTATGTATGCGATATCGTCCTATATAAGCGTCTCGGCTAATTTGCGCGCCAAAACAACAGAGTTACCATAGAGTCCTCGAGGGCAAACTGTATTCACTAGAATAGATAAAGAAAACAAAAAACGGACACAAAGTATCGCGTGGAACAAGTCTTAAACATTTGTGAATCAAACAAAGACAGATGCCTAAAAATTGCCAATATACAGGCTACAGGAGAATTGTACTTATGTTCCCCGAATAAATAAGGCTCATGATTTATTATTATAAACGATAATAAATAAAGAATGTGAAACGAATAAATAATCTAAACAAAAATAACGGACTACTTTTTGCAAGATGACAAATTCCTGTATATAACCATAAGGAACGGGCCACACATTGATTAGATAGAATCGACTTAGCAATGGGTAGATATATGTACAAAAATAGAAATGTGCACAATCAAACCACCTGCCGAGTCTCCAACAAAAAAATAATACACATATACCTCGTTGTAACCAATATGGGGACAATTTTTGTACATATATTTACCCATTATATACAGGAATTTGTCATCTTTGCAAAAAGGACTCCATTGGACTCCATTTTGTAGTCTGTTATTTTTGTCCCAAATGTAGCTTATTCACCGATTGTTGTCAAATACGCTTCATCTCTTATTTAGCTTTATTCTTCTTTTTCATTCATTTTTATTTATTTTATTTTCTTTTATTTTTTTATATATTAAATTCTATCTGTTTAGATTATTTATTCGTTTCACATTCTTTATTTATTATCGTTTATAATAATAAATACATACCCTTTTAGTGAAGCACTTCTCCCATATCGAGCGGAGTTGTCTGTATATCTACTCGGAAACAGTACGAGGTACGTTCGCCCGGCACAGAGTTTGGCGACCTCTTTAGTCAATAGACGGCTTATCTTATATTCATTTATTCTTATATATATATTATTTTGTCTTTAGGTTCAGGTGGCAATATTAGTATTATCTTCTTCTTTGAAAAACCACTACCGCATTTGTATTTGGCCGCTTGTCGTTACAGAGCCTTTAATCATACCGGAGTTGTTCATATATCTACTCGGAAACAGTTCGAGGTACGTTCGCCCGGCACATAGTCTGGCTAAAACTTTAGCTAATAGACGGTTTACTTCATATTCACTTATTTATATATATATTATTTTGTCTTTAGGTTCGGGTGGTAATATCTATATTATCCTCTCTCTCTAATAATTATTACCGCATTCATATTTGGCTGCTTGTCGCTACAGAGCTTTCAATCATACTGGGACTTATCAGGAGTCATCCTTTGTGTAAGTTAATTTATAGATATAATTATGGTTAGCTATATCTAGTTACATACTCTCACCATATGAACTAACGAGACGGTCTGGCTTTATCTTTTCATCCCTTCCGTTATATAGAGTACCTATTGACATCTTTGCTGAATTTCCATATCGGAAAGCTGCCGGGAGTAATGATTTAAATAAGATTAGCACACATATAAGATGACTGATACAAATGAGCAATCACTAAATAGTAAGTATAAATCATTGCCTATATGCCCCCTGTTCTTCTTTTTATTCATAATACATCGTATTGGGTATCTGTACCCAATTTAATCATTCACATTTTTCTATATGTTTTTACCGATTGTTTATGCAGAAAGTCCTCCTTGAACTTGCCCTGTCCCACTATCACTTCGGAGCCATTTATATTCGAAGTTCCATCTAGAACTTTCATTTATAAGAATTCTATACCTAAATTAAGTAAGTGAGTAAAATGGAACTGCACTGTTGGTTAATATGTGCTTGTTGAGACGGGTTTTTTGAGACTGTCTATTTTCAGTTCTACATTGTGGTCCGTAGTTATTGATTCCTTTTTCCTCCCTGGTTTTTCTATGTCTCCAACTTACTACAGCTATTCCTTTCACAGATGCTTTATTTTCTTATGCTATCTTTCATTACTTAAATTTACATCACGCTAATTGTGTTTATATATTTTTCATTTTACTTTAACATTCTTTGTAGGTTGTAAATGTTGATTCTCATTATTTTCTATCTCTTTATTCTCTTTTCAATATAAATATCTCTAATTTTTATTTTAATTTTTTCTTTGTTCCTATATCATGTATACAATAGGATTGGACATTATGTACAGATTTGTATAACTTAATTTGCATAGGTTATAATCAATGTATATATTGTATATATCGTTGGTTTGTTTTTCAGTTTTTTGTTGTTTTCTGATGTAGTACAATGTTATGTCTGTTTAGTATAATTTGATAATAATGCATCAAGTTATGTCCTATAAAATAAGATAAATATGATGATTTCTCTTATGTTCTCTTCTTTTGTGCTGAAAAGTAGGATCTAGTACTAGCCGCAATAAATGTATTATATGTATATATGTGTCCATAAAAATGTAAAAAGACTATAAATATTTGAAATCTAGGTGTATATGTATTATAATTATAAAACTGTAACCATCACAATATGTTCTTTATTTATCTTACACAGCTCTAAGCAATAGACGGTTCCCTGACGAAGGCTGTACAGCCGAAACGCGCGTAGTTTTCCATCTACCGCATTGCTTCTATCAACTTTATATATCTATATTGTCTATATAAATGCTCAAATGATTAATTATATGTAAAAAAAAGTAAAGTAAAAAAAAGAATGATGGATAAAAAGTGAAAAGATCAACATTAAATATATTTTTCTAACTAATATTTGTGTGTGGAAGAAAATATTCTCATAATTTGATGGTGGTTAATGGTTATTCTTTTACTATGCACCTAGTTATGTTCATTCACTTGCTATAATTATTTACATAAATAGCTCTTTTCCCTACATATAGCAAGTCTATTAGTCAAGTAGGGGTCCCCTTTTTTCCAAACAGTAAGTCTCGTAGCCTGTCTATGAGGGGAGTTTTATGTTTGTCCCAACAATTCTTTGGTATGTACGTTATCTTAATCAGGTTGCGGTTAGTACTTATGCTCGCCATTTAACTGATGTGTTATGTGGTTCGTTATTAATTGATATTTGTTAGTATAAAGAATTTCAGTCTATAGATATTTGTAAAATATATTATCTAAAGTAAATATAGTTGCATTGTATGTCTGACCCAATGTTATATGTTGTATTATATTTTGATCCCTGGTTCTTAGTTTTTCTTAATATTTATGATTTCGATTTATTTAAAAAACACATTTTTTTTTTCTTCTACTTATATATTATTTTTCTTGTAAGTCTCTTTACCCTTATCTACTTGCCCGTACCTATACTGCAGGTTAATTTTGCCACTCCTTAACTAATATGTCTAATCTGAAAACCTTCGGTTTCTCTGATGATGACTTTGTATCTATGGTAGGAGCCGTCATTAACTTTGACAACAGATCCATGCCTAATACAAACCATAGTGAAGATCTTCAAAAGCTGTTAGCACTTAAAAAGAAAACTAAAAGGATAGAACTCCATGGCCAATTTATGTTAGAATACTTACGGGCTGGAATTATTCCAACTGGACTACAGATTAAGAACATCCCAGGCCTGTTTGTCCAAATTAAAGAGTTTCTGAAAAAATAGTCCCTCATTGCCAATCGATGCTCGAGGGACCTGATGATGCTAATAGTCGAGACGGCTAAGGAAATGTTCCTACAGTTACTTAATGAAATATCAGAACTAGAGAATAAAATTAAATCTACAACGGCGATTGAGGATGCTAAAAAGAAACTTGAGGAATTGGATGCTGAATTAAGTTCTTATAATGATTATCTTATGAAGCGTAAAACAGATAAGCTCAAAACAGATGTAAGAAATTTTAATAAAGAATACATCTATCCATACCTTGCAAATGGCTACTACTCCCAATCTGACCTCTCTGGATCAGATGCTAATCTTTATCAACAACAGTATAGATCATTTAATAAAAAAGTTACCACTTTCTCGGACACATCAGATTCCGATAGTGAGGTAATAATATCAACATCTGAAAACAGAGGTAACAGATATACTCCATGGTTTAACCAAGGTTATCGCCCTTTTTTAGGGAGACGAAATCAGAGCAGAGGCAATTGGCGCCCCCAATATCAGTCGCATTATCAACAACAGTATCAACCTCAACAACAATATCAACAACAGTATCAACCTCGTGCACAATACCAGACACCATTTCGTGGCCATCAACCAGCAAACCAGAACCAATACTTAGAAACCCAGAATGCTCGGTATTGGAGACAATGAAAGATATCCCTATCTTTAACTTAAGTACTTGTATCCTTAGCCAAGCATCCTATTCTCTCTTATCGAAAGGACTATCTTTTGTGCCCCATTCGGGTCTTAACAAATTTGAGTTATTTAATGACTTAATGTCCTTTTTTCGAAAAATTTGTCTAAAATGGTTTTTTTCAAACACAGAAAGTGCGGTCCCTGATATTAATTGTTCAGGATTGGCACCTAAATCAACATTCACCCCCACCTTAGAACAGATTGCCCCAGAGGTGAGTATTTTTGAGCAAGTAGTTTCTAACAAACTTACTACTGCTACTAAATATGTTCCAAAAACTCCTTATAATATCTCAGTTGAAGAACATGAAGCCCTCAATTTGTTAAAAAACTCTCCCGAAATAACGATAAAAAGCTGTGATAAGGGAGGAGGGATAGCTATATTAGACACAGCAAAGTATACTGACAAAATTGAGGACATGCTGATGGACAATAGGTTTTATACTAAAATAACGAGAAATCCTACTCAAACGATAAAAAATAAAATCTATAAATTAACTGCAAAAGCCTTACAACATGGTCATATCTATTTGAATATAGACAAGCCCAGAATGGCTAGTCTCTATGGTACCCCTAAGGTACATAAGAATGAGGTTGATCCCCCTTTTCGACCAATTGTCACCACTATTGGATCAATTACTGAACCTATCTCTAAATATCTAGATTCAATATTACGACCATCTATACACAAAATCCCTGGATATGTTTTAGATACTCGCCAGATAATTAACCTTCTGGAAGGCACCCCGTTCAATTCCAAAAGACAATGGCTTGTCACATTAGATGTGGAAAGTTTATATACAAACATACCATGTGATGGAGCTATTGAAGCAGTTGAATGGTTTATTGATCTTTATGATATTGAATGCAATACAGAGTTCATTATCAACTGCTTGAAAATCATCCTCTTTGAAAATACGTTTGAATTTCAAGGGGAGCTATATAAACAGATAAAAGGAGTAAGTATGGGCGCATCTTGCGCCCCTACAATAGCAAACATCTGTATGTCTAAATTCGAACAACAATTCATTTTTAATGAAGTAGCTCCTTTTTTCGAATCTATATTACACTGGTCTCGGTATATAGATGATATTGTGTTCAGATGGGATGATAATGAAGACACCTTGGGCGAATTTATCGCTTGGTTGAACCTTTGTGGCCCAAATCTTAAATTTTCATCTCACATCAGCAATACCCATATTGAGTTTTTGGACATCCTAATAAAGCATGAATATGGCCAGTTGTATGTTGATCTGTTTGTAAAACCTACTGCCCGCAACACGTTGTTGCATTACCAAAGCTTTCATCCAACAAAACAAAAAAGTAGCATCCCATTTGGTCAGTTTTTGCGCCTTAGGCGCAACTGTACTAATGTTGAGGATTATGATGTAAAAGCAACTGACATGAAAAAGAAGTTTCTTGATAGAGGCTACCCCCACAGAATTATACGAGAATCGTATAAACGTGCTAGGTTTTATGATCGCCAGCACTTGCTACAAGATAACAGTCGAAAAAAAGAAGCAAATCTGGTATTTATAACACGTCATTCATTATTGAATGAGCAGATCCGCCAAATTATTTGCTCTAACTGGTATCTACTCAACATTAATAGAACTAAAGTTGATACAGTGGAAAAACCTCTTTTTGCCTACCGGAAAAATAAAAATCTTAAAGATCTCATTGTAAGATCTCGCATGCCTATTAAGAAAAAGCCAATACAGAGAAGTATTGAAGACATTCTACCTATTCAGGGCAACTATAAATGTGGAACATGCATAGTCTGCCCTTTTGCAATTGAATCAAAAGAACTCCTTTTTAATGAATGAACTATCATGGTCAAGGGAATGAGCAATTGTAAGACCAAAAACATTATTTACTTACTAATATGCCCATGCAACAAAGGCTATGTGGGCGAAACGTCTAGATCTCGCAACACCAGACTGACTGAACACAGATCCGCCATCAGAAACAAAAAAATAACCTCCCCTATGGTTATGCATTTTCTAGAAAATAACCATAATGTGGATAATATTCGTTGGTTTATTTTGGAAAAAATCACAAACAAAGAAGGACTCTGCTCGGAAAAAATAAGAAAAAAACGTGAAGTTTTCTGGATATTTTACCTTGATACAGTCAAAAAGGGCCTGAATTTGGAGATACCCTGGGACCAGGCTATCATCTAATCAGATGTTTTGGCCTTATATATATTGACTTGGTTACACTATCTACAATAGCGTGCCACTCGACTATAGCAGGCTAATATTTACTCTTCTCTTTATGGTTAATCCTTAGAGAATGGGTTCATAACTCTCTAGCGTTAAGCACTGATAAACATCTCACTTCTATCTAGATGTTATTAGTGTTTTGTTTGATATCTTGCAGAAAGCACAAAGTTTATATTGGCTAGATGTAATTTACAGCATAAAAGCAATCTCCTTACATTAAGCATAATCCTGCTCCATTTCAATATGGCGCCGTTTTTGTGCCATACATCATGATGTCCCCATATTGGTTACAACGAGTTATATGTGTATTATTGTTTTTTTGTTGGAGACTCGGCAGGTGGTTTGATTGTGCACATTTCTATTTGTGTACATATATCTACCCATTGCTAAGTCGATTCTATCTAATCAATGTGTGGCCCGTTCCTTATGGTTATATACAGGAATTTGTCATCTTTGCAAAAAGGACTCCATTTTGTAGTCCGTTATTTTTGTCCCAAATGTAGCTTATTCACCGATTGTTGTCAAATACGCTTCATCTCTTATTTAGCTTTATTCTTCTTTTTCATTCATTTTTTATTTATTTTCTTTTCTTTTATTTTTTTATATATTAAATTCTATCTGTTTAGATTATTTATTCGTTTCACATTCTTTATTTATTATCATTTATAATAATAAATCATGAGCCTTATTTATTCGGGGAACATAAGTACAATTCTCCTGTAGCCTGTATATTGGCAATTTTTAGGCATGTGTCTTTGTTTGATTCACAAACAAATGTTTAAGACTTGTTCCACGCGATACTTTGTGTCCGTTTTTTGTTTTCTTTATCTATTCTAGTGAATACAGTTTGCCCTCGAGGACTCTATGCTAACTCTGTTGTTTTGGCGCGCGAATTAGCCGAGACGCTTATATAGGACGATATCACATACATACCCTTTTAGTGAAGCACTTCTCCCATATCGAGCGGAGTTGTCTGTATATCTACTCGGAAACAGTACGAGGTACGTTCGCCCGGCACAGAGTTTGGCGACATCTTTAGTCAATAGACGGTTTATCTTATATTCATTTATTCTTATATATATATTATTTTGTCTTTAGGTTCAGGTGGCAATATTTGTATTATCTTCTTCTTTGAAAAACCACTACCGCATTTGTATTTGGCCGCTTGTCGTTACAGAGCCTTTAATCATACCGGAGTTGTTCATATATCTACTCGGAAACAGTTCGAGGTACGTTCGCCTGGCACATAGTCTGGCTAAAACTTTAGCTAATAGACGGTTTACTTCATATTCACTTATTTATATATATATTATTTTGTCTTTAGGTTCGGGTGGTAATATCTATATTATCCTCTCTCTCTAATAATTATTACCGCATTCATATTTGGCTGCTTGTCGCTACAGAGCTTTCAATCATACTGGGACTTATCAGGAGTCATCCTTTGTGTAAGTTAATTTATAGATATAATTATGGTTAGCTATATCTAGTTACATACTCTCACCATATGAACTAACGAGACGGTCTGGCTTTATCTTTTCATCCCTTCCGTTATATAGAGTACCTATTGACATCTTTGCTGAATTTCCATATCGGAAAGCTGCCGGGAGTAATGATTTAAATAAGATTAGCACACATATAAGATGACTGATACAAATGAGCAATCACTAAATAGTAAGTATAAATCATTGCCTATATGCCCCCTGTTCTTCTTTTTATTCATAATACATCGTATTGGGTATCTGTACCCAATTTAATCATTCACATTTTTCTATATGTTTTTACCAATTGTTTATGCAGAAAGTCCTCCTTGAACTTGCCCTGTCCCACTATCACTTCGGAGCCATTTATATTCGAAGTTCCATCTAGAACTTTCATTTATAAGAATTCTATACCTAAATTAAGTAAGTGAGTAAAATGGAACTGCACTGTTGGTTAATATGTGCTTGTTGAGACGGGTTTTTTGAGACTGTCTATTTTCAGTTCTACATTGTGGTCCGTAGTTATTGATTCCTTTTTCCTCCCTGGTTTTTCTATGTCTCCAACTTACTACAGCTATTCCTTTCAGAGATGCTTTATTTTCTTATGCTATCTTTCATTACTTAAATTTACATCACGCTAATTGTGTTTATATATTTTTCATTTTACTTTAACATTCTTTGTAGGTTGTAAATGTTGATTCTCATTATTTTCTATCTCTTTATTCTCTTTTCAATATAAATATCTCTAATTTTTATTTTAATTTTTTCTTTGTTCCTATATCATGTATACAATAGGATTGGACATTATGTACAGATTTGTATAACTTAATTTGCATAGGTTATAATCAATGTATATATTGTATATATCGTTGGTTTGTTTTTCAGTTTTTTGTTGTTTTCTGATGTAGTACTATGTTATGTCTGTTTAGTATAATTTGATAATAATGCATCAAGTTATGTCCTATAAAATAAGATAAATATGATGATTTCTCTTATGTTCTCTTCTTTTGTGCTGAAAAGTAGGATCTAGTACTAGCCGCAATAAATGTATTATATGTATATATGTATATATGTGTCCATAAAAATGTAAAAAGACTATAAATATTTGAAATCTAGGTGTATATGCATTATAATGATAAAACTGTAACCATCACAATATATGTTGTTTATTTATCTTACACAGCTCTAAGCAATAGACTGTTCCCTGACGAAGGCTGTATAACCGAAACGCGCGTAGTTTTCCATCTACCGCATTGCTTCTATCAACTTTATATATCTATATTGTCTATATAAATGCTCAAATGATGAATTATATGTAAAAAAAGTAAAGTAAAAAAAGAATGATGGATAAAAAGTGAAAAGATCAACATTAAATATATTTTTCTAACTAATATTTGTGTGTGGAAGAAAATATTCTCATTTTCTCATAATTTGATGGTGGTTAATGGTTATTCTTTTACTATGCACCTAGTTATGTTCATTCACTTGCTATAATTATTTACATGAATAGGTATGGCTTTCTACCCAGGACGTTGTGAACCCGTCGAATATTTAAGGCTGTGTTTCGGCCTGGTACAAACCCCGATTGGTCTTCGTGGACCAGGGATGGAAGAACTGCAATTAGATGAGATGCAAGAAGTTTGGCTAACACCTTTGCTTCTGAACTGATGAGGGAGATGGGCCTATATGAGCTACAGCTATAGGCCGGTTTACCGGATTTTCGTATGACCACTATAGAGGCTAACCATAGGTCTAAGGGAAGAACTCTTCTTTTTAGACTTTCGTCATACATTTTTTTGAGGTGAGGAGCCAACTTGATAGCCATTCCCTTGAGGAACTCAATCGGAAGACCGTTTGGTCCCATTGCCTTCCCGGAGTTGACAGCATAGATGGCTTTGCAGATCTCTTCTGCAGTTAGGTCTGCGTCTAGGGCATCCCTATCAGCCTCTGAGAGAGTGGGGAGGTTAATTTCCTCCAACAGCTCACGGGAATCGGCAGAGGAGGTGGTTGTCTTGGAGGTATAGACTGCCTCCAGGTGGTCCGCAAATACCTCTGATACTTCGCGGGGGTCTACTACTCGCCTTCCGTCATCAAGCAAAAGCTCGGGGACCCATCGTGTCTCCTGATCTCGCCTTTCTAGCCACGCTAAAAAATGTCCCGCTCTTTCCCCGAGTTCATAGATTCGATGGCGTGTGTGAAGAAGTCTCGCCTGGGTTTTTTCACGGGCTAGAGCCTTATATTCTAGCTGTTGCGGAGTTTGTGAGCTGTGGTCTTGTTCGGAGCGGTACTGTGCTCCGTTTCTAAGAGGAGCAGGTCACTTTCCAATTGGGTCAATTGTTCATTTTGTTTACGGATGTAGCCAATCTTTAGTGCCAGAGCTCGCCCCTTAATTACTGATTATAGGCCTATTTGCTGAATCAACGGATCCAACGTTATCAGTGAAATAATGTTCCGTCTGCTCAACAAGGTCCTCTTTGATGTCAGGGGAAAGTAAGAATCCAGGGATTGATGATTATGGGGCCTCGAGTATTCTGTTGGTGAAAGGTGAGGTCGGCCCTGAGGGGAGAGTGGTCAGAGATACCCCTTGGGAGCCCCTGGCGATGTTGGAAATGGCCTATATCTGCAAGGGAAGTGAAGAAATAATCAATCCGAAATTGGCTTTTATGTGCTTTGGAATAGTGTGTGAAGTGAGCTTTCCCGGGATTTAGTACTCGCCAAATGTGCACCATACCCATAGCCTGGGAGAAGTCAGCCAGGTATGTACTGCATCGGGGGGAAGGTTTTGGGGGTTGTCTGTCGATCGTTTAGTCCATTATCGTATTAAAGTCTCCCCCTAGTACGAGAGTGCCCGGTGTTACCCAGGTCTTGCAATGCAATTTTCCCCAGAGCCGGAGGAAGATAGGCTGATTCAGTGATTTGCCCTCCCCATGTGCCTCTAAAACCGCAAATCTACCCTGTGGATCTGTCCATATATGTGTAGGTGTAATTGCTAAGTTTTTACGAATGAGAATTCCCGTTCCCTGGGATCCTGATGTAAACCCTGCGTGTGTCACAAGCTTGTATCGACATCTGTGGAGAGCTTTGCAACTATTACCCACCAAGTGGGTTTCTTGTAGAAGTACTAAATCTGGTGATTGTCGCTTAAGGTATTGTAGAACCACTCCCCTCTTGATCTTGCTACCTAGGCCATTGACATTCCATCTCTTTATTGACAACCCCGTTACTGTGGAGTCTGCCATATCGTGATATTTGAAAAGAGAAAACGGGAGGAGACGTGCTGTTTTGCTGTGGGAGGCCAATATGACCGGCCTTTATGGGAGAAGTGAGACACTATAACAGTGTTGGCGGGTCCTCTCTTGGGCCACTTTCCAGAATATATTGATGAGAACAGTAGCTTTTAAGTGTGGCGGATATACGTTCAATGGTACGTTCTGTGCAAGAAAACAAATAACAATAAAAACCCCAACTATGTCCCCTCCCTACCTCCGAGTCCCCCACCCTGCCCCCCTGTCAGTGGAGTTCAAACTTTCCACCCCCCAACAAGGCTGAGTGCCTGTCGCCCACCCCTCCATGTGTGAGGTGCCTGACTAACCACCCCCACCCCTCGCCTTGTCTGCTTAATGTGTTCATGGTATACTTAGAGCCATGCAATTCTAGTCCCATCCTTATGTTGGCTTTTAGGCGGATAGAAGGTTGTGAAGTGTATGCCCGATATGAACAGTCCTGCTCCGGTGATAGTGTTCATAGGTACTCAGATTGGTGTAGTCCCTATGCCGCAGGTCTCTGGAACCCAAAGAGAGCATAAATGATAAAAAATAAAACAGCAAGAACTGTGAGGTAGCATAACCCAGGTCAATGTGCTCCATCTGAATCTCCCTCCGGGAGCCGCTCTCTGGGCACGGGGGAGCATGTTGGCCATTGCTGGGGCTTCTGTTGTTGCGGCCAGCTGACGGCCTTCCTATTTGTCCAGCCACTCCCAAGGTGCCTCCGGGGACAGAAAAAAACAGGTCTTACCTTCAGATTCTATCCGAAGTTTCGCCGGGAACATCCTGGAGTATTTGATGTCTTTGTCCCGAAGTGCTTTCTTTACCGCTGTGAAGCTGCGTCTTTGGGCTTGGACTTTAACTGTAAAATCTGGGAAAAGGGTTATGTTGCGTTGTCAATTTTTAGTGAAGTCTGCAGGATGACGTCCCTGTTGCGGAAATTGAAGACTCTTGCAAAGATGAGGCGTGGGGGAGCTCCCAGCTTTGGACGTCCTCCGGGAACTCTTTGGGCCCTTTCAATAGAAAAATAGCTGGAGAGCCGCTTAGGTTGGAGTTTGTTAAACACTAGGTCTTCCACAAAGAGGTCCATGGCAGGCCCTTCCATTCTTTCCGGGGCTCCAAGGATTCGGATGTTGTTGCGTCTTGCCCTCCCTTCATAGTCGTTCAGAAGCTCTTCCATCTGTTTTTGCTGGTCCTTGAGTTGAGTAACGTGACGCTGCAGCACAGAGGTGTCAGAGACGAGGGCCAACGTTGTGGATTCCACATCTTTGACTCTAGAGTCCATTTTCTTGAGGTCCACCCGTAGAAGAGTTACTTCGATATTTACTGAGTCTATTCGTGTCTCTAAGGATGTACGTACTCCCGCAATTGCCTCCATGACGTCATCAAGGGTAGGAGTTTTCGCTGACGGGCGGGGTTGTGCGGTTTTGGGATCATCTTCAGGTGTTGCAGCGACATCTTCCCCTTGCCTGGACCAGGCAAATTTTGCCAGTTGCTTTTGTGTTTGAGATTTGAGTCCTTTGTTGCTTGCCATGTTGTTTGTGTAAGAGACAGTAGAGACGTAGCCCCGTAGAGCAGCCCACCTGTAGTGGCAGCCACCTACCCGGAGGAGAGGACTGTCCTCCATCGGCCTGTCGGTGTTCCAGGTGGGTCTACTTAGCAAAACATCTTTGTTTCAAATTATCATAAGGCGGCCAACCTTTATGCCGTCCAAAGATAGGGTCTGGTGTCACTCATATTTAAAAAAAACCTTCTTCGTGTCTGTGTGTAAAGTGCCTCCCCCACTTTCCCTCTACCTGGAATGTGTAAGAAGGAAAGAAAAGACCATGTGCAAATAATATCTACTGAAAAAGGATGGCAGTGCCTCACGGAAGTAACACCATGGAGGATACGCAGACAGGTACTCGCCTGCTACCTCACGTTCTCATCATTAGCAACTGCCACCCAGAAAATAATCAAAAACCTCTTGTAAATAAACACCATGTAGTGCTGTGTGTAAACACTGAGCTATGGTATGTGTATCCGTGCTCAAAACAAAGTCAACCCTTATAGGAGAAACGGGGTCTGATCAGAATCCTCGTCAATCCACGTTAAAACCGAGCAAAACAACACTAGCTATCTAATATTTATTCCGTGCTGTGTGTTTGCTCACTTAAAAACCAACATGTTTCATTGCCGCAGAAAGCTTGCGGCAATTTCATCAGGGCTAGGGTAGACTGGCCACACTGCACCTCTTGTTTAGACCAATATACTTTTTGTCTGCACCAGAGGGAGACACAATCAGCCATTTCCACCGCATTAATCCATATTTCTTTTAAAGATATGTTTCTTTTAAAAGAATGTGCTATTGAACTCTGGTGCCTGTAGCAAAACAAGAATATTTACCACGTGGTTGCTCGCCTTTTGCATACCTGTACCCCTCTAACAATTGGGTATATGTTGTATGAGAGTGTACTCGTCCACTCTATTCCTGGTCGCCCAATGGCTGCGGGTATATAACTCTAAGGGGCGAAAACGTCCAATTAAAAACCATATCACAACGTATACATTAATATCAATGAGCACACAATTTAACCACAACCATCTCTTCTGCTTGTTGGGTATTACTGTAAGTATCTCGTCATACCTATCTTGATAAAATATTGTATATTATATTGGCCATCACACCATTCAATCGTCGCATGCTCAGCCTCACATATATTTCCAAAGGTACTATTATCCTGACTACTGGGGTTGCCTTTCTCCCCCCTAGGGTTTGTTACCGTTACTTCTGTCTTTAAGCAACTGGGAATAGCGCGTATAAACATAGCGCTGTTCCCCTTCCCTGGGCGTATTAAAAAACACTTAGTCCATTTTGTTCAAGGAAAGTGCACGAAAGACCCAGCTTTCTCTCCTTCTCGCTCATACACTCACCTCGTCAGCCTGCAACTCCAGGATGGCGAGGTGAGTGTCAAATCACACATCCAGCTCCCAAATCATCATGTTTCTCTCAGCAAGGAGTAGAGGGCACTTCCTTTATCGCAAGCTCTGCATCAACCCACGAGAAAGAAAAACTTCATGACGCTTTAACCATCCACCACTCTGCAGTCAGATTGGTAGATGTGAAGAAACTCCAGTACCCAATAAATCCCAAACTGAGAACACCACATATATTCCCACTGAATGAACAAATCAACTTCAAAACCCTCTGTCTCACAAACATACCAAGAGAAACCACACAAATGGGTCAGCCAAGAAAAAGTCACTGTCTCTGGATATCTCCGCTGCTTGGCCAAATAAACCTTTGCCTCCGCAGGCGGTAGACAAACCAGTGTTAGACTTGGATTTTGGAAAACACTCACTGTTTGCATTCATTTCTTGACAAACTTGCAGACCTCCAGCTAGAAACAAACAACCGCAGTTCAAACCACTAGTGACCATGGGTAAATTAGCATGTGGTGTTGAACTAAGTAAGTCTTTACACTCACTCTGTCATCCTCACTCTACAAACAAACATTGGCAAACCCAGTAGGTCTTGGCTTTTATACTTACTGGCTATGCCAATGCTTTTTGCCAATGTTGAGCAGCATTCGTAAAAAGCAAAATACTTTTGCAGTGTCTGTGAATCACAATGACTCTGCTGGTGGCCGTGTCATTCTATTGGTGTGTGCATGCATGATCATGTCTTGTGTGCATTCAAAACCACTCATTCTCATTATGCGGGTATGCCAAGGCACTAAAGCACACTCATTTTCAGGTGATGTGCAAGTGATCAGGCAAAATGCTGTCACTCATAAGGGCAACACAGCCAATGGGTCAAGTGGGCTAATCCATTTCTCCATGCTGTATGTTGTTATGAATGGAAGCCAAGAAAGAATGCCACTCAAACAAACTAATGACAAATGGTAAGAGGGAATTGACCCACATTCCCTCCAAGTATGTATGTGTATATAAGGGTGTGTTTGTGTGTTTATATATATTTATATATATTACCCAGTGGCGGTCGCCACTGGGTAGATATAGTTAGGACCACGTTATCACACACAATGTATTTTTTCTTTTGCTGGTAACTGTGGCGCCATTTGACGAATCCTCACAAAACTTCCCCCAAAATGTTTCATCCACATAAGCTCCTTCCTGTGAAGTTTTGGGGTGATCTGTCAATCAGGGGGTGAGAAAAGGGGTGGTCCTACGTGATCCCCATGCAATTTTCCATAGGAAAATTGAACAGAAAAAACGACTGAATGCAATTGCACCAAATTTTGCAGAAAGCTAGATCTATACCCAAAAAGAGTACTTTTTGTCATTTGGTGTAAGTCCCTTCACTAGCTTTTGAGGAATTAAAGGTCAAAATGTGTCTATGGTTCACATCGCTGTACCTTCATGAAGGATCCGTGAGGATTTACAAATCTGCAAGCTCAAACTATACGATCTGATTGGCTGACCGTATCCTGAAGAAAACGCTGCTGCCCCATTTTAGCACTCAGTACCAGTCTCCTAGTAAAAAGAAAATGTAAGGGGTTAGGGTAGGTACCCTGACCATCTGGGCCTTGTAGGGGAGTCCAAGGGGGTAAATTACCCCTCGATTCAGTGGAACCTCAGATCCACTACAAAGCCCAGCATGGCCCCCATGTATATTTGTGGGGAAACCGCGGATAAGCGGAGTACACAAAAAATAAAAGAGGTGGAGCTAGGGCATTGCTCAACCATGCGAGTTGGCTGTCCAGAGGGTTGGGTGCAGCTGAAGGCATTGCGCGGGGTTAGTATAGCAAGGTATGGTAATGATCTATTACTTTACATTTTTCTTTTAAATGCTGAAATCAGTGAAGTAAACAAACGTCATAGTGATAGTATAGTTGTGCATAGTGATATCTTTCTTTGCATGGAAAAAAAACCTTATAAATACACTGAATAAAACAACAAATGTTAAAGTAGCATTATACTTGGGGAAAATGTCAGTTAAAACAAAACATTTTAAACAATAAAAACCACTGATATTCACCAGTTCTAGTTAACTGAAGAAACTAACTCGTGCCCTCACCATGCACTCCTTATGACCTCACACACTACATCTCATTATATGTTGTATAACATCACGAATAACATTACTGAGGACGCTTGATGACAACATTGTGAATGGTGGGGACGCGACTTCTAGTTTATTCAGTTAACTATACCTACCTCTTTGTATGTAACGGAGCACTGTCAGCCTCTTCTAGTTGGTGCTTCAAAGTTTGGCCTCCTGCCCCCTCAAAAACTCCTCCCCGCTTGCACATTCATTGCGGCTTGAAGCTCCCCACGAAGCCTGTCTTCAAACATCAGAGAACTACCTTTTGAGTGTTAGATAAAAAAAAAAACAGGCAATCATTTACAGCGGTTGTCAACACTGGGAACAACAAGCAGCAGTTTGTCACTCAAGAACAGACACCAGGGTTAAATTAGCATCTATTCTGTGAAAGATGAAGGTCCTGCATATATAAATATACGTAAAACTGTGGTAAAATTTCGTGCAACAATGGATCACCAGTAGTGAAATCAGGACCGGACTGACCTTGGTGAATTACAGACATAGGAAGTACTTAAGGATACAATGTTATCCCAAGCAGTGAGAAATGAATTCTTAAAATGGTAGAATACTTTTTTTAATGTATTTATTGAATTTTCAAATAAGGCATACATTCTACGATACAGGATCATTGAAGACAGAGGAAACATATAACTCCTACAACATCCCCCCTACCGTCCCCCATCCATCCCTAGTGGAACAGCAGCATAGAGACAGTACACTGTGGACAGCAAATCTGCATTTGATAGTATAAACCAAGTAAGAGTCCGCATTAGGCGGAGCCCATTCCACATAGCTGTGTACCTATCAGCCAAAGGCCCACCCCCATTCTAATGAAGCTATGGGAGACGTTTGAGGGGCTCACAATATGTCAGGATGGGACATCAGGTACTCCGTCAAGGGGGCCCAAAAATCCTTTGGACGAGAGGATTCTGGCAGTTCCTCCTCATAAGTGTGTAGTTGAGTTTTACAGAACACCAGGTCCCGGAGCCACTTCTTTACAGTGGGCGACGTTTTTACCCCCAGCATTGCGCCACCGCCCTTTTAGCAAAAATGGTGGAATACTTGTACAATGATCATCATCCCACATCCAAAATAGCAAGAAGGACTAGAATAAATGCAGCGTATGATGTCAAAAACCTTTCAACACCTGGAACAATGTTAAAACACAGCTGCCATTAAATGCCAAAGCATTTTCATTCAAGAGCCTAAAGTCAAAGTCCTGCAATAGTGCACAGTGATATTAGGTCATTAGTTGGCCGGACCGACAATGCAAAGATATGCGATAGTCCAGAAGTTCCCACGATGATCCTTTGGAGATCATATATGAACTTGTGCATGTCAGCTAAAAAGTGCAGTATATGAAGAGAGAGGCCATCTGAAAAAAAATTCACAATACCTGGGGCCCATCAAGAGAACACAGGAGATTGTGAAGGTAGGGATCATAGAATTGTGGTAAATAATTTAATTACCGGGACTTAATTTGATACAGAAACATAATAAAAAATAGCTCAGTAAATAAGAGGCAGAATCCGTGGTATTAGAGGTTCGGAATGGGCTTTATTCCAGTGGTCGATTATAATCGGTTGCTCCAAGTTCCATCACCACGAAGGTTCAGGAAGTGAAGTACATACATTATTGATAATTATTCACTTTTATACAATAGGCATTACAGTGAGGCCAATGCAAGAGGCGTAACAATTGATAGCAAAGATAACATTTCACATGCGTAGCAAAAATAGGCGTAACTGGGAGTGATGAAAGAACGTCATCAGATGTGATGTCATAAGAGGGTGGTTACATGAAAGAATTTCGCGATGTCAGCAGAAATACTTGGCAGAAATGCGCGCGCAGCAGCATGACGTGTAATTGACGTGCAACTAGGGGGTGAAGGGGACTTGACATTTAGCTCTACATGTGGCGACAGAAGTCTGGAGGGTCAAGTCAACCTAATCCCAAATCATATCTAACATCCTATGTTTAAAGAACTAAGTTATCCAAAAGAGAGGTTTCTTCGAGTAGAATCTTATTCTATACTGACTATACTGACTGTTAGTGCGTGTACAAGCGTCTAAGTGTCTACACTAGATGCGAGGGCGGAAATCTTCCGTAGTAATAGGGCTATGAATTACTTGCGTAAAGACAGAGAAGCCGGGCCTTTGCTCGGTAGCTGGAAGAATGTTTACTTAAACTACTAGACAGGAATGCATTGGGCAGGGAACGGAGCAGATAATTTCGAAGGTGAAATACAGTTTTTGGCAGGCAGCAGGCTGATGTCAGGCTTCGTGAGCCGCGCAGAGAATGAGACAAAGTTCATGGTCACAGATGCAGGCTCAGACTGGAGCTTTCAGAGGCAGAAGGCAAGAAGAGTTCGATGACAGAATCAGGGCCTACTTGCCTGGACTGTAAAAATGGCATAAGTGAACCATATAAAACCGGTGGCCTTTCATACTTAGGAATGGAATATCCGGCCTATTCATGGCGGATCTGACAGAGGACATGTTGACGGTGGACGCACATGTGTTTGCGTCTTCATAACTGGAACTGGAGGGAACATACATGTATTTGTGATTCATTACATGGAACCGTTGGGGTCCAAGATAGGGGACATAACTGATCAGAAAAATCCATATTTCCACATTCCCTCCTTGTCCCCTACTTGCCCGTTAAGAGATATCAATCTTCATCAATCCATTGATCTGTTCATATAACATCATTTGTTCTTCTTTCTTCTTCCGTGACGAATGAAATCTTGGTGGTGGAATACACGATGTGGCACACAGACCACAGATCGCTGGTCCACATTGTAGACATAGACAGCAACTGAATAGTATGAGAAGGCCAATACCTAGGAAAGATAGGACCTTCCATCCAAAGGTAGATAATATACTCCAAAACCAACCGGACCAAGTCCAGGTGCCTGGGTTCTGGTGTATCTGGCTTACAATCTTATGAAGGCGAGTTATGGCTTTATATACAGATGGCGAATTTTCTGGTATGAAAATGCAACAGCTTGATCCGATGACCCTACAAGCTCCGCCCCTATCGGCCTGGATGACGTCAAGGACAAGACGATTTTGAAGCACAACAATCCGCATAGCAGACTGCTCTTCTGTTAAATTGCCTAAGGCGGAAATAGTTTCGTTCACTACTGCTTCAAGGGTTCTAGTTAATCTACGTATCAGCTTACTATTAGTAACGGTACCTATATAGGGAAAGAGACCTTTATTGAAATCTGTGTATTTTTCCCATGCTGTTTCAGTGTAATCGACTATCGGGAGATCTCTCCTTACTCTATTATATACTAAATGAGTATTTCTGTGATAATCAGGAGGAGCTAGAAAAACAGGTGGCAAAAGAAATCCAATGTAGCAAGTACCATCCCAATCTAGAGGCAAACGTACATATGCCGTCTGACCACATATGAAATAGGAATGGCGGGAAGCTTTAAATGTAGACTTGCCTTGATCACTAAATTCTACTACAGTGGTGCATTTACTATGGCCCATATGTATGGAACCATTTTTCCTTACACATAGTTCACCCTTTACTGGAAATATTGACATAGCGGGCAAAATTGGAGTAGCTTCGGATTCGACATTTAGGATCATAAGATTAAGCGTAAAATTACCTAATCCATACACTTCATTTTCTAGATCAGTTCCTGTTCTCTGGGGAAGTCCCTCCTTGTTAGGATAGCAGACTTTAAGCAAAACTAAGTTCAAATTTCCCCATACCCAGTTATCTTGATAAACTGCAGAATTTGAATCTAGAGAATTAATTAAGCTGAACCATGCTCCACAGGAGCCGTTGTGTGTGAACGGGTATGGAAAGAGAGGTAGAATTCCTTTATAATTCTGATAGGGAGGGAGTCGGCCACATATCCAACAATTTGTAGCATTGCTAACCTGATGGGAATGATGTAACATACTGATAAACGTGTTATTGCGCAGCGCAAATCTATAAGACAACTCAAGCGGAGGTAATTCACTAAAAGAATGTTCAGTAGTAACATTGTAAACATGTCTAGAAATAGGATAATATATGTGCAACAATATACTTGCAGTAATTATTAAAAGACTTAAGAAAAACAAAATTATTAATGTCACTATGCAATGACTACGCAGTGATTTACAGTACGCCTGTCGTTTCAACATTTTTCGGGTGTTTTCTCTATTCAGGTCCAAGGGATACATGTCAGAGACAATTCAACCGCTTCACCTTGGAGAGGACTTAAACAATCAAATTGCTCGACTGATTGGGCCTGAGTTTTAGTTTATAATGTTCAGAATCACTCCTTTCAACAAGAGGAAGTTTTGAGTCAATGGGTGAAGACACACAGGGTGTGGTATTCACATCTGATTGTAGTCCATGAAATTTCTTGATATGACTTGAATGAATCCAGCCTTTCCTGCCCTCGATCTTCACGGCTGTCCTTGTGGTGAGCAACAACAGCTGAGGCAACTTCCACCTAGGTTCCAGCTGAGTCTTTCGATCAAAGTTCCTCACGAGGACCAAGTCTCCCGGAACTACGTCATGGGGTTTCACCTCAGTGTTGTCAGGAAAAGCTGCAGCTACCTGTGAACGACAAGATTGTAGTGCAGACATCAAGGAAGCCAAGTAATCTGTCAGCATATTACAGTTAATATCAGTTATTTTGCGTGGTATAGGCGTCCCCCACATATTTGGTGGTCTGCCGAAGATCACTTCATACGGGGATAGCCCTGTTCGAGAGTGTGCTACCATTCTTGTGTAAAAGAGTGCAACTGGTAGTGCTACTACCCAGTCGACACCTTTCTCCCTGCATATTTTGGACAACCTAATTTTCAGGGTCTGATTATGTCTTTCTACGAGACCTGCTGCTTCGGGGTGTCGGACACAGTGGAATTTCCACTGATAGCCTAACAAAAGTGAAACGTGTTTCATTAATTCGGATGAGAACGGCTGGCCGTTATCTGAGTGAACAACACGTGGTAAACCGTATCGTGGGAAGAATTCTCGAACCAACTGTTTGGCAGTAGTCGGGGCAGTGTAATCTGAAACCGGGTATGCCTCCGTCCAACGGGAGAGAGCACAAACAACTACGAGAAAATATTTGAATCCTCGACATCGTTCCATCTGGATATAATCCATCTGGAGGACTTCAAAAGGGTGATCAGGAGGATGAAATCCACCCTGTTCTACGGGAACGCTTTTTCCTGGGTTGAACTGGCAACAGATCATACAGGTACGAACTTTTTGTTTGGCTGCTGCTCGTAAATGTTTATTGAACCAAATGTGTTGAATACTATCTAGCATAGCTTTTTCTCCTAGATGTGCGGGACTATGTACAGTGTTAATTATAACCTGGACCATTGAATCAGGAAGGAACCACACAGACTTTTCCTTCATCATCCATCCTTGATCCGTTTGGATCCCTCCTAATTCAGTCCATTTCTTTATTTCGTCTGGTGTAGCATGTGTCTGTATGTCAATTACGTCAAGAGTAGGATCTTTAACTGTCATACAATGTGTCAGCGTCGGAACTATTGTCTTTGTCATGTCGGATGTTTGAGTTTGAGCAGTCTGTTTAGCTGTTCTGTCGGCTAGATCATTGCCTTGAGAAATGATATCAGTAACTTTCGTATGAGCTTTACATTTCATGATTGATATTGCAGTGGGTAGATGTATTGCCTCTAATAAGGCATGAATGAGGGGTCCGTGCTGAATGTGGGCACCGTGGGAAGTTAAATAACCTCTCTCTCGCCACAGCACGCCGAAGTCATGTACAACTCCGAATGCGTAACGTGAATCAGTGTATATGTTGACTTTTTTATTTGTGGCTTGAATACAGGCTTGTGTCAGAGCGATGAGCTCTGCGGCTTGAGCTGACAAGGTATTTATGCGATTTGTTTCAATGATCTCAGTATCTGTTGTGACTGCGTAAGCGGCCACTAACTCTCCTGTACTTGTTCTCATACATGAACCATCTACATACAACGTCAGGTCTGGGTCTGACAATGGGACATCGGTTAAGTCTTGTCTGGGTTTCGTCGTAATTGTAATAACTTCAATACAGTCATGGGCTAGTGGGTCTGTTCCATTTACAGGTAAAAGTGTGGCAGGATTCAATGTGTTACAACGTCTGATTTCTATATGTGGCTGAAACAATGTTAGTTCATACCCTGTAAGTCGTGCTATAGTCAAGTGTTGTGTTTGCGTTCTATTTACAAGAACCTCTACTGCATGTGGTACTTGAACTGTCAATGGATGTCCTAACACTATGGCATCGCTTTGTCTGATTGCCAAAGCTGTCGCTGCCACTGATTTCAGACACGCAGGCAAAGCCTGAGCTACGGGATCTAATGTACTAGAAAAATAAGCACATGGTTTGTGTGCTCCTGCTTGTTCCTGTGCGAGTACTGACAAGGCAGTACCTTCACGTTCTGTAACAAAAAGTGTAAACTGTTTACTGTAACATGGCGTTGCTAAGACAGGTGCTTGACATAAAGCTTTCTTTAGGCTTTCAAAAGCTTGTGTATGTTCCTGAGTCCAAGGGAGAACAGTCGATGTGGCTGCCTCCTGTGTTGTCAATTGAATGAGTGGTTTTGCTAGAAATGCATACTGAGGGATCCACTGCCTACAATATGAAGTGAGGCCTATGAAAGCCCGCACCTCCTTTTGTGTCTTGGGTATTGGCATGTTAGCTATTAACTGAATGCGGTCGGGTGTAAGCTGCCTTCCCTCCTTGGACAGCGAGTGTCCAAGATAAACAACTCGCTGGACACAGAATTGCAGCTTAGAAGGGGACACCTTGTGCCCCTTTTCGGCTAGAAATTGTAAAACTGTCAGTGATGCTTTCTCACATTCGGGTTCGCTTCTCGCGGTGATCAGCAGATCATCGACATATTGAAGCAAAGCAGTGTTAACTGGCATGTGGATACTGTCGAGTTCTCGTTTCAGTGCTTGGCTATAGATGCTGGGGCTTTCTGTAAATCCTTGAGGTGCGCGTGAGAATTTAAAGCTACGTCCATTTAAACTAAATCCGAACAAATATTGGCTTTCCGGATCTATTGGGACGCTGAAAAAAGCATTCTTGAGATCAATTACAGTAAAGAATGTTGCTTCGGAATCAATAGCTGTCAGTAATGATGAGATATCTGGGACCACAGGGAATTGTGGCACAATGCATTTGTTCAATTCGCGCAGATCAATAACCAATCGATATACTGGCGAGGCCTTCGGATCTGTTCGTTTAAGAATCGGAATTATCGGGGAATTACATACATTGGAGTCTGTTTCCACAACCACTCCTTGGGCAATGAGCTCGTCAATGATTTGTAGTAAAGCCACTACAGCATCTGGTGGTAACTTGTATTGTCGCATTCGTGGTAGTACCACTCCTGCCTTTAGTGTGACTCGATATGGTGTAATATTCATGCAACCAACATCAGTAGGGCCTTGTGCCCATAGATGTGTAGGTAAAGTCTGCAATCGGGGATCCATGTCTCTAGACACATAATGACCTTTAAAATCACGTAAAAACAATCGTACTCCTTCCGGAGAACAACATATTATAGCTCCTAGAGCTTTCAGGGTTTTTATTCCTAACAAGTTTTCTGGACATGATTTAGTAAGCAATAAATCTGTAGTTCGGGTCAAAGGTCCTATCGTAAGTGGAAGAGGTTGTGACACTTCATTAACAATAGGTTTTCCTGAGAAACCAAGGGAAATATTCTGTGAGCCTGAGAGGGGTGCCCCTGGAACTTCACTACGTTTTATAGTTGTTCGACTTGCCCCTGTATCGAGTAAAAATTTTCTGTCTTGGCCTAATAATTCACTATGTACATAAGGTCCTTCTTGGTCTACAGGGATCTCGATAAGGGGTAAGTCAACTTCCCTCTCTGGGCTGGTTCATGCGTATCGTTGATAATCAGGATAGTCGTACTGTGCGGTCTGGTACAGTTGTCGTGTCGTGGTTTGTGTGGCAGCAACAGGCAGCGCTGGTGCAGCTGGCACAAACTGGATAGACTGTGGTGGAGCTGGCATGGACTGTGCATGCTGCGGGGCTCCTTGTTCATTCTGATCCTGTCTAGGTGGCCGTGGTCTTTCTTTTGTATTACCTATGGCGATATTATGTTTTAAAACTGGACAATCGTGTACGTAATGACCTGGCTTTTTACAATAATTGCATGTCCCTTTTATAGGTCCTGTTGAATCACTGGAATGTGTCGTACCCTTTTTATGTCCTTCAGCTGGAACTGTCTGGGAAACTAGCATTTTCATTTTCGTGTCTTTCATGCGTCTATGTTCATGTTCTTGTTCCTCTCTAATTCTATTGTGATGGTATTGTAACATTTGTAACATTTGTGATGGAGTGTTACCTTGCCAGGTACTCTCGAATTTTAATACTCTGTTCTTTACTTGAGGCAAGGCGTTTTCAACTAATTTTGTCACGAACAGATGTGGGTATGATTCACTACTTGCTTTTATGCCACTATTTATACCAAAACATTTTTCAAATCGGGCATAGAAATCACTAGTGTCTTCATCTTGCTTCTGTTTACAGGCTGAAATTGTACCCCAGTCTTCCTTTTTCGTGGTTAATAAACGTGGCAGTACCTGTACTAGTAAACCTGGTAGTGCTTTAGTTTTATCCCCAAGCCCTGCTCCTGCAGTTCGGGCCTTTTCCTCTGCTTCTAATGCTGACCAGTCTATCTTTTGGTCTCCTACCTCCCACTCTTTTTCCCTGAGTTTTTCATAAATGCCAGCAGGCATTAATACCTTTAATATTGTCATAATATCGGGATAGGTATACTCTCCCATGAGTAACATGTCTTTAATTTCTCGGTGAAAACCCGCTGGGTCTTTGTCATGACTGGGTACCACTTTCTTCATTTCTAACAATTCTATTTTCGATATGGGCGTATATACAAATACACGTTTAAACTCATTGTCCTCGCCTTTTATTGGGTGTACTTCTCGTAAGGGATTCTGTCTGTCCATGTAATACGTGGTTCTTTCCTTAATGGGCAATGAGACATGTTCTGAGCATACAAAAAGAATGTACTGCTTTCTTGATTCTAGTATTTCTTTAATTAGCTTAGTACCTGAACCTCTCCATCTATTCGTGAGTAATTCAGTCAATATGTCAGGTAAGGGACCAGGGTCCGAACGCTGACTCTGATATAGTATAAGAAGTTGTTGAATCATATAAATCCCAGCTAAACGCTGTTCATCTGGGGTGAGATTCAAAAATGTGCGTGCTACTGCATCATCACTGTACTTTCCGGGACTGTCAATCCAATGGACAGCTGACCTGGCTAATTCTTGTTCATCCATAGAATCGAGAAAATGATAACCCCTTCGTTCTCGGAGTAATTTGTCAGCTGCTTGGAATGAATGCTCGTTAGACCTTATATGAACTATAGGTGTTTGGAAATTCCTGTTATTATCTGGACATATCGGACGTATCGGGTCAATAAGACATCTATTACTATTACAAGATCTTCCTTTACCTACATAGGCTATGGTGTCTGACTGTCCTGTGGGCAGTCCTAATCCTTCTTCCTCGCTTTGTTCGAACTGGTCTACCGCTAATCTTTCTTCGTGTAGGCGTTCTATTTCTTTACGGATCTTTCGGCACATGGCTATTATACAATTTTGCTTATCATGTCTCCCTTCTGATATATTCTGGCTCCATCTGGTAAGAATTTGCATTGCTTCCGGGTCTACCCCCGGTCGGTCTTGATTTCTGATCACACAATTTATGAGGAAACGTAACAGTTCCCCCTGTATCTCCACTTTCTGGTATTCCATAGCTCTGTTAATACATTCAGAATCTCGCCCTGTTTGGACAAAATGGTATATATTATCTAGATGCGCAGTCATTCCTGGTAACTTCCCTAAATACACCGCGGCTCGTCTGATACGTAATGATGCCATGATCATTTCGTCCTCTTTGCCGGGCACAGGGTCATATCTACAATCTACAAGAAGTTCTTTAAGCGTACGGGCATTTATGAGTTTGGGGGTACGTGAATGTGCAGATTCTTGAAAAGTAAGTTTATTTATTCTGGGTGGCGTAGAGAAAATATTGGTAGCACCTCCGGTAGCCCCGTCTGGGGTATCGGGTGTGAAAGGGTTCGTTGAACGTGATACAGCAACTATAGGTGTGGACACAGCTATAGAAGTGGCTGTAGGAACAGATGCAGAAACAGATGTGCTTGCCGGAACTTGTGTCAGAACTTGTTGCTGTAGGGATACAGATACTGGATCTTGGCGTTGAACCTCCCTGGCAGGCGGTCTATGTGGGGCGGAATTAGCATACTCGGGAGCTGCGTCATCTAAATATGAGGAAAGAAAAACGTCCTCTGCGGTTCTAGGATGCCCCTTGGGGTGTACCTTTATTGGAAATAATGGGGGTGGCAAGTCTTTTGGTATCTCCGGAGTAGCCTTAGGTAATCCTTCGGCCAGAAGGGGATACATACCATTCATAAGGGCATTTCTTTGTCTGTCTTCTTGTTCTGATTTCACTCGGATACCTTCTTCAATTAATAGATTTTCTCGAACTTTATTTGAACTCTCTTTATTCTTCTCTTCCTGTCGGAGTGCTTTTTCTGTACGTCTATGAGATTCTTTACGCCATAACTCAACGGCGTCTTTCTGTGACTGTCTGACTTTCCTTTTCCATAACTCTTCTTCTACTTTCATGATGCACTCTGCATCCCAGGTTCCCGCTGTGGGCCACCTCTGACTTTCTGGTAATTCCTTAGTGTAGTCTACCCATAAATCAAGAAATAATATAGCGTCTAAGCCATGTTTATGATACATGAAGTACCCTGGAGTGTCCCTAGGAGGAATAGGAACGGCTTCTTCGAGTACCCCTTTTCTTGTTGTGTTCTGTCTTAATTTCGAAAAGAGCGGCATATTGAAAACTGATCTGATACTTGATCTTGAACAAACTTAATACAGTAATCACAATAATGAACAGTCATTCATACCACAATATGCAGAACGTACTAAAAACATTTAACATTTAACATTTAACTGAGCAACGATGATGATGACGATCTAAGGAAAACTTAATCACTAAACATGATACTCGACATTAACTGAATTATTCTGAATTTATATACTTGATATACTAGATATATTGCTAAACAGTACAGATACACTGCTGAAACAGTGCAGACCGGATTTGTGTACCCAAACCCGTCTTGACCGGCACAACCTATGTGCACGTCAGAACGCCTCCCCAGTAATGGTACTCACCGGGTAGCTCGGAAACGGAAGGCCTCGGAAACTGAACTGAACTTGAACCGGACTGGACTCGACTCGAACACTTCGGACACTGGACTCGACTTGGGACTTCGGAAACTGGTGGGCCTCTGTATACCTCGGATCTTGCTCTCTCAGCTAGGCTCTGGTCGGGATACTTCGCACTTCTCACCGCCTCGTCTGGGTGTTGATCGCAGCCTCAGTCGCCCCCGCTTGACCGGAGGGAGATACAGGAAATCCTGCTGGTACGCGTTATTGTCCGTCCAGCTGTGGCAGGAGACCGGGCCTGCAACGCACCGCCGGCGCGTGAGATGAGAAAGTGTCCCTGTTCGGGCGCCATTCCTGTGGTAAATAATTTAATTACCGGGACTTAATTTGATACAGAAACATAATAAAAAATAGCTCAGTAAATAAGAGGCAGAATCCGTGGTATTAGAGGTTCGGAATGGGCTTTATTCCAGTGGTCGATTATAATCGGTTGCTCCAAGTTCCATCACCACGAAGGTTCAGGAAGTGAAGTACATACATTATTGATAATTATTCACTTTTATACAATAGGCATTACAGTGAGGCCAATGCAAGAGGCGTAACAATTGATAGCAAAGATAACATTTCACATGCGTAGCAAAAATAGGCGTAACTGGGAGTGATGAAAGAACGTCATCAGATGTGATGTCATAAGAGGGTGGTTACATGAAAGAATTTCGCGATGTCAGCAGAAATACTTGGCAGAAATGCGCGCGCAGCAGCATGACGTGTAATTGACGTGCAACTAGGGGGTGAAGGGGACTTGACATTTAGCTCTACATGTGGCGACAGAAGTCTGGAGGGTCAAGTCAACCTAATCCCAAATCATATCTAACATCCTATGTTTAAAGAACTAAGTTATCCAAAAGAGAGGTTTCTTCGAGTAGAATCTTATTCTATACTGACTATACTGACTGTTAGTGCGTGTACAAGCGTCTAAGTGTCTACACTAGATGCGAGGGCGGAAATCTTCCGTAGTAATAGGGCTATGAATTACTTGCGTAAAGACAGAGAAGCCGGGCCTTTGCTCGGTAGCTGGAAGAATGTTTACTTAAACTACTAGACAGGAATGCATTGGGCAGGGAACGGAGCAGATAATTTCGAAGGTGAAATACAGTTTTTGGCAGGCAGCAGGCTGATGTCAGGCTTCGTGAGCCGCGCAGAGAATGAGACAAAGTTCATGGTCACAGATGCAGGCTCAGACTGGAGCTTTCAGAGGCAGAAGGCAAGAAGAGTTCGATGACAGAATCAGGGCCTACTTGCCTGGACTGTAAAAATGTCATAAGTGAACCATATAAAACCGGTGGCCTTTCATACTTAGGAATGGAATATCCGGCCTATTCATGGCGGATCTGACAGAGGACATGTTGACGGTGGACGCACATGTGTTTGCGTCTTCATAACTGGAACTGGAGGGAACATACATGTATTTGTGATTCATTACATGGAACCGTTGGGGTCCAAGATAGGGGACATAACTGATCAGAAAAATCCATATTTCCACAGAATATAGGATAAATCATCTTATCATTGCCATCATAGACCAACCAGGTCAGGGGGTCAGGAGGGAGTGTAAACAGAGCGGGCTGGTTGGATAACAGCGTTTGGGCAGCAGTGTATAGCCCCCCTCAGGTACTCGAGGACATTCGGAGTCACCAGGAGCCACGTGGGCAGCACCTGCGGCCTGATTAATCAGCCCGTATCCTACATTCTAGTTGCGGGGGTGCAGTAGAGGCAACTAGGGGATTCTCCCCCCTAACCCGGGAATGAGATCAGGAAAAGTACGGCAAACGACGGAAAATAAAAAAACAAAAAGAAAGCTAAACTGTAGAAAAGATCTGATGGAGCCTAACTCTCTGTCGCAGAATGACTTACCATGCACCAGAGTGCCCCAGAGAGAGACTAGTCTCAGCACCTACCCCAGAACTATCTTCAACCTCAAGGCGGAAGGCCGGTCTTTATAATTTTTTCTACCTAAAGGACCCGCTGTCAGCAATTTATTCGTCGACACCTATAGTTGAGGCTAGCAAATTACCAACCCCCATTATTCCACACACGGTGTTTCCGCCCAGTACCAAGAGTGGGATTAGCAACAATTTCGGTGCAACGGGGTCCCAAATCTTGCAGCCTCAGCCTCAGCTAACTTTTACAAACCACCCAAACCAGGCCATAGCGACAGTTCAAGTGCATCATAACAAATCTCCCTTAAAGGGGACGGAACCAATAAAGAGCAAAGGAATAAAGGAATGTATAGAAGATCTGTCAGTAAATGCAAATCAAGAAAACCGGAGCAGACTACCATCACTGGCAGTGAAAAGTAAAGAAATGATGCCTGTAAGGGAATCCAAAAGCTCAAAGGAGGATAGCCCAAAGCCAAGCAAATTACAAACTTTGTCTTCCAAAAAGTCTGACTCTTGGCATAACTCTTTTGCTTTGACTTCCGATTGTCAACTTGAGGAATTGATGGAAATATTATAAAAAAATATTGACTGCCAAGAGCCAGTTTCAAATTCAGATCCAGGCAATAATGACAATCAGATAAGCCCAGGAATAGTGATCTCGACTCCCTGCAACAAAAAGCAAAAAAGGCTAACCCTGGATGACAGTGGTATTATGCCAAGAGAACAAAATCTTCAAAATCATCGCAGCCAAACAGCTCCAATTACAATCTCGTCAGTATGCACGATGGACCCAGTCCCAGAGCCGGACGAGACGCAAAATTGGTATAAAGATCAGCCGTCGAATCCTTCGAGTTTATGGGCCCAATCCCTCCTAGGCACCCGTGATCAAGCTATAAAGGTGCTGAACTATCAATCTGACAAATTGGAGGTTCAGATAGACCTCATCAATCTAATAGCAGGCCACATTTCTGGAATAAATTCGAAATTGGATACACTGTCTTCCCATTTGATTAACAGGGAGAAATCAGAGTCCTGTGTTGCGAACGAAAAACTCCAAGTCAGTTGCGGTTGTGGGAGCATCATTGAAAAACTAGCCAGTCTCCCGGACACACTAAAAGACATCTTAGAGGAGGTTAAACTAACTCGATCAAGCAAACCAGGCAATGAAATCTACGCCAAGCAAGTTATGTTAACCCCAAACACCAACGACACGTCAGGTGACTCTAAAAGCAACCTTTCAGAAGCCCCAGGGCAAGAAAAAATAGGTATAATTTCAGGAAGCGAAGATAAGGAGAGGCATATAATTCAGCTCACAAACAAAAGCCCCATTGCGGGAAAACCAACCAAGAAGGAAAGGAAAAAGGCAAGGAAGGCCAGATTAAAGAACAAAAAGCAACAACAAACAGATGATGGAATCCTTTTTCCCATATTCAAACTAGTCACCCCAAAGGTGGAAAAACGTCGAAGATTTCCGGACGAAACAAAGGAAGCCCAGGCACCATCAACCAAGGGAGTTTTAGAAAACTCATTAAGGGAAGGCTGGCAGGGTTCTAGAGAAATCGCATGCCCGCCCTCACAAGAACGCATAACATCTAAATCTTCCCCTATATATGGAAACCAACAGAGTTCATCACCCCCGGCTCCCAAGAAAAAGTGTCATGGAAAACAACAAGTCAAACATGACCACAAAATGGAGCCTGGTCATGCAGGTCCTTCCCAATCAACACCTTCATCGCATTTGGTAGGCAACACGAGAAAAGCCAGCGCAACTTGCGAGAAGCCCCGACAGGGAGAGGAAGCTAGTAACGTGCAGCAAGCCCCAAAACAATCGGAGAATATAATAACCGTAATACATGAGGAGGATATAATCCCACGAAGCAATATCGGGCCAAACCCCTTGAGTGTTACCATTATGGGAAACAAACGTAAATGTACACTATCTCATGGGGTTTCCCCCGCGTTCCAAAAACGGTATTAAAGAAAGGATCAACACAAACAACCAACGGTAATTCTGTGGAGAGGACGGATGAACAAGAGCAACAATCAGCTCCAAGGAGTGGTAATAATCTGGCAACTTATGACGCCCTCCCCCAAAGATCAGCTTCTTTAAAACATTAAGACTCTCCTGACCATTCAGAGGCATTTGAATCCAAGGTGACATTTGTGCCTGATTTTCCAACAAAGGGGCTCCAAGACACCCTTAATCGAGGCAACCTCCTAAAACTGTTTAAGGAAATAGTAGATCTCAAAGAGATCACTACCCAAGATCTAATATCCGTGGAATTCCAACCGAGTGCCCACAACATGGACATCGAGGAAACCGTAACAACTTGGGCTACAAAGGACCTGGCCGACAAGATTTATTCTGCAAGAACCCAGTTTGGTGTATGGGGTATAATCCTGTTGCAGCACAAGCGTCCAAGATACCCCTACCCCTTACTAGAAAAACCTTACAACCCAAAAAAAGGAATAAGCGAGAAGGAAAGACAATTTACTTGTTTACGTGGAGCCAGAGGTCAAACGCCAACAACTATTATAACAGGTCGTAGTGTTACATCACTAGAAGGCAATCAAAGTATCAGCCAACAATCAGCAGTTCAGTTGGACTGGTCATGGTTGCCTAGGATCCTGAATAATCAAAATTCCTAACATCGTGCATATTAACTCAATCCGTTTGCCAAGGCAGAAACAAATTCCAAAGAAATGAATGCCGCAAAGGATTTCATTCTGTTCCTGGAATGTTCATGGTTTTCATGAAATGGCCCTTGAAAATGAGACTCTCACCTTTTTCCAGCAACAAGATGTAATCCTGATCCAGGAATCATGGAAACTCTCCCCCTCGCCAATCGTAGGGTTCAAAGAACACCATATTTTGGCAGAAAGATTATCACCCTTCGGGCATCCACGCGGCGGACTGTCAATATACGTAACACAAAAATATGACTGGGTAACAGAAGAGCTGGATATGGGTCTCTCTTGGTTACAAAATTGATTAAAATTACCGTTCATTCACCCACAGGAAATAAGAAATGGCACCTATTGGTGTGTAACACCTATATCCACCCGGAGAGGAAAACCCAGAAGGAGAAATATGCAAATTTATCATCTTTGATAAAAGTATTACAGAGATCCTATGCGCAATGCCCGATGTTTATTTCAGGAGATTTTAACAGCAATCTCTTAGGGAAAAATCAGGCAGTAAAAATGAAAAAAATACTATGCGACCTGGAAGATTTAGGTTTATCAATACTGAACGGAAAAACAAGGGGCGACATTCCGGCAGGCATTACTTACTTGAGCGGTAAAGTCCATTCAATAATTGATTATACAATAATAAGTAAGGTCCTATCTTTTAGTATAGAATCATTCCAAATAGTCAAGCGTTTGGAAAGTGACCATTTCCCTCAAATAACTAAAATGAATATTCCACTCACTGCATTGTATACTCTGCCGTCCTTACTACAACATCCCGAGAATTTCAACTTAAAGAAGTTAAAATGGCGTGGGGGTGGCCTGGAAAGTATATTGGTCACAGTAAAACAACATATGTCCAACTCAAGCACCCAGCACGACGAAGATCGCATAAAGAACTGGGAGCAACTAATTCAGGTCCTCTTGCACAAATTCCCAGCACCATCAGCGAACTTGGGATGCATTAAGGCAAGGAAGGAGCCATGGTTCAACCAGGACCTAAGAGAAAAAAAGAGAAGCGTTGCACGGGAGGTCCGAGCAGTCGCCTATGGAAAAAAAATGGGAACCAGTACAAACAACTGCAAACTAAAAGAAGCAAGAAGCATGTATAGGAAGTCGTTAAGGGTTGCAAAGAGAACGTACAAGGAATCCATTTGGAACAAGCTATTGAGTGCAGGAAAACGGCCAAATAGCAGGGATTTTTGGGGAATCATCAACGACCTAAACAAAGGAGCAAGCCTTCATCAGGAAGCAGGGGTAGGAGAGGAATGCTGGTCCCATCATGTGCAATCTCTGTATGGAAACACAGTGTCAAGCAGTACCAAAATGCAACGGGGGAGTGAGTTGGAAAGCGGGAAAAACAGAAAAAAAGAGACTCAGGCGAATAAAGACTACGAGGACCAGGAAGAAGTAAACGCGATCACGGAAACTCCCCTAACCTCTAAAAAACAACTGAGTAGAATAATAAAAAGATTGAAGACAGAAGGAGCTGGAGGCCCAAATGGGCTGCCAAATATGCTCTTTAAAACGGATCCGGTTTTCTGGTCAGAGTCCTTAACTCCCCTATTAAACTATATATATTCTCAAAACAAAGTCCCCGCATCTTGGCAGGGGAACATCATTCACCCCATTTTCAAACAGGGAGATTGTCGCAATCCCGCCAACTACAGGCTGATATCCCTAATAGACGTGGAAGCCAAGCTCTATGCCTCCTGCATCCTAACTCAGTTACAAGATTGGATAGAAGATACCAATATTATCCCCAAGTTTCAAACAGGGTTCAGGCAAGGAATGGGCACCATCACAAACCTGGCCTGTCTGTCACTTTTAATGGAAAAAGCACTAACTGAGGGTTCGAGACTATACGCCTGCTTCATTGCTATAAGGTCAGCATTCGACCGGGTATGCAGAGAGCGCCTATGGGCAAAGTTGATAACCTGGGAATTCCCGAATTCCATCTTAACTGCAATAGTCACCTTGTGTAACAACACATGGGTGAGGGTTAAGCTAGGCAACGGTGGCAGTATTTCCTCAAAGATTCCGACGTATCAAGGTTTAAAGCAAGGCTGCGTGTTGGCCCCAAGCCTCTTTAACCTTTTTCTCTCGGACGTTAGTAAAGTTTTGGTTACAGCAGAATGTCATCCGCCGAGACTGGCCAACAATCCAATCAACTTTTTACAATACGCGGATGACATAGTAGTACTGAGCAAATCACCAATCGGTCTACAAAGAGCAATCAACAAATTAGCGGAATATTTAAAACAGGAAAAGCTGGAACTAAACAAAGGAAAAACGAAGGTTGTCCGACTAGTGGAATCAAGTAAACTCAACTTTAAATGGATGGCAAATGGTGAAACGGTAGAAGAACAACCTTCATATAAATATCTGGGTACTTTAATAGAGCAAGGACTGAAACATAAAGAGCAAAAAGCAGTAATAAAAGCAAAAGCTCAGTAATTAATCTTTGCATATCGGCTACTGAAATCCAAACTGGACTGTCCCAACCACAATCATATATTGAAGGTCATGGCCGCGCAAATTTTGCCCACCTTGTCCTACGGACTGGTCACTTGGCAAGGCAAGGAGGCTGATTTATTAGACGCAATGCAGAACAAGATTAATAAAGCCGTTTTTAATCTGCCAAAATCTTCCTCTCCATCACAGATACGGCTAGAATTTGGCCTGCAAAATCAAATCTTCCGGAGCATGAGCGGCTTTGTGAAGCTTTGTAATAAATTTCGTTCCGCAAATCAGCAATCCCTGGACCATCTATGCTGGGAAGAAATTAAGCATCAGGCGGATAACAAAATCCTAAGTGCCTGGGGAAAGCATTTGCAAAATTGCTTGATAGAACTCGACATAGAATCATCATGGGAATTAAGGATGGATAAAGCTGGGCTAAGTAGCTTAACCAACAAGGCAGCCAAAATGAAATCCTTATTGGAAGATCAAAATTCATTGGCCAAACGTAGGCATGGGTGGACAGTTATTGCATCTTACAAATCATTAAAACCACAAGCATACCTATCCTCTCATTTCAGCGGGTTCCTAAAGAAATGTTACATGGACTATCGGATGGGTGATCACCTGTCAAAAGACCTACTCCCCTCCTGGAAACAGAGCTACCAAACAGAAAAATGCCGTTTATGCGGCTACAAATCCGAATCCTTAGCTCATATCTTTTGTGTATGCCCAGCTGTATTAGATTTGAGACGACGGTATTTAAAACAAATTTTCAATGTCCTAAAAATTCGCACTTGTAGACAAGCAGTAACAAGTTGGCTGGGAGGATCCTCCATAATCCTGGCATGCAGGGGAATCAAATTTATGGGGGCAGTAAGGACTCGCTTGAAGCAGCAAGAGCAGGAAGATCGTAACATCGGAACCCTTAAGAAAAAGCAATAAAGAAAATAAACTGTGGAAATAGACAACTTAGATTTTATAGAGACAAATTGTCCCATGCTTGAATCAAATTTTTACAATTGTATCTAATAAGTTTTATGGGCCTTGGAGACAATGACTAGATGTTTAATGGTAGTCAACTTTTATATTTTTTTTTTATTTATACATGTGGGTTTTGTAATAATTTTAACAAATTATTACAATAAACTTAAACTGAAACTGAAACATAGACCAACCAACTTTATCTTTATGGCATAGTTTGTTCTTATTCCGTCAACAAACCCCGCCAAGGGCAACAGAGACCATCGGCTGTCCCTTCTGATGTAAGAGCGCTGTTCGAAAAAAGTTTTTCCCCATAACGAACTTAACTCAACACAGTGCAAGATGGTCTGTGATGGCAATGGCATGATTATTTTTCACAAAATCCTTTTCTTCAATAAGGGAGGTTGGAACAATAATTTTACTAATTGCACTGAAATCGAGTCAGTAGTTTTGTTGTGAGCAAGCAGTGCATCTGTGGGGCTGACTTTTCTGATGGCAGGCAGAATATCAATTTTTAGGTTTGGTCAAGGCCCATATCAACGTCTTTGTGCTCTTAGACCTCTCCACTGTCTTAGACACAGTGGATCATGACATCTTGCTGGGTCATGTGAAAATAGGCTGGCAGAATTCTGAAAAAACTAATTTTCACATTAATGTGAAATTTAAAAAACGTATTGAAATTTTGCATTATGCAAGTTCATGTAATTTTCGTCTCTGGGAGAGTAGTTTATGCAGAAAATGGCACATATTTTTTTCCATGAAATATGCCCGCAAGTGAAAAATAAGAATCAAAGATACCAGCAAACCATATTTTGTGCTAAAACTGTAATTTTGTATAATTTTCATGAGAAAGAGACTATTTCCTACATCCCAAGTACAGATACTGACACCCAATGCAGCAGATAAGCACCTCCATATGTGCTGCAAGTATTCTAACGTATTAAAACCAATTAGATGGCTTTAGTGATAAGAATACATCATTGGACTTGGCCTTCGTTTTCGGGCCATGGTCAAGGTCCTGTACGCCCTCCCGCGCGCTCGTGTCCTAGTCAACGGGGTCCTGTCGGAGCCCTTCCCGGTCTGCAGGGGAACGAGGCAGGGTTGCCCCCTTTCCCCCCTGCTTTTTGCTTTAGTGATGGAGCCTCTGCCGTCCTTGATGCGGTCCTGTGACCGGATGCGGGAATGGGAATGGCCCAGCGTCAAGCCAGACAAAATTGCCCTCTATGCGGACGACGTTCTTATCTATCTGGCAGATCCTGCCCAGTCGGGTCCCCATTGCCTTCGTATCTTGCGATCCTTCGAACAGGCCTCTGGCCTCCGTTTGAACCCCGATAAGTCGGTCCTGTTCCCCTTGCACCTCTCCCGGGAATGCTTTGATTGGCAGTTCACCATACCTCTGCGCCGTCAATCTTTTAAATACCTGGGGATTTGGGTTACCCTACTGCCCGAACTCAGCTGGGCCCTCAACGTCACTCCTCTAGTGAAGCGAGCCAAGGCGGATCTCCAGCGGTGGCATTCCTTGCCCCTCAACCCCATGGGGAGGGTGGCTCTCTTCAAAATGATGGTGCTCCCCCCGCTTCCTTTACATGCTTCAGAATACCCCTGTGTGTTTCCCCAGGGCCTGGTTCCATACGCTGGATGGCTTCATCACCAAGTTTCTATGGGGGAAAAGTAGGTACCGATTGGCGCTCAGTACCTGCAGGATACCTTCATTTGACGGGGGTTTGGGGATGACTCACCTCTACCTCTACTATCTGGCCACACGACTCCTTTCCATACGTGACTGGTTTAATGGGGGGGTGGTCCGACCCGGCCTACAGGCTTGAGCTGGGGGATCTAGGCCTGGACAGACTACACTCCTTTCTCTATGGGACCCCGATTCCATCTTGTCTTCCGGAGGTGACACGTTCCGTGGTACTGGCCTGGCGGGCCGCATTGCGTCACACCGGCTGGACACACACGATGACCCGCTGTACGCCCTTGTGGCGCGGGACCTGGCTCAGGGAGGTGTCCGGGCTTCGGGGCTTCGAGGCCTGGGACCGCATTGGCATTTCCCAGCTGGGAGATGTTTGGGGGGGATCATATGCGATCCTTTGAAGATCTCCAGGTCCGATACTCGCTGCATCCCTCATAATTCTTTTGCTACCTCCAGCTGCGACATGCCCTCCACTCACACCTAACGACGGGCACACGACTGCCTGAGCATAGATCACCTGAAGCACAGATTATGTTCGGGGACCTGGGGAAGGGTGGCATTTCCCGTATTTATTGTACATTGATTAATAACACCCCGACTTCCTTGGACAGACTGCGGGCGCAATGGGAGGTCTGGGTAGGCCCCTTGGAGGAAGAGGACTGGCGAGATGCCCTTATGGCCCCTAGACTGGTCACTGCCTCTGCTCGGTTGCGCTTGGTGCAACTTTATTATCTGCATGCCACGTATCTCACCCCTGTTCGTCTTCACTGCGCAGGGCTTAGCCCGTCCTCAGCCTGTACCAGGTGTGGCCACGACCCCGCAGACTTCCTGCACATGGTGTGGACCGGTCCCCTCCTAGCGGGATATTGAGAGGGCATCGAGATCGAGCTTTCGGAGGTTCTGGGGTGGGGGGTTTCCCATGACCCTAAGCACACGATCCTGGGCATCACGGACGGGCTGGATGGGTCACGAAATGATAAACTGTTCTTTAATACGGCCTTGGCGGTCGCTAAGAGAGACATTGCTGCCCTGTGGAAGTGCCCGGATCCCCCCACCGTGGGACGTTGGCGGAGTGGGGTGGACTGGTGTGCCACGCAGGAGAAAATTATGTACGCAGCACACGGCTGCCCCAAGAGATATCGTAGAATTTGGGGGAAGTGGTTGGGGGGGGGATGGTCTAATCAGGAAGGAGCTGGTTGGCTCCACCGTTTCTTTGTCTCATTATCATCTGTATGCTGGGGGTGGGGATTCTGTGACTGTAATTCCCGATTTTTGAAGTATAATGTGATATGGCTGGTGCATTCCTTTTGTTAAATGAATAAAAATGTGTTTATCAAAAAAAGCTTTGAAATCTACAAAACAAATACTAATATTTACTGTAGCGTTTTATGTTATAAATGATTCAGTTTTATAGATGGATAGTTTTATAGCTAAGAATGATATAAACATTGCTAAACATGTATGAACTGGCCCACATATAGGCCATTAGCTTAATTATGATGCAATGTGACAAGTCTGCTCAAGAAAGCAACTAAACCCAGTCAAATTCAAAGTCCTAACATCCGAGCAGTACAGGATGGGAAAGGGACTTCAGGGCTTCGCCAGCCAAAAGGCTACCCCGCTTTAAAAAAAATATTAAAAAAGTTGTGAGACAGACAGCCGAGTCCTACATACGCCCTTCGTAGAGTGGTGAAAGCAGTAACCTTTAGAGGAATGGTTTACCACCGTGGCTTGCTTGCTTCCCCGCCTGCTGAATTGTACTCCAACTCTCTGAAAACTCAGGCAGTGATATTTTGTCGCTGCCGCAAGACTTCCGCCTCACAGAGGGGACAGGGTCGGACCAGCAAAAATACAGATAAATATTATTTCCGCTTTCCCCATAATTTGCAAAATGACTACGTATGGTCTGTACAGATGAGCGGGTGTGGTGGCAGCCTGGGTTAAGGAGAAGTAATGAGATCATGGTGTACAACTGAAAAAATTCTGAATGCAGACTGTAATGCACCTTCTCTCCCATTCATATGAATTGAAAGCACACATTCGTCCGTGGTAATAACTATGCGCCTCTCCTAACACTCATCTTGAGCAACCAACCCCTCCAGGTACGCAAATACGATGTGGTAAACCACTGCACGCGCGCGTTCCATCATTCTCAGGGCTGCAGGGCTCACCACCTTGCTGCGGCACATCCGTGCTTCCCCCCTCCCTGCCCCTCTCCAACATGTCTAGTTCACACTGCCAGTAGACGCACCGTGTGTAACGGTCTAGTTGTTGAAACACATCGTCAGGCCCGGAAGGACCTTCACACAATGTATCACTCTCTGGCCAGGCGTGGCCAGAGAGCATAAATAAAGGGGCCGGCGTCGCTCGTGACCTTCCGGCCCATACCAGCATCAGAGCGTGTATTGTCATTATTATTCCTGCCTGTATTGCGTATATGTATATACAATTAAAACATATCAGGGCCGCGACACCGTGTATATCTCAAGGGCAACTTTGCAGCTCTCGAAGCTGCTTTCTATTTTCATTACTTGTCATCCATTCACGCAGTACTTCAAGCACCTTCTCAGCTCGGATGGCACCCGTGCCTTCACAGGTAGCAAAATGTGCAAGAAGAACCCGAGGGTCAAAGGGAGATGTGTTCACACGTCTTCTCCAATCTGGAATATGCTGTGCCACGTCGAGTGCAAACAACTCACAGAAAAAGAACGCGAATACAATGGAGGAAAAAACCCAATGACTATTTAGAGACATACATCTTTGGCAAAATGCATTATCAGTGATTACTGCTTCTTTAAAGCTTTGTTATTCACAAATCAAGAGGCGTCACAAACAAGAGACTATCGGTTTACAGTACTACTAAAAACCCCACAATTAACAATAAAAGCAAGTGTTTAGACAACAAAAAGTGGTTTTGAAACTTGAACCTTAAAACAAACAGCACTACATTACGTTTCTTTATGAGCCAGCCTCCGTGATCATGAACACAGCATTGTACGTTCCGGGATTAAGAAAATAACTACAGAGAACAAGCCTCGATCTCTTGTCTTTATGGGGCCATGTGTTTCAAATTAGAAAAACATGGCCCCATAAAGATAAGAAAGTGCTTTGCGACAGACGTAAAGCAGGCCACCTAGTCCGGCTCTGAGGCGAAAGGGCGTTAACAGAAAACCCTCATTTCCAATGGCAGACCACCATTTAGCATAAACAGTGACACCAGCCAATGGAAATGAGGGGCGGGGCATAAAGCCCTCTTCTGAAAGTCCTTGTTAACAATAAATATCGCGAGGGAGCAGCGCATGTGCTGCCACGCCACGTGAGGCCTAAAAATCAAGTAATCAGGAAGAACATACTTTCTACTACAAGAGTCACAAACCTTCAAAACATGTCTTGCCATGACGATCTCTTCTCTGAGATTGCCCCAGCTCGGTAAAACTCTCTCCATGAGAACTATACAAACAATCTTCTCCTCAAAACCCTTTATTGCCAGCACCTGAAAGAGGTCAGGTAGACTACTGAAATCGACTGAATCGATCCTCAGTGCTTAGTAGCTATTTTGTCTCCTAAACTGTGCCTCCACTTCTACTTTACCTGTCAAAGGATATTAAAGAGCTGAGGTTCTTGATGTTATTTCTTAAAATACATCAACCAAAGAGTTAAGGCCCCTGAGTTAATGAAGGGATAACTATTGAGGGAGAAGAGCCCAGTGAAGACATTTCATGAATTCTGTGAGGTTCTGGCTGTCACTAACAGTCCCCATCCTTAAAAAGACGACTTAGCTTCTCAATAATAAAGGTTTGAGTGGCCTGGTTGCAATTATCAGGCACAAATACACACCATTACTGAAACAATATCTATGTATGACTCTGGGTGAGACTGGCTCATTCTAAGAAGTGTGGTTTTCATCCACAGTAAATCCTACTGGTAAATGATACAAGAGTCTTTAACTATTTGTCTCCTATTATCTTGATCAAGGCATTCAAGTCCATTTAAAATCTTGCATTAGGGGGTGTGACCAAGACAGCGACCAAGCAGGAGTTCCTCCTCACCAATCCACAGCCCGACTCTGCCATTTGTCTATCTCTGACCACCTTTCTTGGCGTGGGCGCACAGGCATTCACTACTCGAGAGGGGAGACCATCCGCCAATCTACCTATGACCAACCAACACCACAGCTCGCGACCTGCCTTGCAGGCTGGATTGCGTGGCCACTCTTAAACTGTAAGCAACCATAGAGACCACACATTAAAAAACTCAACCCCAATTCGGCACTAGAACATAGCAAATGGACTCCACCACCCCAGAGCACCAAGTTCAACTCCTGCCACACGCACCTGGGCCTCCTGCAACGAATATCACCCTAGTGCTGTGCAGAACACTGGAGCTCACAGCAAGCAGACATCTCGAATGGGCTCTAGAAAGGATACACGCCAGAGCGTCACCCAAAACAAAAACACCCGGACCCTCACAGTCTCAGAGTCTCTGCCTCTAGAGGCCATAGGAGCATAGCACCGGCCTGTGCTGCTGATGACATGCCACTGGGTAACACTGGGGCACTGCAGAGACGACCTCTACACCCCCGACCTGAGCGTAGACTGGGGGCTCGCTCAAGCCACCAAACTCCTCAAGGAAGGGCGCAAAGACTGCATTTCACAGGGGAGGATGACTAGGGCGACAGCTAACGTGGCCACAGTTAACTACTCATCACCCATTTAACAACTCCCAACCAAGACCAGGGCTTGCTGTAAGCTAGCCCTCAGATTGGGGGACCACTCCAGATACGTCAGGAAGCCTAAAGCACCCCGCCACCAAAGGCAACGATGCACGCTGCTAATGCCGCACTGAACTATGACTAGATAATCACCTGTCCCCGGCCCCTCTCCAGGACCAGCCCAATGGTACTACAAAATACAGACTCAATGGCAATAAAGCATGCAAAAAATGGCAGCACATAGATACAAGAAAGAAGAACAACCCTCCAAGAAAGCTGAGCTGATGAAAGATATAGCACCTAGAGACCAACCGACAGAAGACACCACAATACAGGGCACGGACGAGGAGGGAGCCAATGAACTCATCACAAGATCCTTCATGGAAACCATGTTTATTAAACATAGGGAAGGTTTTGCTGCAAAATGGGATGAATGCAAAAAGAACAATTGATGGACAGAATGCAGAACAATGTCATACATTCACCCCAGTACAGAGATCTGGGACTAAATCCATCGATTTTTTGCTCACCATGCCATTCCAGTTTGGACCCAGCCATATAAAAAACAGTCTTGACCCTGCACCCAATGGGAACAGTCCAGCCCGAACTGCCAGGCCAGGTCCTCCCTGGACTGGAAACAAGCATCCAAGGACCAGTTTCGTGCTCTACATGCCACTGGAGTCAGGCTATCCTGGCTGATGAGGGCTGAAACCCCGAAACTGGTCCTAGGATGCTTGTTTCCAGTCCAGGGAAGACCTGGCCTGGCAGTTCGGGCTGGACTGTTAACAATTGGGTGCAGGGTCAAGACTGATTTGCATATGGCTGGGTCCAAACTGGAATGGCATGGTGAGCAAAAAACGATGGATTTAGGCCCAGATCTCTGAACTGGGGTGAATGTATGACATTGTTCTGCATTCTGTCCATCAATTGTTCTTTTTGCATTTGTCACCCTGAGTGGGAAGGGTATGCCCAGACATGGTTCCCCTGTTCTCCATGCCACTGGATTCAAACTATCCTGGCGATGAGGGCTGGAAGCCCAAAACCGGTCCTAGGATGCTTGTTTCCAGTCCAGGGGGTGCCTGGCCTGGCCGTTCGGGCTGGACTGTTCCCATTGGGTGCAGGGTCAAGACTGATTTGTATATGGCTGGGTCAAAACTGGAATGGCATGGTGAGCAAAAAAACGATGGATTTAGGCCTAGATCTCTGTACTGGGGTGAATGTATGACATTGTTCTGCATTCTGTCCATCAATTGTTCTTTTTGCATTTGTCACCCTGAGTGTGACGGGTATGCCCAGACGTGGGTCCCTTGCTCTCTATGCCACTGGAGTCAAGCAATCCTGACTGATGAGGGCTGAAAGCCCGTACTGGTCCTAGGATGCTGGTTTCCAGTACAGGGAGGACCTGGCCTGGCAGTTCAGGCTGGACTGTTCCCATTGGGTTTAGGGTCAAGACTGATTTGCATATGGCTGGGTCCAAACTGGAATGGCATGGTGTTTGAAATGGCCCTTTTTTGCAGGGTTATCCCCAAACTTTTTGCTTCTTCCTCCCTTGTTATTCCTGGCCTGTGGTTGTTGGCTATAGAACTCTGGGCACTTTACCACTGCTGATCTGTGCTAAAGTGCATATGCTCTCTCTGTAAATTGTTATTGTGATTGGTTATCCATGATTAGCACATCTGTTTTACCAGTAGGTCCCTAGTAAAGTACACTGAGTGTGCCAGGGCTGGTAATTAAAATGCTACTAGTGGGCCTGCAGCACTGATTGTGCTACCCACCTGAGTAGCCCTAAAATGGTGTCTCAGGCCTGCCACCGCAGTGCCTGTGCGCAGTCTGAACTGCCACCTTGTCCTGTCCAGTGTACACACTGACCAGGCCTGACCCTTTCCTTTTCTTACACATTGGACACCCCTATGGTAGGCCCAAGGTACCCCCCAGGGCAGGGTGCAGTGTATGTGAAAGGTAGGACATGTACTAGTGTGGGTGACATGTCCTGATAGTGAAATACTGCCAAATTCGTTTTTCACTATTGAAAGGCTATCTTGCCCATAGGCTAACATGGGGAATGCTGTGTATCATATTTACCTGCATATCTTCCCATAGCGGCAAGATAGACATATGGAGTCTGGTATCCCTGAACTCAGAATTTGATAACGCATCTTTTAGGAAAGTTTGCGTATTGACTGTCTGGTTTGTGAGTGACAGGGGATTGGGGTGGCTGCAGGATCCTGGGTGAGTCAGCACTAGGCTGAATAGACCTATCTACACTTAGAGTGGTGGGAGGAGTTGCACCTGGGCCTGAATAGGACTGTGCCTGCCTTTCACAATGCTGGCTCCACCTCCTGTGGTGTGTCTGATGGTCCTGGCCTCCCCTCATAAAGGAAGAAGACATGCCCTGGCAGAGGGCACCCAGAACTGGTTGGAACTGGATCCTGGACCCCTCAGACATGGAGAACAAAGACTTTTGGGGTATAAAAGTAGGACCTGAAACCCCTGTAAATCAGACTACTTCTGCAATCAAAAGGAATCTCTGCCCAAGAAGATCAGCTGAAGAGACTGAGGAAGACTGCCCTTGCTGTGTGTTCTGGGGCTGACCTGCAGTTTACTGTATCCACTGAAGAAGAGAAAAGGGGACTTTGCTGTGTCCCCCCCACCTGCTAGAGTAAAAGACTTTGCTGTGTGCTGTGTCTTAAAAGAGTCTCCAAGGGCCTGAGAAGAGCTGGTCTCCTGTTGGGAATGCAGGGATACGAAGGTTCCCAAGGAAACATTCTACAAGTAGCTGTGTGCGTATCTCTGCGCACAGCCTGGACTCTCTGTGAAATTTGTCTGCCTGTGTGATCCTAGGGGCTCCGTGTGCGACCGGCACACAGTGGGGCTGGTTGACGCCTGCTGCACCTTTATCTGGCTGTTCCGGCGCTCAAGAGTGCGTGCCTGTGTACTACCTGAGGCAGTCAGCAAAGGGGCTGAAATCACGGCCGCGGGCCCGGGACAACAAACAAGAGAAGTGCTGTGCCAGAAAAATCACCACCGCTCCTCGAGCTGAACGCCCGGTGCGCCGATAAGAAAAGAGCCGCAAAAATGCTTCATTGCTGCCGGTCCGGAGTTCTAGGACGTCACCGCTGTGCCGCACTGGGATTGGTTCCAGCTCAAGGGATTCCTGCAGCGTCATCGGTCTGCCGCGCTGGAATTGGCCCAGCCTCGATGGCTTCCCCACGCTCAGACCAGGACGCAGAGCTGCACCGGGGGGCGGGGAGCATCGCGGGGAAGAAGCCTGCCTCGCCAGGAAGACTCATTGAGCCTCACGGACTGCCCAGCGCCCGCCTGCCAGGTAACTCGCTCCGATCCCCTTACTGGAGCTTGCGCCTACCGCAGTAACTTCCCAGCGCACTGCCGATGGGCCGTGTGTTGCTCTTGAGTCCAGCACTCGTTACTTGCGCAGCAGAGACAACAGTTACAGGCAACGTCCTGTTTAACTGGAGAAAGGGGCAGAGGGGGCCATATTAAAGATCAGAGTCCTGTTGTTGGTACCGAGGGCAGCTTTACAAACACAAGCTGCGGGAACAGAACACCTGTGTCTCATTTAATAACTGAACTGCTGAGTCCCCGCTGTAGGGACTAAAACAATCCGGTAACAGTCTACAATCTCCCTCCTCGCTCTTCCCCATGTGGACCAATTAGGGCCCAGTGATGTATGTTCTGTGCAATATCTTGAGTTGGACCAATCACAGACGTGCGGAGATCGCCACCTCCCGAGATGAGGGGACCGCCTCCCGCCACTCTTCATCATCAAACTCAAGTCCATCTCTCCCCCAACACTCATGCAATCGGCCAAGAGGATCAGGGGGGTTGTTAATCAGTTTTTTGTATGTAAGGGAGATCGCTTTTTGTGGAAGGCAGCCGTCTAGTAAATGGTCTTCTATTGTTGAGGATTCCAGGGGGACAGTGCCCTTTGGCAGGGTCGCGGCGATAGCATGGCGAATCTGCAGGTAGCGGAAGAATTCTGTACCAGAGAGCTCAAATTGCTGCTGGAGCGTGGCAAAAGTGACCATATTACCCTTCACCCAAAGATCTCGCAATCGGGATATACCAATCAGGTCCCATTTATCAAAGCCTTTTGTGGTCCGGAGATTGCCCAGCTGCTCAGAGTCCCACAGAGGCATCGCCAGTGTGAGCTTTTGATCCCAACCTAAGCTTTTATTAACGGCGTGCCAAATCAGAACAGGGTGTTTGGTGGAGCCGGTTAGAGAGAGTTTCCGGGGGTTTGAATACAAGGCTCTATTGTAATTCCCTCCAGGGAGTAGCCATCTATCCATGGTGAAACCCGGGTCGTCGGGCTGGCGATAAGTGCAGTGATTGATGGCAGCCAGGTGGGAGGCCCAATAATATATCCAAATGTCAGGGAGACTGATGCCTCCGTCGTACCAATTCAGGACTAATTTGTTAAGTGCGATTCTGGGCCTCCCCGCTCATAGCAACTCTCTCTGCAGCCCTTCGATTTCTCTAAAGTATCGTGCTGGAACTGGGTCTTGGTAATAACAGACGGGGCAGGGACATCATTTTAAAAAGTGCAGCTCTGCCCAACAGAGAGAGCGAGAGGGTCCTCCAACTAGCGACATCACGCTTGAGTCGCTGCAGGGGTGGGAACAGGTTCCGCTCACACCGGAGCTTAGGATCTGCAGTGATAAAGTTTCCGAGGCAGCGGAAACCATCTCTCACCGTCAGCATCGGGCAATTTCTGGGCAGTGGAGGAGACTCACCTCCCAGGACATATATGAGTGACTTGCTCCAATTAATCGAATAGCCTGAATATTTGCCAAATTTTGTGAAAATTTCCAACACACAGATTAAAGACCTTTTGGGGGAGGCTAGATAAAGGAGTACATAGTCAGCATAAAGCAAGATGCGGTCCTCCCAGTCTTCTGACCACTGCAGTCCGCGAATCATCGGATCTGCACGGATTCAAGCCGCCAATGGTTCCAGGGAAAGGGGAAATAACAGGGGGGATAGTGGACACCCGTCTGGTCCTTCGATACAGCTGGTTTGAGTCTGATCTCTTGTTATTAAATACCACCTGGGCTAGTGGCTCCGAATGTAGGAGTCTAACCCATGCTGTAAAGACAGGCCCAAACCCCATTTTGGCAAGGACAGCTAGCAGGTACGGCCACTCTATGGTGTCAAAAGCCATTGAGGCATCTAGGGATACTTTTACGGTCGGCTCCTTAATAGTATCAACCCTTCCCAGTACTCCAAGAACCCTACATAGATTAAGGGCCATGTTACGGTGGGGCATAAAGCCTGACTGATCCAGGTGGACAAGTGCGGTTATCACCCGAGACAGCAGTGTGGCCAAGAGTTTGGCAAGGATCTTGGGTTCTGCATTCAGGAGGGAGATGGGTCTGTAAGAGGTGCATTTGTTTCTGGGCTTCCCCTCCTTGTGAATCACGACCAGAGATGCCAGTCAATGGTCTGGGGGGAGAATACCCACACTCCTACTCTCTTCGAACATGGATTGGAGAAATGGGGCAAATCCATCAGGACGCAGTTTGTAGAGCTCAATGGGCAGGCCATTGGGCCCGAGCGCTTTCCCCGAACGAAGGCTTCTGATTGCCTGGGCTATTTCATCATTGGTGATGTCACTATCTAGAAAGTTTTTGTCTTCCATCGAGAGAGTGAGCAGACGGATATCACGAAGAAGGTCCATGGAGTCCTCTTCGAGGAACCGTGAACTCGACTGGTAAATCCTGTCGTAATATGCAGCGAATTCATGGATGACTTCGAGAGGGTCCGTTGGCCCGCTCCTTCCTGTCTAGTCAGGCCAGGAGCTTCCCAGCCTTATCACCCCACTCATATACCCCACTCATATACCCTACTATCTCTCTCGCTTCCCCAAATCTTAGCCCTGTCGGTAGCAATACTTTTGTATTAGTCTCTCTGGAGCTGTAGGAGGGGAATTGCTTCTGGACACAATTCCTCGACAAGACCGTCCTCGAGATGCAGAATATCTCCCTGTATGGTTTCGAGATCTTTTTGTTTTTCTTTTTTAACTCCAGCAATCAATGAGAGAGCTTGGCACCTTATCACCGATTTAAATATCTCCCACAAAGTTTGGGGGGAGTCGACCAAGCCCTGGCACTCCTGAAAATAGTGATCAATTGCGAGCAGGAGTCCTTTGCGAACCAGGGGGTTGCAGAGGAACCAGGGGTTGATGGGCGCAATCGTACCCATCCGTGCATTTCCCAGGACCAATCGAGCCCATATCGGGAAGTGGTCTGAGATTCCCCACGCCAAGTGTCGAATCTCCCGGATGTGTGCATTTGGGATCCTGGGGTTAAGAGATAGTCGATGCGAGAGAAGCTGCGATGCGCCCCAAGTGTATTGGGTGCTACTGGGATAGAATGTCCGCCACACATCTGAGAGGCCAAAGGACTCCAGGAAGTCTGGAAGCCAGCGGGACGAGGGGCCGAGGTCTCGCAGAGGGTGGCGGTCAAGGGAACCAGAGACAACAGCATTGAAATCCCCTCCCACTAGTAAGAGACCCTCAGGAAGTGAGAGCAACTGGATCCCCAGATCAGTGAAGGTTTGAGTTTGCAATCTGGGCGGAACATAAACTGACACTAGGGTGAGCGTGTTACCATCACTGCGAGGTATCTGCCCCATTCATCAGCGCATGTTGCTTGAACAGAGACGGGAAGGGAGTTTATTAATCAGGATGCCCACCCCCCTGGATCGCGAGGTGAAACCAGAAAGGGCCACCAGCCTATACCCCCATCTATTTAGCGCTTTGCAGGAGTTGCCTACCAGGTGCGTTTCCTGGAGGAAGACCACCTATGGGGAATGGCGCTTGAGGTACTGGAGGACCAGGGTGCGCTTCACCTTATCACCAAGCCCGTTGACGTTCCAACTCAGTAAGGTGAGACTTTTATCTCATTGTGTATCCATAAAGACTGTCAGATGCGGGCTTGCCGTCAAACGCCCTCATAGGTAGTGCTGCTGATTGAACCAGAACAAACAAACCTCCCCCCCACTCCCAACTCCAACCACCCACCTCCCTGCTCCCCTGCACTCTGGGCCTAAAACTACCCATGAGATCAACTTTGCAGAGTGCCTGTCGCCCAACCTGGAAACTACAAGTAGCTAAACGTGGGGAAAAAGCTCCATCCCCCCCTCCCAACCACCATTTACAAAACGGATCAGAGTTATTCCCTGTACGGGACAGCCGCCCTGTTCTCTAGAGTTGAAAAGACATAGGGTGAGTCGGGCAGTCAATGTACCACTGGGCCGTCAAAGCCACCCATGTGGCCAGTTCGATGCAACCCCGGATCGAGGACAAAGTTGATACTTGAGACCACAAGGCAGGTCCACCCCACGATCAAAGTCCCTCATCAGATTGGGTTCAGCGGGCATTATGTTCCTTCGCATCTCTCCAGCTAGTCCGCCACATCCTCAGCACGATTGAAGAACCATGGCTTGCCATCTGCCTCGAGCCGGGAAGAGCATGGCATACTTCAGGCCTTTATCTCCGAGTCTCTTTTGTTAGTGAAGAAGTATCGTCTCTGCTTCTGGACAGCCTGAGTAAAGTCCGTGAACAAAGAGATAGTTGTGTTTTCGTATCTGAGTGGCGGCGCCACTTTAGCACACTGTAAGATCGTATCTCGGTCACGAAAGTTAAGTAGCTTAGCCAGTAAGGGATGAGGGGGGGGGGCCCAGGTCTCGGACCCTCCCTGGGTACCCTATGGGCTCGTTCTATGACGAAGAACTTAGACAGTCCCTTGGGGCAGAGATGCTTAAGTATTAGGTCCTCGACTAATAGGTCAGGTGTCTGGCCCTCCGCTTTCTCCGGCACTCCAATAATTTGCACATCATTATGCCGGGAGCGCCCCTCATAATCATCAAGCTTGTCCTCAGCATATTTTCTGAAGGTTTGCAGATCGCGGACTTCAGTTTGAAGCTGCAAGACATCTTCAACCAGACTAGTCGTGGTCACTTGAAGCTGTTGGACCTTCTCACTCATTTTGCAAGGTTCTCTCTAATGAGTCATTTCCACCATGATCGCATCTGTTCTCTGTTCCATCGAGGTTCTAACGCCGGCGATCGCCTCCATAACATCCATCGAGGTTAGTCCGGGAGGGGCGTCCTTCGAGTCCTCGGTTGGCATCTCTTGAGAAGGGAGTTCAGGAATCATCGCCTTAGAGAAGGTGTATTTGTCCAATCTGCTTTGTTGCGACTGCTTGGTGCTCTTTCCACTCATATTGACTACAGGTCCGACGCTCCGCACCCTCCAATCTGTTCCCGGGTCTCACTGGCCGCGTCTGTGACGGATAGTAGACCGGAGAAGACGCAAGAGTTTGCCCCTCACTACCACCCTTCAACAGGCTTAACAGTCTTCGCGGGTTGATGTATTCGGCAGGACAAACTTTCATCAAGGGGGGAGGGCTACGACCCTCGACCCACAGTCACCAGAGCGTGAGGTCAGACGTCAGACGCAGCATATCGGGCGCACCCCAGAGCCAGGCCAGGCCCCACTCACGGGTCGTGTCTTCCTCCACTCACCGGTGAACTGTATGCGCCGCCATAGGTGTGGGGTAGCCTCTCCCCTAGGGCAAAAAGTGCTACAGCAAACACAAAGCACTGCAGGGTTGCCAGCCTCTCCGCGATGTTTCCCCCAGGGGTGGCACCCCTTCTTCCCGGCAGAGGCAGCCGGGGTCGCTGGTGGGGCGGGGTCGGTCGTGCCGCCAGTCCAGGGGGCTCAACGGGCCCCTCCGCTGAGTTCAAGTATGTGGAGGAGGGTGTGGGGGTGCCCAGCGGCCCCCAGGCTCTTCACAGGGGAAGGCACTGCCTCCGTGACACCTCTGGTGCAACTCCCCCTGGATCAGGCCTCAGTCCCCGGTGTCGCGTGATGCAGCAGCCGCCCGCACACTCGTACCTCTCAGGCTCCGCAGGCACCACAGGACCTGGTCTTTCACTCCGGGAAGGCCGCAAAACTCCGGGGTCCACCACTCGCCCCTCGTTGCATCGGCGGCTGCGGCGACCGGCCAGATCAGTTCCGGTACATTGTGGGCTGCTGTCCCCGTGAGCGGAGTTGGATATATGTGGCAGATGATGTGGTTTGGGGCCGGGCAAGACGGAGCTACTCTTTTACGCAGCCATATTGCTTCAGCGCAAAGCCACGCCCCGCCCCCTTCTCTTGATAAATAGGAAACCATGCAAGACAGGAAGAGGGCCTTGTCAGTAGCAGGAGGAGGCCTGGTCATACATTACCTTATCACCTACTACCTCGCTGCACAGCTGAGATACATGATAGAATGAAACAGACCCCCTAACTGAAAAAACACTGGTGCTTTATCGAACCAACAGAGGCAGTGATCCATATATGGAAAATCCCTTGCCTAACACAGACCCCTGGGAGTTTACATCTCCCCTGTGGTAAGGGTGACGCTGAAGGCTTGGGACAGAACTGCCATGTGCAGAGGAATGTCCTCTCATCCTGCCCCATTTACGCACATCATTCGCAATCCAGATTTCCCACTGGCGCTGATATGCAGAGTACTAACCCTAGCAGGCATCAAACTGAAAAAGCACTGGCAAACTCTTTTACTACAAAGGCCTCATGAACTCTGCATAAATACAATCTCACTACAGAATCTCAAACTGGGAAAATTGGAGATACACTATATTAAATACTGGGTCACCCAACCCTATGTCAGCGTGCAACTCTCAACCTTTGAAAAGTGGTTAATCACTTGAGCGGACAACAAACGACTGCTATAGAACATCTACAACTTCCTGAACAAAGCACCTACCGCTGGCAAATACCAGGCTCAAAGTAAATTAGAAGCGGAACTAGAACACCTTTTCACCCCTAACGAATGGTCAAGCATAACTTGTAGGACCCGTAGCTCTGCTCTTAGTGCATCCGGGAGGGAAGCCATACTTTAAATAATACTAAAAGGAATGTACCACAGCCAGAAAGGGTGAAATGGAAGGCAGACAGAGATCCCACGCTTTCCTATCTACACCCTATTGGGACTCCCTAATGCGCTGACCTACTCACGGTGCTTTCACAAGAGGAGGGCTATGTTGATGGCCCTGTGTGGGTTTACACAAGGGATCACGGCTAAATGGAGAACAGACATGAGACCATGTAGACTGGTTAAATAAACTATGGAACTTAGGGGGGATGGAAAAATTCATGGCGTCCCTGGAGAATAAACACCCTCAATTTGACAAACTGTGGAGGCCTTGCATGCACTTCCTTTTTTCAGTGCTTTACTTCAGGGGGATATTACTCCAGATGTATATTTATTTATTTATAAAGTTTTACATAGCGTGAACAAGAACCCGAAGGTTATCAGAGCGCTTTACAAAAGGGTGGAAGGAAGGTCAAAAGCCCAATATCTACATCAATCAAGAATACACAACAAGAATAATCGCATGATTCACAGACATCTTTTACATTGCCAAACAGTTACTTTTTGCTTTTAATTCCCAGACCCCTTCCCACCATTTAAACAACATCCATCTCCAACCCCTTCCCACGCTTAACCTCCATCCTTTCAACCTCTGAATTGCACCCATCCATGAAACTTGTAACCCCTCACTACCTCTAAACTCCACCTAGTCCTGTACCCTTAAACCCACCCTTCCTTGAACACTTAAAAACTTTCACCTCTCCTAAACTCCAACCATTCCTGACCCCCCAAATAACACACACTACCTCTAAACTTCACCCATCCCTTAACCCTTTCTACATCTAAACTCCACCAATTCTTGAACTCTTAAGACTCCTCATCCTAACTACACCCATTTCCAAACCGTGAAACTCTTTCTGCCCCCCAAAACCCCACCCATCCCTAACCCCTTAAAATACCTCACCACCGCTAAACTCCAGCCATTCCAGAACCTTAAAAATCCCTACCTCTAAACTCCACCAACCCCTGAACCTTAAAATTCCTTTCTACATCTAAACTTCACCTATTCTTGAACCCTATTAGATTTTTCTGACCAAAAACACCACACATCCACACCTCATAACCTCACCACTCCTTGAACCCTAAAAATCCATCCCCACCCCTAAACTCTACCCATCTGTGAACCCTAAAATTCCCTCACTACCTACCCATTCCTGATCCCCGACAAACCCTAACTACCGCTAAAGTCCACCCATCGCTGAACTCCAAAAAACCCTTTCAAAGCCTCAACTTATACCCATTCCTGACCCCTAAAAACGTATCACCCTTAAACATCAGCCATTCCTCACTACCGCTAAATTCCACCAAAGATGTGTCGTTCTGGATTTTTCCTTAAAATAATCCTTCCTCTTAAATGTTGCCTTTTATTTTCAATGTATTTCCATTTCCTTGATATTGGCTTCCCTTAAAATTGGTTTGCCATGATTTGGTTTCTTCCAATGTAATTTCTTAGTTTTTGTTTTTCCATTCATTCACATTCAGCCATTAAGCACACTATCAATTAAAGCAGCATTTCCCAAACTGCGGTTCACAGGCCGATTTTGGCGGGTCGCAATCAAAGCAATAAACAAGTATGCCATTAAGTTGTGCTTGTCACATTTGCAGTGCTTTGAAGACAAAGGTCAAATGTCAAGCTATGTCTTCTGACAAACTGCGGTTTACTTTCTTTTTTTAACATGGGGATTGGAGTTTTCAAACTCGTCTCACTTTGCGAAAAGACAAATTAAAGTGAATTATGTGACAATTTTGCTGGGCCACAGAGTGTGAAAGGGAAGTCTATATTATGTCATTTATGTAACACAAAAAAATATATATATATCTGGAAATGAACTGCACTCATTCAGCAGTAAGGAACACAAAAATAAAGTACAATTTTCGTACTTCTGAAATGTGATAGAATCAAAGATTTTAAAAGAATCAAAACAAAACAAGCTTTGGCATAGCCAATAGGTCTCGCCTTTGGGGCATTATAAGTGTTTAGCCAGAGCTATTGGCTTTGGCAATGTTTTAAGCAAAGCCCACAAATGGAATACAACATGCATCACAGAGCAGCGCATGTGTGCTGCCTCTGGGCCAGAGGTCTTCAAACTTTTGGAAGTTGAGCCCCCCCAGCTGAATTTTTAGAGATGTTGGGCCTCCCCACCACCTGACAGAAATTTCTGGAATCTGGTGCACTACATAATCGACCGCCATGCGCATATCCCGGGCCATATCCGGTAAATAATGTTCAACACAATAGGAGTGTTTAGTAAACTGCAGGTTTGTGAGTGGGTGTGGTGAAATGTTAGAAGCATATTACACAGCTCAAAACATAATTTTCCAAGATAAAATGTGCACAAATTATTTTTACTAGGATGCTTTGCTTTTCACATGGCATAGATTAATAATAACACCACCAACATAAATGTGACGGGTGTGCAGGTTTTTCGCCACTGAGACGGTCAATCTGTGGATGGATTTTTGCTACTGCCATCCTCAGGTTGTGCTCCACATCCAGTCTTGAACGGTACTTAGTCTTTAATACCGCAAGTGCTGAGAACCCAATCTCACATAAATAGGACAAGCTGAAAGGCAAGAGAGTTTTGATCGCAGTTTCATTCAAAGCTGAATACTCTGCAGACATTTTCAGCCAAAACAGTAACTGTAACGGAGACAGTGTTGTCAGATTTTTCGAGCACTCCCTAGTTCAGAGCTCGAACACGAGAAACATTTCTTCTCTAGAAATCATTAACAAACATTTTAGGCTGCATTATATTGGGATAATTGCCCACCAACCAGTTATGGATCCGAAGACAAAGGTGAAAGTCCACAGAGAGGGCGCTGAACGAACACCTAATTGAGAATTTCTTAGAGGTACGATAAGTTGCATGCCTGAAGCAGTGGGGGTTTAGTACACATGTTGGGCTTATGTTTTAAAAAAAATAGAACTAATAATAAATGAATGATGTTGCCTATTTTACTTCAGATCAATGTTGTCTGACAGACTTTGTGGTGGCAGGTACATGTTAAGGATTTTGCGTGACCTGGGCCAAAACTATTTTGGGGGCCCCTGTTCAGAACAGCTTTGAGTTTAAATGGTTCACATTCAGCTCTGCCATACCCTCTTTAGCCAGACTACTAACGGTGCAAAGGCACTATGGTCGAAATTCTAAAAGTGTTTACATCTAAAATTCAGAGATAGTGATGTGTGTTTTCACTGTTGTAACAAAGCAGCAGCCCAATCATTTTACAGCGCATAATATCTGTGATATCCTCCAATTTCTCATATGTGGGGACCCCTTTGGATCTAAAATAAACTTTTTTATGGTTGTTGCATGAAACAAACAATTCTCTGCAAATAGTAATAGACTCTCTCACATCAATCACATAAAAAAGAAATGAAACACAACGGTATTTACAAGAATCTGTTTAGGAATTATTCCAGGCAAACAGGGCAAAAACAGAGCTGTCTCTATCAAGGGGCCCCTGAAAGGCTGAATTGCAGTGCATGTAAATGTGTTCTTTTGTAATTTAGGACAAAAACCTTGATGGGGCACGACATGCTCATACTTGTGTACAGGGGCGCAACTAGACCCGAACTTCAGGTGGGGGCTAACACTCCCAGCCAGGGCAGGTCCTAGCACTGGTCGCACACAGTGCAACAGTCTTTTTTGGCGCCCCCTCCCCTATTTCCTCCTTCTCCATGAATTTCCTCACTACCACTCACCAACAATACACCTAATCTCTCTATAGCACCTTTCGGGCAAACATTTCATTTTTTTATACCACTACTCATTGTTCATTCACATTCAGTTCTTTGATCTGCATGGTACACATTCTTTGTAGCAGGCACATTAACCCTCTGCGCTGTGTGGGTGGTAGGAGTACCCATGTGAGTGCAGGGTGAGCCATGCGACAGTTTGAGAGTAGGGTAAGAGGAGTGACTGCAGGGTGCGTGAGGTGACCATATGAATTTGCAAGTGCAGAGTGGGACGAATGAATGGATGGGCTTATTTGAGTGAGACTGCAGATAAAGCAGTGAGGGGGACAGGTGAGTGAAGTGCCACATGAGTGCAGATTGAGTAGTGTGCTTGTGTGACTGCAGGGTGAGGTACAGGGTGAACAGCGCAAGTGCATTGTGAGTGCAGAGTGATCACTGAGTGCAGGGTGAGCGGGTGAATGGTGTGAGTGTATGGGGATCAGTGTGAGTGCAATGTGATCGCTGTGAGTGCAGGGTGAACGTGAAAGTGAAGGGCGAGACTGAGGAGTGAGTTGTCTGAATGCAGGGTGCATTCCCAGACACTTGAAGTAACTCAGCTTTTTACTGACGGCAGCGTAGGGTTTCAGATATGTTAAACTATTGCTATTATGGCATTAACCAGGGATCGAGGGTGGAGGAAATAAATGTGCTGATCTTGCAACAAACTTCCAGTTTTATGATTAGGGTTGCCAGCTCATTATTTTGATGTCCCAGGCCGTACAAATATAAGCAGTCACCTAAAGCTGTATTGTCAGCACTTGTCTGTGCATACTTCGAACAGCAAATATAAATAGAAAGCACTTTTAATTGTGTTCTAGGGCAGCCTGAATGACCCATGACTGATAATAAAAGGGAAGCCCCAAACCTGCCAGCATCTCATGATTTTGCTTTATCTATATAGCTCAAGTTGAGCCCACCCCGAGTATATAAAACCCATAACGTTTTTCCAGAACACATCCATACTGGATTTAGCTCCCCATGTGATCTGTATTGTGCAACTTTCATAACATTCTTAACTCAACGACTCCTTCCTTTTCTCCCCTGCCCATGCTCGAGTTGATGCCACAGATGATCCTTCCTTTTTAGCTACACTGACTAAAGGCACCTATTAATAATTCAAAAATCCCACTTTTTTAGTCACACAAACAATAAGTACATATTAATGTTTATTATATTTGTTCCAGTGTTTCTTTGTGCATATTTTATTTGTTTCAACGTCTCACTGGTTATATTGTACACCATTCATTATTAATTCGTAGAGCTGAAATGCTTCAGCTGCAGTGGGAGGCAAGGAGTCTCCTCTGCTATGAAATCGAACACAAATGAACAGGACTGTCTGTTCGTTTGCTTTCGGTTTTAGCAGAGGAGAGAGACTTCCTGCCTCCCACTGCAGCTGAAGCATTTCAGCTATACAAATTAACCCCCTCCTGGGACGATTAATGCGTCTACTCTTAACATAACATAAGCACGGGCATGTAGTGCCTCTTCAATTTACCCTCCCTCCCGCCTCCAACCCTCTGTTACCGGCGTTCTACAAGAAAAAGAAACCCCATTTGAAATGGGTGAAGACTTGCGAGGCGTGACAGTGAGGCGAACAAAAGTAAGATTTTAGGGTGAAGTGTGTGCCCCCTGAGATGGTGTTGCGCCCCCCCCGGGTGGGGGGGTACGCCCCACAGATTGAAGACCTCTGCTCTAGGCTCTACCTAAAAAGGAACCTGCGTGTAGCACAAAAAATGCATTGGAAATATATTGCTTTTTACTTGGATATGTTGTGGGATACTGGGAAATAAATGCTACTAGTCACCATTGACATAGAATCATTATACACCAGCATCCCCCAGGAAGCAACACTGGTGGCAGTAGCTCGCGCCCTGGGGGAATGCGAATGGTTCTATGATGTCCCACAAACTTTTGTCCAGCAGTGTATAGAATCGGCCTTAACGGTAAATATTTTTGCTTATAAGGACCAGATGTATTTGCAGGTGTCCGGGACTTCAATGGGGGCTACTTTGGCCCCAGTCTGGCCTGCACTTATATGTGGGCCAGTTTGAAGCAAACCACATCAATCATACCACTAATCTCTTCCAGGGGAACATTGTCCTCTGGAAGAGATATATTGATGATGTGCTGTGCATTTGGTCAGGCTCTGAAATTGACCTCAATAGGTTTTTGAATTGGCTGAATAACCTTGATGACTGTCTCAAGTTTACTTGGACTGTAAACAGGTCAACAGCAACATACCTGGACCTGGACATCAAGGCGGTGAATCACAAACTAATCACCAATGTTCATCAAAAACCTACGGATAAGAACTCGCTTTTTCATTACAGGTCTTACCACCCCAGAGCCCTCAGGGACAATTTACCTGTAGGTCAATTCTTGCGATATCGTAGGAATTGTTCCTCAACTGAGGCATATGTGGAGCAAGCAGATGCTCTGTCTCGCAAACTGGAAGAGCGAGCATATCCTAGAAAGGTCATTAAACAAGCAAAGAAGAGAGCCCTTAACACTCCACGAGCTGCATTGCTCGAAAGAACATCTAAGACCAACGGGGATTGTATTCCTGTGGTCACCACATTTGGACCTTTATCAACGAAAATCAGACAAATAATCAGAAAACACTGGCACCTGTTGAACACCCCTACCATGACCATGACCATGCCTCAACCCAGATTTGCCTTTAAGCGATCAACCAACTTGCGAGACCGGTTGGTGCATTCACGACCCAAACAGGAGATCAGAGACACAGGGATCCCTTTCGGGACACTATCAATGTGGGGGGTGCACAGTATGTGAGCTCACTGCACCGGTTAAAAGTGTTACCTTGGTGGGAGGCAAGACATGGTATCTTACTGAGAAAATATATATAGGAAACAATTATTAAAATGAATGTGGCGATGTACCAGTAGATCAAATTCCAGAGTCAAGTATAACTATCACACTTGAAAGTTCAATTTACAATTCATTCTTTAATATTTTTGTGAAGTTATATACTTTTTTTTGGCTTTTCTTTTTCCTTATTTATCTAACACAATGCTCATGTACGTGACATTATGACATCCTAACATGATATAGCAGATTTATACAGGATTAATTCATGATTTACAATTTATCAGACATTAATTTTTTCTGCTTTCAATTGTGTTGCAAAAATATCAAACAAAATTAAATTAATACATAATAAACATGGCTATTTTTGTCTATTCCAGTCTACGCGCGTTTCGGCGATCAGCCTTCCTCAGGCAGCCATGATATTCAAGAATTCCTAAAACATAATCAAGAAAAAGAATAATCTATGACCAATTGTACATCTACCGCATATTCAAGTGCAATTTATATTAAAAATGGCCCTATATCGACCCTATACATATATACATTTATACATTTATATACATTTCGATCTCATCTTCCTATTTACACATAGATGTTTAAGATAATAATCATCTCAGATCAAAAAACCAAGTGTGTCTCAATCGAACATTTCTACAGCTGTAATCCATTCCCATGGCTTATGCTAACGACAAAAATATTACACCCATAGCAGCTAGTGACCCAGTACACCTAGTATACCTCGATTGAGCATTACTGCAGTTTTAGTCTATTCTCTTGGTTGGTACTGACGTCAGAAGTGTTGCGTTCATGGCAACTAATGACCCATCAATCGCTTCATATGCCTCAAAACTACTAGAGACTTCAACATAACTTATAAACCAAACTAACTGTTAGCTTCGTACTTGGCTGTCAGTGTTACCTGTTAAGTATTCAATGTGTCTGCTATCAAGGTTCCCTCTGCGTAGCAGATGTTCTTCGCTATATTTTTGGTGGCGTTTTGAATAACCGCGTACTATATATCCATGTGTTTTTGTCGTGGTTATTCTACTGAAAAATAACCGATAAAACAAATTGGTATAGTATTTAACACCAGAATGAAACCTAAGGTTATCTATCTGGATAACTTAAAAGCACTTACTTAAGGCAACCAAGTTGTTGTACGCGTCTTATCGTGTTGTTCTGGGTTCAGCCGAGTAAATACTGTTGGAGTTGCTCCCTTCAGAACTTGCAGCGTGTATACGCGGGTTCTATTCAGGGAAATATAACAAGCGATGTGTTTTCGTGCATTATCGTCTAACCTTGTTGCTATAGTGTACACCTGTGCACACGCGTTAATCTTCTCTTACCCGGTCAAGTCGGTTGTTTTTATTTTGCGCCGCTAGTGTCGTCTTAGAAGTTCAGTCTTCCAGCAACGTATATAAAGTTTAGCGATCGTGTTCCGCCAGACCTAGGAGCATATAATTGATGTTAATTAATGTGCTCCACTTCTGAAGGTTTTAGTGTGTTGCGTTAAGCTCAAAAAACGCACAGCTAACTCCCCGTGGTAGACGCGTAACACTCACCTCGTCCTCAGAGTCCTTTCTCCCCGTTGCCAGCCAATCATTAAGGTAGAGAGGGGACTGGTGATTGTAACGCTGCATATATACTCAGACATGCTCAGCCATTGGTCAGTTTACTATGACAGTTGCAATCTGATCGGTTGGCAATCAAACCTCCATTTAGCCAACTACAAGGCTTGGGAATGGTCTATGCAGATAGCAGCGGATTTTTAATGCGTTCATGGCACTATTGTAGTACATAAAACGCTCAATTTAAAGTCTCTAGTTATATGAGTGAATGAACCCATCGTTCGCCGCTGTTTATTTGAACCACAATCGACATCAAAGGTTACAAGATGTTCACTGGCTAAAACAACACTAGTTGTTATATCGTATGGCTTGACTCCATGGTATCTCACTGTTCAATCCTCTCTTATAGGCGTCCAGTGAGAATATCCAAAACACTTCTCTCCTTTTTCGGATCTCAGTGCCTTGTGTTCCGCTCATGTTGATTTTTTCGAGGATCAGCCATCGTATATCTTTTTTAGTGTGTCTATGTTCGATAAAGTGTTGGACCAATGGCGCTTGTACCTTCTTGTTTTTAATTGCTGACCTGTGTTCCGTCAAGCGAGTTGCCATCGACCTTGATGTCTCCCCTACATATGGTTTTTCGCAAGGGCACAGAATGGCATAGATGATGTTAGTAGATTTGCAATTGGTTAGACATTGTAAGTTTATTTTAACTCCATTTATGGAGTATTGTCTAACTTCCAGAGCTGACTCACAAGCTAAACACGACCTGCATTTGAAATTTCCTTTGACAGGCGGTAGGCCATCAATTGTGGTCTGGATGGTTGTAGAAATCCGTTTTGGCATTCGTGATCTTGTTACTAGATCTTTAAGATTTTTATTTTTGCGATATGCAAACATTGGCCTCGGTAACTGTTCTGATTCTGCTCTTGTCGCATTTAAAATATGCCAGTTAGCATTGATGATCTGGCATATACTGCCATTCATTGTGCTATGCCGTGTCACCATTACAAGTCGGTTCTGCTCTTTGGGGGTTTTTTTTCTCAATAAGCTTTGGCGATCATAGTATCGAGCTCTTTTGTAAGAGTCTCGTACTAGTCTTTTGGGATATCCTCTAAATATGAATTTTGCTTTCATTATTTCTGACTGTTGGTCATAGTCACTAATGCTAGTACAATTCCTCCGAAGACGGAGGAACTGTCCAAACGGAATAGTTGTTTTCTGCATACTTGGGTGGTAGCTTGAAAAATGTAACAATGTGTTACGAGCTGTGGGTTTACTGAATAAATCCACTGATAACATTTGTCCTTCAAGTTTAATGTTAACATCTAAAAATTCAATATTCGACTTGTCACTTTTTGCTACAAACTTGATATTTGTATCACACAAGTTAAGCCATAATACAAATTGTGTTAAGTCTTCCTCAGTACCATTCCAGATATAAAAGACATCATCAATGAACCTAGACCAGCTTGTGGTAGATTCACTAAATGGGGCCACTTCATTGTAGATGTATCTCTCTTCATAGTGTGCCATGAAGATATTGGCCACCGTTGGCGCACACGAAGCCCCCATACTTACTCCTTGGGTTTGCTGAAATAGCGACCCATTAAACTCGAAAGTATTCTCTTTGAGCACTATTTCTAGACATTCTAGTATGAATTGGGCTGGGCATTCTATATTGTAGGTGTCAATGAACCACCTTACGGCTTCCAATGCTCCCACCTGGGGGATATTGCTATAGAGGGCCTCAATGTCCATTGTAACAAGAAGCTGAGTACTCTGGTTAAAATGGATTTGTTCAACTTTGTTGATGATGTCGGTGGTATCCCTTACATATGATCTTATTTTAGGGACATGTGGGCGCAGCAGAGCGTCAACATATTTTGATAGCGCTTCTGTTGTAGATCCGATAGTGGTAACAATAGGCCTATAGGGGGGGTCTGTAGTGTTTTTATGTATTTTTGGAATTCCATATATTGAGGCCATTTTTGGTTTGGCCACGTTCAAAAAAATACATTCTTTCTCGCAGATGACCCCTTCTTCCAAGGCTCGGGTAGTCAGATCCTTGATCATTTTTGTTACCCTTTTGGTGGGATCTATTCGTATGGGTATGTAGTGTTCCTCATCCGATAACATAGTCGTCATTTTTGCTACATATTGGTCCGTGTTCATGAGCACTATACCACCACCTTTGTCGCAGCCCTTGATTGTAATATCTTTATTATTCTTGAGGGTGGACAGAGCTTGATATTCCTCCCTAGAAAGATTATACTTGGGTGTTGGAATAAATTTTGTGGCTGCCATCATTTTGTTGAATACCACATGCTCGAAAATAGCGATCTCGGGTCCTACTTGTTCTAATGTCGGGACAAAAGTGGATGGAAGTGCCAAGCCTGATCTATTGGGGACAAGGGATTCTTGCTGCACCCGTCCTTCAAAAAACGCACGTAGTCTTATCTTGCGAAAAAATGAGATTAAATCTTGGAACAGTTCAAATTTGTTGGCTTTTGTGTGTGGGACGAAAGAAAGACCTTTTGTTAATAGCGATTCTGTCTGGAGATCAATCTCATAACTACTGAGGTTAAAGATTGGTATTTGGTTTACTCGCGCCAATATGTTACATAAGACATGGTATCTTAACATGTTTAGTAACTGCAATACATCTAATGTCATCTACAGACTCACATGTCCATGTGGACTCCACTATATTGGTCACACTACACGCAAGGTTAAGATCAGGGTGCAGGAACATCTTAGCACCCTACGAATAGGCAAATTGACCACGAAACTGGTGCAACATTTTCGCATAGCCAAACAGTCCGAAAGACTTGCGATGGGTTGTGCTGGAAAGACTGATGGGTGATCAATATAATATGGAGACAAGACTGATTACGAAAGAAGCACGTTGGATCTACCAGGAGAAGGTGGACCAACAGGGGCTGAATGATTACATTGAATGGCATACGGTTGTGGCTCGTTGAATCTCTATAGAATTTTAGCCCTTTGACATCAGCGTAGAGCTCCATTGTCTGTCCCGGATTGTGATTAGGGTTGACAGGAGAGGTACAGGACCTATTGCCTCTTGTTTCATAGCAATGTATATAGTATACCATTATTCGTGAAAATAGACTGTATGAGAAAAAAGATAACAGGGAATATGAATAATGTGTATGACCAGCATCCGCGACATGAGAACAGATCTAGCCACTTATACGCAAATGGAACAAACTGCAGATATAGGCACATACCTTCTTGTTTTCAACATAGGGATTCTCTTATAAACAAAACTTTGTAACTTTTCCATAATAATAATGTGTTTAAATTGTTTTCAAATATTATCTCGAGTGATCCAATCCAATTGACCCTCACAGCAATTAGTAAACGGGAGAATAGTTATTCAGCCCGGCACATACATTAAAACTTACACAACATGGCCGCTGAGTCCCTCAATAGAAGTACAAGTTAACAAGCTTCTGCGCATGCGCCAATGCGCCGCGCACATAAAAAACGAGGGTGTTCAGCTGTACTACGAGGCTGAATTCTATCCGTGGCTACAGGCTGGCGAGGTGAGCGTATGATGGAGAAAGAGAGGAAGTTGGGTCCTTTTCCGCCTTTTTGTAAATTAGGTGGACTTAGTGTTTTTAATACGCTCAGGGAAGGGGAATAGCGCTATGTACACACGCGCCGTTCCCGGTGTCTTAGAGATGGATGTAGCGGTAGCAATCTCTAGGGCGATAGAAAGGCAAACCCCAACAGTTAGGATAATGGCATCAACTGATACTAATGGGAGGTTGAGTAATTGACCACTGAACGGTGTGGTGGCTAAGATCTGATAAAGATGGGTATGATGGGCTATTAACAGTTACACCCAACAAGCAGATGATATGGATCTGGTCACGCTGTTTACTCATTGATATCGATGTATACGTTTTGATATTTTGATGTTTGCCCTTTAGATTACACACCCGCAGCTATCAGGCGGCCAATAACTGAGTGGACGAGTACACTCTTATACAACAGATACCCACCAGTAAGAGGGGTAAAGGTATGCAACAGACGAGCGACCACATGGTAAATATTCTAGTTTGTTACAGGCACCAGGTTTTAAAAGCACAAGTTAAATGCGATGGAGATGGCTGATTGCGTGTTGTTGATTGTGTCTCCCTTAGGTGCAGATAAAAAGCAAACTGGTCTAACCAAAGGGTGCAGTGTGGCCAGTCGACCCTAGCCCTGATGAAATTGCCGCAAGTTTTGAGGCAATGAAACATGTTGGTTTTTAAGTGAGCAAACACACAGCATGGAATAAATACTAGACAGCTAGTGGTGTTTAGCTCGGTTTTAATGCGGATTGATGAGGGTTTTGATCAGACCCCGTCTCTCCTTCAAGGGTTGATATTGTTCTGAGCTCGGATACACATACCGTAGCCTAGCGTTCACACACAACACTATATGTTGTTTTCATTTTCAGTGGGTTTTTGACATTGTTTTCTGGGTGGCAGCTGCTAATGATGAGAACGTGAGGTAGCAGGCGAGAACCTGTCTGCGTATCCTCCATGGTGTTACTTCCGTGAGGCACTGCCATCCTTTTTCATTAGATATTGTTTGCACACGGTTTTTCCTTCTTACACACAACAGGTAGAGGGAAAGTGGGGGAGACACTTCATACAGACACAAAAAGGTTTTTTAAAGATTTGAGTGATACAGGACCCTATCTATGGACGGCATAAAAGATGGCCGCCTTATGATTATTTGAAACAAAGGTGTTTTGAATGTGGAAGGGGTACTGATGAAAGTTTCTCACTTGATACATCCATGAGCAGGTCCTCTTTTGTAACTAGTTGATGAGTGGGGGCGACCTGCCCATTTACCCCCTAAGCTCCTTATTGTTGATGGTTCTTTCTTAACGGACCTTCCCTCAGGTGTTCTCCTTATTGGCGGGGACACGAACGCAGTCATGAACCCGGAACTGGATCGTGCCAGTTCTCAGATGGGCCAGCATGGAGAGCGAGGCCTGGTGGACTTTGTCACAGCTCTGGGACTGTGTGATTCATGGCGGGCACACAACCCCTCGCTCACGCAGTACACGTTTTACTCGGCACGCCATGGGTCCTTTTCTAGGATAGACCATTTCCTCACCCGCAACGACCAAATAGGAGATTTCATCAACACCAAACATTTGGCATGGGGGATTTCAGATCATTCCCCCATATGCATCGCTCTCAGAGGTCCGGTGGTTAACAGAGCGACATTCCAGAGGATAGACCGTTGGCGCCTCCGAGCAACAGGGGAAAAGCTTCGAGAGGGTTCGAAGCTATATTTTGAAGAAAATCAGGGGTCTGTGGAGTCACATATTACAATGTGGGAAGCCTACAAGACGGTGCTGAGGGGACTGGCGCAGGCGCAGATTGGTGTGCAGAAAAAAGGAATCTATGCAGATCCGACGGCTAGAACTAGAGACTGACCAGCTCGAAGGGGATAGTGCGACGGCCTCGTCTGTGGATTTACACCACAGACTGACGTTGAAACAGAGGGACCTTAGGGCCCTGGCAAAAGGCGAGGCGCGGGTGTATGCGTTGGCCACGCAATACGGCATATACGATGTTGGCGACAAGGCACTGACACTCCTGGCATGGCTGGAACGCCGCGATAGATCGCTCGTGAGTGACTGAAGTGAGAGACGCATCTGGGTCTCTCCACTCGACAAGCATGGATATAGCAGAGGCCTTCGCAGTGCACTTTGAGCAGGTATACTCTCCAGTATGCACTAGGACAAAGGACGACTGTGTGGAATTCCTGCGAGACTTACCTCTACCCACGTTGTCCTCAGAGGCGTGTGAATGGCTTGAAGTGTCGCATGGAGGAGCTCGGCAACGCTCTGGGCTCCCTCAAATCCGGGAAAGCATTCGGGCCCAATGGGCTCCCAATAGGGATCTATACAAGGAAGGCCTCGATTGTAATAGCTCCACTTCTTAAGATGTTGACTGAGGAGAGCAAAACCGGGAGGCTCTCCCCCGATCAGAGGGAGGCTATGATTGTAGTGATCCACAAAGCTGGAAAGCCGCCCAACCAGTGTAACTCGTATCATCCTATTTCTCTCATCAACGTGGAAGCCAAGGTCCTCGCTAAAGTATTGGCGGATAGGCTGGTGTCCGTCATAGCGGAGCTGGTGCACGTGGACCAGTCCGGGTTTATGCCCCGTAGAAGTACCCGCCATAATCTACGACAACTATATGGTGTGCTGTATATGACAGAGGATGCTGGGAGTTCACAGACGGCATTGATGGCGCTGGACGCCTCAATGGTCTTTGACAGCATCGAGTGGCCCTATTTGTTTATGGTTCCCCAGAGGCTGGGTTTTGGTCAGAATTTCTGCAACTGGGTTAGACTCTTGTATGAACTACCCACGGCCCGAGTGCATGTCAACGGGGCAATATCCAGATCTTACCCCTTGCGCAGAGGTACCAGGTAGGGCTGTCCCCTGTCTCCTCTCCTTTTCGCTCTCGCGTTGGAACCACTGGATCCGGAGGGACCCCATGATTTGGGGCATTGCGGCGCCGGGGGTTTGGGAAGAGCGCATCTCCCTCTACGCTGACGATATTGATTTGTATCTAGCGCGAACATATTACTCAATAGCCCGAGTGCTGCATATTTTCGAACTGTTTGGTAGTTACTCCAGTTATAATATTAACTGGTTGAAGTCCGTGATTTTTCCACTGTCAGGTCGCCCCCCAGGACTCCATCTCGGTGCTCGGCCCCGGTAGTATTAGGGGGCAGTAAATATTTATGTGTTTACGTCACGCGAGACAAGAAGGTGTTTCTTGATAGGAATCTCGAGTCCCAACTGAGCCGCCTGGGAGCGGACGTGAGCCATTGGTGAACCCTCCCACTTTCCCTCATAGGTAGGTCGGCATTATTTAAAATGCTGACACTACCGAGACTCCTCAACATTCTACAGAATACGCCATACCCTGCCCCCCCCCCCCCGGCGTTTTCAAACGAATAGCACAGGCGGTAAGAACATTATTGTGGGAGGAAGGGCCCCCCGAGGTCATATTCGACCCTTGCATGCCTTACGAACACATATACATAGAGATACGTCTATTCTGGAATACTCCCCGCTGGAGGATAGGTTGTTGCTCGACCCCATCACAGAGAAACAAAATAAAATACAGTAGTATATACAAATACATTAGTATGTTTTATTAAACAAATTAAAAAACAGTTGTGTAGTTAAGTAGAATGTTGAAGCCATTTCATAACAAAAGGGGCATTTAAAAAAGCAAGCAAACATCAACACTTTTTATGCACTGAATGGCATTATTCTGACTTTTTATTGCTTAAAAACATCTTTAACACAAAGTAATGGGAATGTAACATATCTCCAATTTTCTTGTCTAAAGCCTCCTCTTCTCTCTTTCTAGATGTTGAAATATATATGTACCCCTAAAATAAGTAACAACTGTACATGCCCAAAGCATATGTGTCGGTCATTTTTTGTTCTACATGGATAACTTATTTTCCCCTACTAAGAAGGCTATTTCCCTGCTCTCATACAGTTTTGGTGGAGCCAAGGTTCTCATTTTGTAGATAAGAGCAGTTGCAGCCAATTAGGAGCCTGCCACTTGGCGCTTCACTGTACCACCAAGCTCACTTGAATCATCCACTTTCCAGAATCTTGCTGATTCACTTCCTGTTTGTCTATGCCACTTACCAACTATGCACCTTGGGTTGTATTTCCACGTTTTGCTCAGGCTAAACTTAGAGATTCAATTTACCATGCCACATAGCTGTAAAAAAAAACGTTTCCAGCAGTGAGCTTAAGAAATGTCTTATTAGACCTGTTAGATTGCGCCTAGAGTTGGGCTTCCTGGTATTCATTTTGAGCATTATACATAATAAACATAACATCACCAAATGTAACAGGTGCATGGCGGTGATGTTAGCACGCCTGGTTAAGTGGACGTACTCCTTACCCCGAACTCCATCCCACAGTTTCACTGAAACACAGTGGGTATGATTACACACAACACCCAGTATTTCCTAGTCCATTTTCTCGCTTGATACGGTTTTTTACTTGCTTCCTGGAGCAATTGCTTGGGGGCTCAGTAACACACTACCAATAAATTAAGGGGCAGATGTATGATCATTGTATTTTGTGAGTCCTTAATAGCGAATTTTACCGATTCGCTATTAAGGACTCGCAAAATGCAATGTATGTAGGTTTCACAATTTAAATAACGATTCCTACACATTCCTTATTTGCGACTCGCGTCCCATAGAAATGAATGGGGATTGCATGCGCAATTTGCGAGTACCCTATAGGTACTCGCAAATTGCGTATGCAATTTCAAGGATGCCAAAAGGACACCCTGTTGCACCCCTGAAATATGCATGTGTGCACATGTGGCGCACATACATGCCCTAAGGACACCTTGTGCGTTGAAAACCACACGCACCTCACTCACTGTTTCTTTGAATCCAGCAGACAGACAGTTCTGCAGCAAGAGCACTGCTTTTGCTATTATCGTTTTTTTTCATAGGAAACCACACATATGCCACAGACTCCTGAAGTGTATGAGGAATGAGATGGAAAGTTTAATCAAAGCCAGAGGGGAGGTGAACGTTATGGAGTCGATAAGACGCTGGCCCGGCAAAGGCTCTCTAACTTTGCTAAACTTTTTTGCTAAACGTTTAGAGAATCTCGATCACTTCCATTTTATTACAGAGTGGGTGGGATACAAGATCCCAGCGCCTAACAAATACTGCTCCGTAGTTTTCACACCACTTCTCCCTTCCTCCTGCCCACGCGATCACAAAACAATTACAAATAACGAGTTGTGAGGGGCGGGAGGTGTTGCTGGGGGGAAGGCGTTGCTGGGGGAAGGCACAGGTACTACAAGCAGCGCCGTGTCCCAGGAAGCAGCGAAGCGAGGGCAGAAAGAAAAAGTAGTTCACTCAAATAAAACATATGGACCATAGTGAAATGATCAAGTAGAAAGGGCAATCGCCAGGGCAGAATCAAAACAGCCACAAGGCGGGACAAATGTTTACTATCCACCAACGAAAACGATGGAATATGTATAGACAGACCAAGCCAGCAATGTAATGCAGTGGGCGTGTAGTGGATGTGTTACAAATCCACAGATTGAATACTCCAGGCCTTGCAGAGCAGCGCATGCTCGCTAACTCTAGGCTCGACCGAAAAAGGACACTTAACTTGGTGATGCATGAATTATAAATAATCACTGTAACTCGATTTGCACACATCACTTGTGTCCAATATAGTTCTATCAGTAAAACTTGTGTGTCAATGCAAATTTAGTGGCCATTTCAATGAAAAGTGTGCAGTATGTAAATGATACTGGACTAACACATGAAGATTTGGTTATATTAAAAACTGCCTGCCTCATGTCCACCAAAGCTAGGCGTGATGTGAAACTTTGTTGCTCTAAAAATTGGGCGCTGTATTAAAAGGTCTGGGAAGTACTGAGTTAAAGCATCTTAAGACATAGGATTGGAATGAGCAGAAATGACAAAGGTTGAATGTTGAAAATTATTACTTACAGAGAACTTTAATATACAGAGGATGGTCAGAACTACTTGATAGTCACATTACAGGCTGGCCGTGCAGAACTGGATCATGCTTTTCCCCAGTTGGTTGCCCAAGACTGAGAGCATCCTTTTAGTTTGGCACTTAAATAACTCTAGTCAACAACTTGCTGAACTTAACTCGGATCTAACACACAGAAGTTAAGGAAGACTAATCTGGAATTGTTTAGAGTCAGGCTCCAGCAAGTCAGATCCAACAGTGAGCATTTGTAAGCTATACTGGGTGATCGCCCAGAAAAGACTAAGAGAAGATAAATAGCAATGGAGTAACTTATGTTTTGCTTAAATTATCTGTATAGAGCAGTAGTTCTTAACTTTTAGACCTCTGTGAACCCCACTTAATCTTTACTGGAATCTGGGGACACCCCACTCAATCATTGCTTTAATACAGGGACCCCCACTGAGTCATTATTGGAATTCAGGGACCCCGGTTGAACCCCAAAAACAATACAATAAATTACAGAAACAAGCATGCATCAAACAAATACACAAATTATAAAATAATTTATTTCATTCACAAACATACATAAAAAAGAAATCAAAATATTAATTTAGGTGGGAAAGTTGGATTGCTTTTTCTTTTTTTTTTTAAGTTCAACTGGGGCCACCCATCATCCATCCTATAATCTGTTTGATGCCACCTTAATTGGTTCGCTCCAATTTCACATTTCTTCACATTTTCAAAAACTTTTCAAAAATTTGAAATTTGCATTTTGCTTCTTTATTGATATACACTAGATTAATCTGTTAATATTTTATTTTCCAAACAGTTGTGGACAACTTGATTAAGCTTCACAGAACCACAGGAGACCCCGAACCACAGGTTAAGAATCACTGGTATAAAGGATTGGTTCAACTTGTCCTTACCCAGATTATAATATGTTCTTTAGATATCAAGGTCTGCTTTGTAACTTTATGGAAACTTGGGATTAATTGTTGCCAAATGAAATATAGCTCGTGGTTGGGGGGCGGTGTTACCTCTGCGTATCAGGGACTGGGAAGCGGTTATGGACACATGTATGAAAGCAGAAAAGGCAGTCTACTCCAATAGAGGCTGCCCAGGGAAGTGGGATAAGTTCTGGGGCAAATGGAATGAGGTATGTGGTGGGTTGTGCACGCCCCCTTGCCCACCCCAGCAGGGCATTCAGAAATGAACAGAGGGCTCAAAATTGAAAACATCTTGCCATGAACATAATGTTGAGTTACTCAACTGCATAAATCACCAGTATTGATGGCATAGAGATGATTTTCGGGGTGGCACCACGTTGTTGGGTTGGAATTTATTGAAAGAAATGTATCCTTTTGACAGATGTAGTCCTCCAATTCACATTACTTCTGTACCACATTGCCATTAAGACTTGATCCACCGCAATAGTGGATTGTGTTGTAACTAAAGTTTAATAAATAAAACTTTTTTTTTTTAAATATGGTCATAAAACTAAGTTGGAAGTGAACGGTTATGCCAGTCTGGCTTGAGGAGTTCCCAGAATCTAAGACTCCTCCTGCCCAGTCACCATTAAGGAGATATAGTTCTATGTGTAGGTAGTCTTTGTAAATATATCAACTAACACCTTCCTCACAGGAATACATGTCTTGTATGTTGATAGAGAAATCTCCTTATGAGCATAAGGCGGTTTCTTGAGTAGTTCCATGCTGTGTTCATATTCTGCATTACTAAACTGTGAGGCTAATTGCAAGTTGCAGCTGGTCTTTTTAAACCATGAATTGTGCCCCAACTACATCCTTGGACCATATCTCAGGGCTGGCAACTGCATAAGCCCTTCTAAAATATGAAACAAGGTGAAGTATGGATACAGCAATGTCTTAATAAACCTGTCCTAGTGAAGCTTTTCTTCCAATTTGTACACTAGTGTGGTTTGTATCCAGTATGGATCATCTGATGCCTGTAAAGAAGTGAGGATTGACTGAATCTTTTCTCACACACACTACACTGGTATGGTTTCTCCCCAGTATGGATTCTCTGATGCCTATAAAGACTTGAGCACCGACTAAAGCTTTTTGTGCACTCAGTACACTGGTATGGTTTCTCCCCAGTGTGAATTCTCTGATGGCGTACCAGATGATACCTTTGAGCAAAAGTTCTCTCACACTCTGAACACTGATAAGGCTTCTCCTTAATATGTATCATCTCACATGTGCTGAGTTCATTGTTTCGACTGAAGCTTTTCTGGCACTCTGTACATTGATACGGTTTCTCCCTGGTATGAATGTTCTGTAGTGGTTGGAGATGAGATAGTAGACTGAAGCTTTTGTCACACTCAGTACACTTGAATGATTTCACCGGAGCATGAATTTTCCCATGACGTAATAAACCCGATTTATCAATGAAGCATCTGTCACACTCAGTACATTGGTACGGTTTCTCCCCAGTATGGACTCTGAGATGCAGTACTAGAGATGACAGAAAAGAACAGCTTTTCTGGCACTCTGGACACTGAAATGGTTTTTCCCCAGTATGAATCCTCTGATGAGAGTATAGATTACCCCTTTGACTGAAGCTTTTGTCACACTCTGTACATTTGTATGGTTTTTCTCCAGTATGGATTCTACGATGTGTGTAAAGATTTGCACTCCTACTGAAGCTCTTGTCACATATTTTACATTGGTATGGTTTCTCCCCATTATGGATCCTTTGATGATATAAAAAGGTTTTTCGATAAGTGAAGCTTTTCTGGCACTCTGTGCAGTGGTATGGTTTTTCTCCAGTATGGACTATTTGATGCTTCACCAAATCTGACTTTTCAGTGTAGCTTTTCCCACAGTCTGTGCACTGGTACGGTTTTTCCTCAGTATGGATTTTCTGATGCTTCCTCAGATCTGACTTTTGAGTGAAGCTTTTCCCACAGTCTGCACATTGGTGTGGTTTCTCTCCTGTATGGACTCTTTGATGATTTACTAAAGATGACTGGTTAGTAAAGCTTTTCCCACAGTCTGCACATTGGTGTGGTTTCTCGCCTGTATGAACTCTTTGATGATTTACTAAAGATGACTTGTTAGTAAAGCTTTTCCCACAGTCCGTACACTGGTATGGTTTCTCACCAGTGTGGATTCTTTGATGCTTCCCCAGATCGGACTTTTGAGTGAAGCTTTTTCCACAGTCCATACACCGGTACGGTTTTTCCCCAGTATGGATTCTTTGATGCTGCACCAGATTTGACTTTTGAGTGAAGCTTTTTTCACAGTCTGTACATTGGTGAGGTTTCTCTCCTGTATGGATTCTTTGATGATTTACTAAAGATGACTTGTTAGTGAAGCTTTTCCCACAGTCCGTACACTGGTATGGTTTCTCACCAGTGTGGATTCTTTGATGCTTCACCAGATCTGACTTTACAGTGAAGCTTTTCCCACATTCCATACACTGGTAGGGTTTCTCCCCAGTATGGATTCTTTGATGATTTAATAAAGATGACTGATTAGTGAAGCTTTTCCCACAATCCATACACTGGTATGGTTTTTCCCCAGTGTGGATTCTTTGATGCTTTCCTAGATCTGACTTTTGAGCGAAGCTTTTCCCACAGTCCGTACACTGGTACGGTTTTTCCCCAGTATGGATTCTTTGATGCTTTACCAGATCAGACTTTTCAGTGAAGCTTTTCCCACATTCCGTACATTGGTGCGGTTTCTCCCCTGTATGGATTCTTTGATGATTTAATAAAGAGGACTTGTTAGTGAAGCTTTTCCCACAGTCAGTACACTGGTATGGTTTTTCCCCAGTGTGGATTCTTTGATGCTTCCCCAGATCAGACTTTTGAGTGAAGCTATTCCCACATTCCGTACAATGGTGCGGTTTCTCACATGTATGGATTTTTTGATGATTCAATAAAGATGACTTGGAAGTGAATTTTTTTTCACATTCTATACTCTGGTACATCCTCTTTGGGGCCTGAACCCTTTGGTGCAGGAAAATATTTGAGCTTTTAGTGAAACTCTCCATGCAGTCCATATGCATTTTCTCCCCAGTATAGAGGTTTTGATATAGCAAAGCCATCAACAGTGATTGTTTTCCCTCACTCTGGTACAAGTGTTAAGAGATAAATCTCTAATGTGTGAACTTATTGAAGCGTGGGGTAAAGGTTAACTGGCACTCTGCGCACTAGCATGCGATTTCCCCACAAAAGAACTGATCTGTATACAGATGTGATCTTCAAGTGTTTCCTCACACTCCTTACTGTGGTACCATTCTTTTTTTACCACAGTTGCTGCGGATGGTGTGCTGCTGCAGTGTTAGCGCATCATATCCTTCAGCAAGTCTGTTAATCAGCAACCATTCAGGCTATAAAAGAGAAGAACTTCAATTGTAAATTGGTAGTTAAAAAGGGGCCTGGTGTTCACTTATGTACCAAAAATATTCATGTCTTAAATTTCGTTACAATAGTTTACGAGTACCCTTTGCAGATTTTGACACAAAAAGACATTTTGTTTCTACCTCAAACAGATCAAGTTACAAAACAAAATGCGGCAACACTTGCTGCAGTGCAGCAGAAGGCACATCACAAAGACTGACTGTTTACATTTCGGATACTTATTGTTGTATTAGGGCGTTAAACTAGCACTAATAAGGTGAAACGTTTGTCCAGACAGTGTTGCGTGTAAAAGTGACAAACTAACAAACTGATACAATCACTAAATGTGCTGCATTAAGCCACATAATTTGCATTTTCTAGTCACATAATTTAATAAACCCCGCTCAATGATTTGGTTATCCTTTTCCGTATAATTCCAATGGCCCTGACTAAGTCATATATAAAACATGCAAAGTTGGCTTTTCTAGAAAATGCAAGGTCATTGTTTCAGCTTATTTTTTCCAAGTGGTTTGCTGCCATTTTTATGTATATGAATGAAAGACAATGGTTGTGCTGGGTCAAGTAAGGACAAGGTAGTGAAGGGTTGAGAGTACCCTTTATATGAATGATGGGACTGCGAGTCCTCATGGAGTGCGTCACCTTTTATTTTTAAAATATTTCATTCATTGTGAAACACTGTCATTGTAGATACATTAAAATGCAGCACTGTATTTAGGTCTCATTTTCTTGCAAGCAAGGTGCTTAAATTGCAATTGCATTTAAAAATGATTTGAGCATTATTCCATAGGCTATATCTGATTTTCTTTAAATCAAACCACAAACTATATATAGCTTTAAAACATGTACACCCCTCACTCCCTGTTCGTGGGCCCATATTAATCAAATCAGAATTAGCATGAGAAAACATTTAATAACCTATTCGATCAGTTCTCAGGGGACGGACATATGCATGCTCACTTTACTTATTCACCCAATTAATATTTATTCTGCTTTGTATCCCAACCTCCAAGCATATGTAGTTTACATATACAAACATAGTTTCAGATACATACATAGTTTACATTTACAAGCAGATTAGGCTTTAATTTATGACATTTGTGTTTGGAAAAATAATTTTAACATGTCATTCTATTGTGGTGCCATCAGCCACTTCCTCAATACCAGTCTTTACCCTCTGTACGGTGCAAGGCATCTGAAATGGTGTCTGGGGTTCTTTCAAAGAAGGGTAATAGCTCTCTTACCTATTATGAAAGCCAAATCAATAATCTAAAATCCACTTTCCCCTTTTTAGGTCTCTGGAATAACCCCAGAATACAAGCCTCTGTTTGTATAGTTGGCAGTTCGGGCTGGACTGTTCCCATGAGGCACAGGGTCAGACTGATTTGCATATGGCCATGTCTGAACTGGGGTGGCAGAGTGAGCTAAAGAACGGTGATGGATCAAACCCGGATCTGTTGACTGGGTGTGAGTGTTTGATTGGTTCCGACGCTCCGTCCATCACCACCCCCTTTTGTACCGCTTTGTTCGCCATAAGTTGGCAGGGTATGCTCAGACGTGAGTCCCTTGCTCACTTTGCCACTGGATTCAAGCAAGCCTGGCTGAAGACGGCTGAAATGTCAGAAACCGGTCCTAGGAAGCTTGTTTCTGGTCCAGGGAAGGCATGGCTTGGCAGTTCGGGCTGGACTGTTCCCATGAGGCACAGGGTCAGACTGATTTGCATATGGCCATGTCTGAACTGGGGTGGCAGAGTGGGCTAAAGAACGGTGATGGATCAAACCCGGATCTGTTGACTGGGTGTGAGTGTTTGATTGGTTCTGATGCTCCGTCCATCACCAACCCCTTTTGTACCGCTCTGTTTGTATAAGGGCAGTCCTATAGCATGAGTCTGAAGCCAGTTTGCATCCCATAGCAGCGTGGGCTTAAGCGAGGGTCGGAGTTATCTTGTTCATTTTCTGCTGGGTGAGGTAGGCAATCTTTTAACATGTTAAATTGTATAAATGAATTGTGAAATCTGGGAGATTTTACACGGGCAGGCAAGGGTATATTTTGCCATTCCATGTCACTGAAGGCACACTTGGTCTGTTTCCCATGTGCCCCAAAGTTGGACGAGAGGTATGCCTGAATGTTTCAGTACTGCTTTACAGAACCAGATGACCAGAGATCTGGCATCCCTCATTGTTCTTCTGTTTGTAATCAAGCATGCTTCAGCATTGTGTCCCATTGCCATTTAATTGCATTCGTTTCTCTCCCATACAGTAGGAATTAGAAACAGGACAGCCAACATAGCTCTTCTAATAGATGGAAACGTCAACTATTTATGTGAAGCCTGCCATCTCCCATTGCATCAAGTCCTTTGCAGGAAAGATGCCAGCTTATGTGTGGAACTGCTAAAGAGGACTCACAGGTGCATATAGCTTATCTGCACAGGTTTTGATCAGACTTTGCTTCAAACCACACAGCGTGGTGCACGCTAGGACAGGAAGGCCTTTGGCAGTTAAGGCACTATAAAATTAGCTGAAAGGGACTATACTGTTTTTGTGCAGGAGCATAACCATATTCATCTCAGTGACTATCTGCTAACCAGTAAGTCACCCATTGGAGCTGGGCTTCCAGATAAACATCTTCAAAAACAGGGCCCTTCCCGCCCTTATCTTTGCTGTTTCCTGTCCAGGAAGACATGGCTTGGCAGTTCGGGCTGGACGGTTCCCATGAGGCACAGGGTCAGATTGATTTTCATATGGCTATGTCTGAACTGGGGTGGCGGAGTGAGCTAAAGTATGATGATGGATTAAACCCAGATCAGTTGACTGGGGGTGAGTGCTTGCAATGTTCAACACTCCGTCCAACATCCCCTTTGGTTTTGCTTTGTTCGCCCTAAGTTGGCAGGGTATGCTCAGACATGGGTTCTTTTGGTCACTTTGCCACTGGATTCAAGCTAGCCTGGCTGATGACGGCTGATTAGCCAGAAACCGGTCCCAGGATGCTTGTTTCCGGTCCAGGGAAGACATGGCTTGGCAGTTCGGGCTGGACTGTTCCCATGAGGCACAGGGTCAGACTGATTTGCATATGGCTATGTCTGAACTGGGGTGGCAGAGTGAGCTAAAGAATAATGATGGACTAAACCCAGATCAGTTGACTGGGGGTGAGTGCTTGCAATGTTAAACACTCCGTCCATCATCCCCTTTGGCTTTGCTTCGCCCTTATCTTTTGGCAGTTTTAATTTTGCTAATTCCACCCGTCTTCTGTTAAGTTCCATATCAGACCACTTCGCATAAAGTTAAGTTCACAAAGATTTTGTTTGCGGAACAAGGAGGGAATAAACTGTACAGAAGACATGGCAACAATCATTTTGAATAGATCGAATGATATGGCCCATAGTGTAAAAACGGAGTATGCACAAGATGCAACCCGAGATCTTGGTATGTGAACCACAGATCCTAAATTCTCCTCTGAAAAAGCACCCTTCAGCTGATATATTATGACACCCAATTATCAGGCAAGAACTCCTATCTATTGCATCTCCTGTACCCCTAAAATAACTCTACACTTTGGTAGTGTAGGGATGTTGGGAATATGCAGAATTTACTCCAATTAATGCACAGACTTGATAGTTCTTTAAAGGAGCTGAGACTATTCGAAGTATTTGAGAGATCACACTCAACATCCCTAAAGTAGCAGAGCATCTCCATATAATGAGGTCGCATGATTAGCATCTCCCAGTTGAGTTGCCCATTCATCCCCCCAAAAAGCTAGTGGTTCAGTGGCTAGGGAAAGGATCAAGAGGGGCACCCAACCATGCTGACTTATCGTTACAGACAGAAGACGCTTATTATTCGGATCTTAAGAATAACGCTACACAGGGAAAGGATCTTATTGTATTCCTAACGCCTTATCTGATACTTAACGCCCTGAGGAAGCCCCAGGCCAGATGGCCAGTGAAGGGGCGAAACACGTGTTGGCTGTAAAATGGTTTTCCTTTATCTCGAAGCACTACAAAATAAATTTGGAATTTGTTCCAGAGAACAAGTGATTTGTCTTACTCGTTCTGGCACATCGACAACATCTTCTCCCCACTTAATACAATGCTGATTTGAATCGTCCAGATTTAACACTGGCCGTTGGCCTGGCATGGAGGATCTTGATCCAGTGGAACATTTGCCTATCACTCAATTTACCAGTACTTTGGACATATCACGCCAGTTACACATCAAAAGCTGTCTTCAAGTCCAAAGCCACACAGGTCATGCATGGCCAAAGACCAGGAGCCTTTTCTAGAATTAAATAGGGGCCTCCAATATTCAGAAATGTGTTTAAAGGGATGAAGCCATTTTGGTCTGCATGTATTAAAGTGTTCAAAAAGGGTAGTAGTCTGTGTGCTAAGATTTTACCAAGGATACGGTATCAGTATTTAAAATCTGAAATAGGTGATATGAAGCTAAATTAAGGGGATTATCTGGTTTAAGGGGACTAGTATTGCTTTGTTTGTTGTGCTTGGTACATACCCATAAAATGCAGTTTCCAATATTCTGACCAATTTGGAGGACAAAAGATCAACATACACAAGTCTTGCTTCGCCTAAGGTGGTTGTCACCCCTCGTGCACCACGTACATCACAGATTGCAGAACTACATCATGCACACCTTACTAGGGTTGGTATCACTGGGAGAGTAGCCCTTTTAGGATCATGAGGTTCAAGTTGTGTGTCACTATGAGACTAACCACCCAGGCTGGAGTCTCCAACATAGCTGTGTATTCGGTAGAGCTTTTTGAGAATGGAGTCGGATATACACCTGTGCTCTCTAGAACTCAACACTATTAATACTTAAGAGTCCTACAATGTGACCAATCTATGACCACAGGCTGGACTAATGAAGTGGTTTCATGGCACATACTTATGAACGATTGACAACTTCACACACCTGAGATCCAACTTATTTTGGGCTTTATAGAGCCAACTTGCAGCTTGCTAACAATATGAAGTGCTGAATTACCTAAGTTTTGGTGGGGTTAGGACTTTAAATTTATCAAACACGCACAGAAAGCTTATTAGTGTTAGTAAGTAAAGTTAATCTAATCTGTAGGTTCTGAAAGAAGGTTTGGATGGGTGGGATATTAATCACAACTAGAAATCGGACTGCAAATATCAATGGGAGCAGAAGCCAGAGTCTAGCCCTCTGTAGAACTTACTTTGGTTGCTGAGTCCATCCCAATCGACCATCTACTGGAGTTAAGGTGCAAATAGAACATGAAGTTGGTTCTCAATCTGGTTTTCTTTATTAATTGCGTTCTCTGCTGAACCACACCGCTTGCTGTGGATTGTATTGTCAGTGTGGGTTTCATGTCCGTTTGCAGTTTAATTTGTGCCAATAGAGAGAAATTATAACAGAGAGAAAAAAAGTATAAATCTCACCAAATCAGGGGGTACTGTGGGATTTCAGGTGTGTTGGGGACTTGATTACAGAGAGGTTATGGCCTTACTGTTTGGTAATCAGAGGCTGTCCTCCTTTACCATCTACTGGTCAGAAAATGTATGAAATGTCTGCCGATATCTAGTTTGCTGTATAGGCCAAATTCCAGATCGTTCCACTTGGCTTTTAACAATTTACGGTCAGGAAAATAAGTACCTATTCTGATTGCGTGATTACAATTACACATACAAATGTTTTAAATAATGTGCTTTGGATACAAATGCCCAGAAAAAAATGGATGCCACCTGCCTTTATTGTGACCTGTGTTCCCTCTAAGCTGTGCTCTAGCACACTCATCATAACGCGCAAAGAGAGGATGACATTGCACATAAGAGGGCACCCCCTAACACACAGGGCAAAGTGAGGGGGGGGCAACTAAGGGCTCAGAGTAAGTGCCATGCTTAGGTGTTTATGAAGCCAGCACTCCAGGATGAGTTAGCACACATGAAGAGAAAGACGGTGCTAAAGGCACTGGTTAACGTGCAGCACCTTCTTTTAGGGTGCAGCACCTTCTTTTAGGGTGCAGCTCCTTCCTCTAATGTAAACAAATGCAGTCAAAGCACTTCTAATTTACTGTAAGTAGGAGTCCTGCCTGTGTAAACAAGTAAGACTGTTTAATCAGCAAATTGAAAATGAAATTAAATCCATTCACTTGGTCCTCTTCCATACGCTGCATTACAAATGTTTGGTGTTAATATTTCAGGGGACTGTACCAATTAGTGCATTAAAAGAGTTGTTGCTAATTTACTATTACTTTGAAACGAAACATTGGTCTTATCCATTGATATGGAAAATTGTAAGGTGTACTTTTACATTAAATTGTAGCAGATGACATAAAAATTAAAAACAAACATGAAATATTAGTTTATCATCAAAAGAATCCCCAAAACATTTGTACTGAAGGTTAAGTTGCTTTAGCCGCTGTTTTGCCATCTCAGTTCCCTTTAAGCATGACGTGCTTTAACTTATGTGGGCAGAAGAATGTGGTTAGGGGAAAGTTATGCAGGAAAACTGGCCTCAGAGACCAATACTACATATTGTTCCTGATTACCAGTCTAGAAGGGTGGAGGGGTTCGTTGAGACCAATATGTTCCCAACGGGAACAAGTCTTATATTCAGCATTGTGCTTTATGTATTGTTAAACTCTTCCTCTTAAAACAAACAATGCATTATGTGAAATTCCTTAATATCCCTTTTTTGTCATCCATATTTATTGCTATTTTAAACGGCGTTATAAATATTACATTTATATGGTTAGTCAATACAGAAATATGAACTGTGGCCTATAGACTCGATATTTAGGATCAGGGCTGAACTTGACAATGCAATATTAAATCTCAGCTTTCAGTGGGGGGTCAATTTGCTTAAATCGAGGGCTTAAATTTTAAAACTGGACCCATTTTGGAAGACCCACAGGACAAACTTGCTTCTGTCTTTAGTTTGTAGCCTTCCAATACAACGCAGCTGTGTGGAAGAATAAAGACATCTTGGGGAGTTTCAGAAGTTGACCTGGGAATGTATTCTGTCCGTCGCTTGCCATTGGCTTTGTGACTCATGTTGTCCTGCTTCCCATTGATGGTATTATTTGCTTTAGACTGTCCAGGTTCAGTTCTGATGAGAACGCTGTGTTCACAGTATCCTCCCAAACTAATTTTCTGTCAAGAAGTCTTTAAATCTTTTGTTCTTTTTTCCTCACGTTTTCTAGGCATTAAAAGACAGAAGTCAAATGTCGAGCTGTGTTTTTGTGGGATCCTGCTTATTGTGCATCCAGCAGACTTTAAAGTGAGAGGGTTTATAGGAAAGAGGTATGCAGCGTACTTTCTGCATGGAGCCTACTTGTGCCCATTTTAAAATTTTATTTTCCAGATAGCCATCTCAAAAGATCTTATTTGTAAAATTAATTTGCTTTGGTGAGTCAATTTAATTTGGGAAACTCACTCTTTAGGAACACAGTACAAAAACCACATACTGTTGCCTCACAGAAAAATAAGTAGAGGGAACTGATAGGACCTCTGTTTAGTCTACTGTAAATGGACCACCCGTGCAATCACCTACACATACTGATTTCTCATTTTAGGCACAGCTTCAGCCATGCAGCTCTTTAGAAAACCCTTACTTTTCCCTTCAATACAACAAAAAGGGAAAAGTAATTCTCTTAATGTTGCTTGAGGGGGACACGTACTTCCAGCAGATCATCTCAAGATGCAAGGCCCCAACCTGGAGGTAAAAGTACCTATCTTATCATTCTTATTGCAAATAAAGCGCACTTGTGTCTCACCCACAACATCAAACTATTTGAGGCGCAGTCCACCCAACTCCTCTGATCACTTCACACATTTGACTAAGCTCCCCTACTCACCTCTGCCCTGCTACCATAGCTTCCCCACCAATAACTTAGCTTTCACCATACCATCTTCACACCCACCCACAACAGCAATCATTTCCACACGCCAAACTTCAGTCTTCACCTCTCCCAGTGTACAAATCTATACTAATAGAGTCCACACTTTGCATGCCTGCGCCACTCTACCCAAATACATCATGGTAGAAGTAATTCTAGGCAGTCTGTAAACTCATTTAAGCTGTACTTGGTGATAAATTCAAGCGTAGCTAGTTGTGGACATCTTCCAACATATAAATGTTTAATACTTTTGTTACTTATCAGAAGACAGGATTGCGCGATTTGCTGCTTACTATTTTCTCAGGTCAAATACTTAAAGCTCATTCTGTTGGCTCAGACAACCTCCACCAACTCTTTTAGTGGGTAGTAGCTTGACGGACATTCAAACAGAAGGACGGCAAGCCTACACAAGTTATTACAAATGCAGCTTGGCAGAAGTGGTTCACAGCAATCTGTTAGCTCAAACATTTTTCAGTATTCACTAACCAATTCAAGACCAGGTTGTGCTGCACACTTCGCGACATACAATATGTGTGTCCATCAGAAGGGGGTGGTCTATATTGGGTTGCACGAGCGGTTGTCTTACGTTCCTATGGTCAAAGACTCAACAAAGTGCAGGTGCTTATCATTGACCCAGACAATCTCCTCCTGTCACATGCTTTCATTTTTTCCTGTCTACTCCCCATTCATTGTAAATATTTTTTTTCTTTATCATAAACAAATAGGTCGTATTGTTTTGATAGCTCAACAAATAGTTCATATGAGTCTTTTGATTTAAGCAGATAGTAAGTTTAAATTAGGGTGCAACAGAATTCATGGCGATTTGTGCATTTTAACTCACAGATCACAAGGTCTGACTGTAATGTGAAATGTTTATTACAATGAACGCATATCCATCTCACAATGTGACATCTTCAGATTTCTGGGGTGAGAAGGGCTCATGATATGCAGACAACTCAGTACTGAAGGACCTAGACTAGCCGCTCTAGTCTTATCTGTTCTCGTGCAGTTTAGAATGCCAAAACAGAGCTACAAATTGACCTTGTATAGGAAGCCAAGCACAGGAGAAAACTAGACTGGAAAACATCTTGTAAGAATGTGTGTCTGATGCCATCAGAGAAACTCATTGGGGCTCTTTGTGATGAACTGATTCAGCTCCTCTAGGGCCTAGAAAGGGATGGATTCCCGAATCGATTTATTAAAATCGAAAACCATTAACATGTTGCCATTGTTTTTAACAATGTTTTATTGCCTATTTCATCATGACTGGTCTGTTTACTCTGGTTATAAAATGTATTCATATAATCTGCACTAGGGTAGGGCATGAATTTTCATTAAAGCCTTTCAAATATACAGTGTGGATTTCTTGTGTGTGTACATCCATGGAGAGTACAGTTCTGGAACTCACTAATAAAATAATTCTCTAGTTTCACAAGACTGTTTATTGCATCACATCCATTATCCTAAAGTATGTGGTGGGCTTGAGTTTTGAATACCCCAGGTGGAAATACACAGGACCCTAAGGTTTATTACTAATGTAGAAAAATCCTTTCTAATATCGGTTACCCTCCCTCTCCTTACGAGCTCCCTATTAATTGTAGTATGGAGGTTGGAGAACAGTCATTATTGTAGTCTAAGGAAACACAGCATACCACTTTAAAATATTTTACCCATGGGTGAATTTGGATTCTGTACATCCAGCCGATCCTGCAACACCACACTTCACTACATACAGAGCTGGTGCTTTTCCAGAAAGGTATGACCCTTATTTTTCTGTTTTTAACCTGTTTTTTGGGGGGTATTTTGTGCCAGCAAAGACAGCATCAGGAGACCTTCACGAGATTCAGACACAATTTACAACCAAATCTCAATGAATTGCAAAGCAGTAGCATGCAATCTAGGTAATGAGTTAGGTGAGACAGCCACCGAGACATTGGTGATGAGCAGGAGCTAAAGGGGCATTATGCAGCTATGTGCCTTTGTGTCTACTAGACTAACTGGGATGCTACCCCTGAATTAGGGGAGGTAAATGACGATTCAGACCCAAAGGTAAGGCAAGACCTGCCAAGGGCACTTGTGTAAGACTAGGGCAAGGCTCTTTCTGTTGTGCGGTCGGCAGTGCGAGCTGAACTGAGGTTTGGGCTAGCAGGTAGAGGCCGTGGGCCAGAAGGCTGAGCGGCAACAGATCAGGGGAGACTGAGGGCGCTACAGAGCACAGGCAGAAATCCCTAAAGGAATTAATGGGTATTAAACCTGTGCCACCTGAGGAGTAAGTGAGGGAGAAGGTATATGCACTGCTGTAGACCCCATCGGGTTCATGGGGTTAAAAGGTTGTTTCAAGTAAGTTGTTGGAAGTACTCGAGGAGGGCGCCCCAAGCCGATTAAATTGGTTGCTTATGAAGGTTTCAAACTTTTCCATACCACAGAACCTCTTCTTCGACCATCCCCAATTTACGCAGCGCCCTGTGCTGGGCAGCCACCGGAGGGGCCTGTTCCGCCCTCCGCTGTAAAATGAGGGCCTTCTTAGCTAGCAGGAGAGTAATACTGGTGAAGAGTGTTCTCACCCTATGCTGCTTCCCACGCTTAAAAATTGCCAAGGCATGCATATTTCAAGGTCAGTGAGCTCTGTGACCTCTAGAAACACATCATGGACGGAGCGCCAATAGGAGGAGAGGGCAGGACCACAACATATGCTGCAAATCAGCGGATGCCAAACTGCAAGGGCAGCAAAGGTGTGCAGGTAAGACCAGTGGAGGATCGAGAACAGGATATTTCTGAACATTTTGAACAAAGGCATTTCTAGACACTCACTGGAGAAAATCCAGTACCTGATCCCACTCAGTGCCATGCAGAGCCCGTTCTATATCATTCTTCCATTTACACCGCAGGGGAACCAGTGGAAACCCAGTGTGCTCCCATATGGCCCAATAGATCAATGTTAATAGGTGGCTCCATACCTTCATGTGTAGTAGAATCTGTGTAACTGGATAAGTTTTAGGTTTCTAGTCACATGTGGACCAGAGGACATGGCCTGTGTTTCATTTCTGCCTGAATATGAGAAAATGTTGAGGGATAGCATGTTCAGAGATAAGTTTGTCAATTGTTAGGAGTTGGCCTTCTACAAAGAAGTTACAGACCGTGTTCAGGGAGGGGTGGGTGGTGTGGCATACACCTGGACAGGACGTGTGAGATAAGAGACTCTGGGCAAAACACTTGCAGACAACCATGACTTGCAACTCGCATGCAGACTGAGGCGTGCTTTTGGGGAATGGGTAGTCTGGGAGCGTGGATGGCTTGAGGGGACCGGATCCCATGTGTCTGTCCACCAGTCACAGAGCAACTGCGCCGCCCTTCAGTAAGCCTCGAACGACGGGGCTCTGGGTCCAACTCTCCCTACTGGTAGCAGCAGCTTCTTCAGTTCAATTCATTAGTGCTTTTGTTCCCAGATAAGTTCTCCCAGCAGAGTGTGTGGAGATCCTGGTAAAAACACTGTGGGGGTGGTTGAGAGGAATATTTACAAAATCATGGAGCAGTGTAAGTAAGGTTATAATTTTGGATAGGGCTATTTTCCTGCAGGGGAGCAGGGAGGGGGGGGGGAGGAAGGAGGGGTGTTGTTTAAGTTGTTGTTTATTATTTCAAAGGTAGTTTCAAAAGAATATTCACAGCCGAAGCACTTTGCCACTGGAAAGGGGCCTCTTGAACCCACAAAGAAACAAAGATTCCTATGTTGATTGACCGCTCACAGACTCTAGGATCCGGAATACACAGCCCCTCCCAGTCACAGCCCCAAGACCCGCACACACTGGGGGCCCCTCTAACGGTTATATCCTGGAATGTGAATGGCCAGGGTAACAAAATAAAGAGGGGATTAGTGCTACAATATCTTAAAAAGACATGCCCCATCAGTAGTCCTAATACAGGAATGACATCTGGTCGGCACGGCGACCAAGGCGTTGGACAGATGGGGATTTCGTATGGCGGTCCATGCTGAGTTCACATCGGGCTCAAGAGGAGTTGGGATTTTCTTGAGGAAAAGCTGCCCCCTAATAGTAACCGGGACTTGGACGGACGATAAAGGGCGTTTTGCTGCACTATCCTGTCAGTGGGAAGGGCGACTGTACAACCTAGTGACAGTTCACATTCCCCCGGCACTTCACGGCCTCGGCTTCCCTGCCCTAGGTCAATTTTTGTTGGCACTCCCCATATACGAAGTTGGGGACAAAGCGGGTAGGCTGCTAGCCTGGTTGGAAAAAAAAGAATGGGCCAGTCGCTGTGAGGCACAGATTCGTCTTCGCTCAGGAGAATTGCTGAGGTACCCTAATGACATAGTCACCGCATTCGCACAACACTTTGGAGCAGTATACTCCCCCATAGCAATGACCTCAGAAGAGGAAAGCCTAGCATACATCATAGACATACCTATGCCAAAACTGGCACCGCAAGATACCCAGGCGTTGGAAGTAGGCCTTACGTTGGAGGAAATCACTGCTGCCATTAAAGGGCTGCAGTCCGGGAAAGCCTTGGGTCCCAACGGAATCCCAATAGAACTCTATAAGTAAGAGTCCGACATGCTGGCGCATGACTTATTGAACATGTTCAAGACTAGTCTAGAGGAAGGGATACTCCCTAGGGACCAACGGTTGGCCACTCTTATTGCAATCCCGAAACCAGGCAAACCTCCGCAGGGCTGGTCCTCTTACCGCCCAATCTCACTCCTCAACGCAGAGGCGAAAATACTTGCCAAAGTGGTAGCCATCAGGCTACAACCTCATCTCGCGACCTTAATACACCCCGACCAATCTGGCTTCATGCCAGGCAGAAACACAGCAATCTGAGAAGACTTCAGGGGGTGCTGGCTAGGTTACCTACCATACAGGAGGAGGCGGTCATCCTTTCTCTGGATGCAAGTATGGCCTTCGACCGGGTTGAATGGCCCTTTCTTTTTGCAGTTCTGCAACACCTCTGCTTCAGGCCCAATTTTTGTGCCTGGACCCGGTTACTATACACGAAACCATTGGCACAGGTGGTGTTCAACGGGCGACTGTCGGAGGCGTTCCCCTTGGGGCGTGGCACCAGACCGGGGTGCCCCCTGTCCCCGTTGTTGTTCGGTCTGGTACTGGAGCCACTGGCGGCATGGATGAGGTGACACCCGGCAATACGAGGACTGCGCTGGACGGAGGGATGAGAAGATAGAATATCCCTCTACGCAGACGACATCCTGCTTTACATGGCGAACCCCCGAAAGTCCATTATCTGCCTGCTGGACATCTGCGAATCATACGGCAGAGTTTCCGGCTACACGATTAACTGGGCAAAGTCGGTACTGTACATACTCAAAGGTCCCCCCCCCTCCCCCGCGCGTAGAAATATCTCTGGCAACGGAGGGATTTAGATATCTCGGTATATACATTACACCACACCCACACAGTTCTACGATCATAATCTCCTGCCCCCACTGAAGAGACCCCGCAGTGATGTGAGATGTTGGCACTCCCTCCCCTTGACACAACTTGGGAGAGCAGCCCTGTTCAAGATGATGGCCCTGCCCAGATTCTTATACGCGCTACAGAACACCCCTTCGCCTGTTCCAGACTCCTACTTCAAATCAATCGAAGTGGAAGTGGGATACCTCCTATGGGAGGGAAGGCCCCCACGGATAGCGCAGTGTAAGCTAATTCGGAGTTGGTATGACAGGGGTATAGACCTTCCCAACATCAAGTTCTACTACTGGGCCTCCCAACTCATCGTGATTAATCAATGGCTCCACGCCCCACAAGACGAACCTGCATTATGTATGGACAGGCACACTCTCGGTACAGATGGGATTATAGGAGCCCTGTATGACAACAAACGGAAGCAGGGACTGATGGGTCCTACAGCACACATTATACATGTCTGGTCAGTGGCACAGCGGGCGCTAGGTGGGGAGGGAGTGATGACAAAACATACACCGCTCTGGGACACCCCCAGGTTGGGTACACTACACACCAGTAAAGGATTTTCCTGGTGGGACCAAATAGGCATCTCCATGGTCGGGGAAGTGGTGACGTTTGCCCAGCTACAAGCAACAAATGGCCGGGACTGAGTACTTCAGATATATACAAATAAAGCACACACTCACAAAGGCGGTACCCCTGGGACCTGACCTCACCGACGCCTCGCCACTAGAGGACCGACTATTGACAGACCACCTCACCAAAAAAGCGACCTCCCTAACATATCGTAAATTGATTAATAACCAAACAGACCCTACCCAGACTCTCAGGGAGAAATGGCAAGCTAAGATAGGCGAAATGGACGAACAAGACTGGCAGGAAGCCCTCGCTTCCCCGCGAGAGGTAGCAATCCCATCAAGGATGAAACTAGTGCAACTTAAAATATTGCACAGAACTTACTATACTAGGACCACACTTTATAAGATAGGAAGGGCGGAGTCTCCGCTTTGCCTTAGAGGCTGTGGGGCCGAAGGTACCTTTTACCACACGCTATGGGACTGCCCCGCATTGCTACCTATTGGAGGGCGATAATTGACACACTCACCAGGTGGTGGACATGAGATCTCCCTCGAGCCGAGGAAATGCCTACTCAATGTGTGAGAACCAACAGACCTGAACCACGCAGAGCAAAACTGGGAGACCATGGGTATGGCATTAGCCAAACGGAACATTGCTCGACAGTGGGGAGCTCAGATGGCCCCCTCTCACAAACAATGGTGCTGTGATCTAGACAGCGCCATGGTGGCAGAAAGAGCAGTCTTCGTTAATAGAGGCGGTCCTCAAAAATGGAAGAGGGTGTGGGGCAGATGGAACGAATTTCAATGGGAATATATGTGCTCCTCCACCAGAGGACTCAGATCCGGACCAGAGTGACTAAAAGGCGTTGGAAGAACATTGGGGGGACAACCCACTACATCTTTACTGTTTAAGGGGCGGAGAAAAATGGCAAAAAATTATTTGTATATGTGTAGCGCTCTCTGTGACAAGGGAACTGAAAACAATTGTACTGTCCGATAACATGACTTACTTAATTGTATTTGGCTGTGAACTACTGTTAACCTTAATAAAAATGTTCACAAAAAAAAAACCTGCAACTAAAATCTAAATATAAATCTGAGGGTTCTGTTAAGGAAAATCTCCGGAAACTAAGAAAAGGCAGAAAGCCAAACAGAGAACTAGGATTGCATATCCTTTACATCAGGAGACGTGGATACAATTTAAGGTACCGCGAGAAACGCAAATTTGGTGTCAGTGTGCCGATAGCTGTTCTTCCCATGACTCTGGAGAAAGTAAGGAGTGAACAAACGGAGTATCATTAATAACGAATACATCAGACTAAAGAAAAAAACCATGTAACATTGAAATAAGCAAAAAAAGTCTACCAGGAACGGTTCTTGGGGTGGTAGCTTAAACAGCTGTAGCGAAATTGGAGCATGGTGAGAAAGGCTCGAACATATAGTTTTGAATCAAGGATGTTGGGCGGGAGATTTCTAAATACCAGGTAGATGTCAATGCAGGACTGTGCCCTCAGAACGTGCGCCAAGAACATGAAATTTTTTCATTGGTGTACTGACATTTCTGTATGTCAAGTAGATTGAGATCCTAATAAGGCCTTGGAAAGTGCTATGAGGTGGGGCGGTGTGGTGGGGGCATGAATGTAGGACCTGACTGAGATCCATCTAATTGAGGCTGAAGTACGATGTTAAAGTCTCCACCTAGAATTAGTTTCCCCTCTTGTGAAGTGGGAGACTTTAGGGAAGAGGTTGGAGAAGAATTGTTCTTCGTTTTACATTCGGGCCATAGATAGTTATTTTCGTGTCTACAAGTAGGCCTAAATTCCACTTGATACTCGCCTCTCTGATCTCCTTAAACCGTGTATTTGCTTTCCACGGTAAAGTCGAGGCCCTTATAAAAGTAGAATGGCCACGCTGCGGCCTCCCCCGAACCAAATTTATTTCAGTACTTGGAATGGAATTGTGTAGGGAACCAGCATGAACGTAATCTCTGGGAGTCCTCCCTCGTCAAGCAAGTCTCTTGCAAAAGGGCGACATCGGACTCTTTTCACTGAAGGATCGCCCTGCGCTTCGCAGGGGAGTTGCGAGCCTGAACATTCAGGGACACTAATGAAAGAGGAGTCGTCTTGTTCCCAAGTAATCACCCCGGCATCACCATTGAAAAGGGTCTACATAATGTATTTAAATGTTGAAGCAGTATCTGGTCACACCATAGGCTTTTTAACCTTTTGGTGCTTTATACTGACCTGTAGCACAGTTAACCAGCACTGTCAAAAGCCTGCAGTCTGCACCTGTGTATGTACTACAGAGTCAGTCTGCACATCAGAGAGAGACTGCGTCCTTAACCTCAAAGAAGGAGGAGTGACACGTCCCTTGGGAGAAGAATCATGCACCTCAGAGGGAGCATGTGATCTGCACCTCAAGGAAGGATGCAGCACTTGCACATCAGAGAGGGAGGCAGCATCGTGTGCCTCAAATTTGAGGATTGCGTCCTGCACAATATAGAGGAGTGTATGCCCTGAGGCCTAGAGACAGGTTACACTTCCGAGAGCGAACAAGTGCCCTGCATTTGGGGAGGACTCTTGTATTCTGCTCTCAAGAGCAAATGCATTTCAGACAGGCAAGAGGAGAGCCTGCGGGCTGCACCCCAGGGGGAGAAAGCATGCACTCTGCTCCTAAAACAGAACCTGTGGCTCAAAGAGGAGCCTTAAGCCAAGCACCTCAGAGAGAAGGAGCAGGTTTTGAACTGTCAGACAACCGGCACATCAGAGCGAGAAAGAAACTGGTGGTGGGCTCTGCGCCGCAAGGCAAAAGTGTGTGAGAGAGATTTAGAAAGGAAGATTTAAGTGTGTGTGCTAGAGACTTCTTTTGAATCCCTTATAGACAGACTGCACCTCAGTGAGGGGGGTGCCCAATAAACAAGAATCTGTTTGTTCTTCCATGAGCACTTAACACTATGCAGGCCTATCTCATGGCAACCAATGGTGCCACTTTTTCTGTAACACTTTTTCTTTGCTATTTTATTGAGCTCTCAAACAGCGCAGCGGGGACACATCTGCTCTCTGCGCCTGGCCCAATATATTCAGCCTTTCTAAACGTGTCAATTGTGCATTTTTAATTCACCCTAAAAAAAATACCCAGAATTCAGCCTATATTCAAAGACTTTAACATCTTTACGATGTTAGCAATAGTGGAAAGGACGCAGATTATCATCGCCTCTCTCTGGACCTTTTTCCGACCAACTCTTTAGACTGGCTCCCATAGCCACCAGGGCACAAAATAGCAACTAGGCAAAAGGCGGGTGTGTGTCACAAAACAAAGGGCAGCAGAAGGATGAGAAAGCAAGACCATAGGCGGCGGGAGAAAGCATGGACATTTGAGGAGTGGGGGGAAGGGGCACAAGCACTGATGTGGGGACGGGACGGGACGGAGCAAGCAACACCAGGGACAGCACAGCAGGATTTGTTTTGGTGGAGGAGAGGCCAGGGTAAGCAAGGTCCCAGAGCTGGAAAGACAGACTGCAAACACATGCACTTACATTGAGTACAAGAAGGTAAATAAAACAAGCATTGGCATAGCCAATAGGTCTCACTTTTGGGACCTTATAAGTATTTAGTTATGCAGCACAATATCCTTGGTGCAACATTAACTGTTGCATGGCTAAACACTTATAAGGTCCCAAAGGCGAGACCTGTTGGCTATGCCAATGCTTTAGTTAGTTGAAGTGACTCTCACACCCTTTGGACCCCTGTGACATCAAAGGAAGTAACATACCTCTTTTAGGGTGTGGGTTAGATCCCGATATATGTTTCACCGGTCCGAAATAGAGGCGGAGGCCATGCCGTTGGCCATCCGGCGGCAGAAGTTCTCTCATCATTTTTAGAGATCTCCCACTGCCTGGTTCTTTGTTCTGTGAAGGGGGTCATTGGTGCAGGTTTGATGATCAGGCACCATATGTAGAGTATCTGCTCATGAAAACAAACTCCCAAAGTAGGATCATGTTCTGCCAAATTACTGTAGAGCAGAAATCTTAATACCAATGGTACAGAAAGAGGAAAGTGATGAAGTTTGCGGCATAAGAGAGTGCAGTTTCAATTTAATGAAGAGCACTAAAGCCCAAATTGAAGGGTAAGAGGAGGTTGCTAGCCAAGAAATGTGAAGTAAGCTGATTGGGAATTTGTAAAAAATATGTTGTGCTTTTTTTTTAAGGGTGCTGAGATATTGAACGAGAGTTAGAGGGGCAACATTGTTTTTAGAAGTACAGATAGTACCACGGTAGATGTGAATAATGGTGGTTACGTTTCAGATAGGAAGGAGTGACTGAAAAAAGAGAAGACCGAAAAGGATCTTGGAAAACAGTACCAAGGGTTAATAGTTTGTTGGGGAAGGAGTTTAAAGGGCCAAATGATGGGTTTACTTATTTGGGTTGAGGGATAAGCTCCAGATGTGAAATAGTAGAGGAATCAGACAGGACAGAGGAGAGAGGTTGCAGGTAGTGGAACTGAAGAATGGAGAAGGTGGAGTGGTAAGTAAAGTTGTCGTAACAGTGATGATCTTGGAAAGAAGCATAATGCTAATTTTTTAGCTGGAAGTGAAAGGTGACTGACAAGTACACGTGGTGGACAGATTAAATTACTGATTGTGAGGGGCGAGTGACAAGTGTGTGGTGAGACTAGATCACTGATTGTGCATGAGAAACTTTGGCAGTGGGCAGTAGTGACAAGATGTTCTGGAAAAGTGTGTGAAGAAGGTTTTCATCAAGCAAACATCAGGCGTGACCCAAGACCGCAGAGTTGTAGAGAGTATGTGTGAAAGCAACAGTGCCTATGAAAACATGATTAAGGGCCTTGTTGAATTGGCTAAAGTCCTTTGTGTGTTAAAGCGGAGTGTGTAGGGAAGCAGGGATGGAGTCAAAAGCATGTTATTTTTTTTGGAAGGGAGAAGAGGCGATAGGAATGTAGACTGACCACAATATGCATAAGGTCAGAGGGGGAAGCGATGAATGACAGGAGGAGAGAAGCTTAACTTGCTAGAGATCATTATGACCAATAGTGTAGCACCAGAATACTTGAGACACAGCTCATGCTACCATCATGCATACAATGTGTCCAAGACATACATAACAAAGGCTCAACCACTTCAGTGCACAGACGTAGTATCTCCAAAGTCACTCTTCTGAAGTGCCCATCAACCACTGGCCTAAAAAATGCTGGCGAAGTAAGGCATTTAAGAGGGTGATCCTGATAGGGAAAGTGGTGAATGAACAGTTCTCTTGGGGCTGGTATAGGTTTGAAATGCGTGTGACTCCATTAAAGACTATGGAGTCGTTTTGTCAGACAGGTGAAAAAAAAGTAAAAATCGGATCACGCCTACCCCAAATGCGGGTGAGTTGACAGGTATGGAAGCGCAGTGCTGTCATCTGACTTTAAGAGGTAGATAACAGCTCTATGTGGGTAAATACGGAGAACTGTTTTATGTCTCCAAAATGCGTTCTAACATAGAATGCCCTTTACAGAATATATACAACCTTGAGCTTGCCTGCACAGAACGTGTATCACGAATTGTACTCATTCGTGAACCCTTACCTGCGGATATTATGCAATTTGAAAATGTGCACAACCACCTGAAAACCCATTCTTCATGTCCTGTCATGGTCAGCCCGTGATTCCTTCAGGCTGTTTCTGCAACCAAAGCGTTACGCTTGCCAATCGTTTCAATCACAGATTCAGTCACCTATATATACTAAAGCAACCATAGCAAAGCTACTTCTCTACGTCGAGCGATGCCAACTGCTAGAAGAATACAAGGGTTAATTTATATCAGAATTGCAAGATCACTCCAACCTGTGAAGAGGCGGCACCACCATCGTGGTTTAGATCACCGGTTATATCATTGCTGGTTTTCCCAACCTAAGATGGCAACCGCCAAGGAAAGACTGTCTCTACACATGCTATCCTGTAGGTTGTCACGTGGGTATAAAGCAGGTGCTTGTGGCCATCAGTGTAACCACAATCCTCCGCTCGTACTGGGCCTCGGCTATAACACAATCTGATTACACTAAATCTGCCTGGAGAATGTCTTCTCACCTGTAGCGATCCCTCATCCACAGACCACCAAGTCTTCCTGTTTTTTTCAGCGCGACATAAGGCTCACTAGCTTGGGCAAGGGCAAGTCATCCAATGAGAAAAGCACGTGAAAAGAAAAAAAAGGATGCAAGTGGTGCGCGCGACGGCAAAAGTGAAGGCAGGGGTGCGCGCGCGCGACGGCAAGCACGCAAGTGGTGCGGCAAAAGTGAAAGCAATCGCGTTCCAGATGGTGCTAAAAGCTGGCGGCTGCGCACGTGCACGCAAGGCCAGCAACAGCGTGTGGTAGCACTTCGAAAACCCCGCTTACTAAATGTCTCGCAGAGCAACGCATGCGCTGGCTCAGGCGAGACCTAAAAATATTTTTAAAGTACCTCTCGAAGCACATAGCCAGTGAAAGGGCACTGGTCCCAGACAGGAGACTGTACTTGGTCCACAAAATGACCAAACAAAGGAAGTGGAACCAGGAGGCACTAATGAATGACAAGCAAGGAAATGAGAGTGACAAAGCCAAGCAACTGTAAGTAATGGGTGGGCTCCAAGATCTTTTCTTTAGGTCAAGCCTGGGCAGCGTGCATACGCTGTCTGCAAGACCTGTGGTGATCAATCTACAGAGGAAAATTCAGCCTCCTGCTTACCATTGTTCATGTATGCATCGGACTTCTTTGGTGTGTCCTTATTGGTTGGCAGTCCAATACATAATTTCCGCCTTCCGCTTGGGAGCACTGGCCAACTACAGTTCCCTTACGATGCAGCTGTTTATTTATTCCTTTGGGGACCACTTCGGAAAAGTGTTAAACTTGCAAATATAGCCCTGGAACATGCAGGCTGTCTGCCTCTTCCTCGCTCGCCAGCTCTTCACTCCCCTCCACTTTTTATTTTTTCAGTTTTACTTTCAATAACGTTTTTTTTCTTCTGTTATGTGTCAGTCTGCGCAGCTCAAAACGCGGTCAGCATACTAGTGCACAAAGCACAGTGCACCACACCTATTCACTTTGTGGTGTTTAGGGCAATCCGTTTCCGCTCTGCTCCTCGCTGCCGATTGAATCAGAATATCATAAATACAACACGAAGAACTGCGCCTAATCCTATGATTCAACATGGTACTATCCAATGACAATCTCCGAGTTTCACAACATCTTTTAATTTTATTCACACTTTGCTCCTTTGTGACTTAACATTCCAGAACACATTTTGGCTTTGCCACCTGAATGATCGTTGCCAGTTACAAGCAATCGCCCTTCAGTTCTCACATTCATATTATGCCCCAGACTCAACACGTATGTGGAGTGACCAACTTCTGTACAGTCTCTATAGTACATAGGCATTACCCTTGAACTTTCGAAACCCATTTACTCAACACCAATCAATAACTCAAGCCACTCCGACTAGAATTACATCTGCCAGCAACCCGGAGGGTTTAAGTCATCGCACTCTCTTCCTACAGGTCCATACTTTTCGCGATTTATAAATGCATCCAAGAACGGGACCAGCAGAGACGACCGCTAGAAGTTACAAATAGTTTGTTCCACCAAGAGCTGCATTTATTTTTCAGTCAAAATATGCCTCATCGTGTTCCTTCAACCCCCACCACAGTTTCCTCTCAAAGTTATTGTGCTCACTTGCCGCACGACGATAATAGTTACCATCGAGACACGTGCTCAATATCAATAACACAAGCAGTATCAAGCAGAAGGAAATAATAGAAGTGATAATTATGCTACCTCATGAACCCAGCACCCTGCGTTTCTTTGTTAAATGGCATGTATGGGCAAATTAATTAAGGATACCAACAATATGTTTTTCTTTACGAAGTATTAATTGTGACTTTAATGGTTCAGAAATTATCTTTTTTTTAATTATATTTTTTAATTGCATTTAATAACCTCCAGAATCACAACAAAAGTATGGCAACAGTTATACATCACAGGAGCCATGACATTGATATTTACACATTCCGTGCAAAAAAATAATTTTATTCCATATCACATATGTAGAGTTAAATTACTGGATCTGGACAGACCAATGATAATCTAACAAAAACCAAACCATAACCCAATACTCCCCCTCCCAGGTCGCTAAACATATCAACACTGCCACCGCCCACTCCCGCAGATCTTTGGCCCAGTTTGCCACCGTAGGGGGTGTCGGACTCATACATCTAATTGCAACCCTCTGCTTGGCTAGCACCAGCCCCAGCTGCAAACATTTCTTTGTGAGCTTTTTTCCTTTTGGGCTAGGGAGGAGACCCAGTAGTATCTCCCGAACGGTGTGGGGGTATCTGCCACCCTGTAATCACTTATAAACTATCCATTACTGACCTCCAATAAACTACCAGACCAGTACAATCCCAAAGCATATGTAGGAAGTGGGCGTCTTGAAAACCACATCTAGGACAGTGTGCCAGACATTCCGGATATATTTTGTTGGTGCACGATGTTGTACTGTGTACGTTTAAACCTAGGGTTAGAACTAATTTGCTTGACCCCTGCATGTACCTTCCTCCACTCAAATACCATTATGGCAGTGGTTCACAAACTTTTTTGACTTGTGGCTCCCTTGACCGAATTGGCAGTTGGCCGTGGCTCCCCACCATTTTTTTTTAACCGGTGGGAGGGTGATGTAAGCCCGACCTCGGGAGTACTTCTTGTTGCCTTCCTTAAATTAATTGGGATGCAATGAAGGCATTATAATCATATTTGTAACAAAATAAGAAGATACCAATTGTTTAATAAAAACTCGTTATGTTTCCATGCAACTTTTTATTAACCAAACAATAGTTTAAAAACTTCTGTATAATAAAATATCTTTTTCAATGAACAGGAAAAACAACAGAGTCCGAATTTACCTTAAAAATCCTAGTGAGAATGATGTGCTTGTTTTTCCTTACATAGCTCCTGAAATCTTGGAGTTATTTTTGAGATCGCAACACGCATTTCTTTTTCAAGGTTAATTTTTGCCCTATATTTTGACTTTATCACTGCAACTGCTGAGAAACCAGCTTCAGAAAGGTACGAAGTAGCAAACGGGATTAAAACATGCAGGGCTCTCTTGCTGATCATTGGGTATTCATCTCCAGTTTGGCACCAGAACTCAAGCAGTGACTGAGACTGGAACCTTACTTTCAATGCTGAGTCACTTGAAACATCAATAAGCTGTTCTGCTTCCTCATTGTTGAAATGCTGAGGTATCTCAGCATTGAAGGGGTCTCTCGCCCATTTTATTGGCTCCACCTCATCCTCTGGAAAATATTTGTCAAGGTAAAAACACAGTTGAGACAAATACAGAACAAAAACTGTCCTCAGTTCCTCCTTTAACGCCATCTCATTGTCCTGCAGAAACTGGTCCAATGATGGAAAACATTTATAGTCACCTTTGCTTACACTGCTTTTCCAAAGGATCACTTTCTTCTTAAAGCCTGAAACTTTGTCTGACAGTTGCAAGATGTTTATATTATTGCCTTGCAAGGACTTGTTCAGTGCATTCAGTTTTTCAAATAGATCAGAAAGAAAAGCCATTTGTATTACAAAGTCTGCATCAATAAATTTGTCAGCAAAACAATGTTCATCATCGTGTAGATAGGAGTATATTTCATTCCTCAGCTCATACACTCTAAGCAGGGAGTTACCGAGAGACAGCCACCGAGAACTGCTGTAGAACAAGAGGCATGAGTGTTCGGCACCCATGTCCTCACACAGTTTAGCAAAAAATCTTGCTTTCATTGATCTTGTTTTAATATAATTTACCACTTTGAGGACTATTGTTAGAATACCATGCAGTTCTTCACTGAGGTTTCCTGCTGCCAGTGCTTCTCTGTGTATTATACAGTGTGTCCAAACAGCATTAGGCGCTTTAGATCGTATGAGAGCTTGAAGTCCTTGGTAGCATCCTGCCATTGAACGACCCACATCTGTACAAACTCCAACACATCTCTCCCAGTCAATTTGATTCTGTTGCATAAAATCATCCACAACCGTATACAAGTCATGACCTGTAGTTCCACCTTTGATTTCTTTACAGAACAACAAATCCTCAACAATTTGTTTTTTGTATAGAAACCTGACATAGCAAATAAGATGGGTGTCTTTGTGGTTTTCTGTTGCCTCATCCAACTGGAGTGCAAAGTCTTTGCCTCTTAGATTACAGATGAGCTGATCGTTAATATCTTCAGCCATATCATTTATCCTCCGGCTGATAGTATTATTAGAAAGAGGCACTTTCAGCAGCTGTTTACCCGCATCTTCGCCGAGCATGGTTGTTACCATCTGAACAGCAGCAGGCAAAATCAGCTCTTCTGCAATTGTGTGGGGTTTTTTACTCTGTGCAACTAGATGGGCCACTTTATATGAAGACAGGAGGGCGTTACTATTAATTTTGGTTTGTTTTGAGAAAGTGGATTTTTGTAGTTTGGCTTCTGCAACTTTTCTTACAAAAAATTCCCTTGGCTTTCCAACCACATTTGGGTGAAGACTTTCAAGATGCCGCTTAAGTTTACTTGAAAGCATGGATTCCACAGGCAAATCTTTTAAACAGATTGTACATTGAGGACGCTCCTCATTATTAACCTGAACACACGTGAAACCATAATCCAGATACCTGTCATCGTACTTTCTGTACTTGGCTTTTCGTTTCCTGTCCTCTTTTTTGTCAGAAGAACTTGCAACTTCACTTTGCTCAGACGAACTTGAACTTGGCATTAGAAATCTCTTCATTGTCAATCAGAAAGATGGAAATCAGTTCCTCTCGTCTTAATTATTCAGATGGAGAAGAGAAGAATTTACAAAAATATATAAGAAAGGTCTTTCTATCTGTAAAGTTCCTGGTCTTCTTTTCCTTTGCTCAAGTATTTCCAGGTTTCTTGCGGGTCTCATCCACAGTCTCCACAGAATATGCCTGAAGTACAAAACATCCAGGTAAGACAAGTATAAGAACTAAAGTTATTCTCTTTCTAATGATGGATCTATTATTTCTGTTATTTTGCAATAGTAGCCCATGATGATGGTGACCACTTGGACTTATTATTCTTATTGGTACCCCGCACAGACAGAAAGAGCATTCAGTTTTTTAATGAAATCTAATTTAAACGGAGAACAAACATGCCAATACAGCACATATAACAGAGCTCACACATGCCTGCATGCAACAATGCTGTAAATACAGCCGACCAGAGACAAGCTGTAGCCGCAAATGCAGCAAGGCACAAATAATTTCTGCAAATGCTAAGAGTACACACACATCGAAGTAGCAAATGCAGCAGAGCACATTCAAGTCATCGAAGCAAACACAAGAGAGCACACACAGATACACTACCATTCACACAAACACATGCAAATGCTGAAAATACAGAGCTGCACACACATACACCATCGCAGCAAATGTAACAACACCCACACCAATTCAGCAAATGCTGTGGAGCACACACACCACTGCAAAATGCTGTTGAGCACACACACCACTGCAAAAGTGCAGAGGAGCACATGTAAGTCAATGAAACGGCAGCAGATGCTACAGAGAGCACACACATGCTCCAGTGATGCAAACTGTGTGCCTGGTCCCAAACCCTTATGCCAGCTGCTGTTTTCAGTAGCTTCTTAGGTCTCGCCTGAGCCAGCGCTTTAGCGCTGCTCTGGCGAGAGCTTTAGTAAACGGGGGATTTGGAAATGCAAACTAGTGCTTTTCAGGCCTCCAAATGCAGTGCATGAGCGCCGGGCGCGCGCACCATTTGGCAGCCTGCCTGATCACTTTCGCGGCCGCTTTGATGTTCTCAGTGAGCCGTGCGGCCACTGAGAACATCAAAGCGGCCGCGAAAGTGATCACCATTTGCCACCCCCTCCCTTATCTCACTTCCTGCTTGTTCTTCTTCTTCAACAGAAATAAACAACTCCTGTTCCATCCACACTCTATTACTGAGCAAGGCTTCTCTTTGTGCTGCTGTACCCTGCTCTGTGGCCCTCCGTTTCTTTTCGCCCTTCTATCAGTGGCTCATTTCCACACCAATGATACGACCCTATATTATACTCTATCCACGCTTGGAGCACATATAACCCCTCGCTTAAATCTATTCGAAGATTTTTTGTTCACCTCATACAGACGCTCTAAAGCTGGGTGTTTGTATCTGTAACGCGAAAGCGAGTTATGCTTCAGTTCCGCTATCTCACCCTGTCAAAAAGTCTCTAAAAAGCTGCCACAACCACCAGGCTGATTGAATCTGAAAAAGATTCTCTAAGGGGGAATATCGCACGCATTGCTTTCTGGGGTAATGTTTCACCCGCCCCTACCAAGAATTGCGGGGTTTTTTCTTCTACTAAACCGCTTTGACACCATTGGGCAATGTAGGCTTTATTAAAAACAATATTCTTCAAATAAATAAAACCTTCCTCCAAGGGTATCAATCGAAATGAGATTGGTGTGTGTGGGGGAACTGCATCTCCTGGTGGCGCCCAAGAGCGCGCGCCTCTTCCTCATCAACCCATTCACCGTATCCTGGCGCTGCGACGGCCGCGCTCTAATTACTGTAATCAGCAGCGGCAGCGCGCGGTGAGCTGGCGGGTAACAACAGCCACGCCCACCCAGCGCCTCCGGTGGAAGCCCTCCCGGCAGCAGGCACATACAGAGAGGAACAAGATACAACTCCACGTACAATCAACCACATAATGACTCGTGTAATGAAATCACACACGGTTAATGAAAATGTCGTTGAAATAATCACAGGGTTCACAGGCGCTCACTTTAACGGTCTCCCAGGCTGGCTGGCTCCCTTCCTCCCAGGACAGTGCTTCGTCGTCCTCTCGCTCCCTCCTACAACTCTGTCCCTTCCTGGGCATATGTTCCCTTTCTCTTTTTTTCCGTCTTGTTTAGAAGTTTCTGCAATTATTGTTTTGTGAATGGATCTTTCAGGGGGAAAACAGTTCAGTGTCCTGATGCTGACAAACCTTCCATCATGCGATGGCCTGGTTGAATGTTCTCTGTTTGTGGAAGTTAATTGAATTCCTTCCTTAAAACATTTTTTCTAATTAATTCCTTTCTTCCCAAACGTTAACCATATGCAGCATATTGTACAGTGCTCTGAAACCCAATATACATATTCTCTGCTATAGAAATCTGTGTAAATAAATTTCCCCTTTTACAATGTTGACTTCTGGTGTGTGCATACTGAATGTCCTTGCTTCTCTTGGTCTCGTCTTTGAATTTGTCATGTCTTCTGTCACACTGTGTTATATTTCCTTACTTTCATGTTTCCTTCTTTTCTATCACCTTGATCTTCAGTTCTTTCCACCTGCTTCCTTTTCTTTGCTACCCTCTGTACACTTGTCTCTGTGTATGGACAGCACCTGCTTTTACAGTTTCTCATTTGTTAGGTCTCGCCTGACCCAGCGCATGCGCTGGTCTGGCGAGACTTTTTGTGAGGGCTCAAAAAAGTGCTACCACTGTTGCCTAGAGCTACAGTGCATGTGCGTGGGCGCCTCACTTTCGCGGCCGCTTTGATGTTCTTCCTGAGCCCGTTTTTTTTTCCTGTTTATTACTTGTATGTAGTAATGGTGGCACCCGATCGCCGCCATTACTACAGAGCAGTAATAAACAGAAACAAGCATTGGCATAGCCAATAGGTCTCGCTTTTGGGACCTTATAAGTATTTAGTTATGCAACTGTTGCATGGCTAAACACTTATAAGGTCCCCAAAGTGAGACCTATTGGCTATGCCAATGCTTGGTGGTACTGAGACCCGCTCTGTGAAAATGGAACATTGAGTTTGGTCTGTTGTAATGACTAAGTATCACCAGCATTATTTTTACACTAAAAAGGCGGGCTTCACAGAGCTCCTTAAAGCAATCGTGAGAAGACTTATGATTTCTTTAACAAGCTCCGTGGAGCCTGCCTTTTTACTGTAAAAATAATGGTGGTGATACTACTATTAAGAGCAGTAAGGCGCTACTTTGAGATGCTGCACACATAGCTTTAGAAAAGCAAAATCTCGATATAGCACCCCGTGGCTTTGAAAACAGTTATATGAATCTCTGCGATTTGCCTTTTTCAATCAAAGCCAGGTAATGAATGACGAAAAACCTCTCACGGTTAACTGACTCTTTCACCTGTGGTCGGGGGAGGAAATGAAAGTTGGTAAGACTACGGTACAGATTTCAAACACAGCAATAAAGGCCAGCTCTTTAGGCGCACACACGCTGAAACTACGCAGTTAGGCACCAAGTAATCCCAATCAAATGCCATGCCGGTTTTCTGGCCAACCTCCATTTTATACTTGAACTGGATTTTACACCTGTACTGTTTTACACAATCTTGTCAGTATTTAAAATCTAGTTCAAATAAAAAACGGAGGTTGGGCAGAAGATCGGCACGGCATTTGATTTATAGTAGTATCACCAGCATACTAGTATTTTGTCTTTCTATTGGAACTGAGTAATCAGCGCATTAAATTGCGTTACAATCGGTGAATCATTACTAGGTTGTACCTGGCATACACAGGTATTCAGTATCACCAAATTGAAGCCAGTCAGAAATGTAAATCCATTAAATCAGGGAAGTCAATACTCAATATCTTACGGATGCAGCCCAGGCATATCAGTCTCTTCTTGACCAAAATCATCATGCCAACGCTGCCCTCCCCGAATTGTTAGGCGGGAGCGCTCTTGCATTAAATACATTAATAAAAACCAATTCTGTTGACCAAGTCTCCCGGAATAAACAAACGTCAAAGCCCCCAATAATGGATAAGCATTGAGTTGCTCATTGAGTTTTTACTTTAGTTCAGCCAAGTTCAAAGTGACCAATGAAATCATGATTAAGGCGCTTTTATGATTTCTTTAATAATTAATCAAATGCCATGCCGATCTTCTGCCCAACCTGTTTAACACCCGTATCACCAGCATTATTTTTACTGTAAAAAGGCTGGCTCCACGGAGCCCGTTAAAGAAATCAGACATAAAATAATCCAAGCCAAGTCCTTCTCTCTGGCTTCTTGGGTTAGTTAAGTATCACTGCTGTAATCCTGCAACAGACTGAACGGACCACACAAGAATCCCTCCCATGCCAGCTCCAACACCAACGGCCCTAGTCTAACTTACTTACCTTACTTGGGAAGAGGGTCCTACGAGGCACGGCAGAACACGGCGGGCAGCAGTAACGCGCCTCAAACGGCCAGAGCTGCGTATGCGTGCCGTATGCGTATGCCAGTAATGGAGACTACGCCTGTGAACGCACTTATGACGTGTATAAGTACGCACGTATGGCGGCAGTGCGCTCTTGGGCCAAACCATGTTCCCGGATTTTGCAGGTGGAACGTATTTTGCGCTGCGGCTGCAATAAGCTTCACTTTCCCACATCGTGAGCGCGCCGTCCCACTTGACCGGAGCCAAAAGGGGGAAAGCCGGAGTATCGTCCCTAAGTGCCCGATAAATATGCCGATAAATATGCCAGAGTAATTTATGCCCTCCCGTCAAGGTCACAAGTGCCTGAAGGGTAGACGAGATGGGAGGCTCCCGTGGGAACATCGGCCACAACTCACGGGTTACCGCTGATATTTTTCCGTATTGAAGGTATTGTCCTTTCCCCAACCCTAACGCGGACTCTGCCTCCTCCCTGGTAAGGAACTGTTGGTTAGAGTATAGGGCCCCCAGCACACAGCATCCCCCCTCCGTCCACTTAGTAACGGACATGTTACAACCTATCCGTTTAAATGGTACCACCACCCATAGTGGTGCGTCCGGAGCATAAGGTGCCCTTTTCACCACAGTTTTAAGTGCTACCTACCATGTCGTGGCTACATGTTGAATGTATGGAAGCCGATCCGGAACCCTCCAGTCCAACATACAAAGTTCAGGGAGGGGAATTCCCCGATGTGTACCAGACAGTAACTGCTTTTCCCAATTATCGTGGTCATCAAACCACTTCACAGTATGTCGCAGCTGCGCTGTCATATAATAAAGATCCAGTCGAGGCACCTCGAGTCCCCCCCTGGTCCCATGTCCTCTGTAATGTGTCCAGTCTCGCCCTCTTTCTTTTAGCTCCCCACAGCAGCTCCAACAACAGTTGGTCCAGGTGTCGAAAATACGCCTGTGGTATTTGATAAAGTGAATTTTGCATCACATACAGACAGCGGAGAAGAATCACCATTTTGGTCAATGCAACCTTACCCATCAGGGAAAGCGGCAACTCACGCCAAATCGCAAACGATTTTTGGATGCCCTTCACACATCTCCCCATATTGCGTTCCAAATAGTCGTCCCCTGTATGCGCCAGCCTAATCCCCAAATAACGCACTTCATCCCTGACCCAGCTCATATTCACAGACCTCCCCGCTAGGTTAGACATCCCATGGGGAAGAGCTTAGACTTCCCTGGGTCAAGCTGCAGTCCCGAAAGCCCTCCAAAGTTGGCCAATACGTCTAACAGCACAGGGACCGACTCCTCAGACTGGCAAAGATACACCAACGTATCATCGACTTACATGGACACCGCATGCGTATTAGCTCCCAACTGAATTCCCCAATCCTGCATCCCAGTTCGAAGGGTAATTGCCAGAGGCTCCATCGCGAGGGCGAACAGAAGCGGCGACAGGGGGCAGCCCTGTCGGGTATACCCCTTAGGAACTTGAGCCCATCAGACACTTGATTATGCAGGCGCACCCTTGGCGTAGGGCCAGTATATAATTTTATCCACCCTATATATGATTCTCCCAGCCCCATCTTGCTAAGGACTTCCCACAAGTACTTCCATTCAACGGAATCAAAGGCCTGCTGTATATCTAGGAGACATAAGGCCCAATCCTCCTCACGCAGATGAGTGCTTGCCATATGTGCGCAAGTCTACGCAAATTAAATGTGGTGTTTCGCGCCGGAACGAAGCCAGCCTGGTCCGGGTGGACCAATCAGACCACATACGGCGAGACGTGGCACCAGCACACCACTCAGTATCTTTTCGTCGGTGTTCAGGAGAGAGATGTGTCTGTAAGAGGATCTCTATCCGGTATGGGGATCATAGACACCAACACCTCCATCATGGTGGTAGGGAGTGCCCCCCAGGACAAAGCCTCATTAAATACCTGTAAGAGATGATCCACCAGCCGCGGAGCAAATTTTTTATACAACTACACTGGGAACCCATCACTCCCAGGGCACCTCTCTGACTTCAGCCCTTTGATTACAGTCAGGAGGACTTCATCCTTGGTTATTGGAGCCCCAAGGGCCTCAGCTTCCTCCTCCCCCAGCGTCAGAAGCGTTATCCCATCTAAAAACACCTGCATTGCATGCGGCCCGGCGTGAGTAACAGTTGTACAAGTGCGTTTCAGGTGAGCCACGAATTCCTTAAGAATCGCATCCTGCGTGTATATAATGTTCCCATCGATAGTTCTGAGCTGCAGAATGGGCACATGCTCCATCTCTGTCCTGAGCAGTCGTGCTAAGAGTGCTCCAGTCCTATCCCATTCCATGTGTAATCTTTGTCTATAGGTAGTATATTGATGTTTCTCTAACCTAGACCAGGCCTCAAGCAACTGTCCGCAACCCGTGTCCATTCGTCCGGGTTCGAAGGCGCCTTATAAAGAGCATCATCCAGGGTTTTCAGTTGAGCTTCCAAGGCAGTAATATCTCTGCTAAGCTGGTGCTGGACCCCAAACGTGGTCCGCATACATATCCCCCTAAGAACCACCTTCAAGGCTTCCCACTACATGGACCTACTGGCCGTTGATCCCCAGTTTTCCCTAAATTAATGGTCCAGAGCCTCCGTAACCACCTGTGCATATGGGGGGGTTTGCAAGCGCCTTCGCCATAAGGGAATGGCTGGTTGTCCCGGCCCACTTCTCAGAGTTAACAGCAGCGGGGCATGGTCAGAGATATACTTAGTTAAATAGGAGACATCCTCCTTATTAGCAGAGACCCGGGGAGAGGCAACAGTTGTCAATTTGAGTAAACGTGTTCGCAGCAGGCGTGTAACAGGAGAATTCTCATTTAGTTGAGTGACGCGCCCGCCACTCATCTCGTAACTGCATACCTTGCAAAATAGTTGCAAGTGACCTTGACATGCGGGCTTAGTATTCTCTCTCGATGGTTCCACTGGTTCAGAAATTATCATGAAGTTTAACTTGAAACACGATTTTGGTGACAGACCACTTCAGTGGCACTCTCTTTGTCTTGTAATTTTCGTACTTGTTTTGTTTGCACAGTCTTGTAATGTTAGTTTTTCTGTGTATGATTCAGCTGTTAATTTGACTTGTTATACGTTTCCAAGACAAAAATCCACATAAATCTAACTTTGATCAACTGATTAATTGTTTTTAATATATCGCACTTCACACTAAGTTACCTAGTTATCATGTGAGGTATAAAGCCAATATGTTAATTTTTGAGCCCTTACAAGAGATTAGGGGGCGCTCCATTCGCCACGGGCATGTATGTGTGATGAGCGACTTTCTGCTTCTCTGAAATGTTTATTTTTCCTGCTGCTCCTTCTTTGCACTTTCTGTAATCCATCCCCTTCCTCAATCCTGTCACCTCTCACTCTTACAAAAAGTAGACCAGCAGTAACATGCACAATCAAAATAAGGCCTTATGAGAAAAAGTTATTTCCCTTTATGTTTTTTTACACACTACTCCCCTATAACTGAGCATTGACAAAGCCTCTGGCCTGCTTGCCAGCAAGCAGGGACATGTTTTAGCTGCTTATCTAAAACAAGGTTACTTTTACTCAAATAGTATGAGTGGAAGAAACTATGGACGCTGTTCAAGTATAGGCAAGGTTACTTTTACTCAAATAGTATAAGTGGAAGAAGTTATGGACGCTGTTCAAGTATAGGTATTGCATTTAATAAAGTTACAGCTGTTCACACTGAAAATGACAATGTTTTGCCATCTAGCATTTCTATACCAATGGCAATAACGCTATGCAAATCTAATTACTCCACTGCAATAAAAATATCATTTCCAACACCAACAGCTCTAACTTTAACAAGTGCAAGACCTATTGCATTGCAAATACTTGTTTTATCAGGATGCTAAAGGATTTGACTTGGTGTAACATGTAGAGTGGTTGCAAAGCAGTGTTAAACAGAGGGCTTGGGTTAGAGGCTCAAGCCAGTAGCAAGGATATATGTGAGCCTTGGTACTTGCAGGTGTAGTGATGGGACCTGTATGAATGTGTAGGGGTCATTCCTGAGTGGCAAAAATGTGCTCATCTGAGTTGATTATAGGTGGGAAGGGTAATTTCATGGTACTCCCTGAGAGCGGACATCATGTTGTGCTGAATGCACAGCTCACAAAGGAAGAGTATCACTAGTTGTAGCGATCCGTATTAGAGTGAGCAACATGTAAGCCAGTAAATACAAACTAAAACAATTCCTAAGTAGCAGCAAGACGAGGACAGACCACGTAACGTAAACAATTCTCTTGTTGCACCGTTATGTAAATTATAACAATTCATGGGTAGCAAGCAAGGTCCACGGTAAATCGATTCACAGGTACACGTACGGATAAACAGTAAATAGGGAGCAGCATGTGCAGTGTAATCGAGGCGACTAAACGCACTCCTAAAGCAATGCAGAAGTAGCAGCCCAGAACAAAATAAAATCGCAGGGAGCAGCGTAAAGGTATGTTAAATAAAGAGTTCACATGCAGCACCTGATGCAAAATAGAAAATTTCCCAGATGGCAACGAAGTGCTGTATAAGAACTTGACGCCTCTGGGCCTGGAGGTGGCACTGGACAGCTCTAGGACGGGCTGGGGGTTAAACGGACTGTAGGTGAGCCCTTGAAGAAGGGGGAGGGGGAGGGGGGGGGGGGGGAGAGAGAAGAAAAGCTAATGGAGGGCTGCAGGGGACTCGGGTTGCAAGTGAGGCCAGCAAAGAGGTTCGGTTAAGCCAGGATGCTGCGGACGGGCTCGGAGAAGCCCAGATGCTGCGGACGGGCTCGGAGAAGACCAGTAGCTACTGAGGAGCTCGGAGGAGAGCCGAGGCTGGAATGAGGTCTATGGACCACAGTACCTGCAGGGAGATCGGGAGGCTGGGAAAGGGTTTCAAAGCACCACTGACGCTGGGTCGGTCCGTGGAGGGCGCGCGGGAATGACGAGGCTGAGGGGGTGCGGGTAAAGGGGCACTGAGGCTGTACGGAGGGGCAGGGAGGTCGGACCCTGGTGCTGCTGGTTCATACCGGGACGAGGGGACCCCCAAGGCTGCAGCGGACTCGGAACACTACCGAAGTTGTTGGAGAGGGGGCACACCGGGGTTGAGAGGTTGAAAGACAAGCAGGTACTAACCAGAACCGGCGTCACCAAGGTTGTTTTTAACTCTGCCTCGTGTGCCTGAAGCAGCCCAAGGAAAACATGGTATTGGGCATAGAAAGAGGACACGTTGTTACAAAATGAAAGTGATTATTCCAAGATGGCGGCGGGCTCGGCTGAAACTGATTCCTCTTCCGCGCGGGCCATCTTGGAAAGGTGCAGGTAACTTGGAGAAGAGAAGCCGAGGCAGCAAACTGAGCCACGAAACTTCTCTTTCCCGCCCGCAACCATTATCATACATGTCAATAGACCCGATTCAGGCGGTGGACTACCGATTTTTCAAACCAAAAATGGCTTCATTTTAGCTGTCGCCCGCCTGAAATTGCATTTTCTACAATAAAAGCCAATGGGAAATTTTCGTTCTTCCGATTTTTTTTTATTTTAAATCTCCCACGTCCCTGTCCTAAAATGTTGGCATAATGAACCTTTGTATGGGTCTTTTAATCACTGAGAGACTGTTTTGCAGATCTTAATACAAGCTTTGCTTGTCTTGTCACTCTGGCTTTTTGGGGAAATTAGCACAAATACAATTTAAGCATACAAACCAAGATTATTTTTCGTTCCACCATCTTAAACTACAACCCATAAGGTATTTATAAACAGTATTAAACAGGGCCGGCTTTAGGGCGGTGCGACCGGTGCCACCGCACCGGGTGCTGACTTCCCATTGGGGCGCCTGGCCTCAAGCAATTTTCAGTCAACAATTAAAATGTCAAGAAAACTCCAGTGATTAATGTTCTTCCAGGCAAGATCGGAGATTTGTCTTAGTAAAAGTTTTGACTCGTGGAAGTTTTGAAGGTAGCGCAGAGGGTTAATATGCCTGCTGCAAATAACATGTACCATGTAGATAACAAAGTGAATGTAACATAAACAGGTCAGTGGGTTACTGCTTTTGTCAGAGACTTCCTTTTGTTAGTTGCAGTTTACAGTGAGCTATTAACTGTCATCAAAGAACTGCCTGCAGACTTCAAGGTATAAATTAGAGCTATGGATTTTTTCCCCAGACTTTCATTATTGTAATGTTGCAAAAAGGGTTCATTTTGGGTACAAATCAGTTCTTGCTATTAAAGAGAGCCCCAATCCATTGTGTTACATTTTAAATTCAGAGTTTATGCTTCTCCAGACCAAGTACTCTGCAACATTTGCTATACACTGATTTACAGACCTACGATTGATTGTCTCTGTGTAATGCGTGTGTTATCTAAAATGCTTTGACACCCTTCACTTTCATGGGTGACGCTATCAAATTAATTAAATGCATCTGAGAGAGAGGTTATGGAGACTGTTAAAGGGTGGTAGTGAGAGTATCCGTGACTGAGGTGGTCATTGGGGGCGCCACAAAACATTGTCGCACTGGGCGCCACCAGTGAGAAAGCCGGCCCTGGTATTAAATGAACACAAGTAACTAGATTTGTTGAAGAAATGTCTACGGCCCACGTAATGGCCTAAATAAGCGCAGGCTCTATTAATTGCCTTTAAATCACACTCCAGTAGTTTAGTTGACCTCCACCTGTGTTCAACAGTTTTGATCCAAATGATCTCAGGATACACGAGGAGTGTGTTGTAAACCATAAAGAGAGTTATGAGTAGCAGAATGTTTGCAAACTAGAACAGCCATAGCTGCCAAGCTTTCCATTTAATTATGTGTGACATTTCAGTGCTTTGTGTGTGACATTTTGAGAGCTACTATAACAAGAAACAAAAAAGCAATCAGGCCCATGTAATAAGAATATGTTAACAAATGAGCCCATTTTCATCATGGTTATAAATTTGTGAAGGGGAGGGAGCTTGACAGGAACATGGGGGTTAACTTAGAATTTGCACGGGCTGCAAAGGTGAGAGGAAATCACCTGGCTTAGTTACCCAATGAGCAAGACCAGACCAACCACATTGGCGTCACAAAGTATAAGCATGGTGCAAATGCCCACCTGGTTAAGAGTTCATGCTCTCATACATGCCAATATTTTGGAACAGTAAAGGAGATATCGAAAACATCTGGGAAATTTATTTTCCCCATTAACTAACATTGAAACAAGCAATTTCAGGGGGAAACAGCAAAAATAAAGCCATTTTCGGCTTTAAAAAAATCAGAGTATCCTGCTTGAATTGGGTCTGTTGGCATGTATGCACTCTGAAGACTAATATCAGCTGGACAAGCTTCCACAGGGTGGTTTTCTAGCTCATGTGTAGCTTTGCAATATCATTATCTAATGCATGTGTGGTAATAATGTAGTCTCAAACAGTTCCTTCATTCATCCTTATTTATTGCGCAAACAAGAAGACGTGAGGCTCCGTCGCCTGTTTCCCTCCAACTGACATATCACAGGCTTTTGGAACCCTCAAATGATTCCATTAAGGACTATGGCAACTCCATGACTCAACATTCCCATTACAACATATCCCCTTTCCTTATACGTTAATAATACAAGAACATACTATTACATGAATACAATTCCTAGTAAACTAAAGCTACACATTACTAAACTAGACTACATATAATAACAATTAAAAGAAAGGTAATTGTCAATTCATGACTTCGTCACTGAACTTGCCTGGCATACAGTGTTGCCTAGATTGACCTTGTATACCAGTAGTGGGTAGGGATACCACTCATCACCATGCAAAATCCTGGCCTTAAATTTGACAGGTCTGGCCGCAAACTGCTGGCCTTAAATATCTCTGGTTTTAAAAGGGGTGACATGTAGGGCTGGTCCTAAAAGTGGCAGGTCTGGCTTCAAAACATGGATAGTTGTGTATATGTTTAAAAGTGCGCAGAAAAGTGCGTGCATGTAGGAGGGAAATATCTGGGCATGTTTTAAAACTGTGGGGGTTGCAGACAGCTGGTGAGTGAACAGCTACCGAGCAGTCCTGAGGCCACGTGACCGTGTTGTGTTGTAGAGGTGTACGCCTCTTTTAGGGGTTGTGGTTTCTTAGAATACATATAAGCCTGGGGCAAGAGCCGTGTACAGCAAGCAGACGTTTGAATACGAAAAGGGGTCCACAGCCAAAATGAAGAGATACAGCCCGTTCGTGAACAGACCTGTGGTGGATGGCTCCCAGGCAGTTATCAATAGATATTACCGCAGCTTAACACCTCTGGTAATGGACGAGAATGCTCAACAAGAAACACCTAGGGATATGGGCTGCGACGTTACTGGTTTTGGAAGCGGCCTGTGTAGGCCTATGGAAGAACTTAGGCTCAAGGATTACGGATGCAGGATGGGCACGGTTAAGTTCGACAGCAGCGAAAGTGAGGGCTCGTGTAGTGGCAGTGTGCTTGCTGGCCCCAGTTCAGTGGACATGGAGGAAGATGAAGAAGTTGTAGCACCTCCTAACACACCCGTCTATGAAGACATGGACCTTCAGGAGAAAACGGCTGCTGAGAAGGCCGGTCTGCAGCAGCCTGGGACAAGCGTCGAAGATGTTGGGGCCTTGCAGGACATTAACGACTCGCAAGATTTCAGAGCCGTCGCAGAGGGCCGTGATAATGCAGAGGTTAGTAGGAAAATGTTATGAACCGGTAGTTACAAAAATGATGTATTTTATTTCTTCAACTAACGTATTGTCATTCTTGCGTCTTTTGACCCCTAGAGAGCAAAACCCACTGGATGCACCTACTTCATAATGCACTATGGTAAAGAGGCTGTAACACCTCCTAACACACCCGTCTATGAAGACATGGACCTTCATGAGAATACGGGTGCAGATAAGGATGGTCTGCAACAGCCTGGTACAAGCGCCGAAGATGATGGGTCCTCTCAGGACATTAGCGACTCGCAAGATTTCAGAGCCGCCGCAGAGGCTGGTGAAAATGCAGAGGTTAGTAGGAAAATGTTATGAGCAGATAGTTCCAAAAATGATGTATTTTATTTCTTCAACTGACGTATTGTCATTCTTGCGTCTTTTGAACCTAGAGAGAAACCCCAAAAAGGCCTGCGTCAGAGTGGCGGCCTGCATCAGAGTGGAGGAGAGCGTCAGAGTGGAGGCCTGCAAAAGCGAACAATGTAATTTTCAATTGTCTGTGGTGTTCAAAACAAGCTGAAAGTTCCACATGTCAAAACCGTGAGGGCTGCGATAAGTGTGTATGCGGCTCCGACGCGTGTGAAAAGGAAGAGCCTGGAACGACCTACGACGACAGGCATGCAGTTAAGGCTTTCGTCGCGTCGGTGGTACTAAACTGTGTCAAACGTGACTATTACAACCTTTGTCAAGATCATCAAATCAAAGATCCTCAGCAGGCGGCGCACGAATGCTTGTGTGAATCATACAGAACAAGAACAATACGATATATTTGTACTTTGCTAGACCCTTACAAGGTGTATAAACTGCTAAGGGTTGTGTATGGGTTGTACAATGAAAAGAAATATGTGCACCCTGATAAGCTGAGGATCTTGACAGTGGCACTCAATGAGATCCGATACGTCTTGGACCCGAGCATAAAACTAACCGTTATGCAGGGAATGGACACTGCTTTCAATAGAAGGATGATAGAAAGACTCATATCAAGGCGTATGTGTAATCTATATAAAAATAATAGACAAGCAGGGTCTTTGGCCCCCCGAAGACTGATTTAAACAAGGTCTTATGTAACGTTACATGATAGCGTGTATTTAGAACAAACTAGTAGAGTGTTAAACCCAAAAGGGTGACTATGTGTTAAGCCGTACTTACTATGCATAATATGAAAAGATATGAAACCATTGTCTATGATTTTGCTAACATTCCTTATTTTTTAATAAAATGTTCTTACACAAAACAAGCGTCATTCATTGCATGGTGTGTAACGGCTGATAACATGCAGGGGGGCCTGTTAAGAAAACTGTAGGAAGGTGGATATCTGACTATGGTTACCCCCAACTTTTTGCCTAGTGTCTAGCTGGTTTTTCGACTTAGTTGGCCTGAGATCCTGCCATTCAGGGTCTCAGGCTGTCTGCTCTCTCTTTAAAATGGACTCCATGTACCCTAGGTACATAGCCAATTGGTAAGGATCACCTTATTGGACCCTGTACAGTGTACCCTAGGTACCCAGGGCATAGGTGTACCCTAGGCCTACCAGGGGCTGCAGCATGTATTATGCCACCCCTGGCCTGGCCTTCCATTTTGACACAACTGGCTGATCACTCAGCTGGGGCAAGGTCGTGTAATCACCCCTTGCTTAGGTGTAGTATTCCTATACCTAACTTACATATAGACACATGTGTACCTATCAGCCACTCCTATGGCAGGCCTTAACAATCCTGGAGGCAGAGTGCTTGGTAACATGTGAGATGGTGCTCTAGCATGAGCTGAGCCTGTCTGCAGCTTTCGGAACCATGTCCTTATAGCTGTTCTTTGATATAGCCTACCATATACTCTTAAAGTGCCTTATAATCTTAAACGGTTATGGTAACTATGGTTTGGCTTTATCGAAACATGTCGTGTAAGGTGTCTAACACTGTGGAATAATACCCCCATACCATTTCTGGACATGAGGATATTATTCCCCCCTTCTAGAGGGAAAGACATGTTAAAATCATACTTTACTGTTAGCCTCTGATCAAAGCCTCAGCATCACAAAATGGATGCTGCTGCCACGACACAAGTCTGACCTCCTGCTGCTGGGAGTGATCCCAGCCAGGGAGGCCTGGACAATAGGTTTCCTGCTTGGGGAGGTGCTAGCACCTCCCCAGACAACCTTTAGTGTATTGGGGCAGGGTGGGCTGAAAGAAATGAGACATGCCTGGGGCACACAAGGTGTTCCTTGCATAGTCCAGTTCAAACCGGCGCTGGGGCACTCCAGCCCCAGCTCTGGCGCGAAACTGGACAAAGGGAAGTGGGTGTAACCACCCCCTCCCAGGTCCCACCCATAAGGCGTGACCTAGCAGGTATCCCAGCCCCCCAGATTAGTATAAGAGTGGGAGTTGGGCCTCAAGACTTGAGATTATCCTGAACCTGCAACTTGAACAGAAACTCTGGACCTTCGACATTCGACGAAAGAAGAAGACTGAAGAATATCCCTTGTGGCCAAGGAGTGGCTACCCTGTGCAAACAGGCACCATCAAGAGACTACCCTTTGCTTTGCTCAAGTTCTACGAGGGACCGACTGCAGAGCCCGACCAGAGCCTTGACTTCCAGACTTCTCCGACCCTGATCCACATCCACAGCAGAGCTGAGATCCGTGGAGGCGACGAGAGACGTGGGACCGGCTACCTGGGAAAAGTGGCTAGTATCTTCAGCGCAGCTTCTGAGGCACCCTCGAAGTTGTGCACCGGGGATTGAGAAGCCCCAACCCCAAGCACCATCTGCACCGAAGATCAGCCCCCACACTCCACGAGTCCTGCGTGGGGCCCTTCTGCATTTTCCTGCTTGCCGCGTCTGTCCGGTTGCTTGCCCGCTGGCTAGTGGCCCTTGTGACGACGCATCCTGAAATCTTCACCGCTGGTTTGGCTCCTCCAGACTGGCTCCTGCTTCTTTGAAAAAGAGAAGCACCCCAGACCTTCCTGGTCTGCACCAGAAGCAAGTCCTCCATTCTTCGTGGGTTCCGCTTGCCAAGGCTTGGTGAGTCCTAGTCCAACTTCGACGCCGCCGACAGCAAGAGCCTTCGTGGGACAGCTCGCCTCCTGGTCCTGGTCGTCCTCGACGTTCCCTGGTCCTCGTGGCTGCAGCGACAAGCTTCACCTTCACCTGCAATCTTCACGACATCGCCTGGTTCCTTCCTGGTTCCACGTGGTCACTGGCTAGTGACCTTGACTCTGTCCCTTCTGCTTGCAGGTCTCCTCTCTTCTTGATCCCAGCCTTGGGATCCACTCGGACACTCTTCACTGACTGCCTGTCAGCATCTTTCTTCAGGCATCCATAGGAGTCGACGACGAAACCCGACGCAACTTCACCCCTATGCACCCGCAGCCTGTGGGCTAGGTAACTTGGGTACTCCGGTGCTCATCAGGATAGTGACTATCCTAGTGTCTAGTTTTCCAGTCTCGACTTCCTAGCTACTCCGGAAGTGTCCTAAATCTATCTATTTCTAAACTGCACTATTGCTATTGACTTTTACGCATTATGCGTGAGTGTTTCCACTCTGCACCTGAATCCCGTGGGCCTTCCACTTCCTAACCTTTGGTAGTATAGTGTAGCCCCAGCGATTCCCTAGGCCTAGGCCTATCCTATTTCCGTGACAATGGTCCTTATACCACTTACTTAGTATATGGTTTGCGTGGCCCCTAGGGCCTAACTGTATTACTTACCTGTGTGACTTAATGTATGCATAAATAAGACTGTGTTGTACTTACCTCTAATCTCATAAAGAGTGCTGAGGGTTTGACTAGAATAAATACACTTTATTTTATATATATATCTGTTGTGGTGTCCTTTCATTTGGTATTCAAGGGATTATATATGGTATCACAGCTGGCTTCACATGCAATTCAGAGTTTAGCCTAAGACTGCTCTTGTCCATGCTACCACTAGGATAGCTGGTCTATAAGGTTGACTTTCAACCAATCACCATAAGGGTATTTGGACTGATATAAGGTGTACACTAGAACTAGTGACATCATACATCAGGCCAACTTCTCACATTGGTGAGCAGCGGTTGGGATCTGAGCTTGCTGTTGTAATACCATTGTAATCTTGAGATACTGAATTGAAAGATCACACAGATATTGTCTAGGTACATATAACATAGATTATAATACTTAAGTCCTACTGGACTTAGTGGTTGTAGGTTGAAGGGAGTAACACACCCTGACTACAACTACTAGAGAGGTTTAGTAGATACAACTAGTGTAGGTAGGTGCACACACCACACCATCACTAGAATCATGTCCCTGAATGGAGATCACACTGATACTCCCTCAGGAGAGGAGAATCCTAGACAGATTCCCTCTAGATATGATGCATTCACTTTCCAGGAGATGAGACAACTGTGTACCTCCAGGAGATTAAAACAGGGTTCCAACCCTACCCTTCGACAGCTAGTGGAGCTTCTGGAGGCCTATGATGCTGAAAGAGCTGCCAAGTATGGTGCCATAGCTGTAGATAAGGGTCTACCCACCACAGAGGAGTCAGATGGGGCTTCAGATGAAGAGGTAGACAGCCAGGGCCAAGTAGGAAGACTTAGCCAGGCTAACCTAAGCTTACATGGGAGTTTGCAGGGGGTCCCCCCATACAGACCCCCAAGTAGGCTTATACAGAGAAGCAGGAGGGACAGATCCCCTTCAAGGGAATCCATCCACTCCCATGTCTCTAGCATCTCTAGTGCTTCCTCTCACAGGGGAATGAATTCCCCTGAGAGAAAGGAGCATGAAGCCAGATTGAGGGAAGCTAATCTGAGGATTCAGATGGAAGAACTTGCCCTTGCCAAGGAGAAGCTTGCTCTGGCTAGAGAGCAAAAATTGTGTGGGTCAGAACCCACTGGTGGCAGCAACATTCCTAGAGATAGGGATAGGTCTTATGACCATAGAAACCTAAGCAAGATAGTCCCCCCATATCAGAATGGGGATGACATCCACAAGTGGATGACTGCTTTGGAGAGGGCCTGCAAAGTACAGCAGGTACCCCAGAGTCAGTGGGCAGCTATCTTGTGGCTCTCCTTTTCTGACAAAGGTAGAGACAAGCTCCTCACAGTCAGTGATGAGGATGCTAACAATTACAAAGTCCTGAAGAGTGCTCTGATAGATGGGTTTGGCTTAACCACTGAGCAATATAGGTTGTTGTTCAGAGACACCCAGAAGACACAGACACAGGACTGGTCTGATTTTGTGGATTGTGCCACTAAGGCTTTGGAAGGTTGGTTAACTGGCAGCAAGGTGCAGGACTATACAGGATTGTACAACTTGATTATGAGGGAGCAGATCCTTAGTAATTGTCAGAACCAGCTTCTCCATCAACACCTGGTAGACTCAGATTTGACCTCTCCCCAAGAATTGGGAAAGAGGGCAGATAAATGGGTCAGGACCAGGATTAGGCCTAAAAATCAGGGTGGTGACCAAAAGAAAGATACCACCAAGCCTCAAGAGAAGGGTGGGGATAAAGAAAAAGAGAAATCTTCCTCAGGGCCCCAAAACTCCACACAGGGTGGTGGGTCCCAAACTCCCTCCTCTACCACAGTTAAAACGCCTTACTGCCATGAGTGTAAAACTCCTGGGCATTGGAAAACTGACAGCAGTTGCCCAAAGGCTAAAAACAAAACTGTTCCTCCAACTACTCCTGTCACACCACCTATTACTGTCAGCAGTAATCCCCCAGGTGGTGGGAGTGCCCCCAAAAATTTGGTTGGGTTTTCTTGGGGAACACAGGGGGACTCTGGCTTAGCCAATTCCCCTACAGCAGCTACTCTTGTCTGTGATGGTGGCATGGGGTTTGCCAACTTCACTGCCTGTCCCAACACTTTGGGTAGGTACAGACAGGAGCCCTACATCAATGGTAGAAAAGCTGAGGCCTACAGAGACACTGGAGCTAGCATCACTATGGTGGCCCATAGGCTAGTTCCCTCTGAGCAGCTTTTGCCTGGTTTCTCATACCAGGTAACTAACATTGATGGCAAACAGAACAGTCATCCCATGGCAGAGGTATGTCTCAGCTGGGGAGGTGTCACTGGCCCTAAAAGGGTGGCAGTGTCTCCGACCTTGCCTGTGGACTGCTTACTGGGGAATGACTTAGAACTCTCAGCTTGGGCTGGAGTTGAACAAGACACCCATTCCAAAATGGTAGGCCTTTCACAAAAGGGTAGTGGGGTTGTGCCAGTCACAACCCCTGTCCAAGTAGATTTCCTCCCTGAAAAGGTTGGAAGGGCAGTGGTAGCCACAGCCCAGGCAAAGACAGACTTCCCTGTAGAGATTGGCAGAGCTGTGACAGTCACAGCTCAAACACAAACTGAGTGCCCCCCTGAAAAGGTTGGCAAGGCTGTAATGGTCTCAGCCCATACTCAGACTGACATAGGTGTAGTGAAGACTGAAACTATGGATCACTCCACACAAACAGAGAGTAGTGGGGAGGAAGAAAAGTCTCCCTCTCCCCAGACATTAGGAAAAGGTCAGCCTCCTCAGGGGTCTGACCTCACCCCTTGTGAAGGAACTGCCCCAGAGGTAGCCAGACCTGACCTGGCAGAGCCTCTGATGTCAGTGGCCCCTTCCAAGGTGGGACCCAGTCTGGTGCAGGTAGCCTGCCTCTCTCTACCCTGCCTCAGTCAGCCCAGGGCTGCAGAGGTCAGGGAGGCCAGTGGACCCCAAGAGGGCCCCTGTCCACAAGAACCCCCCCATCAAAAGAATGAGGATTGCCTGGCTAGTAGCCCTAGCCAGGTGATGGGTAAAAACATTCCTGAGGGATCCCCTTTACAGGTAGTTAGGGACCTCCCCCAGAGGGATTCTGTTGGGCACAGGCAAACATGGGACCTTAGGGCCCCAAACCTGACCTGTCCCTCCAGTAAGCCCACAAAAGGGACCCAGCCTCCAGCTTTAGGTAGCCAGAGGCTGACCCTGAGAGCACAGTGCAACTCAGTGAAAGAAAGAAAGGCATCCATGGTGGAGGATGATTGGAGAAAGCTGAGGCCTCACTTTGAGGACACTCACTTCAGTACTCCATCTCAGCGCCAGCCTTTTACTTTGCAAAGACACACCAAAGGTAGAGATTCCCTATGGTGGAGACCCTATGATACCTTTAGGATGAGGGATTGCTTAGTGGACCATGAGACAGGGGGTAACCATGCCAGTGCTGGTTCTTCCTTATATGGCCACTTAGGCAATAGAGGCTTACCTTGTCACGGCCAGCCTTATCTCCTTTCGTTTGGGGGGGGGGGGGGGTTGTGTAGGAAGGTGGATATCTGACTATGGTTACCCCCAACTTTTTGCGTAGTGTCTAGCTGGTTTTTCGACTTAGTTGGCCTGAGATCCTGCCATTCAGGGTCTCAGGCTGTCTGCTCTCTCTTTAAAATGGACTCCATGTACCCTAGGTACATAACCAATTGGTAAGGATCACCTTATTGGACCCTGTACAGTGTACCCTAGGTACCCAGGGCATAGGTGTACCCTAGGCCTACCAGGGGCTGCAGCATGTATTATGCCACCCCTGGCCTGGCCTTCCATTTTGACACAACTGGCTGATCACTCAGCTGGGGCAAGGTCGTGTAATCACCCCTTGCTTAGGTGTAGTATTCCTATACCTAACTTACATATAGACACATGTATACCTATCAGCCACTCCTATGGCAGGCCTTAACAATCCTGGAGGCAGAGTGCTTGGTAACATGTGAGATGGTGCTCTAGCATGAGCTGAGCCTGTCTGCAGCTTTCGGAACCATGTTCTTATAGCTGTTCTATGATATAGCCTACCATATACTCTTAAAGTGCCTTATAATCTTAAACGGTTATGGTAACTATGGTTTGGCTTTATCGAAACATGTCGTGTAAGGTGTCTAACACTGTGGAATAATACCCCCATACCATTTCTGGACATGAGGATATTATTCCCCCCTTCTAGAGGGAAAGACATGTTAAAATCATACTTTACTGTTAGCCTCTGACCAAAGCCTCAGCATCACAAAATGGATGCTGCTGCCACGACACAAGTCTGACCTCCTGCTGCTGGGAGTGATCCCAGCCAGGGAGGCCTGGACAATAGGTTTCCTGCTTGGGGAGGTGCTAGCACCTCCCCAGACAACCTTTAGTGTATTGGGGCAGGGTGGGCTGAAAGGAATGAGACATGCCTGGGGCACACAAGGTGTTCCTTGCATAGTCCAGTTCAAACCGGCGCTGGGGCACTCCAGCCCCAGCTCTGGCGCGAAACTGGACAAAGGGAAGTGGGTGTAACCACCCCCTCCCAGGTCCCACCCATAAGGCGTGACCTAGCAGGTATCCCAGCCCCCCAGATTAGTATAAGAGTGGGAGTTGGGCCTCAAGACTTGAGATTATCCTGAACCTGCAACTTGAACAGAAACTCTAGACCTTCGACATTCGACGAAAGAAGAAGACTGAAGAATCTCCCTTGTGGCCAAGGAGTGGCTACCCTGTGCAAACAGGCACCATCAAGAGACTACCCTTTGCTTTGCTCAAGTTCTACGAGGGACCGACTCCAGAGCCCGACCAGAGCCATGACTTCCAGACTTCTCCGACCCTGATCCACATCCACAGCAGAGCTGAGATCCGTGGAGGCGACGAGAGACGTGGGACCGGCTACCTGGGAAAAGTGGCTAGTATCTTCAAGCGCAGCTTCTGAGGCACCCTCGAAGTTGTGCACTGGGGATTGAGAAGCCCCAACCCCAAGCACCATCTGCACCGAAGATCAGCCCCCCACACTCCACGAGTCCTGCGTGGGGCCCTTCTGCATTTTCCTGCTTGCCGCGTCTGTCCGGTTGCTTGCCCGCTGGCTAGTGGCCTTTGTGACGACGCACCCTGAAATCTTCTGCGCTGGTTTGGCTCCTCCAGACTGGCTCCCGCTTCTCTGCAAAGAAGAAGCACCCCAGACCTTCCTGGTCTGCACCAGAAGCAAGTCCTCCGTTCTTCGTGGGTTCCGCTTGCCAAGGCTTGGTGAGTCCTAGTCCAACTTCGACGCCGCCGACAGCAAGAGCCTTCGTGGGACAGCTCGCCTCCTGGTCCTGGTCGTCCTCGACGTTCCCTGGTCCTCGTGGCTGCAGCGACAAGCTTCACCTTCACCTGCAATCTTCACAACATCGCCTGGTTCCTTCCTGGTTCCACGTGGTCACTGGCTAGTGACCTTGACTCTGTCCCTTCTGCTTGCAGGTCTCCTCTCTTCTTGATCCCAGCCTTGGGATCCACCGGACACTCTTCACTGACTGCCTGTCAGCATCTTTCTTCAGGCATCCATAGGAGTCGACGACGAAACCCGACGCAACTTCACCCCTATGCACCCGCAGCCTGTGGGCTAGGTAACTTGGGTACTCCGGTGCTCATCAGGATAGTGACTATCCTAGTGTCTAGTTTTCCAGTCTCGACTTCCTAGCTACTCCGGAAGTGTCCTAAATCTATCTATTTCTAAACTGCACTATTGCTATTGACTTTTACGCATTACGCGTGAGTGTTTCCACTCTGCACCTGAATCCCGTGGGCCTTCCACTTCCTAACCTTTGGTAGTATAGTGTAGCCCCAGCGATTCCCTAGGCCTAGGCCTATCCTATTTCCGTGACAATGGTCCTTATACCACTTACTTAGTATATGGTTTGCGTTGCCCCTAGGGCCTAACTGTATTACTTACCTGTGTGACTTAATGTATGCATAAATAAGACTGTGTTGTACTTACCTCTAATCTCATAAAGAGTGCTGAGGGTTTGACTAGAATAAATACACTTTATTTTATATATATTTCTGTTGTGGTGTCCTTTCATTTGGTATTCAAGGGATTATATATGGTATCACAGCTGGCTTCACATGCCATTCAGAGTTTAGCCTAAGACTGCCCTTGTCCATGCTACCACTAGGATAGCTGGTCTATAAGGTTGACTTTACAACCAATCACCATAAGGGTATTTGGACTGATATAAGGTGTACACTAGAACTAGTGACATCATACATCAGGCCAACTTCTCACAAACACTTTATTATGATACTAGGGGAGTTGGCAGCTTGGGGAGTGCCGAAGCTCTATATAGAAGGGCTGTGGATGAAAAGGAGTCGGTAAGCAGAGAAGCTGTGAAAACGTGGTTATCAGGCGAGGAGGCGTATTCACTCCATAAACAGGCCAGAAGACATTTTAAGAGACGCCCGACAATTGTTAATGCGCAAATAGATTATCAATGGCAAGCGGACATAATAAGTCTTCAAGATATAGCAAAACATAACAATGGCACTTGTTATATATTAACCGTCATAGATGTGTTGTCCAAGTACGCCTACGCAGAGGCGCTGCGTGATAAAAGTGGGGCTAGCGTCACAGCCGCTTTTAAAGCCGTCTTCGATAAGGGGCGTATTCCTCAAAAACTACAAACAGACGCCGGAAAAGAATTCTTAAACAAGGCATTTCAGAAATTATTAAAGCAACACAATGTTCAACATTTTGTAACACACAAGGAGGTAAAAGCAGCTGTTGTAGAACGGTTTAACAGGACTTTAAAGTCTAAGATGTGGAGGTATTTTACAGCCCACAACACCTACAGATACGTTGATGTTCTGCAGGCTTTTTTAGCTGTATATAATGCCAGTTATCATAGGACCATCAAAAGGGCCCCCGAAGATGTAACACCTAGTAATTGGTTATCTGTTTGGCGAAATGTGTATGGCCGTAATTTCGATACAAAGGTGAAGAAGCCTGTTTTTAAAAAAGGCGATCACGTAAGGATTTCAAAATTGAAAGGCGTCTTCACTAAGGGTTACCAACAGACTTTTAGCGATGAAATATTTATAGTGGAAAGTGTGGAGCTTAAGGAAGGGTTGTATATTTATAGGTTAAAGGACTATGATGGGGAAACGGTGTCTGGGGTTTTTTACAAGGAATAGTTACAAAAGGTGCCAGATGATCCGAACAGGGTGTACAGGGTTGAAAAGGTTCTGAAAAGGAAAGGTAGCGGGGCTAAGAGCCAGGCATATGTCAAATGGCGGGGATGGCCTGAGAAATTTAACAGTTGGGTGTTGGCCAGTTCCTTGAAGGGTGTGTGAGCTCAAAACAGCTGATACGATGGAGACAAAACCCTTTTATATAACCTTACCATCCAACGCCTCTAAGGGCATGTTCCCCAACAATCAGATTTCTAATTACACCGTCAAATTGGCTAAGCCTGTGGACCTGAAAGGGGACTGGGAGGTTGCCCTAACAGAAATCCAGTACCCTAGAACATGGAATACCTTTACAGCGGCCGAAACCAAGTTCCACATCAAGCGTGAACAGGACCCCAAGGGCATAAACGTATCCTTCCCTCACGGCTACTACCCAAGCGTTTCAAGCGTTGTCGAAGCCATCAACAAATCCATAGCTGCCATAGAACCACATCCGAATATTCATCTGGTGCTAGATAATGTTAGAAGGAAGGTGTTTCTTAAATCCATAAATCGCAATACCCTGTTTAACTGCTCCGGTAAATTAAGAAGGGTTTTAGGTACAGTACAACATGTGAAAAGTCCGGTGGAACAAGATCACACGTGCCCCGATATTAACGGGGGGTTCTACACGCTCTATGTGTATGGTGATATTGTAGAGGCTCAGAGGATCGGGGATAGTTACTCGCCACTGTTAAGATGGGTTCATGTACAGGGTGATAATAATACCATGGTGAACATCCAATTTAACAAACCTGACTACGTCGCTGTTTCTAAAAACCATTTTGACACTATTTCAATTATGATCTACAATGATCAGTCTGAGCTGGTGGCCTTTAAATACGGAAAAGTTATTGTTAAGCTTCATTTAAGGCGTAGACACGACAGGGGATATTAAGCAGCAGGAATGGTGGTTATGAAAACATACGGGGACCCGTCCATGTACAGGGACTATTACAGAAGTCAAGCCGGTTATGGAGGACCCCAGTACTTTCAAGGCTCACCTGTTATGTACGGGGCTGGCTTAGGGGGATTCTTTAGGAGTCTGTTTAGAAGAGCTATGCCTTTCCTGAGAAGAGGCTATGAAATTGCAAAACCGCATGTTAAGACGGCCGCTACGAGCATTGCCCAGGATATGGTGGGTTCTGTTACATCGGCGGTTGCAGAGCGCATGAACAAACAGCCGCAAGAAGGAGCGGGGCTGTTGTATAAGCCACGTGCGAGTGTCAAAAGGAAGCGTGGGGTTTCCAGACGCAGGGGCCCACCAGTCCCCTATAAAAAAAGGAGGAGCTCTTCAAAACGCACTCAGAAAAGAAGAGCGCCAAGAAGGAAGAGAGCTGCCAAGAAGCGAAACGGCTCTAGAGTAAATATTTTTTAAAGCCTCGTAAACAGCACTATGGCCTTCGTACATTGTGGATCAGGAGAATGCGCCAAATCAGAGTTAGACTTGTTTACTCTAAAACCTACGCAGACAAGCATCGAAAACAGCTTCTTCATGGAGGTATCACCTTTAGCAGCATTGATGCTGTTGGCCCCCATAGAGTTTTTTGTGTCAGGGTCCACGGATATGTATTTGGATCTCAACAACACGCTGCTACATCTTATGTGTAAAATCGTAAAAGCCGATGGGACCGACATTGATGACGATGCTAAAGTGGCAACGATCGCTTACCCGCTAGCTACCCTGTTTAATCAAGTGGACATCACCTTGGGTGATCGACTCATCACCCAGAACGATAACATGTACGCCTACAGAGCCTACATCAAGAGCATTCTAAATTACAGTAGCGACGCCCTTGACACGCAACTTTCAGCGGGTCTGTTTCACCGGGATACATACGGGCAGTTTGAAATCACAGCTCTGGATGGAGCCAATAAGGGTTTTATAAAAAGAGCGGGGCAGGCAGCAGGTAGTCGTACCTTTGACCTCCTGGGTCGTATACATTCAGACCTCTTCTTCCAAGATAAAATGCTCATCAACGGAATTGATCTTAAGCTCAAACTCACTCGCAACAAGGACTCATTCTGCCTCCTCAGTGGGGATGCGGAACACTACAAGCTGAGCATCCTGGCCGCGAGCCTGTTTATAAAGCGAGTGAAAGTGTCCCCGAGCATCAGGTTAGCGCACGCTGAAGCTTTACAAATATCCAACGCCAAGTACGCTGTGGAAAGAGTATCTCTGAAGGTATTCAGTATACCGGCAGGAACCCGCTTAACACAGCAGCAACATTTATTTCTGGGGCAGCTACCCAAACTCATCATCATAGGCTTTGTGGACAATACAGCTTTTAGCGGCACCTATGCCTCAAACCCCTTCAATTTTAAACACTACAGTATCAACTACGCGGCGCTGGTCCACGAGGGCAATGTGATTCCTGCAAAACCCTACACACCCAGTTTTACAACCGCCAACTACGTCAGGGAATATCAAGGGTTGGTTTCGATAACCAGGAAGCATCAAAGGGACTGTGGTGTGACCGTGTCAGGAAAGGTTATGGGAGCGGATACACGCTGTTCGCATTCGATCTGACACCCGACATGGAAGATGGTGATTACTACAACCTGGTAAAAAACGGGAATCTAAAAGCTGAAATACGTTTCGCCGAACCTCTGAGGACGAATGTGAACATGGTCGTATTCTCGGTATTCGACAGCATCATTCAGATCAACCACGCCAGACAGATTTTGTTCGACTATCTTTAAAACATTTGTGAAATGGACACTGTGCAGATACGGGACTTCTTAAACAGACATAAATACGCTAGGAAATACTTTTTAGGGGTTTTCCCTAGCGATGGGTTACCAACCGAAATAGGGCCAGAAAGACCTAGCACCCAAGTCTTTAACACTTACCCTCATGACAAGGGTGGGACACATTGGGCCGCCTTGTTTATAGCTAGGGACAAGGTTACAGTGTTTGACAGTACAGCAGAGTTCCCTGAACACCGTATCTATACACGGCCCATATTCAAGTTTGTGAAAAAAGCTGCAGCTGTGGTGGAGTATAACAAGCTGAGGGTGCAGGATTCCATGGCCATCACATGCGGGGAACACTGTCTTTATTTTATCAGTAAAATGTCAGAGGGTGTTTCGTTTAGAAATTTCTTAAATCTATATTCAAGGGATCTTGTTAACAATGACAGTATAGTTGTGAAATTTGTAAAAGAAAACACAAGGGCGTCGGTCAGACCTGTGAAAACCGAATATGTAGCTTGTCAAAACTGTAAGGGTTTATAACAGTCGTATGCTTAATGTTGAACGTGTAAAATAAAGACTTAGGGCCATATGTAGGGAACATACTATTTACCGATTCATAAATACCGAATTTTACCGATTCGGTATTTATGAATCGGTAAATAGTATGTAGGTAAACAATCGGTAATTATTACCGATTCTGTAAATATCGGTATTTACGAATAGGTATTTACCGAATCGGTAATAATGCATCCCTTCCCATTCATTCCTATGTGCCTGGAGGCCCATAGGAATGAATGGGAAGCCATTTACTATTACCGATTCGGTAAATACCGAATCGGTAATAGGGGAAGCATAATCATGGGTGGCAGGGTGTCACATTGACACCCTGTTGCACCCCTGATTCGTGCATGTGTGCACATGTGGCGCACATACATGCCCTAAGGGCATGTATGTCTGCCACATGGCACTTTTAAAGCAGCCAAATTTAGCTTTTTGAAAGGTATTCGTTATTTAACATCAACCTGTAGTTGGTGTTAAATACCAAATCCTTACTACTGAATTTCACTCACTTGAGTGCTCCCTACATATGATTTAAGGATTCGGTAATTTACCGAATCTGTATTTTACCGATTCGGTATTTTACCGATCCCTTACCGATTCAGTAAATTACCGAATCCTTAAATCATGCCTCCTACATCTCAAATGCCTAAATACCGGTCGTAACGGGATATTTACCGAATTTCGGCCGTTACCGACCGGTATTTAGCTACCTACATGAGGCCCATTATATTTTAAAAAACATGTATTCAGACTCCATATATTAATATACATGCACCTTAAATGTTTTAAAAGACGACTGAGACGGATTGAAAAGTTATAACGTGTTTATTACAAACAGGTTGGTAGGTGGGTCGTTAGTTTCACAAACTTTATTGAAGAAACCATTGAAGAAGAAAAAAACAGACACGTTTATACACATAATACACACAATTATTCAAAAAATCTGTAGAAACATCAAGGCGTAATCCACGTGAGGGGTTTGGGCATTGTCTTTTTGCGTGGTGGCACCGCAGGTGCAGGGGTCGACCATGTAGGGGATAGCCTTCGAACTTCAGAACTTATAGGCGATGGTAGTAGGGGGTCCTTCAAATTTTCTAGCAGTCGCCGGTGTTCATTATTCCCAACGAGCGTGGAGGGTATATTGAGTTCAGCAGCGGCTTGCAGAAACTGATCCCAACCACGAGGCGCATTTTGAGGCGTTAGGATTTTGGGGTGCGTGAGACCTTTGACTAGATCGTACATGTGCGACCCTGCAACCGGTTGTCCCTTGTAGAGAAATTCACCTCGCTCATTCCAAGAGGTTAGGTCTTTAGAAGCTGCGAGTTTACTCATTATCATCTGTGCCGCCCCTCTGTGCCCCTGGCTTATATTTTTTAAGAGATCACCAACAAAGGTATCTGAGGCTGTTGCAAGACCGGGAGGCGGCTGTATGGGCTGCTGGGCGTTGGCTGGAGCTGTTGGTTGTTCAGAGTCTGGGGTATATAGAGTCAGCTTGTTTTTCTCGGTATTCCACTGGGTGTAGGAATTTAAGAATCTTTTGAGAGTGACGGTGTAAAGGTTAGCCTTGTCGTAGGGATTTAGATCGGTCCTGCTCAAAATTTCTTGAATTTCAGTATCCAGGCGTAGAGTCTCATTTCTACGGATATCCCAGGCGTTGTCCGAGGCAGACCCCATATGCTCCATTTGCTGCCTAGGCACCAGATACATTTTTGTGGCGTGCTCCATCACAGGCCCGAGATGAGGCTTGTAATTATAGGTACAGCTATGCCCAGCAAGTTACCTATAAAACCCCCAGACTGTTTCACCAGTTTCTTCTTGGTGATGAGCGAGGCCCTTTTATTACTGAGCTTTCTGATAAGACTCCTCTTCTTCTTCAACACCTGTAACTGACGCTTTTTTATAGGGACGTTGCCTTTTAGGGTGTTTAGGGCTATTTCTGAAATGGCAGACACTAAATCGTCAGAAGCGGCGCCCAGGATGGCCTTTCTGTGTTGGGGGCTGGCTGTGGCAAGCATTTTCAGGAGAGCTAGATTGTGACGTAGGCGGGCAGACATGGTCAACACTGTGTGTTATAAGGGTGGGTCTGTAAATGGCTCTAAAAGGCATCAGCGTGGCTTTTTATAGGTCCGGGTCTTGGGCATTGGGGTGTAAACTACCGGTAGGTCGGGTGGAAAAATATCAGCCCTCAGTCTATAGTCTTCTAGAGTTTCATTTTTTAAGTCTACCAGCAGGTACCCGTGGGGTTTTGATGTGGCGTTGTTAAAGGCCTCCATGAAGAAGTGTGTGTTGCCGGGGTACATCTGTTTAGCTATTACGGATATTTGTTGTTTGTCACGGGGGTTTTTAAATAAAACAAGGTATGAAGCGTTGAGAGCTATAGACCGACTGTTCTTTCCCTTGTAAAACAAGTTCTGCACAATGTAGCAGATGCTTAGATTGCGATGATGTGAATATTGAGTAAAAGCTCTCTCTTACTCCGGATGATCACCACCTTCACGCATAAAGTCATCGACAATTATGATATTTACAAGGGTCGGGGCAGTAGCTCATCATCGTTGAGGTTATCCGGTATACCCTCTATAAATTTGATATGGGGGAACCTCCGTGCCAAGTCTATATAAAGAGGCTGCCAGCATGAATAAAGCCACACAATGTTGTTAGGGGTTTGGGATAAAACAGAGCTTTTACCGCAGTTTGAGGGCCCTGCTAACACGCAGGAGAACGGATGTTGCAACCTGGTGTCCATGATCTGGAGGGTGGTTCTCTAATGGGCCTAATAACCATAAGGCAGTGTCTTATAGTCAGCAGTCAGGACCCTTTTATCAAAAACAACTCGTAATGTTTTATGTAGGGGCTGGGTTGTAATTTCCCACTTCTTTTTGGATCTGACTGTGCAGGGCTGGTTCACGACTATGGTTTTAGCATTGTCAGAATCGGCTGCGGTAGCGTATTCATGCACCAGATTCTTCAAACTATCAAAATTGATTTTTAGGGTGTTGCTGACATTTAATGTTATCCCTTTGATCTTCATACACACTTTGTTCTTGTTTGTGCGGTAACTGTATGTCTTAGGTCCAGAGGACTTATATTCTAATATATACTCATCCTTATCTAGCTCGCTGGTCAGATTACCCAGATCATCCCCGAGAGGAGGGTCTTCATCCCCCGGTTTGCTCAGAAAAATCACAGAGTCTGTATCATGATACAAGCAGCGCTCCTGGAGCTTATCCATAACCCCGTAAAGCTCTAGACGTGTGTGGGCTGTCGTGAAGCAGGCTATGAAAATGTTTATGTTGTTACTCGTTTTGGGGTACTCTTGGGTGTATTTCCAACACACAGCAGCGGTATCGTCATCGATAAACTCACAGCTGGACACTTCGTAGCATGGAGCAAACAGGTACTTGAACAGTTCATCAGGATCTGTTATTAAGGTTGTATTTGACAGGTTTGTGCGCTGTGCAAATTTTCCCCACAAGGAGTTGAGACAGAGTTTGGCTAACTGACGACGTGCAGGGTTGACCTCTATCAGATGGGGGCGTAAACGGATACCCTCGTGAGCGTAGTAGTCAGCGATGTATTTCTGTTTTGCATCCTGACTAGTACACCGTTCTGGATACCCTGAGGCCTCCTGTTTGTCTCTGAGAAACAAATTAATGTAGGGTGCAAAGAGTTGTGTTGTAGTGTTCTTAAAATGCCACACTTCGTGTACTCTGCCGAGCCTGCACCCTTTCTCTAAGGCAGCCTGTACCTCGATGCTACACCAAGTCCCTGTGAGCATCCTTTGTTCTTCGGTGTGGCTGCAAACGCCAACCTCTTTAAACATCGCACATGTTCGACAGAGGGGGAACAGCAGCTTACCATCGACTCGGCATGGTAACACCAGAAAGTAAAGCTGCTTAGGAGGATAGATTTCGCATTTGACCAGCCCAAAGTATTCGGTTAGGGGCTTAAAATCTCTATAGATGATTGTGGGGTGGCCCACGGGGTACAACTTCATTATGTTCACAAAAGGGTACAGACTGGTGAAATCATAGTAGTGTATTTTCTCACCCTCACCAGCGGCCTTGTACAACTGTATGGCATTTGTACGACCCCCAAATAAGGCATCGCGGGGCTCCAGAGGTTTGGGTAAATCACGAGTCTTAAGAAAAGAGCAGAGGTCAGTGTCTGTTTTTAACATGTCTAGCCACTCGTGCTCCCAAAGAACTCACATAGCAAAGCCCCGCTTTTCAACATACCGGGCCTTTGTCAGAGTACGTCTGTATAAGTGTTCAAATGTGGCACCCAGCATTTTGTTATACTCATGGGGTTTGTAACACTTGGGGCAGCCGTGGTAAAAACAGCCGTTGAATTCAAAGGCCGTCGGCACGCCCTTAATTACAGAGTACCCGTCCAGGTGATAGGGGCCCAGGCGGTATTCCCCACCCTGTAAAGCATGCTGAATTTGTATGTCTTCCTTCTCAGAGACGTGCATGAGCCATTGGATAGACGGGGTTGAATAACGTTTCTGTTTACCGTTATAGAGGTCTGGCGGTACTAGAGCGATAGTTTCGGGCCTCAAAAACATGTGCTTGTAGATGAACATACACATGGAGGCCAGAGTGACGTTTTGAAACGGGTCTATGTATTCGGCCGCTTCTAGCCTTTTAGGGGTTTTGGATTTCACGGCCAGACCCTTTTTAGTTAGGGTCTTGGATTTCAAGGCCTTGACTTTCTTAGTCGTTGTCTTGGATTTCAAGACCTTGCCTTTTTTAGTCATAGACACCACAGCATCTCTGAAGAGGTTACAAGCTTGCCGCAGGATCATTACATCAGCCTGACAATAAGCTTTCAACTCTGTTTGAAAATGAAACTCCTTTTCACGGTTTTCAGAGTACCATTGTAGAAAGCTCTCTTTCTCATCAGGCATCATGTATTCAACCCCGTAGCTGTCAGGAGGCGGCATGGGCCCCACATAATTCTGGTTAGCCCAGGTGTTAAAAAAGTGTGGAAAATAACCTTTACATCCTGGGAACCCAAAGGCCTTTGGCAGCTTGCTCAATTTCATGGGTAGGAAATTCAGGGTGTCTATGAACCGTATTTTTAAAGGGCATACCGTCATCAGCATCAGTTTAGAACCCTGGGTTATGAGTTCAACTTGGATCTTTTCACGAATCATGTTTTGCAGAATAAAGAAGGAGTCGTAGGCTTTCGAATTGTGGGCTAGCATGGTATACCCTTGGAATTTGGTTTGAATGAAAGTGTTGAGGAAATCACCAACGCACGATCGCCCTTCAAACTCCCAGCTAGCGTCGGAAGTTAGGTGGTGGGCGTAAATATAGTTAGGCTGGTGTACCCCCGTCTCTTGTGTGCACTCTCTATCAAACACTATATAGTCTTCGGTCTTGGTTTGGAGGAGCCCATTAACCATGTAACACTGATGGTTGGTGCCGGCCGTGAAAGACACATGGCACCTGGGGCATATCATGCCTTTGCACTTGTGATCCGTTGCCACATACAGACCACACTCGCGGCAATCCATTTTAGGGATGCAGTTAAAAGATTTCTTGTGTATGCTTAAGCAGTCTTGCGAGCGACAAAACATCCTACATGTGCCAAACCTCACCTTCAAGGTAGTGTCTTCTATGCACCCGTCCCTCTGACACATCTTACAATGCATTTCACACTGGTGATATGTTCTATTGTTGTATATATGTTCACAATGGGCGCACACATACTTAACCCCCAGAAAACCTTTAAGTTTCAAGATTCCGTAAAAATTATTTTCGTTATGAAGGACATATACGGTCTTGTTTCTCAAACGTTCCCCCGTTGTAAAGTACTGCCAGGAGCCGTTGTGATAAAGAACTTAGTTCTCAAAAAGACCCATGTCACCAAAGCCGACCAGGCGGTCAGGAGGTATTTCAAGAACCTCATGGGCTTCAGCCGCTCTAGACAGAATGACAGCGTCAGGGGTCTTGCGATCCATCAACAGCCCCACGATGCTTGCCGCCAGACATGTATTGGAGGCGGCGCTGTTAAAGTTGAGCAGCCACCGGTGTTTCTTACCAATTATCTGACTGTATAGTATGCTCTTTAAAGGTCTGGAAACACCCCCCTCACGCCCCCGTACAATGAGGGCTATGACTCTAAAAGTGCCATAGGCGACTAGTTCAGCCTTACTCTGTAATAGCCTGGAGAGGTTTTCTAAAAATTGCACAGCGTCAAACACATCTCGGGCCTTCCTCCTTGTGAACAAAAGCCGGTCAAAACCCTGCCCCTGGAAGCGGAGTTGGAAAAAGTCATTAGGACCCACATCGCGTAACATCCTTTCTATGAGCGCCTGCACAGCCTGATGTATAGCTAGAACCCCATGATCGGATGATGTTATTTGGTGTAGGTTAACAAATCTAAACTCCTCATACTGTTCTAAGGCGTTAAACCTCTCTACAGGACGCCTGTAACTTCTAACACTCTCTAAAAACAAGGCCTCTGAACCCTCATCATTAGGAGTGTGACTTATGCCGTTGTTCTCTGGTGTGTCACTTTGGGGTGTCAGGTCGTGACCTGTCTCGGGGGTCCTTATAAACCGCCGGGTAGCGCATATTCTAGCCTTCTTCAGCTTACGTATTAAAAGCCTACGCTGTTTTGCACTATTACCCCACTTTTGTTTTTTTTTACGGGCCCAGGCTTTCCTAGGATCCAGGCCCCAGCCTATCTGAACAGGTTGGTTTGGGGCAGTGTACGTCTTGTTCAGGGAGGCCTCCGCTACAGATCCACCCCGAGGTTCTTCTGAATGTTCAGAGGTTTGGAGTTTTAACGCTACACCCCCTACCACCTTCAAATGGCCGCCCCTCGGGATGTTAGTTCCAGCCCCTATGTATTGGAGGTTGTGTGGTGCTGAGTTAAGTATTTCAGGTTGTGTTTCAGGCAATGGTCTTGAAACTAGGGTACCTTGTTTGAAGGGTTCTAGGGAAACAGGAATGTCTTGTTTGAGGGGGTCTAGGAAAACAGATGGCCGCGGCTTCAACAGTTGTATGAAGCGTAAGGACTTTGTCAGTAACCGCTGCACCTTATGGTTATACTTGGATTTCAGGGGCCTCTTATGAGCAGCACAGACCACGGGACTCTTTGGGGGTTGGCGTTGCCATAGTCACGCCCTTATACCACAGATGTCTGCCACAGCTGCCTGACACGTCTGGATGATCACTTTTTTACAGATATCAACCCTTTGCACGACCTTCTGTTGGGCCGCCCTCTTGTAAAAGTTATTGGTAATCCCCAGCCCCAATTTTAATTTAGCGGCGTTCGCCTGGCGTTTTAGTTTTCTAACCGCCATCTGCATCTCTTTTACATGCGCCCCCAAGACCGCCTGTATGTTTATAGAATCGTCTTGCAGCTGATTAGGGGGGTCCGCCTTGCGCGGTCTTATAAATGGCTGTAACACCTCAGCACCCTCTTTACTGCTAACAGCCTCAGCCCCTTTCTGTAAAGCCTGTGCCTGTAGTGTTTTAGAAATAGGGACCCATTGCGAACGCCATGGGGTGTCCAGGAGCGAATAAGTGCCAAAGGGTCGTGCAATAAACGGCAATGACCAATGGTCCAAGGCGGTATTGTTATCCCCACATATTGCTGTGGGCATTGTGGGGCTTACGCTAGACGCGGGCCTGGTAGGGTCGTATGCGCCCGGAGGGGTAATAGGGGACCCAGGGTATGAGGATTGTGTGGGGATGTCGTCGTCGTAATCAGGGGGGCTCGCAGAAATGTCTGGGTTGTGGTGTGGTGCATGGTTCCCAGGGCTCTGTAAACCCCCGTTGTTCGAAGCCTCCTTGTGCCCCGCTTCTGTGAGTCCACCGATGCTGTCTACCATGTCCCCCAACGCCTTGAGAACGGCGGTGCTCCCGTTATAAAGCCCTCCTAATTGCGTATTATCACATTTGGAGCCCCTAGGATGGTCCTGAACGCTTATAGTCTGCCTTGGGGTCTGATCCGGGGCGTGCATCTCTACACGAACAGTTAGTTTATTTGCACCTGTCTGGGGTTTCAGGACACAGACTGGATGCTGAGGTGTAATAGGGGTGTTCATGGGCGGCGCTATCTGTAGCTTCGGGACCCCAGGCTTCAGCTTAAGATGTTTTCTTGAGAGGCGCGTTGTTTTAGGGGTCTGCGGCAGGGCCAGCTCTTCTACAACAGGCGGTACAACTTCTACAACAGGCGGTACAACTTCTACAACAGGCGGTACAACTACCACCTTCTTGGGGATCAGGGGGGTATAGACATCATTCAGGGGTTTAGCAACCCTTTTTAGGGATAGGACTAAGGGTTTTGATTGTTGCTCAGGACTCCTAGGGTTCTTCTCAGGGCTTGCGGGACTTGCCTGGACCTCTGGGGGCCCCTGCTCCTTCTTCTTCTTGAGGTTTAAGGGTTCGGTTTGGGGCTCTGTGTATACTAGGGGGGTCTTCTCACGTTTTAAAGGGTAGGGGCTGTTCTCTGAGTCCCGATGTTTCTTCTTAAGGGGTGCCTTGCTTGAGATCCCTTTCCCTTTTGATACCCTGAGATGGCTCGGCCCATCTGTGCCGTTTTTACACAGCCCCTGCCCCATGTTATCTGGATTTGTAAATACACCTACAGTGCTGACCCCACCCCTAGGCATAAGAGATTTTTCTATAGGCTTGTTCATCGTGTTGGAAGGGGTGTAGTATGTAGAGAGTTACTCTTAGCGTACACGCCTACTCACGCCTTTTGCGGCGGATCTGTTGTTCTGGCCGGCTGCTGTTATATCCCTTAAAGGCTGGGTCAACCTCTCTTCAGCCTGTTTCTGAGACGGTTCTGGAATATCAAAAAGAAAATATATATATTAGAGAAAACATAAAGCACCATGTACAATCACCACCATCCTAATTTTCTACACATCCATCTTTTTTATACAGGCGTTGCTACAAGCCGCTGCACCCTCTGGCTGAGAGTCTGTAACACCGTTAGTACTTCTCACACCCTTTTGTAAAAAACACACCTGCTAGAGGTCTTTTTGCAGCTCCTTTCTTTGGCGCAGGTCCCCCTTTACATGTTAAAGCCTTCCTCTTCAAAGGTCTTTCTTTTGAACGTTGCGCAGTCTCTTGTACCTCTGTGCCATCCGTGCATAACACTGGGGCCCCTGTAAAGAAAAAATAATACCATGCCTTAGACATCTTTCTGCGGAGGTACCCTATACACCCCGTTGTCAGGCCTTTTGCCTACCCCAGCTCCCCATCGTCTTAGACAGTTTAAATAACGGCGGGCTTTTCTTTTTTATTTACATGTAGGAACTGTAGTGTTTTGCACATTGCTCATAGCTCCTTGAGCCTCGAAGTACACCATAAGATCTTCAAGAACTTGTTGTAGGTCGGGATCATAAGCTGTAAAATCACACATACATGAGAACCCCATTAGAAAAAAACAGAACTTCTGAGAGACTTGTGTACAAAACTACGGCGAACTACACAACTCTAAATATATATACCTGTATGCGGGTCTGTCAATTCTCCGGCGTTGCTAGTTATTTCAGGGGTGTCCAGCGCCCGTGGCACATAGATAACGTTTGTTTTGGCAGGGTCTTGCATCTGGATTAAATAAAAAGCAACTGTTTTAAAACACGCCTTTTCTTAAACAAGGTATTACAATTTCAAACAATTCATGTAGGCATTTAAAAAAAATAAATAAATAAAGCTGTTAGGAGGATGTCACAACCCACAATTATAAAAACTATAAAAAGCGCTACATGTGGTGTTCTAAAACACATATCAAAACGGCTGCCTGTGTAGTGCAGAAGCCTATACTTTAATAACGCAGGCATTGGGGCTAACCTTGGCATACAGTGGTCACTACTGCAGCATGTAACGTAACGTTTGTTTTAGTGTTTTGAGTGTGCCATTTATTGCAATTCTTACATCTACGTGTACTTTGTTTGCTCTTGATACTTGCACAATCGTCACTATTGCCCCATGTAACGTTTGCTACCTCTTGTATTTTGTTTGCTCTTGATACTTGCACAATTGTCACTATTGCCTCATGTAACGTGATGTTTGCTACCTCTTGTATTTTGTTTGCTCTTGATACCTGCACAATTGTCACTATTGTCTCATGTAACGTAACGTTTGCTTTTGTGACATGCTGACGTGTAAATTTTCTCCTCATGTATCATTACTGCGCCTATTGTGAAGCGCACCGCCACCCTCGGGTAACACACACACACACACACACACACACACACACGTGCACACACACACACACACACACACACACACACACACACAACCACAACCACAACCACAACCACACACACACACACACAGAACCACACAACCACACACAACCACACACACAACCACACACACAACTACAACCACACACACAACCACACACACAACCACACACACAAACACACACCCACACCCACACAACCACACACACAGCCACAACCACACACACAACCACAACCACACACACAACTACACACACACACAACCACACACACACAACCATACACATACAACCACACACACAACCACCCACACAACCACACACACAACTACACAACCACACACACAACCACACAACCACACACACAACCACACACACACAACCACACACACACAACCACACACACACAACCACACACAACCACATACACAACCACACACACATAACCACACACAACCACACACACAACCACACACAACCACACATCCACACACACAACCACACACACACATAACCACACACACAACCACACACACACAACCACACATCCACACACACACCCACAACTGCACCCACACCCACAACGGCACCCACACCCACAACCACACCCACACACACAAAACCACACACACACACAACCACACACACACACAACCAAACACACACAACCACACACACACAACCACACACACAACCACACCCACAACCACACCAAGCATTGGCATAGCCAATAGGTCTCGCCTTTGGGACCTTATAAGTGTTTAGCCACACAACAGTTGATGTGGTTGCACCAAGGATATTGTGCTGCATAACTAAATACTTAGAAGGTCCCAAAAGCGAGACCTATTGGATATGCCAATGCTTGTTTCTTCTTTTCTAAGCACTCCACAAGAGTGCATGTGATTTCCAGCTGTCTCCCTCGTATGCTTCTCTCCCCCCCTCCGCACTCTGTGTTACTGTCTCTCACCCATGTGCTTCTCTCCTGTGGCTCTCGCATGTTTACTTCCACCGTGTTCCACATTGCTTGTGCCATGGTAGTTTGCTTCCCGTCATCAGTTGCTTTTGGGGTGCCCTCTCTTCTGATTTCCTCTACCCTCTTATTTCTTCCCCCATCACCGTGCTGTGCCCCCACCGCCTTCTACAATGTGGTCTCCCTTTGTCGTGAGTCCCAGAGATGATGAGGATATTTGGATCTGGTTTACCAAACAGTAAATGACCTGGAGGAATTTTGGAACGCCTTTACTGGGGAATAAATACTGCAGCTGTACAAGGACTGTGATGGTACCAAGAGCCCCAGAACCTACAATCACGGCCTGATGTGTCACAGTGGAAGATGTCAGGCCCTAGACTTTCTATCACTCAAGTGCATGACCCCCCAGCTGACACGTAACACCTGCTGTGCGCCTCCCCGAGACGAGACGACAGGAACAAAGCGGTCGCTTTTCTTTTCTTTTCTGTTCTACAAGTTTTAGATTTGTCTCCAAAGACACCACAGTTTTACATCACAATTTTTAGGTGTCGCCTACAAGACAGCTTTTAGTGAAAGGGGGCGTGGCCTAGGACACATGGAGTCAGAGGTATGATACCGAGCTCTGGCGCCCTCAGCCTGCAGCGTTAGCTATCCAACCTGCCCCAGACTGGCTCTGGGCAAACAAGACCTCTCCTGGACTTGGGACGCTCGCTGCAAAGGCGAAAAGTGAGCGGGCAGTGTATGTGCACCACAAGAGCGGCACTCAGGCCGTGCCACAGAGAAACAGGATGGCGGCCCCAAGAACACAGCCCGTGCCGAGCCCTGCACTTACTGAGGAGGTGATGAGGCCGGGTTCCGCTACAGAAATCTTAACAAGGAACCCTAGGTCGATGTCTCTTTTTTACCTACTGAAAAGTGTAAAGGGGAGAAACAGCGCATCACCACAATTAACTTTCTAAACTAATCAGGACACAAGGAGCACAGGCTCTAACTTCAGTTTAAGGGTTTATTATGAAGCCAGAAACAACTGAATATACAAGCACCTCAAGACGAGGTTGTAGAAATACATGGGAACTAATACAAAACCAAACCTACGGATTAATCTGCTCAGGTGGAACATGAAAAGTATGAACAATTCTCTGTCAACACAAGTCAAAACTGCTCCAACATTTAAGTCAGACTTCATCAGTAACTGAAAATAAAACGTTAATCTATCCCTACTCTATCTCTAAGGTGACATTCCTACTTAGCATTTCCCAGGCAAAGTCAGTAAAAGGTGTCAGCTTGTGAAGACTTCCTAAGAAGCACATTCACAATGTAAGTCAGATGACAAAAGCAGAAGAGTTCATTCTAAGATACTCTTCCCAGATCAACCTTCTAACTCATGGGTACTCACAAACTTTCTCTCGGGGGCCAAATTTACAGTGTGGTTTGTGGCCGAGGGCCACACCGGTGGGGGCGGGGTCAGAAGGGGAGGGGTGGGGCTAAAGCAAAACAAAATTGTGACCATGAGGTTGAACACAGGTCCCTGCAGCAGACGCCTTCGTCCACTGAGCCACCAGACCCGGCATACACACATCTCTCTCTTTCTCTCTCTTTCTCTCTCTTTCTCTCTCCCTCTCCCTCTCCCATCCTCCCCCTCTCCCTCCCCCTCTACCTCCCTCCCTCTCCCTCCCCTCCCTCTCTCTCTCTCCCCCTGTCTCTCTCCCCCTGTCTCTCTCCCCATGTCTCTCTCCCCCTGTCACCCTCCTCCCTCTGTCTCCCTCCTCCCTATGTCTTCCTCCTCCCTCTGTCTCCCTCCTCCCTCTCTGTCTCCCTCCTCCCTCTCTGTCTCCCTCCTCCCTCTCTGTCTCCCCCTCTGTCTCCCCTCTGTCTCCCCCTCTGTCGTCCTCCCTCTGTCGCCCTCCCTCTGTCACCCTCCCTCTGTCGCCCTCCTCCCTCTGTCTCCCTCCCTCCCTCTGTCTCTCCCTCCCTGTCTCTCTCCCTCCCTGTCTCTCTACCTCCGTCTCCCTGTCTCTGTCTCCCTGTCTCCGTCTCCCTCCCTGTCTCCATCTCCCTCCCTATCTCCGTCTCCCTCCCTGTCTCTGTCTCCCTCCCTCCGTCTCTCTCCCTCCGTCTCTCTCCCTCCGTCTCTCTCCCTCCGTCTCCCTCCCTCTGTCTCTCTCCCTCCCTGTCCCTCCCTCTCACTCTGTCTCTCTCCCTCTGTCTCTCTCCCTCTCACTCTGTCTCTCTCTGTCTCCCTCGCTCCCTCTCACTCTGTCTCTCTCCCTCTGTCTCCCTCCCTCTCCCTCTGTCTCCCTCCCTCTGTCTCCCTCCCTCTGTCTCCCTCCCTGTCTCCCTCTCCCTCCCTCTGTCTCCCTCCCTCCGTCACCCTCCGTCTCCCTCCCTGTCTCCCTCCCTCTCCCTCGGTCTCTCTCCTTCCCTCTCCCTCTCTCTCCCTCCCTCCGTCTCCCTCCGTCTCCCTCCATCTCCCTCCCTCCGTCTCCCTCCCTCCATCTCCCTCCCTCCATCTCCCTCCCTCCGTCTCCCTCCCTCCGTCTCCCTCCCTCCGTCTCTCTCTCTCTGTCTCCCTCCCTCTATCTCTCCGTCTCTCTCCCTGTCTCTCTCCCTGTCTCCCTCCCTCTCCCTCTGTCTCTCTCCCTCTCCCTCCCTATCTCTCCCTATGTCTCTCTCCCTCCCTCTGTCTCTCTCCCTCTGTCTCCCTCCCTGTCTCCCTCTCCCTCCCTCTGTCTACCTCCCTCTGTCACCCTCCGTCTCCCTCCCTGTCTCCCTCCCTCTCCCTCTGTCTCTCTCCCTCCCTCTCCCTCCCTCCGTCTCGCTCGGTCTCCCTCCGTCTCCCTCTGTCTCCCTCCCTCCCTCCGTCTCCCTCCCTCCCTCACCTCCCTCCCTCCCTCTGTCTCCCTCCGTCTCCCTCCCTCCATCTCCCTCCCTCCGTCTCCCTCCCTCCGTCTCCCTCCCTCCCTCCGTCTCTCTCTCTGTCTCCCTCCCTCTATCTCTCCGTCTCTCTCCCTGTCTCTCTCCCTATCTCCCTCTGTCTCCCTCCCTCTCCCTCTGTCACTTTCCCTCTGTCTCCCTCTCCCTCTGTCTCCCTCTCCCTCTGTCACTTTCCCTCTGTCTCCCTCTCCCTCTCCCTCCCTCCCTCTATCGCCCTCCGTCTCCCTCTCTACCTCTCTCTCTGCCTCCCTCTCTGTCTCTCTCGGTCTCCCTTCCTCTCCCTTCCTCTGCACCTCCCTCCCTCTGTCTCCCCCAGACTGCGCCTCTCTGTCTCCCTCTCTCTGTCACCCTCTGTCAACCTCTGTCTCCCTTCCTCTCCCTCTGTCTCCCTCTCCCTCCCTCCGTCACCCTCTGTCATCTCACCCTGTGTGTGTGTCAGCCCTCAGCCCAGGCTGAGACAGCTTCCCAGCGCGCACACACAGCCGCACTGAGACAGCTTCCCAGCGCGCACACACCGCCACACCCGAGTACTTCACAGGTCTTTAAAAGACCATTTACATGTTAATAAAGCTTTGTTGTATTGCACCTCTGAGGCCCCCGCATCTCCACTTTGACAATCTCTGGAATCCCCCGGCCACACAGAGCAGAGTCTCAGAGTCCAACCGGCAGAGTTTGCTAACACTATTTAATTTGTTTTTTTTTAAAACAAAGGTAGGATGTCTACAAGGTCCGCGGGCCGTACTATGATTAACCGTTTTCTAACTCCTTCTCCCTAACTCATCCCGTCTCCTTCCCTCTCTCTTCTCCTCTTCTGACTCTCCTCCCTCGGGGCACTTTCCCTAATACAAAAATGCAAAATACAAAACACGCCCACAGATCTCCTCATGCTAACGGACACCTCTCCTAGGTAATTTTCCACCGTCTTCTCCATGTGTATTCCGTTGACCTTGGTTCCCAGGCCTCCTCAACGAGAAAGAACACAGGCTCCCAATTATCGATTCTCTGTTTACATTGTTGCACTTCTCCTCCATGCCTAAAACAAAAGGCGTTAGTTCTAACTAAAAAAGGCGGCTTCTTCCATCTGCAACTGAAAACGTGAGAACAGAACATCCTTGCATACACATGAAATTCGCTGACTACCTCTAATTACGAGAGCTTACCAGGGACATTACATTTCCAGGCCTTCACAATTCGGCCAACATAAGAATAAACGAATAGGCCTTTCACAGCATAACGTGAACATTTTCTCTTTAGGCCTTTACACATTTAATTACACACATGTTAATAGCGTCTTACTTGAAAACATCTACAATTAATACATGTTAAGCATAACTCATTATTTCTTTGTGCAGTCTTCATCTTGGTGCACATTTAAATCAAAATGCATTACGTTACACATAAACTTTTCGTTTGACAATTACAGTATACTAAAGGTTACAGTCTCAAATATAAACGCCATTTCAATTCTCTTCTCTATGGCACGAAATACTTTTCTACCATTTCACTTGCACATTTAAGTATTACAGCACAATTCTAATGATGACATATTAATACAACACAAGAATATATGCGGGTGAGGACTATCCGTGATTATGATGCACCCCTACAATTTTAGAACACCATCACGCTCTATTAGTTCCCCCCTCTGATGACTAGTGTCATCATAACAAATCATACTCCCTGGAGAAACAACCGACCTAAACAGAGCTCGTAGCCATTCTCCCCTCTCGGAGCTTCTCTAGGCTTTTGATATTCTCGTAATGACTGTCCTGCAGTCTTTCCATCCTTCGCTCTTGCTCTCTAAGAGATCTCTCAAATCTGTTTGCCTTATGTCACAAGTCCCCACAATAGGATCACACAAACCACCACTATAATGATAGGTTTCAAGATGTAATCAAGAATTCCCTTTCCTAGGGACGCGAACCAACTCCCTACCTTACTAAATCCTTTTCCTACCTTGTCCCAAATTCCTTCTGTGGCTAAATCATGCACTTTGAAATGTATCTCAGTAATGTTGCTTATATACCTCTTCCGATCTTTACTGTTATCAGGTATATATGTGCAGCACTGTTGGACCTTCAGCATTTTACAGACTCCGCCATCTTTGGCCAGTAGAACATCTAAATCAAGACGGTTTTGTATCACCATAGCCCTTATCGACACCATTTCTCCATCTATAAGCAATAACGACTGAGCTGTATTTGCTGACAACTTGTCCACAATGTTTGACAACTTTTTAATCTTAACATCATTCGGTGCCACTCCCAAACTTGGTATCAATGCTCCAAAAACATCTCCTACAATTTCTCCTGCACTTGCACCTCGCTTTCCTCTAGAGTGTAATCCACCTTCCAAATATTCCAAATCTTCCACATGGTAAATCTTGGGAAACACTACTGTCACATAGCATGTACCATACCAATTCAATGTTAATCACACGTAGGCATTCTTCCCACACACAAAATACACATTTGGCACCACTTGTATTGCATCTTGTAAACATTTCTTTGCTGAGGCCTCAATGGTGAAAATATGATCACAGACACTCTCTCCCACGAAGACCTTATCATAGTAAGTTTGTACTTGTCTCACACACAGTTTCCCTCTTTGCTCAAAATTCACTGCAATTGGGCCACTACTCCCTTTTGCTTTATGAGCTAACTCTTCTTTGGTCCACTCAACTTTACCTCCCTTGTTGTAACGATTTCCGATTAGTTGTCTATGTCTATCTTCTACCTGATCTATAAACTTCTTTTCTACATCAGTTAGTGAACATGTTACGTTGTGTTGATGTGCATAAACTGTATCTAGAGTTACAGTAGGTATGAAATACTTCCCTATTCTATCGTCCTGTTTATAATAATCATACTTATTCAAATGCTTATAAGCTGGAACCTCTGAAAGCAATACATCATAGTTAGAAAAATAATACTCATAGTGTCCCTTGTCATAAAACATACTAAGCAATAAAGTACAAGTAATACGTTAAAGGGAAATGATGGTATTGAATACCTTCCTCCACAGACGCAGGCAACTGTATACATACAGAACAGTCTCTCACATCCATCATGTTCAAATACTCATATAGCAGCTTTGCATAGGCATTAAGCGTGTAATCACCTCTAGACAAATCTACATGCAACATATGACTAGTTTGATCTAGCATCGCTTTCTCAGCTCCTACAATACCCTCTTTTGTGCTAGAAGTAGTAGGTCTGGACGTCCCTTGTACCCTCACTTCCCCCACCTCTGCATCATGTGAAATAATTACAGATACAACAACAACTACTATTTTTGCTATTATCACACCTACAATAAATGTACCTATCACACACTTAGACCCACTGTTCGAATTTCCAGACTCCATTTTTCAGCTTGTCAGTTCAGCTCAACAAGAGGAAACACAAGCTTCTCTCTTTCTCCACCTCAATTGCTCCTTATACAGTTCAAGCTCAGTTCATTAGAATCGTAGAAATTCTTTCACAGTTCAGTTCCTCTGATTTTATTTACAGACCAAAGAGATTTCCCTAGCCCTCTTTCTTCTTCTACAGGAAAAATCCCCTAAATGTATTCTTCTTCCACCTGGACCTAGGTTATCTTCTTTGAGCCATTTATTTACAGTTCACAGTTCATTCACAGTCTCTTACAAGTTCAGACCCAATTTCGATTAACACCAGCTGCAATATTTCATGACAAACAGCTGCGATCTCTTGAGCTGGTGGCTGATAGGCAAAAGTCGGAAAAGACAATTCCTGTAGGATCAGAATTCGCACTTTGCTCAATACTGGAGGTCTCGGAACTGTTATTGTCAGGACTCCCTCTATTTCCAATCAAGGAACTATCAATCCCACCTCGATTTTCAGCTTGGGTGTTCTGCTGATCACTCGTGAAGACCTCAGTCTTCCGGTCCCCACCACTCCCAGCATCAGTTACCATATAAGTCCACTCCGGGGTAGTGTATTTCTGACAAGGCACTCTTCTTCTCCTCAACCTTCTTAGAACCTCTTGAGTTTGCTCCACTTCACTAAGTTCGGATTCAGAGGTCTCTGAGACAGGAGCAAAGTCTCTCAGATTTAGCTTTCTTTGTCTCCCAGGCCACGATTCCTCTGCAGTGTCAGCTTTTCTACTCTGCCCCCGACACCTTGCACACCAGTTACTTCAGCTGAGTCTGACTCTATACCATTCACAATGTTACCTTCTCCCTCAGAGGCAATACCTGGGTCTTGTGTACTGTAAGCTTCCTCAGCTTGTTCTGGTGAACAAGCTTCGTCAGCAACCCCCACAGCTTGGCTTGCCCTCTCAAGTGACCTCACTGTCATAGCTGAATTTTCTTCTACGAGAGGAGCTGTTTCTTCCAGGGGTTCTGCAACTCTGTGAGTATGGGAGGCATGTATCCAGTTTGGCAAGCCTCCACACTTCACCGCTGTATTTGTCACCAGAATCACCTGGTAAGGACCTCTCCAATGGACGTCAAGGTAGCTTTTCCTCACCTGCTTACGAACTAGCACCCAATCACCCGGACACAGGTCATGACAGAGGTCCCTCGAGGTCGGGGCAGTGCAGCTTCCACCTGGTAAGACACAGAACGGACCTCATCAGCCAGTCCTTTGCAATAATCAAGGATCAAATCATCTGTGATGCATATCAAGGCTGTGGATGGTGATGGAGCAGGTAAAACAAAATTTTGTATACCTCCTCTAAATTGCATGAAATTAATTACGTAACCATTCTAAAGCTAACTTGTACTAACTGGTTTGCAGTGAAATTTACGAATCAACTTTTACACCTTGATAAACACGAGATAAACGTGGGACTAAAATGCAAACTGCATGGCAGGATTGTAGGAAGGTGGATATCTGACTATGGTTACCCCCAACTTTTTGCCTAGTGTCTAGCTGGTTTTTCGACTTAGTTGGCCTGAGATCCTGCCATTCAGGGTCTCAGGCTGTCTGCTCTCTCTTTAAAATGGACTCCTTGTACCCTAGGTACATAACCAATTGGTAAGGATCACCTTATTGGACCCTGTACAGTGTACCCTAGGTACCCAGGGCATAGGTGTACCCTAGGCCTACCAGGGGCTGCAGCATGTATTATGCCACCCCTGGCCTGGCCTTCCATTTTGACACAACTGGCTGATCACTCAGCTGGGGCAAGGTCGTGTAATCACCCCTTGCTTAGATATAGTATATCTATATCTACCTTCTATATAGACACATGTGTACCTATCAGCCACTCCTATGGCAGGCCTTAACAATCCTGGAGGCAGAGTGCTTGGTAACATGTGAGATGGTGCTCTAGCATGAGCTGAGCCTGTCTGCAGCTTTCGGAACCATGTCCTTATAGCTGTTCTATGATATAGCCTACCATATACTCTTAAAGTGCCTTATAATCTTAGACGGTTATGGTAACTATGGTTTGGCTTTATCGAAACATGTCGTGTAAGGTGTCTAACACTGTGGAATAGTACCCCCATACCATTTCTGGACATGAGGATATTATTCCCCCCTTCTAGAGGGAGAGACATGTTAAAATCCTACTTTGCTGTTTAACTCTAACCAAAGCCTCAGCATCACAAAATGGATGCTGCTGCCACAGACACAAGTCTGACCTCCTGCTGCTGGGAGTGATCCCAGCCAGGGAGGCCTGGACAATAGGTTTCCTGCTTGGGGAGGTGCTAGCACCTCCCCAGACAGCCTTTAGTGTATTGGGGCAGGGTGGGCTGAAAGGAATGAGACATGCCTGGGGCACACAAGGTGTTCCTTGCATAGTCCAGTTCAAACCGGCGCTGGGGCACTCCAGCCCCAGCTCTGGCGCGAAACTGGACAAAGGGAAGTGGGTGTAACCACCCCCTCCCAGGTCCCACCCATAAGGTGTGACCTAGCAGGTATCCCAGCCCCCCAGATTAGTATAAGAGTGGGAGTTGGGCCTCAAGACTTTAGATTATCCTGAACCTGCAAACTTGAACAGAAACTCTGGACCTTCGACATTCGACGAAAGAAGAAGACTGAAGAATCTCCCTTGTAGCCAAGGAGTGGCTACCCTGTGCAAACAGGCACCATCAAGAGACTACCCTTTGCTTTGCCCACGTTCTACGAGGAACCGACTGCAGAGCCCGACCAGAACCTTGACTTCCAGACTTCTCCGACCCTGATCCACATCCACAGCAAAGCTGAGATCCGTGGAGGCGACGTGCGACGTGGGACCGGCTACCTGGGAAAAGTGGCTAGTAACTTAAAGCGCAGCTTCTGAGGCACCCTCGAAGTTGTGCACCGGGGATTGAGAAGCCCCAACCCCAAGCACCATCTGCACCGAAGATCAGCCCCCCACACTCCACGAGTCCTGCGTGGGGCCCTTCTGCATTTTCCTGCTTGCCGCGTCTGTCCGGTTGCTTGCCCGCTGGCTAGTGGCCTTTGTGACGACGCACCCTGAAATCTTCTGCGCTGGTTTGGCTCCTCCAGACTGGCTCCCGCTTCTCTGCAAAGAAGAAGCACCCCAGACCTTCCTGGTCTGCACCAGAAGCAAGTCCTCCGTTCTTCGTGGGTTCCGCTTGCCAAGGCTTGGTGAGTCCTAGTCCAACTTCGACGCCGCCGACAGCAAGAGCCTTCGTGGGACAGCTCGCCTCCTGGTCCTGGTCGTCCTCGACGCTTCCTGGTCCTCCTGGCTGCAGCGACAAGCTTCACCTTCACCTGCAATCTTCACGACATCGCCTGGTTCCTTCCTGGTTCCACGTGGTCACTGGCTAGTGACCTTGACTCTGTCCCTTCTGCTTGCAGGTTTCCTCTCTTCTTGATCCCAGCCTTGGGATCCACCGGACACTCTTCACTGACTGCCTGTCAGCATCTTTCTTCAGGCATCCATAGGAGTCGACGAAGAAAACCGACGCATCTTCACCCCTATGCACCCGCAGCCTGTGGGCTAGGTAACTTGGGTACTCCGGTGCTCATCAGGATAGTGACTATCCTAGTGTCTAGTTTTCAAGTCGCAACTTCCTAGCTACTCCGGAAGTGTCCTAAATCTACCGTTTTCTAAACTGTACTATTGCTATTGACTTTTACGCATTACGCGTGAGTGTTTCCACTCTGCACACGAATCCCGTGGGCCTCCCACTTCCTAACTAACGCTAGTGTAGTGTAGCCCCAGCGATTCCCTAGGCCTAGGCCTATTCTATTTCCGTGACAGTGGTCCTTATACCACTTACTTAGTATATGGTTTGCGTGGCCCCTAGGGCCTAACTGTATTACTTACCTGTGTGACTTAATGTATGCTTAAATAAGACTGTGTTGTACTTACCTCTAATCTCATAAAGAGTGCTGAGGGTTTGACTAGAATAAATACACTTTATTTTATATATATATCTGTTGTGGTGTCCTTTCACTTGGTATTCAAGGGATTATATATGGTATCACAGCTGGCTTCACATGCCATTCAGAGTTTAGCCTAAGACTGCTCTTGTCCATGCTACCACTAGGATAGCTGGTCTATAAGGTTGACTTTACAACCAATCACCATAAGGGTATTTGGACTGATATAAGGTGTACACTAGAACTAGTGACATCATACATCAGGCCAACTTCTCACATTGGTGAGCAGCGGTTGGGATCTGAGCTTGCTGTTGTAATACCATTGTAATCTTGAGATACTAAATTGAAAGATCACACAGATATTGTCTAGGTACATATAACATAGATTATAATACTTAAGTCCTACTGGACTTTGTAGTTGTAGGTTGAAAGGAGTAATACACCCTGACTACAACTACTAGAGATGTTTAGTAGAAACAACTAGTGTAGGTAGGTGCACACACCACACCCTCACTAGATCATGTCTCTGAGAGGAGATCAAGTAGATGCTCTCTCAGGAGGATCAGGTCTGCAAAAGACCCCCTCTAGATATGATACCTTAACATTCCAGAAGATGAGACACTTGTGTACCTCCAGAGGAATAAAACAGGGTGCAAACCCTACCCTCCTTCAGTTAAGACAACTCCTAGAGGAGTATGACACTCTTAGGGCATCTCAGGCAGGTACCCTAGGTACAGAGGAGGGTCTACCCACCACAGAGGAGTCAGATGGGACTTCAGATGAAGAGGTAGACAGCCAGGGCCAAGTAGGAAGACTTAGCCAGGCTAACCTAAGCTTACATGGGAGTTTGCATGGGGTCCCCCCATACAGACCCCCAAGTAGGCTTACACAGAGAAGCAGGAGGGACAGATCCCCTTCAAGGGAATCCATCCACTCCCATGTCTCTAGCATCTCTAATGCTTCCTCTCGCAGGGGAATGACTTCCCCTGAGAGAAAGGAGCATGAAGCCAGAATGAGGGAAGCTAATCTGAGGATTCAGAGGGAAGAACTTGCCCTTGCCAAGGAGAAGCTTGCTCTGGCTAGAGAGCAAAAATTGTGTGGGTCAGAACCCACTGGTGGCAGCAACATTCCTAGAGATAGGGATAGGTCTTATGACCATAGAAACCTAAGCAAGATAGTGCCCCCATATCAGAATGGGGATGACATCCACAAGTGGATGACTGCTTTGGAGAGGGCCTGCAAAGTACAGCAGGTACCCCAGAGTCAGTGGGCAGCTATCTTGTGGCTCTCCTTTTCTGACAAAGGTAGAGACAAGCTCCTCACAGTCAGTGATGAGGATGCTAACAATTACAAAGTCCTGAAGAGTGCTCTGATAGATGGGTTTGGCTTAACCACTGAGCAATATAGGTTGTTGTTCAGAGACACCCAGAAGACACAGACACAGGACTGGTCTGATTTTGTGGATTGTGCCACTAAGGCTTTGGAAGGTTGGTTAACTGGCAGCAAGGTGCAGGACTATACAGGATTGTACAACTTGATTATGAGGGAGCAGATCCTTAGTAATTGTCAGAACCAGCTTCTCCATCAACACCTGGTAGACTCAGATTTGACCTCTCCCCAAGAATTGGGAAAGAGGGCAGATAAATGGGTCAGGACCAGGATTAGGCCTAAAAATCAGGGTGGTGACCAGAAGAAAGATACCACCAAGCCTCAAGAGAAGGGTGGGGATAAAGCAAAAGAGAAATCTTCCTCAGGGCCCCAAAACTCCACACAGGGTGGTGGGTCCCAAGCTCCCTCCTCTACCACAGTTAAAAAGCCTTACTGCCATGAGTGTAAAACTCCTGGGCATTGGAAAACTGACAGCAGTTGCCCAAGGGCTAAAAACAAAACTGTTCCTCCAACTACTCCTGTCACACCACCTATTACTGTCAGCAGTAATCCCCCAGGTGGTGGGAGTGCCCCCCAAAATTTGGTTGGGTTTTCTTGGGGAACACAGGGGGATCCTGGCTTAGCCAATTCCCCTACAGCAGCTACTCTTGTCTGTGATGGTGGCATGGGGTTTGCCAACTTCACTGCCTGCCCCAACACTTTGGGTAGGTACAGGCAGGAGCCCTACATCAATGGTAGAAAAGCTGAGGCCTACAGAGACACTGGAGCTAGCATCACTATGGTGGCCCATAGGCTAGTTCCCTCTGAGCAGCTTTTGCCTGGTTTCTCATACCAGGTAACTAACATTGATGGCAAACAGAACAGTCATCCCATGGCAGAGGTATGTCTCAGCTGGGGAGGGGTCACTGGCCCTAAAAGGGTGGCAGTGTCTCCAACCTTGCCTGTGGACTGCTTACTGGGGAATGACTTAGAACTCTCAGCTTGGGCTGAAGTTGAACAAGACACCCATTCTAAAATGGTAGGCCTTTCACAAAAGGGTAGTGGGGTTGTGCCAGCCACAACCCCTGTCCAAGTAGATTTCCTCCCTGAAAAGGTTGGAAGGGCAGTGGTAGCCACAGCCCAGGCAAAGACAGACTTCCCTGTAGAGACTGGCAGAGCTGTGACAGTCACAGCTCAAACCCAAACTGAGTGCCTCCCTGAAAAGGTTGGCAAGGCTGTAATGGTCTCAGCCCATACTCAGACTGACATAGGTGTAGTGAAGCCTGAAACTATGGATCACTCCACACAAACAGAGAGTAGTGGGGAGGAAGAAAAGTCTCCCTCTCCCCAGACATTAGGAAAAGGTCAGCCTCCTCAGGGATCTGACCTCACCCCTTGTGAAGGAACTGCCCAAGAGGTAGCCAGGCCTGGCCTGGCAGAGCCTCTGATGTCAGTGGCCCCTTCCAAGGTGGGACCCAGTCTGGTGCAGGTAGCCTGCCTGTCTCTACCCTGCCTCAGTCAGCCCAGGGCTGCAGAGGTCAGGGAGGCCAGTGGACCCCAAGAGGGCCCCTGTCCACAAGAACCCCCCCATCAAAAGAATGAGGACTGCCTGACTAGTAGCCCTAGCCAGGTGATGGTTAAAAACATTCCTGAGGGATCCCCTTTACAGGTAGTTAGGGACCTCCCCCAGAGGGATTCTGTTGGGCACAGGCAAACATGGGACCTTAGGGCCCCAAACCTGACCTGTCCCTCCAGTAAGCCCACAAAAGGGACCCAGCCTCCAGCTTTAGGTAGCCAGAGGCTGACCCTGAGAGCACAGTGCAACTCAGTTAAAGAAAGAAAGGCATCCATGGTGGAGGATGATTGGAGGAAGCTGAGGCCTCACTTTGAGGACACTCACTTCAGTACTCCATCTCAACACCAGCCTTTTACTTTGCAAAGACACACCCAAGGTAGAGATTCCCTATGGTGGAGACCCTATGATACCTTTAGGATGAGGGATTGCTTAGTGGACCATGAGACAGGGGGTAACCATGCCAGTGCTGGTTCTTCCTTATATGGCCACTTAGGCAATAGAGGCTTACCTTGTCAAGGCCAGCCTTATCTCCTTTCGTTTGGGGGGGGGGGGGGGGGTTGTGTAGGAAGGTGGATATCTGACTATGGTTACCCCCAACTTTTTGCCTAGTGTCTAGCTGGTTTTTCGACTTAGTTGGCCTGAGATCCTGCCATTCAGGGTCTCAGGCTGTCTGCTCTCTCTTTAAAATGGACTCCTTGTACCCTAGGTACATAACCAATTGGTAAGGATCACCTTATTGGACCCTGTACAGTGTACCCTAGGTACCCAGGGCATAGGTGTACCCTAGGCCTACCAGGGGCTGCAGCATGTATTATGCCACCCCTGGCCTGGCCTTCCATTTTGACACAACTGGCTGATCACTCAGCTGGGGCAAGGTCATGTAATCACCCCTTGCTTAGATATAGTATATCTATATCTACCTTCTATATAGACACATGTGTACCTATCAGCCACTCCTATGGCAGGCCTTAACAATCCTGGAGGCAGAGTGCTTGGTAACATGTGAGATGGTGCTCTAGCATGAGCTGAGCCTGTCTGCAGCTTTCGGAACCATGTCCTTATAGCTGTTCTATGATATAGCCTACCATATACTCTTAAAGTGCCTTATAATCTTAGACGGTTATGGTAACTATGGTTTGGCTTTATCGAAACATGTCGTGTAAGGTGTCTAACACTGTGGAATAGTACCCCCATACCATTTCTGGACATGAGGATATTATTCCCCCCTTCTAGAGGGAGAGACATGTTAAAATCCTACTTTGCTGTTTAACTCTAACCAAAGCCTCAGCATCACAAAATGGATGCTGCTGCCACAGACACAAGTCTGACCTCCTGCTGCTGGGAGTGATCCCAGCCAGGGAGGCCTGGACAATAGGTTTCCTGCTTGGGGAGGTGCTAGCACCTCCCCAGACAGCCTTTAGTGTATTGGGGCAGGGTGGGCTGAAAGGAATGAGACATGCCTGGGGCACACAAGGTGTTCCTTGCATAGTCCAGTTCAAACCGGCGCTGGGGCACTCCAGCCCCAGCTCTGGCGCGAAACTGGACAAAGGGAAGTGGGTGTAACCACCCCCTCCCAGGTCCCACCCATAAGGCGTGACCTAGCAGGTATCCCAGCCCCCCAGATTAGTATAAGAGTGGGAGTTGGGCCTCAAGACTTTAGATTATCCTGAACCTGCAAACTTGAACAGAAACTCTGGACCTTCGACATTCGATGAAAGAAGAAGACTGAAGAATCTCCCTTGTAGCCAAGGAGTGGCTACCCTGTGCAAACAGGCACCATCAAGAGACTACCCTTTGCTTTGCCCACGTTCTACGAGGAACCGACTGCAGAGCCCGACCAGAACCTTGACTTCCAGACTTCTCCGACCCTGATCCACATCCACAGCAAAGCTGAGATCCGTGGAGGCGACGAGCGACGTGGGACCGGCTACCTGGGAAAAGTGGCTAGTAACTTAAAGCGCAGCTTCTGAGGCACCCTCGAAGTTGTGCACCGGGGATTGAGAAGCCCCAACCCCAAGCACCATCTGCACCGAAGATCAGCCCCCCACACTCCACGAGTCCTGCGTGGGGCCCTTCTGCATTTTCCTGCTTGCCGCGTCTGTCCGGTTGCTTGCCCGCTGGCTAGTGGCCTTTGTGACGACGCACCCTGAAATCTTCTGCGCTGGTTTGGCTCCTCCAGACTGGCTCCCGCTTCTCTGCAAAGAAGAAGCACCCCAGACCTTCCTGGTCTGCACCAGAAGCAAGTCCTCCGTTCTTCGTGGGTTCCGCTTGCCAAGGCTTGGTGAGTCCTAGTCCAACTTCGACGCCGCCGACAGCAAGAGCCTTCGTGGGACAGCTCGCCTCCTGGTCCTGGTCGTCCTCGACGCTTCCTGGTCCTCCTGGCTGCAGCGACAAGCTTCACCTTCACCTGCAATCTTCACGACATCGCCTGGTTCCTTCCTGGTTCCACGTGGTCACTGGCTAGTGACCTTGACTCTGTCCCTTCTGCTTGCAGGTTTCCTCTCTTCTTGATCCCAGCCTTGGGATCCACCGGACACTCTTCACTGACTGCCTGTCAGCATCTTTCTTCAGGCATCCATAGGAGTCGACGACGAAAACCGACGCATCTTCACCCCTATGCACCCGCAGCCTGTGGGCTAGGTAACTTGGGTACTCCGGTGCTCATCAGGATAGTGACTATCCTAGTGTCTAGTTTTCAAGTCTCAACTTCCTAGCTACTCCGGAAGTGTCCTAAATCTACCGTTTTCTAAACTGTACTATTGCTATTGACTTTTACGCATTACGCGTGAGTGTTTCCACTCTGCACACGAATCCCGTGGGCCTCCCACTTCCTAACTAACGCTAGTGTAGTGTAGCCCCAGCGATTCCCTAGGCCTAGGCCTATTCTATTTCCGTGACAGTGGTCCTTATACCACTTACTTAGTATATGGTTTGCGTGGCCCCTAGGGCCTAACTGTATTACTTACCTGCGTGACTTAATGTATGCTTAAATAAGACTGTGTTGTACTTACCTCTAATCTCATAAAGAGTGCTGAGGGTTTGACTAGAATAAATACACTTTATTTTATATATATATCTGTTGTGGTGTCCTTTCACTTGGTATTCAAGGGATTATATATGGTATCACAGCTGGCTTCACATGCCATTCAGAGTTTAGCCTAAGACTGCTCTTGTCCATGCTACCACTAGGATAGCTGGTCTATAAGGTTGACTTTACAACCAATCACCATAAGGGTATTTGGACTGATATAAGGTGTACACTAGAACTAGTGACATCATACATCAGGCCAACTTCTCACAAGGATAATTAATTAATTAACTATGGTACGCAAACTAAACTTAGATTATGGTGAAATAGAAAATTGCATGATTTATGTTGCTTTGTGATTGTTTGTGCTCTCAGGATTACAAAATGGTGAGTATTATCACTTTAAATGTTGCTACAGCTAGGGAAATACTAATATACATTAGGATTAGAGTGGGTTTAAACATTAGAATCCCCATTTCTATATTTTAATTACTGTTATGTCTGTTTTTCCTTAAGTTGGCATTCAGACCTACTAGACCGCAGTACCCAAGATGGAGTCTCTACCGTGAACGCCACCATGTGAGCGCGATGGTATCTACACAGAATCGGATGGCTATGGAGATCTCCAAATGACCTCAGATTTGTGACGCCGTGTTCCTTGTAAAGGATGAACGTGTTTGTCTGCCAACTGACGATGCTGTGAGAACAGCGGAAGGGACAATACAGAACCTGTGGAGAAATGTCTTCTCTTATTCCAAATGTTACATTTGCAACTTTCGCCTGGGAGAAATAGGAAATTATACAAATTACGCCTACCTATGCCAAGTCTCATGGAAAACCAGTTTACCCTGGGAAACTTTAGAAAATTCACAGATAACCCCGAACTGTCCAATCAGAACATTTCTCTACCCCTAAATTGTTGCATGTTAGCATGAAGTAATAGGGGAAAAGGGTATATAAGGTCTTCAAAAGGGGGTGGTCATCGGGCTGATCTTTCATGGCGTTGGGTCTCCACTTAGCTGGTGAAGATTTCCATGGTTTGCCTTGGGTTTCTTTGATTTTCGGGAAGTTATTTGATCTTTGCCGTGGGTCGGACAGCTTATCCCGGATATTGTACCAGAGAATGTGGATAACTCCCCGTTTTAAAGTTGCCGACGTTTGCTAATTGGTAATTATTAAATGCTCTTTCTAAATCTATGTTTATTTACCAAATGTCCAGTTTCTCTTTGAAAATAAACTGAATTTATACTATGAACTGTAGTGCATAAATGCTAATGCAGAGAAAAATTATTATTAGATAAACAAAAATTATTAATAAGAAATTATTTTGTAGTTCTTTAATTGATTACAGAAAATAAACAAATGTTTCCTAGGTTTTAATTGTGATTTAGCTGGTTCTAACTCACCATCAACCAGTCCAACTAATTGGTCCATCGACCAAGTGGTGGAGTGCCTTGATGTTAAAGGTCAGGATTCCGTAGGTGCATATGTATAAAATGTATATAATGTAAAGAAATTTAATCCTGATATGTAATAAGGTACCCACATGTCCAGCGCTTTTTCTCCTATACACGGATTCAAATGAGACGAGTGCGTGTTGGTGTTATGAGCCCCACCAATGAATGAGTGTATGGATGAGTTGTTGTCATTATGAATCTGCGACATAGGGAGAATATGTAAATTTGAAATGCCACAGACCGCAAGAACTGAAAATGAAAAATCAGCAGAGTTAGCTAGCACTACACTGGAATTAACTGAGAAAATTAGAGAATTAACTAAGAATATGGAAGCAGTGACTGTGCCTGTAACTATAGGACCGGTGATACCTGTTTTTGATAAACAAAAAGATAGTGAGCATTGCTTAACAGTCCCATGCAAAAGGAGAAAGAAAGGAGTGTTTCCGGAGAAAAGGAATGGAAGAGTATGGCAGGAACATCAGGATTAAGTACCTCTAAAAATCTAACTGTAAATCAAAGTCCAGCGAGTAAGACACCTATGACAACAGAATCAGCAACCGAAACCCCAGAAAGAATGATAGATAAAATGAGAATCGAGTCAACCCCTGTAGGACCGACATCGGAAGAATTAAGTGATTGGTTAAGAAGTTTACAGAAAAAAGATACAGAACCACAACCCTTAGATGTAGCCAAATTAAAAGTAACATTAGAAGAGTTAATCGTAGGAACAATTCCAACTGAAAAATTAAAAGCATATGAAGATGAAGAACTAATGTTTTTATGTAAAAGCATAACTTGGAGAGCAAGGACTGCATGAAAAATTAGAAGAGACAGCGGGCGAAATGGGAATCGATTTTGAGAAAATAAGGTCATTACAAAAGCCATATAGGGTAGATTTTTCTGAAAAAGACATTGAAAACTTGAATATTGCAGGGAGACTGACCCAAATTAAAGAACTGATTGCATTGTTAAGGAAATGGGGTGATGTGGTTCGATGGAAAAGTAGATGGTTTAGAAAGAGAGAGGAAACTACAGATAAGGCCTCTCTAGCCTTCCCAGTGAGAGAAAGAGAGCCAGTGATAGCAGAATGTCCAATGAGAGAGATTCCTGGAGGTCGATATGTGCATGTTCCATGGACTAGACTGGATATTTTGTCATTTACAAATGATTTTCCATGGTTAAGAGAAAAACCAGTTGAATGGTACCGACAGGTAGAGAGGTTTGTCAAACTTTCAAAGGTGTTGTGGATAGATCTGAATGGTCTTTTTGATATAATTGTACCTGCAGATTTATGGCCAGAATGTAAAATCACAATAGATTGTCCAACAGTAGAATATTCTAGGGATCCTAAGACGGGAGCCCCCGTGATCAGGTAATTACTTTTTTGAAAAATAAAGTACCTCCGAAAGAAACTGACTGGTTAAAAATTGACAGAACTCATTCAGAGGCTAAAGAATCAGTGCATGCGTATTACGAAAGATTACTGTTGGCTTTTAAACAATACAGTGGAGATGAAAAATTAAGTGAAAAGGATTTGAGTCATTTTGTGTGCAGATTTGTTCATGGTTTAAGGCCTGAAGTTAGTAAAATGATTAAACAGCATACAGTAGATTGGCAGAACAAAAAGATAGACGAAGTGTTACGGCATGCAAAATATTTTAGTGATGAAATTGAAGCCAAACAGCGTAAACTGAAAGAAAAGGCAATGTGGGCACAGGTTAAGGTAGCTGAGCGACAAGAAGCCCAGTTAATCAAGCAAGCTAATGGAATAGGGCAAGCAAAGCCAAAGCCTAGTATCGGAAAAGGAAATGGGCAGATCAGCATAGAGGAAGCTAAAAAGAAATGGCCATGTCATAATTGCGGAAAATTAGGGCATTGGAAATTCAAGTGTAAATTGCCACCGAGAGCTAATGGTGATAATTCATAATTGAACCCACAGGTGCAGAATGAGGTGAGTTGCCAACCGCCGCGACAGCAGCAGGTTGTTACCCAACAGTGTCAGGTGCCAAAGCCACCTTTTCCACAGAACGTAAATCCTGAAAGATACAGTAATGAGACAGGATTCTACATCGAAGAACAGGTAACAAAGCTACCGCGCGCTGGTGCCGTTTCGCAGTATTGGCTGCAACGCGATGAGAGTGAGTCAGAAGAGAATTATTGACGGTGCCTAGGAGAGGAAGAGGAGTGCATACTTGGCGCAACTCTAGAGGTAGACCAGACAGGACCCTTTGTGGATGGAAAGGTGAATGAAGTAAACATTACTTTACTAGTGGATACTGGTGCTACTCGTTCAACTGTTAGATCAGCTGAAGTGAAAAATCTTCCTCTCTCGGGTGAAACAATCCAAGTAGTTGGAGTCTCAAACAGACAGATAAAAGCTTATCTTACTGATCCTGTAAAGGTTAAAATAGGGAAATTCACTGATATGCATCGATTTATCGTATGCGACACTAGTCCTGTAAATCTGTTGGGGAGAGATTTGTTGTGCAAGATGAATTGCACCATCTTTTGTACCCCTGATGGTATAGCTTTTGAAACTCCTGATGAAGACGTACTGTATAAAATGACAATGGCAAACTAAGAACCTGAAATTACTGAGGCATTTGTTGTATTTGATACGGAAGGATTGCCTCAAGAGTTGATAGAAACGGTGAAAACAGAAGTGTGGGATTTCACAGGAGAGGATGTTGGATTAATGAAAAGGGTAGATCCTGTGAAAATAACTGTAAAAGAAGGAGTAAATTACCCGAATATTCCTCAGTATAAATTAACACCAGAGATAATTGCAGAAGTAATGCCTGTAATAGACAAAATGATTGAACAAGGAATTCTGAGAGAGATAATGAGTAGTCCATGTAACTCCCCGATCATGGGTTTGAAAAAGCCAAATGGGACCTTTAGGATAGTACAGGATTTGAGAAAAGTGAATAAAATTGTTGTTCCTTGTTGTCCCATTGTGCCAAACCCTTCGGTAATTTTATATCAGATTCCCCATGATGCAGAATGGTACACAGTCACTGACTTGTGTCATGCTTTCTTTTCTATTCCATTGCACCCTGATAGCCAACAAATGTTTGCGTTCCGGTTTGGTGAACGTATTTTGGCATGGTGCTGTATCCCTCAAGGGTATACAGAAAGTCCATCAATATTTAATCAGATTCTAAAGAAGTTACTGGAAGATTTAAAAATGCCCGAAAGTTCAGTGCTCGTGCAATATATCGATGACCTATTGGTGGCATCGAAGACGTGAGAAGCATGCGTGGTTGACACAGTTGCACTGTTGAATCATTTGGCCGATGGAGGACACAAAGTATCCCCATCATAATTACAATTTTGTTAGAAAGAAGTACAATACTTAGATCATAAGATTAAAAAGGGCCTGAGAAAAGTGACAATGGACAGAATTAAAATAATCAAAGGAATGAGAGCACCAATGACACAGAGAGAAGTCAGAAAGTTTCTTGGAATGGTGGGATATTGTCGACAGTGGATCAGCAACTTCTCGCTGATCGCAAAACCATTGGTACGGTTGACAAAGAGTGATGTGAAAGATCCCCTTGAGCTGAACAAAGAAGAGATGAAATCTTTTAAACAACTGAGAGACAGCTTGTGTGAATCACCGGCTCTTGGAATGCCTGATTATGAAAAAGAATTCGAGCTATATTGCAGTGAGAGAGATGGGTGTGCTCTTTCCGTATTAGTGCAGAGACATGGAAGACTGAGACGACCGATTGCATATTTTTCAGCTGTACTAGATCCAGTAGCTGTAGCGTTGCCTGGTTGTTTGGAAGCCGTAGCAGCCATCTATAAGAGCTTGGAACAAAGTGAAGGAATTGTAATGGGATACCCTGTGAGAGTGTTTGTTCCCCATGATGTGGCGATCCTTTTGACAAGAAGTAAGACGCAATTCATGATGCATAGCCGTCTAACTAAATATGAAAAGGTCATTTGGGTGCTACAAATGTGAGTCTTGTAAGATGCACTAATGTGAACCCATCGACATTACTACCTGATGCTGTGAATGCGGAAGTGAAGGATGATGTTGATCATGATTGTTTGGAAGTGCTTGATTTTTGCACCAAACCGCGTCCTGACATAAAAGATTGCCGCTGAAAGACAGTGACTATGTGATGTTTGTGGATGGGTCTTGCCTAAGAACTGGAGAAGGGATTCTGAGTGCTGCATATGCTGTATGTGCTGTAGCGACTGTGTTGGAAGCATCTTGTTTGAGAGGAGTACGATCTGCTCAAGTTGCTGAGTTGTTTGCAATGATTAGAGCATGCAAGTTGGGAAAGAATTTTGTAATTACTGACAGTCAGTATGGGTTTGGAGTGGTGCATGACTTTGGGCAAATCTGGTCCCAAAGAGGTTTCTTGACGTTGAGTGGAACTCCAATCAGAAATGCAGAAATAGTTGGAAAATTACTTGAGGCGATACAGCTGCCTAAACAGATTGCTGTCATAAAATGTAGCGCTCACAAAAAGGGAACTGACTATGTGTCAGCAGGCAATGAGTTTGCCAATGATCTAGCACAGTATTGTGCCCGAAACCAAACTTCATTAAATCGTAACAGGGAGAAGGAAATGGATTTATGTCCCTTGCTTTTTACTAACACCGTAAGTACATGGGATGAAGTGAGACAGTTGCAGGAAGAGGCAGGGGAAGAAGAAAAGAAACAGTGAATAAAATCAGGATGTACACCACGAGAAGCAGACAGAGTTTGGGTTTACCAGGATGGAAGACTAGTAATGCCTAATAGCAGGATCTCTACCATGGCTCGGATGTACCATGGGCAGGCTCACATAGGTAGTGATGCCATGATTAGACATTTTAAACATACCTGGTATAATGCAAACCTTCGGCCTATAGCGGAGAGCCTTTGTCAGAGATGTCTCATATGCCAGCAATTTAATCCAGGAAGGAAAACTGTGGTGAGCTTGGGAACCATAGGACGGGAAGGAGGTCCTTTCTCTCGAATGCAGCTTGATTTAATTGAAATGCCCTCATGTAACAGGCTAAGATATGTACTGGTGATTTTCTGTCTGTTTTCACGTCGGGTGGAGGCTTACCAGACCCAAAGGAATGATGAAGTTACTGTAGCAAACCTCCTACTGAGAGAGTTCATTCCTAGGTTTGGTTTCCCGGTAACGATTGAAACAGATAGTGGAACACATTTCCAGAATGAGATTATAAAATTGATTTGTGAAGCATTGAATGTACAACAGAAACTGCATTGTGCCTACCGACCAGAGGCTTCTGGAGTGGTGGAGCAAATAAATGACACCATAAAGAACAGATTGGGAAAAATGTGTTTAGCCACAGGACTAAAATGGCCAGATGTCTTGCCTCTAGTTCTGATGACAATTAGATCAATTCCCGATAGGAAAACTGGTCTGAGCCCCCATGAAATTATCATGGGTAGAGCGATGAGACATGTTTTAATTCCCGTCAACAAACTGTTGCCTATATCTGATGACTTAGTCTTGGATTATTGCAAAGGATTGGCTGATATGGTACATTCTGTGTTTCATCAGGTTGGACCAGATGTGACTACTCTTGAAAAGAAGCCAGCTCATGACTTGAGTCCTGGAGATTCGGTACGCAAAAAGTACACAGAAGAAGAAATTGTTTTGTTCCACGCTGGGGAAGACCACGACAAGTGATTCTGACAACAACATCTGCTGTGAAGTGTGCAGGAGTGAAGAACTGGATTCATGCCAGTCACACTCTTTGAGTCCCAAATCCAGAAGATCAATCTGAAGAGGAACAACGAGAAGTATCAGATGCCTGTTCCGAAGAAACAAGAACAAGGCAAAACCCAGACGCAGGAGAAACGGGTTTAATTCAAATTGTTGGGCAAGAAAATATACCACTAAGAAGACGCCTTGAAATTTCTGATACCAGTTCTAAATCGGAGACAGAACCAGTGGGAATACAAGAAAGAATAAATGAGAACACTGGAAAAACTGAACAAGTAATCTTTGGAAAAGAAATCCAGAGTACAAGCACAAGAGAAATTCCCCCCGAAATTATAGAGATAGAAGGTGAGGAATTAGATACAGAAAGTGAGGGTTAGATAATTGCAGAAGAACCCCGAGGAGGTGCAGGGACACAACACACACAGGTAGAAAAAGGGACAGATAGTCAGCAGGAAGATTGCGTGGAAGAAACACGAGGAGGGATAGAGATAGACAGTGAACTGGAGGTCTTGAGGATAACATCTACAGAAAGTAAAATCCAAACAGATACAGAATCTGAAGAAAGTGAAGAAGAAAGCAAAGGTGGGAGAACTTTGAGGAAAAGAGCTTGGAAAACATAACGAGAAGGAAAATGATCAAAATTAAAAAGGCAGTTGAAAGAAGATATTTGGCCCAACAAAATCAAAAGATTAAGATACCGACTAACCAGAATAAAATCTGCTAATGCTGAACAAGTGAGTGAAGTGTCTAGTCAAGAAAAACAAGAAGACACTGATCAGAAACACTTGCAAAGAGCAAAGAGGATAAAGAAACCGAACCAGAAGTACAAGTCACCGGAATGGACATATGTGGCACTTCTTGATATGCAAGAGGAAGCTGATAGCCAAGAAAGTCTAAGAGTGACTGTGCAGAAAGTGGACGAAGGAGAAGAAGATTCAGAAATCCTGAGAGTTATCTTGTCTGACACCAGAGAAGAAACGGATGATCTGGAAATTCTGAACAAGGACTGTGAACCTAAAGACAAAAACGATTCATACATGGATTGAATGGTAAAGGAAATCAAAGGAATTTAAAAGCTGGACAGGACACGTGACCAGAAAGAACCAAGTAGGCAACCAACAGCCTTAGGTTTAGACAAAGGTAAATTGTTGAAGAGAAGAGGCTAAGTCAAAAGACACTGATCATTATCAAAATGGCAAACAATGAAAATAGAAATCCAACATGTGGGTTTCTCCGAAGATGGTGTCAAATGTGTTTTTGTTGTACAGGATTACTAATGCTTGTTTGGATCATATTAGCAATAACAATTTTATTTAGAGTAACATTTGAAAATATAGATGAACATACAGTAAACAGAACTAATAGTGAAAAGGCTGATGAAAGTCATGTTACAAAACTGGTAGATAGAGCAGAACTTCACAAAGACAAGTCCATAAATGGTTTTTCTAATACTGTTTTTTCAAAATTATTGTACGAATATGTGAAAACAATGGAGGTTAGAGAAAGTTATGTTTGCATGCAGTTACCTGCATCTGTATCAGGTGTTACTTATCATCACCTTCCTTTGACATATGGGATAACTTGTAGTGTCGTAGCTAGTTTGTTTTATAAAACAGGAAAATTAGAATACTATTACACTGATGTAGATAATATTTTCTCACAGATTCCTGTAGTTCCTGAACTAAACAAAGTGATCCCTGATAAAAGACTAGGTGAACAAGAGAATTAACTTTAGAAGAAGTGTTTAAGAACAACATTACTTGTAGTTTAAGAAAAGAGGAGAAAACTTTCCTGAACATGGTAGAGGAGAGGAGAGTTAAAATGCAAAAGAAGGTGTCTGGGGAAAAGATGGAAAAAACATTTTGGGAGGTTGGGAAGGAAAATCATTTAAAGGGAGAAACAAATCCAGCGATTGGCCCAAGAAAGGGAAGTTGTGTATTAGTAGAGATAATACTGTATATGATAATTATTTTGTTGGTGCAAGTGAATGCCATGACTTATATCAAATCATGGGAGGATGGGGATTTAAAGGAGGGAATGATCCGGTATTCCCTGCAATATATTACATCTGTGGGAACAGATCTTATTATAGGTTAACGGACCAATGGTACAGGACATGTTACCTAGGCCTGGTCTTTCCAAAAATATTTCATGTGGAAAGGGGAGATGACGGTTTGCACGAAATAGGTAGACAAATAACACGTAGAAGGAGAGAAAGTTGGTCAGAAATTATAGACAATATCTTTGGAGCACTGATACCAGCAGTTGGAATATCTCTGAATGCACATAAAATTAGTTCATTGTCTACAGTTGTGGATCGGTTATCAACAAGCATAGCTGGAGGGTTCTTAATGGTAAGTACCAAAATGGTTGCCATGAGAGCGATGATTATGCTAAATCGACTTGCCCTTGATATTATATTGGCCAAAGAGGGAGGAGTCTGTGGCATGCTGAAGGTACAACATTGTTCTACTTATATTCCTGACAAGAGTCAGAATTTAAAGAGATATATTAAGAATATAACTGATTTGCATGAAGAAATTGTTCCACTGGAGGTTGAAAGTGTATGGGAGAAACTTTGTAAGGGTTTTTACGCTATTAAGAATCTATTAACAAAATTTGGTAGCTCCTTTGTGGGGAAAATACTGATACCTGTGACTCTTGTGATTGTTTTAGTGTTAGTATTAAGCTTAGGATGTATGTGCATAGAAATAAGAAAATTACAAAATAAGATAAAAAGAGAAAACAAGGAAAGGAGAGAGAAGGAAATAAGAGAAAGAGAGATAGAAGATATAGAATTAGAAGAGTTACAAGATGATGTGTACAAGAAAACAAAAGAGAACAATATGGGAAACACTATGATGTAACCTAACAAATGCAAGTGGGACTGAATAAAACCATTTCCGTAGAGGAATTTAGAACATTTTGTGATTAGTGGTGATGTTTAAAATCACCAAAGGGTCGGATTGATGGAGCAGCTTAAACAAAATGTTGTATACCTTGCATGAAATTTATTACGTAACCATTCTAAATCTAACTTGTACTAACTGGTTTGCAGTGAAATTTACTAATCAACTTTTACACCTTGATAAACACGAGATAAACGTGGGACTAAAATGCAAACTGCATGGCAGGATAATTAATTAATTAACTATGGTACGCAAACTAACCTTAGATTGAGGTGAAATAGAAAATTGCATGATGTATGTTGCTTTGTCATTGTTTGTGCTTTCAGGATTACAAAATGGAGAGTATTATCGCTTGAAATGTTGCTACAGCTAGGGAAATACTAATATACATTGGGATTAAAGTGGGTTTAAACATTAGAATCTCAATTTCTTTATTCTAATTTCTGTTATGTCTGTTTTTGCTTAAGTTGGCATTCGGGCCTACTAGGCCGCAGTACCCAAGATGGAGTCTCTACCGCAAACGACACCATGTGAGCGCAATGGTTTCTGCGCAGAATCGGATGGCTTTGGAGATCTCCAAATGACCTCAGATCTGTGACACCGTGTTCCTTGTCAAGGATGAACGTGTTTGTCTGCCAACTGACGATGCTGTGAGAACAGCGGAAGGGACAATACAGAACCTGTGGAGAAATGTCTTCTCTTATTCTAAATGTTACATTTTAAACTTTCGCCTGGGAGAAAAAGGAAATTATACAAATTACGCCTTCCTATGCCAAGTCTCATGGAAAACCAGTTTACCCTGGTAAACTTTAGAAAAACTCACAGATAACCCCAAACTGTCCAATCAGAACATTTCTCTACCCCTAAATTGTTGCACGTTAGCATGAAGTAATAGGGAAAAAGGGTATATAAGGTCTTCATCCGCCAAAAGGGGTGGTCATCGGGCTGATCTTTCATGGCGTTGGGTCTGCACTAAGCTGGTGAAGATTTCCATGGTTTGCCTTGGGTTTCTTTGATTTTGGGGAAGTTATTTCGTCTCATGGTTTGATCTTTGCTGTGGATCGGACAGCTTATCCCGGATATTTTTTTTTTTTAATTGACATTTCAAAAAGGTACATTATACCAACCATGAAAAATAAACCCCCAGACTGTAGCATAGTAACATTCGTCTTACAATGTCTTTAGAGTCTTCAAGTAACAAGCAATTCCACAGATATCCCAATAAGGCATGGTACTTCATTGGTCCATAGTGCATACTTGTAGATAGTCAGTTAGATATGTCCAGTAGTCTTTAGGCTTGGCCCCATATGGCAGTTCCTCCGCGTAGATGTGGAGCATGTCCCTACTGTATGTCAGGTCACGAAGCCACTGTCGGAGCGTTGGACATGTCTTACTGTCCCAGCACAGGGAAACTCTACGTTTTGCCACCAGCAACGCAACAGTACAAAATTTACGCTTACGAGCCTGCATATTCTGACCAATGCACAACAAGCATGTGCGAACCGTACAATTGATAACTCCGCCCACCATTTTACCTAGTGTTGTGGTAACATTAAGCCAGTATTCATGCACCACCGCACAACCCCATGCTAGATGCAGAAAGTCAGCACCCTCTGCTTTACAACGCTTACAAGTCGCATTTGTGCGGAGACCATATGCATACAACCTGGCTGGCGTATAGTATGTTTGGTGGAGATATTTAAAGTGTATCATTTTCAGATTACCGTTAGGCGTAATCAGACCGGTGAGCGCGCACGCCGCGGTCCACTCCTCCTCGGTAAGTGGGACCTCTAGCACCTCATTCCACTTCCCCATCGCCTTAGTTGTTTTGCTATCTATATCGGTCTGTAGCCTACTCTACAGATTGGACACCATATGTTGATTATTGGGCATATTTAGCACCCATTGTAGAGTGGACATCTGTGATGGCTCTTCTGGGTATGAGGGGTACAGTGTTTTGATCGCATTTTGTAGTCTGTAATATGTAAAGCGGAATAAAGTCGTTTGATTACTAATATATGTTAGATCAGTGAGCGATTGAAACACACCATTACTGTAAAGGTCACCCATTTTGTCTATACCAGCCTGCTGCAGCTGTTTCTGACCCACCTGCTCTTGTGTGACGGATAACTCAGGGTGATGTAACAGCGGCAGTGCTTGTGTGTATAACGGATATTTGCCCGCTAATTTCCCCATTTTATGCCATGCAGCAATTGTTGTATCTCTTGAGTTGATGTCTCAGTTGTGCAGTAGAGGCCTACGATGAGTGATAATGGCTTTCAGTGCAATTGGGAGTGCATCCCCTTCTTCTATGGCTACATGAGGAAGGTACGGGACCTTATGATACCAATAATACGCAAATTGCGCTTGCGCACACAGAAAATACAATAAAAAGTCCGGCACTGTGAACCCCCTTGCGCATAAGGCAGTGTGAGTGTATGCAATTTGATGCGGGCATGTTTGCCTGCCCAAATTAGTTTAGTCACCATCGCGGAGATTCTTTTGAAAACCTGTGTGGGGGGCGTGATTAGGATATTATTGAACCGATATAAGAATTTCGGTAATATAACCATTTTGACAATAGCTAAGCGATCGGCTAACGTTAAGGGCAGTTGAATCCAGTGCCCAATTTTGTCTTCCATAGCATCTAGAGCCCTGCCGTAGTTGTAGCGAAGCACCACCTCTGGGTCCTGATGAAACCAGACCCCCAAATATTTAACCAGCTCCGATTGCCATTCTAATGGAAACTCAGTAGTGTGTTGGGCCGTGGAGTCTGTTAGTGGTATTATTAGAGATTTGGACCAATTAATTGTCAATCCTGCCAGCCGTCCGAAACGAATATATTCCCTCAGCAATGGAGCAAGGTTCATCTCAGGATCTCGCACGTACAACATCATGTCATCCGCGTAGAGTAAGATATGCAACGGCCTCTGCGGGAATTGTAGCGCCGAGTAATGATGACCCTGCCGTATCTTACAGGCCAGAGGCTCAAGGGCTAGGGCGAATAATAATGGGGACAGCGGCAACCTTGCTTCGTCCCCCTATTGATTTGAAAGGCATCGGACACATACCCATTCACCCTGATTCGTGCCGTAGGGTTAGCATATAATGTCTGTACCCATCGTAAGAACCTAAGCGGAAATCCCATGCGACTCAGTACGGTATTTAAATACGGCCACTCGATAGAATCGAAGGCTTTCGCCGCATCTAGGAGAACCGCCACCGCCTTAGTGCCAGGGATTAAATAATGAGATAATGCAAACAAGGTCCTCGTGTTATGTGTTGTGGATCTGGTCGGGATAAACCCAGACTGATCTGGCAGTACCAGTCGTGTCATTAAGGGTTGTAGTATCGTAGCTAGAAGCTTGGCCAATATTTTAGTATCCACGTTTATAAGTGAGAGCGGCCGGTAAGAGTCGCAGCTCTCCGGGTCTTTGCTGGGCTTCAGCAGTGCAACAAGCACCGCTTCTCTCAACATTGGCGGCAGCGATTGCTTGTCATGTACGTTGCCATACATAGCGACTAAGTGCGGTGCCAATTGTTCTGCAAAAGCCTTGTATAATTCACCTGTAAACCCGTCAGGGCCAGGGGCTTTTCCATTGGGGAGGGACTTAATAACTGCCGTGACCTCCTCCACAGTAATAGGCAAGGACAAATACTCTCTCTGCGTATCCGATAGCCATGCAAGCGCAATGTCATCTAAATATTCCCGTATTTCAGCCTCCCCAGCAGTGTTTCTCGTAGCATATAGCTCCCCATATGTTCTCTTAAATTCCCCCAATATCCCCTGCGCATCTTGTTGTAGCTCGCCTTGTGGATCCCTAATCGCCAGTACTGTGTGATGCGGCCTACCTGCGCGTATTCTGTCAGCGAGTACCCTACCCGGCCTGCCTCCTTCTCCATAAGAGCGCGCTACCTGGCACTTCGTGAGATACCTTAATTCATCATCAGCATACGATTGGTATTCAGAGAGGATGGTCCTAATATGCCCCAATATTTTGACATCCTGTGTACTTTCATATTCCCGCTCCAGTGTCCGCTGTGTATTCTCTTGTTTACTTAGCTGCTCACGTATATCCTTTAATATGCCAGCACTAGTACTAATGCACACTCTCCGGATCGTTACTTTAAATGCCTCCCACAATAAGCCAGTGTCATCAGTGCTAGGTGTATTCAAATCAAAGTAATCAGTTATGGCCTTACTTAGTGTGTCTGTGACCGTGGTGTCCAACAGTGCTTTGGAGTTAAAACGCCATATGTATGGTGGAGGCGTAGAGTATGGAATGCTTATGGTCAGTAGCACTGGATTATGATCGGATAGTGTTCTAGGGACATGGCTCACACCTCGAGTCCATAAGAGTGCCTCACTTGTCCCCAATCAATAGTCTATACGGGACCAGCTATTATGAGCCGCTGTGATGTGTGTGGATTCCCTCTTGTCAGGGTGACGGGTGCTCCAAATGTCGTATAGTCCCTCCTCCTTCATAATGTTGTATAGTACTTCCACCGCCCTCTGGTGCGGTTCTCTAGAGGTACCTGATCTATCCAAGGTGTCACATAGGGCAGCATTCAGATCACCACCCCAGAATATAGTCATACCTTTCAGCTCATGCAGTTTACGCCATACTTCTCTATAGAAATCAGGATCGTCCACATTCGGGCCATATGTGTTAACAAAGGCTATACGCTGCCCTCGGAGTTTTCCTGTTATGATAACATAACGGCCTACCTCATCCCGCACCGTACTATCTATTTGGAGTTGCGTCCCTTTTTTTACTAATATGATGACCCCTCTAGAGTAGGATGAGTATGACGACTTATGTATCGCCTCCGCCCATTTTCTTCCAATGGCACTCTGAACATCAGGGGCAATGTGAGTTTCCTGAAGAAGGGCTATATCAATATGTAGCCTATCCAAATAAGCAAACACTTGCCTTATTTTTTTGGGGTTGTTGAGCCCCCTAACATTCCACATCAGGAAATTAAGTTGGGCTGGACGTAATCTATCGGCGGACAGGATCACACACTAAAACATCTCCTAGTATCAGATACCCTGCCTCTTGAAGTTACATTATCTGTGACTTTATAGCATGCTGGTAATCACAGTTGTGAGATTGTCTAGTCAAAACTTTACACTGCATCTCTCGTACTACAGTCTGAATAACAGTCCCCCACCCCATCTTCCCCCCACCCACTTCAGCACCCCAACTTTGTCAAAGCCACGCCCCTAACCGAAGAAACAACATTTCAAAAACATTTTAAGGGGAGCACCCGCTTGAGGGTACCACTGAGGGCACACATCTCCATCCAACAACATGGATGTGGTCAGGCATACAGTAACATATGCAGATCCAATAGTACACTGTAGTTGGCACGTTCCGTAATTCCACCATAGGCCCATACAACCCTGTTCGGCACATGCCAAGGAACAAAGGGAACAAGTCATGTGATGCAGCCTGAGATAATTTAACACAGGTGATGCATACCCCCCTGCTGCAGTTAACCAGAGGCGTCCAGAGTCCTACTGCCCCACATCTCAGTTTAGCGTTGACAGCCTCACTGTGGCTTAATCCCCATCATCAACAGTGTGCAGTACACACTCAGTGCGCATAAAGTCTCAGTTCGAACAGTGGCGTAAAACATCAGACGGACAGTCATCGTCCAGCAGTAAAGTACGCTATGTCAGTTCCAACCCCTCTGGCAGCTCCAGAGCAATCCCTCGAAGAGGACCTGAGGCATACGGACCCCGCAGGTAGCCCTTGCAAAAATCAACACTCACGCCGTGTCTTACCTCTCCCTTTCACATATGTGGCAACAGTCCCGCCGTGTAACCAGTACTTTCCCATCCTAGAAAAACATTCCGGTGGGCCTCACTCGGAGTCACGGGTCTGTGCCGCCTGTCTACGCTCCCTGCGCTGACCAGACAGCTTTTTGATAAAGTCATGGGCGGCCTTTGGAGAGTGAAGAATCGTCAACTTGCCATCGTGCGTCACCTGGAGCCGAGCCGGGTAGAGCATTGCGTACTCCACCCCCAGCTCCCTCCGTTTTTTTTCACTGGGTTGAAATCCTTGCGCACCAACTGTACCGCCATGGTGAAATCTGGAAAGAACGCCAATTCATTACCCTGATAACTTGCTGCTTTTCCCGTGCCATACGCAATATGGCATCGCGGTCTCTGTAATTCAGGAGCTGAGCCACTATATGTCTTGGTGTGGCGCCCGGTGGGGGTCTCGGTGCCAGCGATCTATGGGCACGTTCCACTATGACGACCGACGAGAACTGATGAGCATCAAACACTTCCCGCAGTAGGCCTTCCACAAATACCTCCATTCGCCCAGTATTGGTGGACTCTGGAATTCCCGCGATTCGGATGTTGTTGCGTCGAGACCTCGCCTCTAAGTCCTCCACCTTTTTGTTTAGGGCCTCCACCACTCTCTCCATATCTGCACACTTTCGTGCCGTACCCTGCGACTCGTCTTCCACGGATGAAATATGCTTCTCCGCCTCATCCAGCCGCTCGCCCTGCTTATCCAACTTTGTCGAGATATTATCCACCCTGGTTGTTAAGGAGTTCAGCTTGCCATTTATGTCCTGCAGGCTGTGTTGCATTGCCTTGAGGATTTGCTCCATAGGTGGACTCGCCTCAGCTCCTCCTTCCATTCCGGCATCTAAGGGCACCGCTGTACTTTTCGTGGGGCGTTTTGCATCAAATGAGAGCTTTGCCTGTTGCTTGTCCGATTTGCCCATGATAAGTGTGGCAGACTCAGATCACCACAGTGCCTGGTAGACGTTGAGACCACTCGTATAGGTGCTTCAGCACCTCCACCTCACCATACTTTGAGCGGCGCTTTCAATGTGCAGCACCTCCTTGGCTGGCACCTAGGCACCAATCAGCACCCCACTGCAGCCTTCGATGATAGCAGTCATATGACGGCACCTTGAGCGCAGTACCACCAATGCAGGCCAGCACTCCGACGACTCTCAGAAGTTGCCTCTCAACAGTTCTATCCAGCACGAGATCCTCAGATGCCCACCTGTACCAACTGTCACCAGGGCTCCAACGCGCCAGCAGGGCTTACCCTCCACAGGGTCGTCTATCTCTGCTACTCTTCCCAGCATGTGACACGATGTCGCCAGCACCACTGCACAACCTTCAGCAGTGTTCCGCGTTCTTCTGCGTTCAGAGGCTGCACCAGCTGGGCCCCGGAACCACGAAGCTCACCCTCATCGACCCCGTACCGGGCGGCAGCGTATTCGCGCATATTACAACGCGATGTTACGGAGGGGCAGGCAGTTGCGGTCAGCGCGGCACTCGGATCTGATTCTCAGTTTGGTCTTACCGCCCGCTCCTTCAACCTGCATCCCTGCTGCCCCACACGCTGTTCAAAGCTGCCACACGCTCCGGAGCCTCCATCCCGGGCCCCATCGATGCCGCTCCACCGCCATTTTAGGTTCACACGCAGTGTCTCCCACTCCGCAGCAATGCAGCGCATCCGACTCTCAACGCGGCTCTGCAGTAGGCAGGAACAGCCTCAATTGCACCGCTGGTTGTATAGGGGCCAATCCTTGTCTCCGCAGCCGACGCCTATGCCGTTCCAGCCGATATCGGGGGCAGAATCGCTACGCTGCAGGGCGCCGCCATTTTGTGCCACCGATCGGCACTCGTATGGGGTGAGCGGCCAAAGGTCTGGAACAGCCTCCCCCGCGCGCCGTCAAGCTCACCACGCCAGCAGACTCTGCCCCAGCACCTCCGATGCACCCATGCTCTTTTTAGCGACGATGGGTGATCTGCAAAGCCATCTTTTACGCCGCTGATCGAACCTGACCGGCGAGCTGCCTCAGAAGCCAGCCATGCCTCTGTGCGCCCTCTAGCGCCCCCAGCTTATCCCGGATATTGTACCAGAGAATGCGGATAACTCCCCGTTTTACTCAGAAAGTTGCAGACATTTGCTAATTAGTAAATCTATGCTTATTTACCAAATGTCCGATTTCTCTTAGAAAATAAACTGAATTTATACTATGAACTGTAGTGCATAAACGCTAATGCAGAGAAAAATTATTGTTAGATAAACAAAAATTGATTAATAAGAAATTAGTTTGTGGTTCTTTAATTGATTACAGAAAATAAACAAATGTTTCCTAGGCTTTAAGTGTGATTTAGCTGGTTCTAACTCACCATCAACCAGTCCAACTAATTGGTCCATCGACCAAGTGGTGGAGTGCCTTGATGTTAAGGTCAGGATTCCATAGGTGCATATGTATAAAATGTATATAATGTAAAGAAATGTAATCCTGATAGGTAATAAGGTACCCACATGTCCAGCGCTTTTTCTCCTATGCACGGATTCAAATGAGACGAGTGCGTGTTGATGTTATGGGCCCCACCAATGAATGAGTGTATGGATGAGTTGTTGTGATTATGAATCTGTGACATAGGGAGAATATGTAAATTTTGCCCTTTGCGCTGCATCAATGGCACTGCTGCTGACTGCATAGCCCTCCCCATCAGGATCTCGTGGGGTGAAAGACCAGTCCGTCTATCAGGGGTACTATGAACACTCGTATAAACAACGAAAGAGTGACTTTTAGACTGAAAAAGCTACAGTAAAACAGCAGTTTTTTCATGCTACTGTTTTACATAGACTTCCTCTTTTTTAAGTCATGCATGCACTTGAGTTACGGCGCCTGGCATCAACCACGGGCGCTTTTTTAGCATGCTCAACACTCTCACGAGTCACCTATCACTATCAATACAGCGGCTATTAGCCACTACTTAAGCAATAACTTTGCTTAGTGATGTTTATTTACTGAATAGTGTATTCCTACACAGGCATTGTACCTGTGCTCAGCTCTCTTCAACACCCATTGGGTTTTGAACGCTAAATCTAGCATGTATAATACTTGCCCTCTGAACAGTAGTGGCCCAATTGTTTAGACACCCACTCCCTCTCCACAGCACGGGATTACCAAATTTATGGTTCACGCTATTTTCGCTAAATAGAGCAAGTAACCAACAGGTCACATGTATATGTTTATGTGTGTTTTGTTTGTGTTTTTTGTTTTTTCCACAGAACTTAGTAGCCCAGGAATAACGAGGAGGCTTATCGGTAGAACCGTAAGTTTTACCACCACCATCATTCCACAGGTTAGGGTGCGCCTTAGCGTGCGCATACCGCCGTGGAATCTTATCTGGTCCTGAAGAATGCTTAGCTAAATTGGCAATATAAGCAGAAACATGTCGACCACTCCTTTTCACTGACCTAAAACCGGACAATCTTTGGTTATCCTAATCAACCAGTTTTTGTCCGTCTCACTTGATTTTTAACGGTCCTTGGTTTGCCTTGATTAAAATTGTTATCGGTTAAAACCATCCACCTTTTAAATTCACGTTCTTCACCACCTATTCATCAAAAACCAGCTCCGCTGTAACTCAGGCGTCGTAGCACACCAGGGAGGCACTCGGCCTCCTTGGTGGGAACCCGATGATGAAGCATGTCAACAACTAGGTTGGTGAGTGAGGGTTCTTTTAACAAATCCTTTTGGTTTCTCCCACACTGCTGTTTTACTGTAGCTTTTTCAGTCTAAAAGTCACTCTTTCGTTGTTTATACAAGTATATTAGGGGGAACAAGAGTGATCCTCTCCCTCTCCCTCTCTTTGTTGTTGTGATACTATGAACACTCATCAACACCAGTAGCAATGCATCAGGCCATTTCAGAGAGGTAAACGAGCACACTTTCGCCATCCTCATTTTTAAAGTCCCATTAATCTATTCCACGATACCAGAAGCCTCTGGTCGATTGCTACAATGCAGTCTATGGTCAACATTGAAAGCAGCACAAAGTAGTTTCATGATTTCACTGTGGAAGTGTGTTCTATTATCCGACTCCAAAGAAGTTGGAAAACCGAACTGCTGAATAAATTCCCTAAGCAACAACTTTGCTACTGTAAGGCTATCACATCTTCTTTTTGGATACGCTTCCACCCATCGAGAGAAAAAACACACCACAACCAGAACATACCTCAAACCATTGCATCTAGGCATCTCAATAAAATCGAGCTGTATTCTATTAAAAATACCTTCAGACCTTCCAATATGACTCAATGCAACCACAGTTTTATTCCCAGCATTCATTTGTTGACATGTAATGCACCAATGACACACAGCTTCAGCAAATGCACAGAACCGTGGATTATACCACGTCTGTCGGAACACTCGCACCATAGCAGCCCATACTGACTGTCGGTGTAAACAGTGATTTGGATTTGATCAGCAACCAAACAGGGACGAGTCAGGGCAATGATTTCAGCTACCTGTGTGAAGTATACTCCCTGTAAACAAGCAGCTTCCACAACTCCAGCAATGGTACACACAGCGAATGCTACTCTCAAATGACCTACATTGTCTCTTAAGAATGAACCATCGACAAAAAAGATTTCATCAGACTCAGGTAGAGGTTCATCAACAATCTCAGGCCTCGGTTTGGTGCAGAGTTCAGTCACATCGAGACAGTCATGGTCCTCACAATCTTCATCATCAACATTTGGTAAAGGCATTAGTGTAGCATGGTTCAGGACATAACATATAACTTGCTTATAACGTGTGAGTCTATTATTTGTCATATGTTGTGTCTTAGTTCTCGTAATCAGGAGCTCAACAGAATGTGGAAGAAAAACAGCAAGTGGATTACCCATAAAAATACTCTCACAACTTTCAATGCTGACACCGGTTGCAGCAACAGATTTGAGACATCTGGGCAAAGCTGAAGCTGCTGACTCCAAAGTAGCTGAGAAGTAAGCAACTGGTCTATGGACTCCTCCATGACTTTGAGTTAGGACTGACAAAATACAACCTTCTCGCTCATAACAGAACAGTAAAAAGGGCTTGTTGTAGTCCGGCATCCACAGAGCTGGAGCCCGCCATAGGCTCTCTCTCAACTCCATAAACGCGACCAAACAGTCATGATCCCACGGTACTGGATCACTCACACCCTTGTGCGTCAGCCTCTGCAGAGGCTTTGCCTTCAAGGAAATATTGGGGATCCATTGCCGACAGTATCCGACCATCCTCCAAAACATCCTAACTTTCTTTTGAGTGGTAGGCACAGTCATGTTCATGATTGCCTCAATTCGATCTGGTGACACCTTCCTCCTGCCTTTTTTGATTCAATGACCCAAATACTGAACTACAGGCAAACAGCACTGTAACTTTTTCGGTGACACCTTGTGTCCATTTTCCGCTAGATGGTTCAGTAAGGCAACGGTATCGATCCTACAAGCATCCTCCATCTCGGACGCAATCAGAAGATTGTCAATATACTGCACAAGGACTAAATTCTGTGGCAATACGAGACTCTCAAGATTCTTCTTCAAGAGCTGATTAAAGATCGATGGACTCTCTGTATACCCGTGTGGGATGCAACACCATGTTAACACATGATCTTCCAGCCGGAAAGCAAACAAAAATTGGCTCTCTTCATGCAATGGTATCAAAAAGAATGCTTGACACAAATCAATCACTGTGAACCACTGGATATGAAACAGGATCACAGATGAATTCGGTACCACAGGACAACATAGGACCACAATCGTATTGACCTTTCGCAGGTCCTGTACAGTCCTATACTTCCCACTCGGTTTCTGCAATCCCATGATCAGTGAGTTACATGGACTCCCCATTATTTCCTTCAGAATTCCCAGTTCAACCATAGACTCAATCACAGGCCTGATTCCTGCAATCGTCTCCAGTGATAGATTATACTGAGGTGTTCTTGGGAACTCGGAATTGGGTTTAACCCGGATCTTAACTAGCTCAACCCCCTTGATCAGCCCTATCTCTTCCCCATGTGAAATCCAATATATCCAGAGAGACAGATTCTCTTAGGTCAAGTGGGAGTTCCTCAACTGTCAACAATGGAAATTCTTCTATGCACAGATTCTGATTTACCACTTTAAATGCAGCATCATCATCACTAGTCTGCAGTTCTACTCCCTTGGGTGTGCAATAGATGGTGCAGTTCAATTTACATAGGAGATCACAACCCAACAAACAGACTGGACTTGAGTCACATACCACAAATTGGTGTCGATCGTGGAAGGTTCCTATTCTCACAGATATCGGCTCAGTCAATGGGTTGGTCATTCTCTTATTCGCTACTCCTACGACTTGAATGGATTGTCCCGGAAGGGGCAAGTTGGGGACTACTGCAGATCTCACAGTAGAATGGGTAGCACCAGTATCAACCAAAAAGGTGGTTGGATGACCGTCAACATCCACCTCTACATACGGTCCTCTCTGGTCTACCTCCAAGACTGCTCCAAGGGTACAGTCTTCTTCCCCCCTCCCCCCTCAGACACTGTCATTGCAATGGATCTGAATCGAGTTCATCAAAAGTCTCGATAAAGGGCATCTGTTGGCATGTTCAGTTTCCCTGTGGAATTCTTGGTGGCTGGGCAACTTGTACCTGCGGACCTACAGTCCCCCCTTGTACAGATCTGGGTCTTGTCACTGTATTGACAACCTCAGGTATGTGCACCACTTCCTCCTGCTAAATTTGATTAGCTGGATTCGATATACACCTGTGCTTCCAATGCCCGATCTTGTGACAGTTATGACATGCAGTGGTCTTCTTTAGGGTGGCAACATCTATTCCTGTCTTAGGATCTATGGGTTTCCCCCTGCTCTGACCTGACACATTTTTAGTCCCTCCTTGATTATTTCCCGGCTTCCTTCCTAAGGTTCCTCCGTTTGACTGCGTTTGATCTTCCTTTTCTGCATTCTGCATTTGGACCAGCATCAGCTTATCCTTAAGCTTCTTATGCTTCGAGTCCACTTCGTCACTACAACACAAATTTGGAGATGAACTGTCCCATATCCTTTGAGTCAAGGGTATCCAACCCACTATACTGCTTGAAGGCTTGCAAGAGCCTCTCATAATAAGCATGTACAGTCTCTTTTGGCTCCTGAACAGTTCTGCCTTTCTTAACCCAATCAATATCTTGTGGTGATATTTTAGATAACAACCATGTCACTACCTGTTCATACTTTTTCATAACCACAGGTGAAGGACCATATGTAACAGAATCTCGCTCAGGCTCTGAAGACAGCCAATCAACAGCAATTTTACAAGCTGACCACAAATCACTTGGTACCACAATGTCAAACAATGTATTCAAATCGATCCACAGCACTTTTGAAATTTTAACAAATCGTTCAACTTGTTTGTTCCATTCGACATGTTTTTCCCCTTAGCCGAGGAAAATCGTTTTTAAACGCTGCCAGATCACCTCTACTCCAAGGCACATGCACGTACCCTCCACTCGGTACCTCTCGCAACGGATTAGCCTCTATTCTTACTGTTCCTCCTCCTGGAGGAGGTGTTTCTCCTATGCTCTTTCTAGCACTCTTCTTCTTTGACCATCTTTCTTCCCATTTGTCAAGCATACTCCATGCACGTATCCCTATAATCAATTCTCAAATTTGCGTTTTCAAACCTATGACTCTTTTCACCTCTAGTTCCTGATCACTGTAATTTAACCTATGGTTTCCCTGTAAAATCTTTGTTTTGGAAAATCCACATCATACCTTTATGCTAGTTCTGTCTATTTCTCATGTGCTTTCCTTGCCTTGCGAGTCACATCCTTCACCACAAACAGCAATTCGTTTGGCTCATGAACTTCGATCCTTTCCAAAGGCACCTTCCCACTGATTATCTCTTCCACTTCTGCCTTTAATCTCACCACATCCAACACCTTAACCCTCAGATCAGCTTTAATTGTCCCTCGACTCGACGCACAACTTGACTCTCCAGTCTCACTACTCTGATCTTCCCGCTGATTCCCTTCCATTAAGTTCCGTGAGACAGATTGACTCCCCGAAACTCCCTGGCTATTACCACTTCCTGTCATCCTTCCACTAGGGCCTCTTACTGGGGGTTCCCACATCCTCAGGTCAGAGCGCGAATCAGCCAATGACCCTGTCCTTGCTGCTCTCTGTTCCACCTGCCCTCTAGAGGAGTCTGCTGTGGCTGGCAACTGCGTACTCGATTCTATGGGCCTCGAAGTGTGATCACTTCCACTCGCTGTCCCACTCCCTCCAGAACCAGTATCTTCTCCCATTACCGACCGTACCAAACTTCTATTTCTTGCCCGATCTGGGTCGTATACTGACACTATGGGACCGATGGTGACCGGTACTGTAAGAGCTTCCGGGAGCCTGGTAATCGCATTTGTTTCATTTGCTGCCATTCCCCTCAGTGGTTTTATCCCAATCCTCTCCATTCCCCCTGAAATCCTTCCTCTTACTCCCACACTAGGGTTCATCTGTGGCTCTCCAGGTTCCTCTGTAGGAGCTCTCATTCCCTCTTCTGAACTTGGGTTATATGGAGGTGGACGCTCTGCTAACAACCTCTCCAATAAGATGTCATCTGTATCACTATCGTCTGTCTCTTCTTTCCTCTGCTGGGCATCTCCCACTTTCACTAGTAAAGGAAACAATCTATCTCCCTCAATGGTGTCTACCCTCCATGTTTTCGTCAGTGCATCCCATTGTGCATCCTGAAGCGCCCTGATTGACCTTTTCACTCTTTCCTGGCTTTGTTCTCTTCTCCTCACATATGCTGCTCTTATCCATGCATCTAACGCTTCAAACTATGTTGGTCTGGGTGGAGGTCGCAACGTATTCATCACTGCTCGCAATTGGTACAAGACATCAAGTCTGAATGAACCATAACATGGGAAGCCAAATCTCCCTCTTTTTCAGTAATTTTTTGCCAATTCTGAAGCCAAAGTATAGTATGGAGCCCTACATTCGTAGCCATGTAATGAGCTGGGGTATCCTCGGGCGGTGCTTCTTCTCCCACTCGAGTTACCACTCCTCTATCTCCCTTACAAAGATCTCGCAATTCCTTAAAACATTTCATGATGAAATCAACTCTTCTGCCCACAATGTCTTCGTTTCACTTCCTGATGTCAGTCCACCAATACCAGTGCGGCTTTACACTAACTGACCTATCACAGCGCGGCACACTTCAACGTCACTCTTCCTCCTCGCTCAGCAGTTCCACTCCTTCACAATTCATCTCTAACACTTTCACACGTTTCACTCATACAACAAGTCTGTCCACCATACAACCGGACAAACACTTGATCAACTGTCTGTCCACCATACGACCGGACAGTCACTCGTAATTGTCTACCTCAATGTGACAATTGTCTGTCCGCGGAACGATTGGACAACTGCCCTCGACCATCTGCCCAAGAACGGCCAGACAGTCACATAAATAGTTGATAGGATCCAATCACTCCATTTTACAAACACACAGTAACCCACGACCTGCTTTGGTCACTCAAACACTCACTCTCTCGTTCCCTATCTCGGGTGGGTTTGTCATTGACGTCTCACGACTCCTCAACGGTCGACAATTATGGCTCTGGGTGACTTCTACACCACAATCTATCTATCCCAGGATCTTAGGATACTCATTGAGCCTCACATCAAAATCACATGGACCGCGCCTGCTCACAGTCTGAAACCACAATCACTCAACTCTCATTCCAACTCCGCAAGACATCACACAACCAAATCATCACTGCAGTCTAACAACATCCCTATTCATATTCACTCCTCCGTAAATTGCTGCTTCCGCCGCACCGTCACTCTCCGTCGATCTCTGCCAAACACCGTTGTTCTCTCTCGATCCTCTGGGCAACCATCTCTTGGGCTCTATGGGGGTTTCTTAACCTTTCCCTAACTTCTCCCCTTACTACAGAGGTAACCGTCCTCTCGCTACCAACTGATAAGGCCGGGTTCCGCAACAGAAATCTTAACAAGGAACCCTAGGTCGAGGTCTCTTTTTTACCTGCTGAAAAGTGTAAAGGGGAGAAACAGCGCATCACCACAATTAACTTTCTAAACTAATCAGGACTCAAGGACCACAGGCTCCAACTTCAGTTTAAGGGTTTATTACAAAGCCAGAAACAACTGAACATACAAGCACCTCAAGACGAGGTTGTAGAAATACATGGGAACGAATACAAAACCAAACCTACGGATTAATCTGCTCAGGTGGATCATGAAAAGGATGAACAATTCTAGAAATAAAACACAAGCCAAAACTGCTCCAACATTTAAGTCAGACTTCATCAGTAACTGAAAATAAAACGTTAATCTATCCCTACTCTATCTCTAAGGTGACATTCCTACTTAGCATTTCCCAGGCAAAGTCAGTAAAAGGTGTCAGCTTGTGAAGACTTCCTAAGAAGCACATTCACAATGTAAGTCAGATGACAAAAGCAGAAGAGTTCATTCTAAGATACTCTTCCCAGATCAACCTTCTAACTCCTTCTCCCTAACTCATCCCGTCTCCTTCCCTCTCTCTTCTCCTCTCTTCTTCTCTTCTGACTCTCCTCCCTCGGGGCACTTTTCCTAATACAAAAATGCAAAATACAAAACACGCCCACAGATCTCCTGATGCTAACGGACAACTCTCCTACGTAATTTTCCACCGCCTTCTCCATGTGTATTCCGTTGACCTTGGTTCCCAGGCCTCCTCAACGAGAAAGAACACCGGCTCCCAATTATCGATTCTCTGTTTACATTGTTGCACTTCTCCTCCATGCCTAAAACAAAAGGCCTTAGTTCTAACTAACAAAGGCGGCTTCTTCCACCTGCAACTGAAAACGTGAGAACAGAACATCCTTGCATACACATGAAATTCGCTGACTACCTCTAAATGCGAGAGATTACCAGGGACATTACATTTCCAGGCCTGCACAATTCGGCCAACATAAGAATAAACGAATAGGCCTTTCACAGCATAATGTGAACATTTTCTCTTTAGGCCTTTACACATTTAATTACACACATGTTAATAGCGCCTTACTTGAAAACATCTACATTTATTACATGTTAAGCATAACTCATTATTTCTTTGTGCAATCTTCATCTTGGTGCACATTTAAATCCAAATGCATTACATTACACATAAGCTTTTCGTTAGACAATTACAGTATACTAAAGGTTACAGTCTCAAATATAAACGTCATTTCATTTCTCTTCTCTATGGCACAAAATACTTTTCTACCATTTCACTTGCACATTTCATTATTACAGCACAATTCTAATGATTACATATTAATACAACACAAGAATATATGTGGGTGCGGACTATCCGTGATTATGATGCACCCCTACAATTTTAGAACACCATCACGCTCTAGTAGAGGCATTACGGGGCACTCTCGAGACAGGCGACAGGACTTGGGCGCCTGGGGGAAGCTCATTGCTGTTGCCCCGCCGAGTCTACATAGTACCACATGGCACTGACCGAATAAAGACTGTGTGGCTTGATCCTTCTCCCAGCAGGGAGCACAGCACCAGTGTGGATAATGCCAGGAACCCTGCATAGACGGCGACGGAAGTGCTGGGTTTCTAACCCAGGGGAAATGCCTGACATCCTCCCGTTGACATGGAGGTGGCCAGGCCTGCTCAGATGGCTCTTTATGAGGTCTGGGCCTGCTGGTGCAAGGGAGGCAGCTTAAAGATCCCAGAAAGGGAAAGTGGCTGGTAGAGATGGATGTGGGTCTCCAACAACCCCAGAGAGGTACAAGGATGGCAGAGATGTGGCTGTGGTGCTCGTGGTGGAGCAGGTAAAGCAAAAATCTGCATTCCTTCTCTATTTGCATGAAAAATACCAATTACGTAATCATTCTAAATATTAAGTTGTATTAACCATTTGGAGTGTTATTATTATTAACCAACCTTTGCACTTTGATAAACACAAGATACATGTGGGACTAAAATGCTAATTGCATGGCTAATAATTCTAAATATTAACTGTGGTACGCAAACTAACCGTAGGATGTGTTGAAGTAGAGAATTGCATGATTTATGTTGCTTTTGTGATGGTTTGTGCTCCTAGTGTTGTGGAATGGTGAGTATTATTGCTTAAGTGTTGCTATAAGCTAGGCAAATACTAATATATATTGGGATTAGTGTGGGTTTAAACATTAGAATCCTCATTTCCGTATATTAATTACTTTTATGTTTATCTTTGCTTGAGTTGGCATTCGGGCCTACTAGGCCGCAGTACTTAAAATGGAGTTCGGAAGTGTCCACCATCCTTTGAGAACGATGCCTACTGCGCAGACTCGGATGGCTCTGAAGATCTCCAGGCGACCTCTAACAACAAGACGATGTGTTCCTTGTCAAGGATAGGATCGTGGAGGATTGCCAGGACCCAGCTAGTGTGAATGACTGAAAAGACAATAGCGACCTGTACCCGGAGGTCTACATGTTGTTACTTCGGAACTTTTCACCTGAGAACTGTACAAAAGAATACAATTTGGGAGATGACATGTTCAATTTCATGGGAACTAAGAAAACGTGGGAATATAAGACCCTATTACAAAATTCAGGGGAATTAGCCAATCAGAACACTTCTACTTCAAAAATTGTTGCACATTTTTCTAGAAGTAAGGGAAAAAAGAGTATATAAAGGGGAATTTAAAAGAGGGAAAAAAAGTCTGTACCATTTTTCCCATTGGTGACTGCTGGTGTGGAGAATCGATTTGCTAGCGCGATCGCCTGGTCCTTTAGCAAAACTTTGGGACTATGTCGTGCTGAGAGAGATTTCCCTGGACTTATTTGGGTTCCTATTTAAGTCTAACGGACTGATTCCATCTAAAGGGATTTGAGTTATGCTGTGGGTTGACGGGTTCTTCTGGAAATGGTCACCAGTATCAAAGCTTAGGTAAATATAATTGCGATGTACATTTGTGTCTAAGATATTCATTGCGATTCTGATTGGATTAAAAACCTGACTATGCTAATGAAAACTTATTAATTAGATAAACTAAGCATTGATTAATAAAATTAGTCCGTGATTCTGTATTAAGGTACTGATAAACCAAAAGGTTCCGAAACTTTAAATGTGTTTTAGCTGGTTCTAAATCACTATCAACCAGTCCAACTAATTGGTCCATCGACCAAGTGGTGGAATGCCTTGATGTTAAAGTTAGGATTCTATAGGTACTGATGTATATAATGTATATAATGTAAAGCATTTTCCTCCGATAGGTAACAAGGTACCCCACATGTCCAGCGCTTCTTTCCTCCTGTGTGCAGATTCGAGTGAGACGTATGAGTGTTGGTGTTATGGGCCCCACCAATGACTGCGTGTATGAATGAGTAAGTATGATGATGGGTCTGTGACATAGGGAGGATATGAAAATTTGCCCTTTCAGCTGGAGCAGTTTTTCTGGTAGTAGAGAATTGTTTTATTGCATTGGTTTCGTGATTGATTATTGAAGATTGATTATTGATTTATATACTAACATTCTATGTTGAGTCGCGTCGCGTCGCATTTTATGTTGTTTTGAAGACTTCCGGGATGTAGGAAGTTGGATGCCCTGTAGGTATAAGGGGAAAACGTGTGGCAAGTGAAGTCGCTCAGTGTATTGTCTGGTTGCCCTGTAGGTACACGGGGAAATGTGTGGCAAGTGAAGTCGCACAACGCATTGTTTGGTTTTGATTTGTTAACATCTTCGTGTGTTATCGTTAGGGACATCTCTGTGTGAATGTGCGTGAGTGCAACAGCAACAGGTTCTCTCGTGAAACTCTGGTCTTAATTCTCAGGAGCAGTGTAGTCTCCACATGTGTTTTATCCCCAGAGAAACAGTTAGCCTTTTTGCTTGTTAGAAGGGTAAGGTAGAGGAAAGTGCTACTTTATCGGCGAAACAGAATAATTCTGTGTTAGGGTAGAGGTATGCGCGGCCTACTGAAAATACAGAATTCTTGTATAAATGAACAAAACTATCTCTATGGTTTAGCGAAACAGGCAATGGTGGTGTTTTATGTTGTTACTAACAGTTTTAACTCAAGAAAACGTAAAGAAAAGTTTGCCGATAAAGTTTGTAAAGGAGGGGTCAGCAGGAGTAGCGAGAAAAGCTGACGTCATAAAGACCGCGCTGGGATTGGCCAGCTGTAGAGAGACGAAGCTTTCACAGATTGGTGCGTTGGTGTGAGACATGCTAGGAGTGGAGAGTTTCAATGGGACCTAGACGCACAGGATTGGTGTGTTAGTGTGAGTCGTGCTGGGATTGGAAAGCATCAGTGTGACGTAGACGCACAGGATTGGTGCATTAGTGTGAGTCGCGCTGGGATTGGAGAGCATACGGAATACTCGCAAGAGAAGTGATTTGAGAAGTCTAGTGATTCAGAACTAGGGAAAATGATGTATTACGATCCACCTGAGAAGGAGAAAAAGTCATGATTTGGGAAAATTAAAAGTCTATTTAAAAAGGATAAGCCAATTGTGACTAGGCAAGGACAGATACTTCCTCCAGTGAAATCGCCTGCATCCTTTATGGTAGCAAAATATGGGTACCATACATGTATTTGGTTAGATAATTGGGCAAAGTATACAAAAGAAAATGGAGTTCTAGCGTTTCCAGAAAGTGGTTCATTTAGTTTAGCTGTATTAAGAAACTTAAGAGAAAGAATGATGAGGTTGGAACCGAAACCTAGACCTACTCAGTTCGAAGCTTTGACGGAGTTGGGAAAGAGGGTGTATGAATGAGTAAGTGTGATGATAGGTCTATGACGCAGGGAGGATATGAAAATTTGCCCTTTCCGCTGGAGCAGTTTTTCTGGTAGCAGAACAAGAGCATGCAAGTTGGGAAAGAAGCTGCGAGTCAGTGTGATTACTGCTAGTCAGTATGGATTTGGAGTGGTGCATGACTTTGGGCAGATTTGGTCCCAAAGAGGGTTCTTGACATCAAGTGGAACTCCTATAAGGAATGCGGAAGTGGTTGGTAAGTTGCTTGAGGCGATACAGCTGCCTAAGCAAATCAAGGTTGTAAAATGCGCAGCCCATTTCAAGGGTACTGACTATGTGTCAGCGGGTAACGAATTTGCAAATGACATAGAGCAGTATTGTGCGCGAAACCAGAACTTAGTAAATCGGAATCGGGAAAAGGAAATGAACTCATGTCCCTTACTTTTTAGTAACACTGTGAGTACCTGGGAGGAAGTGAGACAATTACAGGAAGAGGCAGGAGAAGAGGAAAGGAAACAGTTGATAAAATCTGGATGTGCACCACGTGAGATAGACAAAGTCTGGGTTTATCTTGATGGAAGACCAGTAATTCCTGATAGCATGATCTCTACCATGGCACGGATGTACCATGGACAAGCACATGTAGGTAGGGTTGCCATGATCAGACTTTTCAAACAAGCCTGGTATAATGCAAAATTCCGGCTTATAGCTGAGAGCCTTTGTCAAAGATGCCTTATATGTCAGCAATACAATCCAGGAAGGAAAACAGTGATGAGTTTGGGAACCATAGGCCGGGAGGGAGGTCCTTTCACCAGAATGCAGATTGATTTCATTGGAATGCCCCCATATAATCGGCTAAGGTATGTTCTAGTAGTTTTTTGTCTGTTTTCATGCTGGGTGGAGGCGTACCTGACCAGAAGGAGTGACGGGATTACAGTAGCGAAAATCCTATTGAGAGAATTCATTACTAGGTTTGGTTTTCCAGTGACGATTGAATCAGATAGAGGAAAGCATTTTCAGAATGAAGTAATAAAATTGATTAGTGAAGCATTGAATGTACAACAGAAACTACATTGTGCCTATCGTCCAGAGGCTTCTGGAGTAGTGGAACAGATGAATGGCACCATTAAAAACAGATTGGGAAAAATTTGTTTGGCCACAGGTCTAAAATGGCCTGATGTCTTGCCTCTAGTGCTCATGACTATTAGATTGATTCCTGATAGGAATGCTGGCCTGAGCCCCCATTAAATTGTTATGGGTAGAGCCATGAGACACGTTTTCATTCCTGTCAACAAACTTCTGCCTATATCTGATGACTTCATGTTGGATTATTGTACGGGAATGGCCGATTCCGCTCATTCTGTGTTTCATCAGGTTGGATCGGATGCAACCACCCTTGAAAAGAAGCCAGCTCACGATTTGAGTCCTGGAGACTGGGTGCGGATCAAAGTGCATAGAAGGAGAAATTGTCTGGTCCCACGTTGGGGAAAACCACGTCCAGTGATTCTGACCACGACGACTGCTGTGAAATGTGCCAGGGTAAAGAGTTGGATTCATGCTAGTCACAGTCTCCGAATCCCTAGTCCCATAAACAGACCTGAGGAAGAGTATTTGGGAGAGTCTGATACCAGTTCAGAGTCAGAATCAGAAGAAACAAGAACAAAACAGACTCCAAGAAGGGGAGAATTGGAGCCGAGTCAAGTTGCGGAGCCAGAGAATTTACCATTAAGGAGACGACTGGAAATTTCCGATACTAGCTCCGAATCAGATACTGAACAGGTGGGAATACAAGAAAAGGTAAAAGGAAACATTGAGGAAACTGACAAGGAAATTCTTGATAAAGAAGCCCCACATGCATGCACGAGAGAAATTCCACTTGAGGTCATAGAAATAGAAGGTGAGGAATTAGATACAGAGAGTGAGGGTAAGATTGTTGCGGAAGACCCCCGAGGAGGTGTAGGGACAACACACATCCAGGTAGAAGAAGTGACAGTTAGTCAGCAGGAAGATTGCGTGGAAGAAACACGAGGAGGGAAAACTGTAGATAGGGAACCTGAGGTCTCAAAGGTAAAATCCAAAGAAGGCAAGGGTCACACAGGTACAGAATCTGAAGAGAGTGAAGGAGAAGACCAAGGACGAGTTTTGAGGAAGAGAGCTTGGAAAACTGAACGAGGTGAGAAGGGAAATAGGTTGAAACGACCGTTGAAAGAGGAAATCTGGCCAAATAAAATAAAAAGATTGAGATACCGACTGACGAGAGTAAAATCATCTAAAGCTGAACAAGTGAAGAAAGTGTCTAGTCAAGAAAAATCAGAAGACACTGATCAGACACATTTGAAGAAATAAAAGAGAATCAAGAAACCCAACCAGAAGTACAAGTCACCGGAATGGACGTATGTGGCACTTCCTGATATACAAGAGGAAGCAGACAGCCAAGAAAGTCTAGAAGTGACTGTATCGGAAGTGGTTGAAGAAGAAGAAGATTCGGAAATCCTGAGAGTTATCTTATCTGATATCAGAGAAGAGACGGATGATCAGGAAATTCTGAACGACAACTGTGAAATCAAGGGCAAAGACGATCAAATGCCAGATTGAAGTAACAAAGAAAAGATGCAAAGAGATTCAAATACCGGATGAGACACATAACCGAAAGAACCAAGTAGGTGCCTAGAACCTTGGGTTTAGACAAAAATCTTGTTGTGAATAAAAGAGGCTAAGGCAAAAGACACTGATCATTTCCGAAATTGCAAACACAGAAGGTAGAAAACCTACATGTGGGTTTCTCCGCAGATGGTGCAAGGTGTGTTGTTGTTGTACAGGATTACTAATGCTTCTATGGATCGTATTAGCAATAATAATTTTGTTTAGAGTAACATTCGAAAGAATAGAGAACCACGCTGAGAATAAGACTAATAGAGGAGAGGTTTATGACCCTCATGCGACTAAACTGGTAGATAGAACTGACTTACATAAGGATAGGTCTATAACTGATTTTTCTAATAATGTTTTTTCGAAATTACTATATCAATATGTAAAAACTATGGACGTTAGAGATTGCTATGTTTGTATGCAGTTACCTGCGTCGGTGTCAGAGGGTGTTCCCTATCACCACCTTCCTGTGACATATGGAATAACATGTAGTGTATTAGCAAGTCTGTTCTATAAAACAGGGAAATTAGAATATTATTATTCTGATGTAGATAATGTTTTCGCACAGGTGCCTGTAGTTCCCGCACTAAATAAGGTGATTCCTGGGAAAACTTTATGTGAATTTTTCTTAGAAACTAGAGAATTAACTTTAGAAGAAGTGTTTAAGAACAATCTTACTTGTGGTCTAAGAAAGGAAGAGAAGACCTTCTTGGACATGGTAGAAGAGAGGAGAATTAAAATGCAAAGAAAGGTACCTGGGGAAAAGAGGGAGACAACAGTTTGGGATGTTGAGAAAGAAAACCATTTAAAGGGGGAAACGAATCCCGCAATGGCTTTGGATTGGCCTCAGAGAGGGAAATTGTACATTAGAAGAAATAAAACTGTTTATGATAATTATTTTGTAGGTGCAAGTGAATGCCATGATATATATAGAATCATGGGAGGATGGGGATTTAAAGGAGGAAAAGATGCGGTATTCCCTGGAATATATTTCATCTGTGGAAACAGGGCTTATCAGTTACTGGACCATTGGTGTGATACATGCTACCTAGGCCTGGTCTTCTCGTAGAAGGAGGGAAAGTTGGTCAGAAATTGTAGGGGATATCTTTGGAGTACTGATACCAGCCGTTGGAATATCTCTGAATGCACATAAAATTAGGAAATTGTCGACAGTAGTGGATCGCTTATCGACAAGCACTGCTGGAGGGTTCTTACTAGTAAATACCTAAATGGTTGCTATGAGAGCCATGATAATGCAAAAACGACTTGCCCTTGATACTATTTTGGCAAAAGAGGGAGGAGTCTGTGGAATGCTGAAGGTCTAACACTGTTGAACTTACATTCCTGACGAGAGCCAAAATTTAAAGAAATATATTAAGAATATAACTGATTTGCATGAGGAAATTGTTCCATTGGAGGTTGAAAGTGTTTGGGAAAGGCTTGGTAAAGGATTTTCTACTATAAAAAGTTTATTAACCAAATTAGGTAGTTCATTTGTAGGTAACATTCTGATGCCAGTAACTTGTGTGGTAATACTAATATTGATTTTGAGACTAGGATGTGTATGCATGAAAAGAAGAAAATTACTAAATAAAATAAATAGCGAAGTTACAAGAAGACGAGAAAAGGAGATGAGAGAAAGAGAAGTAGGAGATATAGAATTAGAAGATTGGAAAGAAAGTATGTATAAGAAAACAAGAGAGGATGAAATGGGGGAAACCATGATGTAACAAAATTAAGTTAGAGAACTGAGAAATAATTTCCACAAAAATAACATGAAATTTAGTGGGATTTGTGGTGATATTAAAAATCACCAAAGGGGGGATTGGTGGAGCAGGTAAAGCAAACATTTGTATATCATCTCTATTTGCATGAAAAATACTAATTACGTAATCATTCTAAATATTAACTTGTATTAACCGTTTGGAGTGTTATTATTATTAACCAACCTTTGCACTTTGATAAACACAAGATACATGTGGGACTAAAATGCAAATTGCATGGCTAATAATTCTAAATATTAACTGTGGTACTCAAACTAACCGCAGGATGGGTTGAAGTAGAGAATTGCATGATTTATGTTGCTTTTGTGATGGTTTGTGCTCCTAGTGTTGCGAAATGGTGAGTATTATTGCTTAAGTGTTGCTATAAGCTAGGCAAATACTAATATATGTTGGGATTAGTGTGGGTTTGAACATTAGAATCCTCATTTCCATATATTAATTACTTTTATGTTTATCTTTGCTTAAATTGGCATTCGGGCCTACTAGGCTGCAGTACTTAAAATGGAGTTCGGAAGTGGCCACCGTCCTTTGAGCGCGATGCCTACTGCGCAGACTCGGATGGCTCAGAAGATCTTCAGGCAACCTCTAACAAGACGATGTGTTCCTTGTCAAGGATAGGAACGTGGAGGATTGCCAGGACCCAGCTAGTGTGAATGACTGAAAAGACAATAGCGACCTGTACCCGGAGGTCTGCATGTTGTTACTTCGGAACTTTTCACCTGAGAACTCTACAAAAGAATACAATTTGGGAGACGACATGTTCAATTTCATGTGAACTAAGAAAACGTGGGAATATAAGACCCTATTACAAAATTCAGAACACTTCTACTTCAAAAATTGTTGCACATTGTTCTAGAAGTAAGGGGGAAAAGAGTATATAAAGGGGAATTTAGAAGAGGGAAAAAAAAGTCCGTACCATTTTTCCCGTTGGTGACTGCTGGTGTGGAGAATTGATTTGCTTGCACGATAGCCTGGTCCTTTAGCAAAACTTTGGGACTATGTCGTGCTGAGAGAGATTTCCCTGGACTTATTTGGGTTCTTATTTAAGTCTAACAGACCGATTCCATCTGAAGGGATTTGAGTTATGCTGTGGGTTGACGGGTTCTTCTGGAAATGGTCACCAGTATCAAAGCTTAGATAAATTTATTTGCTATGTACATTTGTGTTTAAGATATTCATTGTGATTCTGATTTGATTAAAAACCTGACTATGCTAATGAAAACTAATTAATTAGATAAACTAAGCATTGATTAATAAAATTAGTCTGTGATTCTTAATTAAGGTACTGATTAACCGAAAGGTTCAGAAACTTTAAATGTGTTTTAGCTGGTTCTAAATCACCATCAACCAGTCCAACTAATTGGTCCATCGACCAAGTGGTGGAGTGCCTTGATGTTAAAGTTAGGATTCTATAGGTACTGGTATATATAATGTATATAATGTAAAGAATTTTCCTCCGATAGGTAACAAGGTAGCCCACATGTCCAGCGCTTCTTTCCTCCTGTGTGCAGATTCGAGTGAGACGTATGAGTGTTGGTGTTATGGGTCCCACCAATGAATGCATGTATGAATGAGTAAGTGTGATGATGGGTCTGTGACGCAGGGAGGATATGAAAATTTGCCCTTTCTGCTGGAGCACTTGTGCGTCCAGAAAGGGGTGTGGTGACCTGCCTTGGGCCGGTTCGTCTTCCCGGCTGGGCTTGCAGGGAGGGAGGTGGAGGGGGATTTGAGTAGCTGATGCCCAGAAAGCAGAGTGTTCCCAGTTCTCGTCTGGGGAGTGGCAGACTTTGCGTGTGGCGGCCCCGGTGTGGCCTGTTGCAAACAAGAAAGTCTTGGACTCACTATGAGACATTGGGCCTTTGGTGATCGCATTGTTATGACGCCTGCCGATCAGAATCTCAAGGTGTCGGATGCAGGGAAAACGATGGGACTTTAATCAACTGCAGTGTTGTGTGGATGGGCGAATGGGCTGTGGATCTGCCCCTGAGGATTCAGGACCAATAATGGTTCGACCCAAAGCTGTGAAACAGGCACACAATAGAGACACCTTCAGCCAAATAGAGGAAAAGGAAAGTCCAATGCAGGAAGCCATTTACCAGAGCCTAGAGACTCACAGAGCTGTGATTTTTGCTGCCATGCAGGGTACTAAGACGGCGCTGAATTTCAAGATTGATAGAGTAGCCTTAGATGTGGGTATTCTCAGGGCAGATCACTATCCTGAAGCAAAGTTGGATGATGGATAAGGGCACTGCTGGTGCAATAACACAAGACAGTGGGGTCCCCCGAAAGGACAGAGGGGCTGAGCATGGAAATGTTTCTTGGGTAAGAGCCTGCTGAACAGATTGAAACGTCCGGGAGTCAGCTGTATTGCGTTGGAAGGACCAGTTGCTGGCTTAATAACACCCAATGAGGAATACGACTTCAATTCCCTAAAGTTAAACAAAAAGTGGTTCCCTGAGCAATGACAAGATGTATATGTCTCTATATGCAATTACATTTCCAATCATAAGTCCATGAAAAATTGATAACATCCAGTGTAAATCCAAAGTCTTTATTTTCAGATTCTGCAGTTTCTCTGGAAGACTTGTTTACACACAAATTCTGTTCTTAGATAGTACAGCCAACACGTGTTTCGTCTATGGTAAGATTTCCAAAAGACTTCCTCAGTGCTTGAACAGCATATACAACATAAGCACTCCTTTATTCATAAATGTCACCATAAAATCATAATCCAAGTATAGTGCATCTTATTCTCATAATTCAAGTTCAGTATTAGCAGTCTTTCAAACGACCAGTTTGCAGCAAATTTCTCCTTATCTAATATCTCCTCCAATGTCGAAGCAAAGACTTTCAGCGCGTACTGCCGAAAAGTATATATGGCGTGTTCCCTAAAGCTGTCTTCGCCATAAACAGAAAATGGCATATGTATGAAATTCGACACATAAGAAGTAAAAAAAAAATAATTCCAAGCAGAGCAGCGCTCCCTCATATGAGGATCCAGTCTCCCTTCCTGGGTTTCCATATTTTGTGAACCCTGGAGACCTTGTATAACTACACAAGGCTAAAAAAATAAAAGAGACAAGTTCTAAAAACTAAACCCCAAACCCAACCGCCATATCATGAGATATCGTATTAGATGGTGCTGAAGAAGGTGGAGTCTTCTACGCACTATCCACTGAAACGATCGTAGACTGGACTATTCCAGATTCCGACCCACAACATTACAACGACAGAGAAAATAGTCACTTCCCCGTTGTTTTAGATAATGATTAAACCTCATGGTTGAAATAAGGAAAAAAATGGCTGAAATGAGGGAATGAATGTGAGTATGAAGAATGAGTGTTGTCTGTGTGGGGTTTAAATATTGTTATAAACTTGTGGCCTATATAAAAAGAGTATACACATGGGAACAGTTCCTTGTGTCACAAAGATCGAGTATTAGAGACTCTATATATGAAACAAATGTATTGGTATTAGTGATTGTATTATATTGTATAGCACTGTACATAATTGCACAATTTTGTATTTACTGTTTCTGTTTATTGGTATATTTTTTCTATCAAGTAAAGTTCAGTATAAAAAAAATATAAAAATATAAAATAAATGACATTGTTGATAATCATAAAAGAAATAAAACAAAATTGCACACAGGACAACAATGATTTAATTTTTATAGATTTATGTATTACTTGGCCAGCTTAGGGAGCCACTTTTGGCTACATAAGGAGGAATACAGGTCAGGTAGCACAATTTATTGTGATCCAGATGCAGCTGTTTCTAAAAAAGTGAGTCAGAGATAGGCTGTACGACTGCAGCCTGTAGGGCATCAGACACTTGATTTACAGCCCAATTGCCCCTACGGGTGGGCCTTTAAAAAATATTGGTCTTTTGCTTTGCTCACTGTCAGTTTCCTTCCTGCATAGATGCCAACATTCTGGTAGAGGAAAGTGGGATATTTTAAAGACATAAATCGGGAGAATGTATTTCTCCCATTTACTTCTATTGTGGCCTGCATCGGGTCTATTGGTGTGTATGGAACTTGCAAGTGTGCTGCTTCAGAATAAGGTATCAAAAATTCAAATATATGTTTTTTCCATAACCTGTCAGGAGCACAGAAGAATCACTATGGCAGGTAGAGATAGCAGGATAAAAGTAGTGTGCACTTGCTTGCAGGAGCAGGTTACTGACAGTGCATAATCTGAGTCACACAAGACCAGCCCCTGCCATTTGAAGCCTGCAGGAATTAGCAGGCGGGAGACTAGCCATGAAATTGGTAGTCTCCCATCTGAAATGGGAGGGTTGGCATGTATGTTCCTTCCAAGGCTTGCAGGAGTCGGATTTCAATCACAGTGCTTCACTTCAATTGTCTTTCTTTTGAATTGATGTGTTCCATCTGTTACTTGGCCTTTCACTTGCCTGGTAGGATTCCATCCTCCAAAACACTAGCCTACCAATCCCGTACGATTTACAGCCCCTTTTTTACTCACATGCATAGTGTTATTTGAGGTTTATGAAACAACTGAAAATATAGTATAAATGAGAAACAATTTTCAATTCCATTAAGGACGCAGATGCACGGATTATGAATCCTCTAATCTGCTTTATTTACCATGGCAGACATGTAAGACATACATGGAAAAATAAGGGTTGCAGTAGTTTATAGACTACAGTACCCAGAATTGAAAGAGAAAAAAACTACAAGTTCCATGAAACACATTCACCAATCACAATGCTGGCATCCATTTAAACCGTTGTAGGCTTATGTAATCAACCTCTTCTTGCTTCAAGGTAACTGTAGTATCCTGTGTTGCTATGCCATGACATACTGAGGGTTCTGACATTTCCGTGGTAATGGAATGTACATGTTTGAACTCTAGTGTGTTATTCTGATCCATTCCCTGGAAGCTGTTTTGATGAGTGGTAATAAACATCATCCTTCTACCCTCAAGCTGTATTGGTGGTCACTTCAATTGGCGACGCAATTGGGATTTTACCGCTCATCACAATACCCATGTGTGCAAAATCTCTTCATCTAAGATTTGGCTCTGTGAATAATTTTTTTTTACTAAAGAATCGACGTTGGATTACAATCTTTTTGGGAACCATTGAAAAGATCTGACGATCCTTTTGCTGCCGATGGGACACTCGGTCTCGGCTATCACGATCATTATTCAAAATCGGTGACAATTACTCACTTCAGTGCGGAACGGGAAGAATCAGTTCACAGCGTCAACCGGCGTTTTTACTCAGTATTAACATATTCGGGAACTGGGTCTTACCATCGGTATCGAGATCGGTATCTGACCTGCATTTGCTGGGGTTTTGTTGGTGAATCGATGCAGGAACTGTGCCAGATCTGAGGAAGCCGTTGGTCATCACTCATCGATGCCGGATGAGCAAATGATGACGTGGTAAGCGTCTGGGTGATGACGTTGGCACGCTCTTCACGTCGATCGAGAGTTCTTCCTGTTTTGTCAGTCAACTTGCGAGGTCAAGACGTTCTGGTCTGCGGTAACGCTTTTCAATAGCCAGGTGTTCCGAACATTGATATAACCAGCGAGTTATTCACAACGAAGGCTACAATTAGACGTTGGTCACTGATCAAGGTACTGTTGTATGGTTCTACAAGTTGTTCTTCATCCAGCCATTTGAACAAAGAGTGTCTATGTTCCAGCAAACACAGTAATAACGTTGGAGCGCCATCTGGTGGATATTTGTATAAACGCAAAAAAAAGACTCACTCAGTGTATTGGGTACATGGTGACATTTAATATTGTTGTTTACTTTGCAGGGGTGATTTCATCAAATACTTCTACATTAGAGCAAATTTTACAATGAATAAGAGTTATACATAAAAGAAAAGAAAATAATAAGAGAGTAGTAGTTGGGAAAAGGAGAATATTTGTTGTTCAATTTATAATTGTGTAGCTTGTTCTATTTGCATCTTTTAACTATGCAGAACGTACAAGCACCTTCTCCCTTCCTACAGCTTCCAGGAGACCCACCAGTGGAGTGGAAAGTGTGGTATAGGGCATTCACTAAATATCTAGGAGCCATTGGTGGTCTTAGGTTCAGTGCTGAACGCAAGAGGTTCATCCTTGAACACAACCTAGGTTTTGAGGGTCAGGCTGTGTTAGAGCATTTACCATTACCTGTAGTAGCTGAAGGTGATGAACCATTGAATGATTTTGATCAAGCAATATCAATGTTAGAAAAACAATTTGATGTTGAGAAGAGTCTGGTAGTAGCTAGGCACAAGTTTTTTACGAGGGAACAACAAGCTTCGGAAAGCATTGTGTCATATGTAGCTTCATTACGTATATTGGCTTCTGAATGTGAGTTTGAAAATTTTACGTCTCAACTTATCAGGGACCAAATTGTTGTACGATGTAGAGATAAAAAAGTTCAACAGAAGTTATTAACTTTAAAAAATCCTTCTCTTGAAGAAACAATCTCTATAGTCAAGAGCATTGAGTTATCCCATACTTCTTCCAATGAGCTTAGATCAGACAAACCAATGATTGGTGTTGTGAATGAAGGGAAAAATGCGGCTGAGAAGAATAGTGTGTCTGAGAAAAATAGTAATGAAACCAAAGGGAAATTGCTTACAGTTAAACAGGATAAGAAACAATTTTATGTTCAAAGGAAAAATGTTTGTCCCAAATGTGGATTTTCTTCGCATTTCCCCAATTCACGGGTTTGTCCTGCCAGGAATGCTTCTTGTAGAAACTGTGGTAAGCAAGGTTATTTTGCAAAAGTGTGCACCGCCAGGAGGAATATTAATGTCGTGTGGGAGGAGAATGACAAAGTGGAAAGTGACACGGAAGTTGTAAGTTCTATGAGTGATTTAATGTTAGTGGTCAAAGATGATTGTGAGGAGTGTGCAGATCCCATTGTTGATATTACAGTTGATGGGAAAAATTTGAAATTACGTGCTGATTCAGGAGCACGTATGACGATGATTACGGAAGAGTTGTTTGGATCCGTGTGGGGTGATAAGCACCTTGAACCTCCTGACAGAAGTCCTGTATCATATGAAGGAAGGAAGATTCAACTAAAGGTTTTTTTTTTAAAGTACTTTAGTCTTCAAAGAAAGATCTATAACTGGGAAGATTTATGTAGCCATAAAAGGGTTAAACATCTTAGGGTGGTACCATCAGGGTTTATTCGGGATGACCCTTAGACCTGGCACAAAGGAACCAGTCTCCATTGTTAATGAATTTACAGGGGATGATGAACCTTTTAATTGGGGAAGAAAATTTCCAAATGTTTTTTGTGACACACTAGGTTTAATTAATGGTTTTAAACACCTCATCAAAGTAAAAGAGGGAGCTATTCCAGTTAAACATAAATTGCGAAACATACCCTTGAGTGTTAGGGAGGATTTAACGAAAGAGTTGGAGAAGATGTGTGAATCAGGCGTGATTGAGCCCATCGAGTCATCTCTTTGGTTAAGTCCATTGGTGGTCACAAGGAAAAAAAATGGGAATCTCAGAGTTTGTATTGATTTGCGCTGTCTTAATAAAAATATATGGGTAGACTCACACCCTCTACCCCGTATTGATGATATAGTAGCTAAGTTCCAAGGTTTCAAATGGTTCTCGAAGATAGACCTATCTTCGGCTTATCACCAGGTTGAACTGGATGTATCGTCTAAACATTTGACAGCTTTTGTTTCTCCATCTGGGACCTTCCAGTTCAGGAGGATGCCTTTTGGGTTAGCTTCGGCGGCTTCCGTGTTCCAGCGCATTATGGAAAAAGTCCTGGCGGGAGTTAATAACACTGTTGTTTTCCAAGATGACATACTAGTGGCAGGAGTTTGCAGATCATCACATGATAAAAGCTTGCAAGAAGTCTTAAATAGATTACAAGAAAAGGGGATAGTAGGCAATTTGAGCAAATGTGTTTTTTGTGTGGAGTCCATTGATTATCTAGGACACTGCATATCTGGAAAGGGGATTCTGCCTAGAGTAGGTCTGATAGAGTCCATTGTCAAGGTTCCCTCTCCAAAAACCAGAGAGCAGGTTTCCCCTTATTTTAGGGATGTGGGAGTTTTATTCTAAATTCATTTCCAATTTTTCAGCCAGAACTGCTCACTTCCGTGAACTTTTGAAGAGAGGAACTGTTTTTGTATGGGATCAAATTAAGAGGGAACTTGGTTCTTGCAAAATTTTGACTCCATTTGATCCTTCTTTAGAATCTATTGTATCGGTGGATGCAAGTCTTGATGGTCTCGGTGGTATGTTGACTCAAATGGATGGTAATGTTGAACATACGGTTGGTTTCATCTCTCGATCACTACGTCCCAGTGAAAAAAACTACTCTGTTATCGAGAGAGAGCTGTTGGCTTGTTGCTGGGCAATTAAGAGGTTTAAAAGTTTTCTCTGGGGTAGATCGTTCAAGCTTTTGACGGACCACAAACCTCTTATTCCTATTCTCAATGGTGTTGTAGTGAAAGACCATACTCCCAGGATCACTAGATTGAGTTCCAAACTTCTTCAATATAATTTTGCGGTTGAACACATTCCTGGAGGAAAAAACATAAGACCTGATCTACTCTCTAGACTACCGTTACCGGAGGTGAGGAGTGATGTTACTGGAGATGAAGATGAGGGATGTTTAATTGCAAGTATTGATGTGTGTCAAGAGGGATGTTTCAAGGAGGAAGAGTGGTTTGATGCTATGCACTCCGATTCTGTTCTCAAAGAAGTGAGAAAATGTATTATTAAAGGTTGGCCAAAAGAAAAACATCTGGATAGTGAACTGCAACCTTTTTCAAAAGTGGCTGATGAATTGTCTCTAGAATGGGGGGAGATGATTTTACGTGGTGATAGATTTGTACCTCCTGCAAGTTTGAGAGATCGTATAATTATGGCCGGACATGAAGGTCATCTGGGGCAAACATGCACCAAACGTAGAATTCGGTCAATTTACTGGTGGCCTTCAATGGATCGCCATATAGAGGACATGGTAGAGAGGTGTTTTACTTGTTGTGCTAGTGACAAGGTAATCAAAACTGTTATTCCTCCCAAAGTGAAAGGTGATTTACCATCTGGGCCTTGGATGAAATTGTCGCTGGATATTATTGGGCCGTTTAATGCTTTGCCCAACAAATATAAGTTTGCTTTGGTCATTGCAGATTACTACAGCAAATGGTGGGAGGTTTGTTTTATGACTGATCCCAATACGAATGAAGTTATTAAGTTTTTAGAAAGCCTTTTTGCAAGAGAAGGTTTTCCAAAGGAGTTAGTGTCAGACAATGGAGTACAGTTTGTCTCCAAAGAAATGTCCAGTTTTGTAAATCAATCGGGTATCAACCATCGGCGAATGGCTCTTTACCACCCACAAGGGAATGGTTTCATTGAGCGCATGAATCGCATATTGATGGATTGTGTGCAATGGGCGATTTCCGGAAACATTGATATTAAAGGAGAGGTTCAGAGTATGCTGTGGGCTCATCGCACTACACCGGGCACTGAGTTTGGGAAAAGTCCTTTTGAGCTATTGAGAGGGAGAGTTGCTACGTTCAGTATGTGTCCAGCTTGGATGAGGCAGTGGGGACTATTGTCAAGGTCGTTGTTGTCATCTTCTCAGGAAAGAGTTGAGAGAGAGACACATCCTCTTGAAAGTGTTGTAGGAGAGACACATCTTCTTGCACATAAAAACACTGTTGTAAAAGAACACACTGCATACCATTCAGGACAAAGTGGTCACAAAGAAGGATGGTCTCACAAAATCAAGGCGGGAGATTGGGTTAAAATAAAGAATCCTCATAATGTTCCCAAAGGTCTCTCAAGATACAGTCAACCGATGTGTGTTGATTCAGTTTCACGGTATGCTGTGAGAGTCAATGGGAAGAATTGGTGGAATGTTTCCAGGATTTATAGAATACCGGATAAAGTTGTACATCAAAGGGGTTTGAAAATCAATTCCGCTGGTCCTTCTATGGGTTTGAAAATGAATCCCGCTAGTCCTTCTATTAAACCCCCTCTTGAGAGTGTGGAGGTTGATTTGAGTAGGAAAAGCAATGGTATATCTCAAGATATGTCTACTTCCGTAGTGAGAAAGAGTAGTCGTAGGAGATTTATTCCCAAACGGATGGATTTATGAAGTGCATTAGGTGGTATAAGTTAATTGTAGTGTTGTTATCAATAGTTATCTATTTTTTCCTCTTATCTATTTTCTTTATTTTTGGTCTGCTTATTAGTGTATTTTTTATTTTGTTTAGTTGTTTTTCTTTTTCTTTTTTGCTCATTCAATCCTAATGTTTCTGTGAGAAAGGGGGATAGTGTAGTATTCTGTGTTGCTATGCCATGACATACTGAGGGTTCTGACATTTCCGTGGTAATGGAATGTACATGTTTGAACTCTAGTGTGTTATTCTGATCCATTCCCTGGAAGCTGTTTTGATGAGTGGTAATAAACATCATCCTTCTACCCTCAAGCTGTATTGGTGGTCACTTCAGTAACCTTCCATACTATGAACCAGCTGAGGAAGTTACTCTTGCTTTTGCTCTAAAACTGAAGAAAACACAATGATCTAAGTGACCATTCATTAAAAAACTGCCAGCTCAGTAATCTTGGGACAGGCAAACAGACAATTCAGTTATATAAAATAGCAGTGGCGGCTCCAAAGGCGGAGGAGAGTTGCCTCACTGCTCGCTGAGCAGTGCAAAAGAAAAAGAAAATGATAATAACAAAAAGTTATTGTCATTTTATTTTTCTTGGCAGAACTCCGACTCCAGCCAGGTCGGGCGGGGCTGGGCTGGGCTCACTCACATCAGAGGGAGCAGGAGTGGTTTACATCCCCTCCCTAAGTGTGCATGACAGCTTGGTCGGCCCTCTGCGGCCGTCCAAATAGTCATGCGCACTTGGCATGTTCCCCACTGGGCTATGTTGCACAGCACAGTGGAGAACATACCCAGCCTCCCAGTTACTGCACGAGCATTCATTTTTGCTGCTAAGACCAATCACAACGCTGCTCCTTCTACGTTGTTATTGGCTGGTAGAGTCCAGGAGAATGGGTGCTTCCGGTGCTATGCAGGACTACGTGAGAGACGTGCAGTGGCGGCGAAGAAGGTAAGTCTATTTTTAATTTTTAATCATGCCTGTCACCCCCCCCCATCCCCGGAGAGGCAGTCACCACTGTAAAAAAGGATAAATCAGTTTAGCTCAATGGGTTGGATAGTCCTCTTTTCAGAGCCCTAAATAGAATTGAAACTTCTTGTTCACAAATGCTACAATATCTTCGAATCTGTGCCAGATTCAAAGCTTATCAACAATCATGGAGAACAAATTACTAGTTTGTAATAGAATTCCTTAAACATGGAGTCCGATGACCAATCCACATGCGGATGATGTCCTGCAATCGAGATATCGAGGCCATTGCTCCTCTGACAGAATAGGCATCATACACAGAAGCGTCAATGCCCATTTCAGATCAAATCCATTCAATCCATTGAGCAAGAGCTGGTTAACTGTCATAAGTGTAGTGAGGACTCTTCCAAAAAGGAAGCAATTCAGTCTAAAGACCCATGGAATAGTATATATTTAGAGACATGAAACCTTAGTGTGCCCCACGCATATTAAATGGTTTAAAAATCTGAAGGTAACAACTCTATGACTGCTCATTTCTATTTATTACACACACTTAGTGTCATCTTGGGCACATCAGCAAAGAATGGTAAACCCAGCTGTCAGTCATCGCACAACAGTAATGACTGCCCCAGTGCATGAACCTACCCAGAGCATGAGTAGATGTTGCAGTGTTCTGTCCGAGGTGTCTGACTCCATACCAGCAGAAAGCAGTGATCAGTCAGAGACCAGAACAGACACTAGATCGGGGACAACACGAATCAGTCACTGACTGATGAACATGTGACTGTTCCTCAGCGGCTGAGCCTTAGGGGAGCTCCTTCAGCTGGGATTCCCCTGCATCACCATAAGAGGCAGACACTGCTTTCAATGAAGATCTCTTCCAGCACCTTTGAAATGCATTTGGGAGCAGTCAAGCACTTTCAAAGTGGTGCTTTGGGGGAAGCTAAGTCCCACAGGGGCTGTGTCCTGCAAGATGTCTGAGTCCCACCAGTTCTGTCTCCTATGAGAGCTGTCCTGTTAGAGCAACTGAGGCTCTTAAATCCTGTGTCCTGTGAGAGCAGCCAAGGTCTACAAAGCAGTCCTGTGATACCTCTATGGGTGCTTTTATTTTCATGAATTGATTGGTGATCATAAGATGTAGTGTAGTTACACAACTTGTGTCCTCTACAACACTTCTTCGATGTATCACACTTTATTGCCTTTATGACTTTTGCTCATCTGCTCGTGCAGCTGAGAAATCCACAGTGGTAGCAATTTCAATAGCTATCTAAGTCCACATCCACGCATACCAAGAGCACGAATAAGGCCCCTTCTGCCCCCTCCGTCAAGACCCCTTTATTCCACGATCCAAATGGGCTAATTTATTAACATATTCTCATTAGATTGTTTTAATAAATTTTTCATGTCTTGTGAATAGTATCATTTCAAAATGTCACACACAAAGCGGTGAAGTGAGGAAATATGAATTTTGTGATCAGTTATGTCCCCTATCGTAGACCCCAACGGCTCCATGTGCATGCTATAAGTACATGTATGTTCCCTCCAGTTCCAGTTTTGAAGACGCAAATACATGTGCGTCCACCGTCAACATGTCCTCTTTCAGATCCGCCATGAATGGGTCAGATATTCCATTCCTAAGTATGAAAGGCCACCGACTTATATAGTTCACTTTCCACATTTTACAGATCCAGGCGAGTAGGCCCAGAATTCTGTCATCAAGTCTTTTCCTGCCTTCTGCCTCTGAAAGCTCCAGTCTGAGCCTGCATCTGTATCCATGAACTTTGTCCTACTCCCTGCGCGGCTAACGGTGCCTGATCCAGCCTGTTGCCTGCCAAAAACTGTATTTCACCTTCAAGATTATCTACTCCACTCCTCATCCGATGCATTCCTGTCTAGTAGTTTAGGTAAACATTCCTCCAGCTACCGTGCAAAGGGCCAGGCCTCGCTGTCCACATGCAAGTAATTCATAGCCCCCGTTACCATGGAATATTCCTACCCCCTCGCATTTCATGTAGACATTTAGACGCTTGTACACGTACTAACAGTCAGTATAGAATAGATTCTATCCTAGAGACCTTTCCTTTTGGATAACACAGTTCTTTAAACATAGGATATTAGATATGATTTGGGATTAGGTTGACATGACCCCCAGACTTCTGTCTCCACATGTAGAGCTAAATGTCAAGTCCCCTTCACCCTCTAGTTGCACGTCAATCACACGTCATGCGGCTGCGCGCACATCTCTGCCAAATATTTCTGCTGACATTGCAGGATTCTTTTATGGATCCACCCACTTGTGACATCATGTATAATGACGTTTATTAAATTACGCCCATATGTCCGCCTCTATTAGTTACGTATGCACAGTTTATCTGTATTATCAGCTGTTACGCCTCTTGCATCTGTTTCACTGTAATGCATTTTCCTATAAAACTGATTATCTGTCAATAATGTATGCCCTTCCTTCCTGAACTTTCGTGGTGATGGAATAGAAGCCTACAATTCGAATTGTATTTCCTTTGTCAAGGAATAAAGCCTTTTAGAACCTCTAATACCACGGATTCTGCCTCTTATATTTACTGAGTTATTCTTACTAGATTTTACCGCATAAAAAATAGTACCGGTAATGAAATATTTACCACATAAATTGGCGCCCGAACAGGGACACTTTCTCATCTCACGCGCCGGAGGTGCGTTGCAGGCCCGGTCTCCTGCCACAGCTGAACGGACAAAAACGCGTACCTGCAGGATTTCCTGTATCTCCCTCCGGCCAAGCGGGGGCGACTGAGGCTGCGATCAACACCCAGACGAGGCGGTGAGAAGTGCGAAGTATCCCGACCAGAGCCTAGCTGAGAGAGCAAGATCCGAGGTATACAGAGGCCCACCAGGTTCCGAAGCTCCGAGTCGAGTCGAGTCGAGTCGAGTCCGGTCCAGTTTCAGTTCCGTTCCGAGGCCTTCCGTTCCGAGCTACCCGGTGAGTACCATTACTGGGGAGGCATTTAACGTGCACATAGTCTGTGCCGGTCAAGACGGGTTTGGGTACACAAATCCGGTCTGCACTGTTTCAGCAGTGTATCTGTACTGTTTAGCAGTATATATAGTATGTCTTGCATATAAACAAGTATTATCTAGTGTCAGTATTATGTCAGTAACTAGTTTTCTATTAGTTATCATCGTTCGTTAAACTGTTAAGTGTTAAATGTTTTGATACGTTCTATATATTGTGGTGTGAATGACTGTTCATTATTGTGTTTATTGTATAAAGTGTGTTCTAGTAATAAGGTCCAAAAATGCCGCTCTTCTCGAAACTAAGACAGATCAAAACCAGAAAAGGGGTACTCGAAGAAGCTGTTCCCATCCCACCTAGGGACACTCCCGGGTATTTTATGTATCATAAGCATGGCCTAGATGCCGTATTATTTCTTGATTTATGGGTGGACTACACCAAGGATTTGCCAGAAAATCAGAGATGGCCCGCAGCTGGGACCTGGGATGCAGATTGCATCATGAGAGTAGAAGAAGAATTATGGAAAAAGAAAGCCAGACAGTCACAGAAAGATGCCATTGAATTATGGCGTAAAGAATCATATAGACGTACAGAAAAAGCGCTCAGACAGGAAGAGAAAGGTAGAGAGAATTTAAATAAAACCCGAGAAAATCTATTAATTGAGGAAGGTACCCGAGTAAAATCAGAACAAGTAGATAGACAAAGAAACACTCTTATGAATGGTATGTATCCTCTTCTGGCCGAAGGGTTACCTAAGGCTTCCCCGGAAATACCAAAAGACTTAACTCCTCCATTGCTCCCGATAAAAGCACATCCCAAAACAGCAAAGGACGTTTTCCTTTCCTCCTATTTAGATGACGTAGCTCCCGAGTATGCTAATGCCATACCACACATACCGCTTGCCGATGGTGTTCAACACCAAGAGCATCCGTCTGTATCCCCGCAACTACAACCTCCTACACAAGTTCCCACAGGTCCGTCCGTTTCTACAGTTTTTCCCGCATCTACAATCTCTATCCTACGTCCAACGAATCCTTTCGTGCCTAGCGCCTCAGATGGTGCTACAAGAGGTACGACAGACATGTTTGCCACCCCGCCGCGAAATAAACAGACCCTTAGAGATTTAGCACTCCAACGTACACCCCAATTAGCGACATCCGACATGTTTAAAGAACAGCTTGTGGATTGTAGATACGATCCAGTGCCAGGTAGACAGGACAAACTGCTCATATCATCACTACGTATACGACGAGCTACATTATATTTAATGACAATACCAGGAATGGTTGAACACCTAGACAATATATATCGCTTTGTCCAAACAGGGCGAGGTTCAGAAAGTATTAACGAAGCTATGGAATACCAGAAAGTGGATGTACAAAGACAACTACTACGTTTTTTCATAAATTGTGTAATTAGGAATCAAGACAGGCCCGGGGCAGATCATGATACCATGCAAAAACTCGCCAAATGGGGTCAGAACATATCAGAAGAGAAACATGATAAACAGGCGTGTATAATCGCCATGTGTCGAAAGATCCGCAAGGAAGTAGAACGAATACATAAAGAAAGACAAGAAACAGACAGAGTAGAATCAGAAGAAGAGCAAGAATCAGAACAATTAGAAACGATAGCTTATGTAGGTAGAGGAAGACCCCATAATAATACTAGAGGCTTTAATGACGCGATACGTCCAATACGTCCAGAATATAATAGGCATTTTCCAAATCCTATGTTAAATACAAGATCCCCTGAACACCTATTCCAAGCCGTTGATAAATTACTCCGAGATCGAAGGGGGTATCATATGCTCGATTCCATGGACGAACAAGAATTAGCCAGGTCAGCAGTACAATGGGCTGATAGTCCCAGCGAATATAATGATGATGCACTAGCGCACACGTTTCTGAATCTTGACCCCTACGAACAGCGTTTAGCTAGTATATACATGATTCAACACCTCCTTATATTATATAAAAGCCAACATTCCGATCCAGGACCCTTACCTGACATATTGACAGAACTACTCACGAATAAATGGAGAGGGTCAGGTACTGATTTAATTAATGAAATTCTAGAATTTCGAAACCAGTATATAGTTTTCGTATGCCCAGAACACGTTCCAGTTCCCATTATGGGAAGAAAAATGTATCACATAGATAGACAGAACCCGCTACGCGAAGTACACCCAATCAGAGGTGACGGTAATAACTTTACACGCGTGTTTGTGTACACGCCTATAACTAAACTGGAATTATTAGAAATGAAGAAAGTAGTACCCAGTCATGACAAGGACCCAGCAGGTTTCCATCGCGAGATAAAAGACATGTTACTCATGGGAGAGTATACCTACCCCGACATTATGAAAATATTAAAAGTCTTATTACCCGCCGGTGTTTACGAGAAACTCAAAGAAAAGGAATGGGAGGTGGGAGACCAAAAGATAGATTGGACAGCATTAGAAAACGAAGAAAGGGCCCGAGCTGCAGGAGCAGGACTTGGGGAAAAGACTACAGCACTAGCAGGACTACTAGTACAGGTACTGCCACGTTTATTAACTACGAAAAAGGAAGACTGGGGTGCAATATCAGCCTGTAAACAAAAGCCAGATGAAGACACTAGTGATTTCTATTCCCGATTTGAAAAATGTTTTGGTATAAATAGTGGCATAAAAGCCAGTAGTGAGTCATATCCACATCTGTTTGTGACAAAATTAGTTGAAAATTCTCTGCTGCAAATCAAGAATAGAGTATTAAAATTCGAAAGTACCTGGCAAGGTAATACCCCATCACAGATGTTACAGATGTTACAATATCACCACAATAGAATTAGAGAAGAACAAGAACACGAACAAAGACGTATGAAAGATACAAAAATGAAAATGCTTGTTGCTCAGTCAGTCCCAGTTGATGGTCATCAAAAGGGTGATTCCGCAGGTCCTACGAAAGGGACATGCAACTATTGTAAACAACAAGGTCATTATATACACGATTGTCCAGTCCTGAAACATAATATTGCTACAGGTAGAACCCAGGAGAGGCCACGTCCACCTAGACAGGATCAGAATCAACAACAAATCCCTCAGCATGCACAACCCAGGTTAGCTCCGCAACAACTGGCTACGCAACAGGCAGCTCCTCAACAGACCGTAGCACCACCACAAACACAGCCTATTGCTGCAACACAAGCGACAACACAACAGATGTATCAGTATGCACAAGCAGATTATCCCGATTATCAGCGATATACATGAAATAGCCTAGAGAGGGAAGTTGGCTTACCCCTTATTGAGGTTCCTGTAGACCAGGAGGGACCTTATGTACATAGTGAACTATTAGGGGAAGACAGAAAGTTTTTACTTGATACAGGGGCAAGCAGAACAACTATAAGACGCAGTGAAGTTCCAGGGGCACCCCTCTCAGGCTCACAGAATATTTCCCTTGGATTCTCAGGAAAACCCATAATTAATGACGTAACACAACCTCTTCCACTCACGATTGGTCCATTGACACGTACTACAGATTTATTGCTTACTAAATCATGTCCAGAAAACTTGTTAGGTATAAAAACATTGAAAGCTCTAGGAGCTATAATATGTTGTTCTCCGGAAGGAGTACGACTATTTCTACGTGACTTCAAAGGTCACTACGTGTCAAGAGATATGGATCACCGATTACAGAATTTACCTACACATTTATGGGCACAAGGCCCCACTGATGTTGGTTGCATGAACATTACACCATATCGAGTTACACTAAAAACAGGAGTAGTACTACCACGAATGCGACAATACAAGTTACCACCAGATGCTGTTGTGGCTTTGCTGCAAATCATTGACGAGCTCATTGCACAAGGAGTGGTTGTCGAAACCGACTCCAATGTATGTAATTCACCGATAATTCCGATTCTTAAAAGAACGGATCCAAAAGCACCACCAGTATATCGATTAGTTATTGATCTGCGCGAATTAAATAAATGTATTGTACCACAATACCCTGTGGTCCCAGATATCTCTTCATTACTAACAGCTATTGACTCGGAAGCAACGTTCTTCACTGTAATTGATCTCAAGAATGCCTTTTTTAGCGTCCCAATAGATCCGGAAAGTCAATATCTGTTCGGATTCAGTTTAAATGGACGAAGTTTTAAATTCACACGCGCACCTCAAGGATTTACAGAAAGCCCCAGCATCTATAGCCAAGCACTGAAACGAGAAATTGACAGTATCCACATGCCAGTTAACACTGCCTTGCTTCAATATGTCGATGATCTGCTGATCACCGCCCGAAGCGAACCTGAATGTGAAAAAGCGTCACTGACGGTTTTAAAATTTCTGGCCGACAAGGGGCACAAGGTGTCCCCTTCTAAGCTGCAATTCTGTGTCCAGCGAGTTGTTTACCTTGGGCACTCACTGTCCAAGGAGGGAAGGCAGCTTACACCCGACCGCATCCAGTTAATTGCTAACATGTCAGCACCCAAGACACAAAAGGAGGTGCGGGCTTTTATAGGCCTCACTTCATACTGTAGGCAGTGGATCCCTCAATATGCATTTCTAGCAAAACCACTCATCCAGTTGACAACACAGGAGGCAGCCACATCGACTGTCCTCCCTTGGACTCAAGAACATACACACTCCTTTGAAAGCTTAAAGAAAGCTTTATGCCGAGCACCTGTTTTAGCAACACCATGTTACAGTAAACAGTTTACACTCTTTGTTACAGAACGCGAAGGTACTGCCTTGTCAGTACTCACTCAGGAACAAGCAGGATCACACAAACCATGTGCTTATTTCTCTAGTACATTAGATCCAGTAGCTCAGGCTCTTCCTGCGTGCCTAAAATCGGTGGCAGCAACAGCTTTAGCAATCAGACAAAGCGATGCCATAGTGTTAGGACACCAATTGACAGTACAAGTACCACACGCAGTAGAGGTTCTCTTGAACCGCACACAAACACAACACTTGACTATAGCGAGACTTACCGGTTACGAATTGACATTATTTCAGCCACACATAGAAATCAGACGTTGTAATACGTTAATTCCTGCCACACTGTTACCAGTGGGCGGAACAGATCCATTGGCACATGATTGTGTCGAAGTCATTGCTATCACGACGAAACCCAGACAAGACTTGACAGATATCCCTTTGTCGGATCCAGACTTGACATTGTATGTAGATGGGTCATGTATGAGAACAAGTACAGGAGAGTTAGTGGCCGCTTACGCAGTCACAACGGACACTGAAATCATTGAAACAAATTGTATTAACACTTTGTCAGCTCAAGCAGCAGAGCTCATCGCTTTGACGCAAGCCTGTATTCAAGCCAAAGATAAGAAAGTCAACATATACACAGATTCACGTTATGCATTCGGAGTCGTCCATGACTTCGGCGTACTGTGGCGAGAGAGAGGTTATTTAACTTCTCACGGTGCCCACATCCAACACGGACCCCTCATTCAAGCCCTATTGGACGCGATTCATCTACCCACTGCAATATCGATTATGAAATGCAAAGCCCATACAAAAGTTACCGACATCATTTCTCAGGGTAATGACCTAGCTGACAGAACAGCTAAACAGACTGCTCAGAATCAGACTCACACAACTGACATGACAAAGACAATAGTTCCGACACCAACACATTGCATGACAGTTAAGGATCCCGCCCTTGATGTAATTGACATACAGACACATGCTACACCAGAAGAAATAAAGAAATGGACTGAATTAGGAGGGATCCAAACGGATCAAGGATGGATGACGAAGGAAAAATCTATATGGTTTCTTCCCGACTCCATGGTTCAAGTCATCATTAACACAATACATAGTCCAGCGCACCTAGGAGAAAAAGCTATGCTAGACAGCATTCAACACATTTGGTTCAACAAACACTTGCGAGCAGCAGCTAAACAAAAAGTTCGTACCTGTATGATATGTTGTCAGTTTAATCCAGGTAAAAGCATCCCCGTAGAGCAGGGTGGATTTCAACCTCCCGATCATGCTTTTGAAGTTCTCCAGATGGATTATATCCAGATGGAACGATGTCGAGGATTCAAATATGTTCTCGTAGTTGTCTGTGCTCTTTCCCGTTGGACGGAAGCCTACCCGGTTTCAGATTACACTGCCCCGACTACTGCCAAACAGTTAGTTCGAGAATTCTTCCCACGGTACGGTTTACCACGTGTTGTCTACTCAGATAACGGCCAGCCGTTCTCATCCGAACTAATGAAACACGTTTCCCTTTTGTTAGGCTACCAATGGAAATTTCACTGTGTCCGACATCCCGAGGCAGCAGGTCTCGTGGAACGCCATAATCAAACTCTGAAAATTAGATTGTCCAAAATATGTAGAGAAAAAGGTGTCGATTGGATAGTAGCCTTACCAGTTGCGCTCTTTTACATGAGAATGGTAGCACATTCTCGAACAGGGCTATCCCCGTACGAGGTGATCTTCGGTAGACCACCAAATATGTGGGGGACGCCTATACCTCGCAAAATCACTGATGTTGACTGTAATATGCTGACAGATTACCTGGCTTCCTTGATGTCTGCACTACAATCTTGTCGTTCACAGGTAGCCGCAGCTGTTCCCGATAATACTGAGGGGAAGCCCCATGACGTGGTTCCTGGTGACCTGGTTCTGGTCCGGAATTTCGACCGGAAGACCCAACTGGAGCCTAGGTGGAAGTCGCCGAAGCTAGTTCTACTAACTACAAGGACAGCCGTAAAGATCGAGGGACGAAAAGGGTGGTTGCACTCGAGTCATATCAAGAAATTTTATGGACTACCATCCAGTGTGAATACTCAACCTTGTATTCCCTCACAGACGGACTCAAAGCTCCCCTTGGTTGAGCAGTCAAAACCAGAACTTTACAAACTAAAATTAAGGTCTAGCAAGTCAGACAATTTGATTGTTTAAGTCCTCTCCAAGGTGAATCGGTTGAATTTGTCTCTGACATGTATCCTCTAGACCGGAATAGAGAAAGAAATCAACAGATGCAGCTTAAAAAGCATGCGTATTGTAAATCACTTCGTAGTCACTGCACAGTAACATTATTAATTTTGTTTTTTCTAAGTCTTCTGATCATCTTTTCCAGCATACTATTGCACATGTATTACCCTATTCTTAAGCGTGCTTACAATGTAACTGCAGAACATTCTTTTAGCGAATTACCTTCGCATGAGTTGTCCTATAGATTTGCGCTGCGCAACAACACATTCATTAGTATGTTACATCATTCCCATCAGACCAGCAATGCCACAAATTGTTGGATATGTGGCCGACTCCCTCCCTATCAGAACTATAAGGGAGTTTTGCCCCTCTTTCCCTATCCGTTCACACACAATGGCTCCTGTGGAGCATGGTTTAGTTTGATTAATTCCCTAGATTCAAATTCCGCAGTTTATCAAGACAACTGGGTATGGGGAAACCTGAACATAGTTTTGCTTAAAGTCTGCTACCCTAACAAGGAGGGACTTCCCAAGAGAACAGGAACTGATCTAGAAAATGAAGTATATGGATTAGGTAATTTTACACTTAACCTCATGATCCTGAACGTTGAATCCGAAGCTACACCAATCTTGCCCGCCATGTCAGTATTCCCAGTAACAGGGGAATTATGTGTAAGAAAGAATGGTTCCATACACATGGGCCATAGTAAATGCACCACTGTAATACAATTCAGTGATCAAGGCAAGTCTACATTTAGAGCTTCCCATCATTCCTACTTCATATGTGGCCAGACCGCATATATATGTCTACCTTTAGATTGGGATGGTACCTGTTACATAGCATTCCTTCTACCACCTGTTTTCCTAGCTCCTCCTGATTATCACAGGAATACCCATTTAGTACACAATAGACAACAGAGAGATCTCCCAATTGTCGATTACACTGAAACAGCATGGGAAAAATACACAGATTTCAATAAAGGTTTCTTTCCCTATATAGGTACAGTCACTAATAGTAAGCTGATACGTAGATTAACCAGAACCCTTGAAGCAGTAGTGAACGAGACTATTTCCGCCTTAGGCAATTTAACAGAAGAGCAGTCTGCTATGCGGATTGTTGTGCTTCAAAATCGTCTTGTCCTTGACGTCATCCTGGCCGATAGGGGCGGAGCTTGTAGGGTCATCGGATCAAGTTGCTGCATTTTCATACCAGAAAATTCGCCGTCGGTATATAAGGCCATAACCCGCCTTCATAAGATTATAAGCCAGATACACCAGAGTCCAGGCACCTGGACTTGGTCCGGTTGGTTTTGGAGCGTGTTGTCAGCCTGGGGATGGAGAATGCTATCCTTCCTAGGTATTGGCTTTCTCATACTATTCAGTTGCTGCTTATGTCTACAATGTGGGCCAGCGATTTGTGGTCTGTGTGCCACATCGTGTATCCCACATCCAAGTTTTCGTTCAAGATCCCGGAAGAAGAAAGAAGAACAAATGATGCTATATGAACAGATCGATGGATTAATGAAGATCGATATCTCCTGAGGGTCCGTAGGGGACAAGGAGGGAATGAGGAAATATGAATTTTGTGATCAGTTATGTCCCCTATCGTAGACCCCAACGGCTCCATGTGCATGCTATAAGTACATGTATGTTCCCTCCAGTTCCAGTTTTGAAGACGCAAATACATGTGCGTCCACCGTCAACATGTCCTATTTCAGATCCGCCATGAATGGGTCAGATATTCCATTCCTAAGTATGAAAGGCCACCGACTTATATAGTTCACTTTCCACATTTTACAGATCCAGGCGAGTAGGCCCAGAATTCTGTCATCAAGTCTTTTCCTGCCTTCTGCCTCTGAAAGCTCCAGTCTGAGCCTGCATCTGTATCCATGAACTTTGTCCTACTCCCTGCGCGGCTAACGGTGCCTGATCCAGCCTGTTGCCTGCCAAAAACTTCATTTCACCTTCAAGATTATCTACTCCACTCCTCATCCGATGCATTCCTGTCTAGTAGTTTAGGTAAACATTCCTCCAGCTACCGTGCAAAGGGCCAGGCCTCGCTGTCCACATGCAAGTAATTCATAGCCCCCGTTACCATGGAATATTCCTACCCCCTCGCATTTCATGTAGACATTTAGACGCTTGTACACGTACTAACAGTCAGTATAGAATAGATTCTATCCTAGAGACCTTTCCTTTTGGATAACACAGTTCTTTAAACAGAGGATATTAGATATGATTTGGGATTAGGTTGACATGACCCCCAGACTTCTGTCTCCACATGTAGAGCTAAATGTCAAGTCCCCTTCACCCTCTAGTTGCACGTCAATCACACGTCATGCGGCTGCGCGCACATCTCTGCCAAATATTTCTGCTGACATTGCAGGATTCTTTTATGGATCCACCCACTTGTGACATCATGTATAATGACGTTTATTAAATTACGCCCATATGTCCGCCTCTATTAGTTACGTATGCACAGTTTATCTGTATTATCAGCTGTTACGCCTCTTGCATCTGTTTCACTGTAATGCATTTTCCTATAAAACTGATTATCTGTCAATAATGTATGCCCTTCCTTCCTGAACTTTCGTGGTGATGGAATAGAAGCCTACAATTCGAATTGTATTTCCTTTGTCAAGGAATAAAGCCTTTTAGAACCTCTAATACCACGGATTCTGCCTCTTATATTTACTGAGTTATTCTTACTAGATTTTACCGCATAAAAAATAGTACCGGTAATGAAATATTTACCACAGAAGAGTCACCCTTCCTGTGATGTATCTCGAGGTAACCGTCGAGGCACTCCTCAGTGTTTTGATTTGTATGTTCACACATGCATGGAGCATACACTAGCGGGGATTCAACCTGCAACCAAGCAGTTGCAGTCGGACTCCATGCTTGGTGGATGTGACATGCTATGGGTGACAAAAATAGACACAATAAACGTTGTAAGCCTGCTTGTGTCCTCCTGAATTACTTACTTAATTTGGCCACAAACGGACATCACCAACCAGCATATCCACGCTGCGGCACCTTTCTTGAAGCATTTTCCTGCAATATTGGAACAAGCCGAATCGGGAGTGCATAGTGGCCATATTTGGTGTTTGCCACCTATTTTTACTCATTTAAGCCACATTGCATGCGCTGCTCTGCACCAGCGTTTATTTTTTAGGTGCAGCGATTCCGATAACAGCCTACTGACTTTTCTGGACACTGAGGTAAAGAAAACGAGCCTCTGGTTTGCTGCATTTCATTAATTTTTATATTGAACTTTACAGCATTATGTTTTGGTTGTGGAGCACACATTGTGACAGCTGGTCAGCCTTATAATTTCAACTGTCAGCTATATCCATAATTTATTATTTACTTTCCGGCATTTATTTGTATTCTTCATCATGGCCAATGCTCATCAAATTACTCAACCACCACCATTCCTTGGCAAATCAGGTAAACCAGCCATTAAAAGGGTGCAATGGTTTAGGCATTTTGAGAAACCATTTCATGGCCATTGATGTAAATGGATATACTCCTATATGCAAATTTGCACCTTTGTTTGGAAGTATGGGGCAAGCAGCTCAGCATATTTTTGATAGTTTGCCGCCAATACTTCCCCTCAGGCTCATGCACAGTGGAATGTGTATTTATCAGATGAGAATGTGAAGAAGTATATTTCAGCTCCCAGAGTATTGGCGACTACTTGTGAATTTGGCCCGAATCTGAATAATTATATTCTGGACCCATTTGTTTTCAACTGTGTGCCAAGGAGGATCAAAGAGAGATTACTTAGTTGTAAAAATCTGTCACTACCTAAAGTTATTGATTTAGCTTTTAGTATTGAAAGGTCTGCAATTGCAACCAAGATCATGCATGCAGAATCCGCCACTGGCGTCAACGTTGTGTCATCTACAGACACGGAGCAAGAGGAGTCATTATGTATGGTCAACACTAAAGAGAAAACGTCTAGTCATGATGTCCTCCTGAATTACTTACTTCACTTATGCACACTATATACACAGAAATGTCACACGTATTTTAATGGGAGGCTTGACAGCTATGCTTGGCTTTAGTATGAAAGCAATCTGCTGCTCAAAATTCTGTTTTTGGTTTGAAAAACACACAACTCTGGTATCATGAGATCACTTTTATCAATACAGTTGAGCAAGAAGAGTTAAACTAAATTGGAGTGTGATTTAAAGGCACTAATTGAGCCTGACCTAATTTAGGATTGCTGTTACATTGAGTAGCCATTTCTTCAACCAAGGTACTTTATTTTTGTTCATTTAACAATTTGTAGAATATTTATTTTTACTTGGTTCTGGTGAATTAGGATGTGTGGAACGCCAAAGGATCTAGGGATGTATGCATAAGTTGCATCCGTGCTAAATTCATTAGGTAAATACCACAAGAAGCGACAGTAAAGCACGAAGCCTGTATTAACGTCTGCAAAACAGTTTGTCGTGACTAAAAGACCCAAAGCAACGGCTCTAACGGTCGCGGGAAACGAGTATTTTGTGGCTCGGCTTGGTACGTGGGGCTCACCTCTGCGTGTGACCTGCACCTTTCTATGATGGACGCCGCATAAGAGAAATTGGTTTCAGCGATCCATCCGCCATCTTGAAATGGGGTAGTCACTTTCATTAGGTAACAAAGAGTCCTCCCTCTGTGTCCATGACTATCTGTTTCCCATCAGTTGCTTCAGCCAGACAGACACACAGGAGAGAGTTGAGGACGAACTTTGCGGCCGCCGGCTCTGGTCAGTCTGTCTTTCAGCCTATATTGACCCCCCCACCCCCGTGTGCCGGTATGTACTTTCTCTGCAAGAGCTACATTGGCGCTCCGAGTCTGTAGCAGCCTTGGTATGCCTCTCACACCGCTATGAACCGGCAGCACCAGGGTCCAACCTCCCTGCAGCCCCCACCCAGCTTCAAGGATCCCCAACCTCACCCCTGAAGCCTCTGCACCCCCGCGCCCTATCAGCGCTCCACGGACCCACCCAGGATCAATGCTGTTTTGAAACCGCTTTTTCAGCCTCAGTCATCTCAATGTTGACTCCTTCAAGCCTCGGCTATTCCCCGAGCCCCTCTGCTGGTCTCGGTACACCTTTCATTCTTCTGTAGCCTCCGGGCTCCCTTGAGACCGCCACCCACAAGCCTCCCGTAGCCCCAGTGCTGCTCTGAGACCCCTGCAGGATCAGAGGTGTCAATTGCGTCATGCAGCATTTTGCTGCCATTTCGGAAATGCTTCATTCTGCATCACGTCCCACTTGTTAACTCTTGGTATCCCTTCACATTGCTCCCTGCTGTTCTATGCAGTTATATTTTTTGTTTGACTGCTACTTCTGAATTGCTTTTAGAGTGCACTGTGGCGCTGCCCTTGATTGTGTTACTCTGCACACGCTGCTCTTTATTACTTGTACTAATTATCCATGTGGGTGATATCTCTGAATCGATTTACCGTTAACCCTACTTGCTACCCATGAATTGTTCTCGTTTACTTAATGCTACAACGAGAGATTGGTTAACCTGGGAACTAGTTGCTCTTCATCTTCCTGCACACTGTGACTTCTTTAGTTTTCATCCACCGGCTGGCTTCTTGTTTCTTCCAACTTTTAAGGATTGTTAAAACTAATGGTGCACTTTTCTTCCTCAGTGTGTTATTTGTACTCGAGAGCAGTGCTAACTGGGCCCACTCAGACTATGTACCATAATAACATTACTCCTCACCCTTAAAATCCACTTAGTTGCAGTACATCTTTGTCTCTCAGGAATTGCCCTTGCACATTCATCCAGCTTCCATCACTACTATTGCAAACTCCTCTGTTGCCAGCTCCCTCATAGATATCCTTGCTTTACTTGCCTGCCGCTGGCTTGTGTCTCTATCTTAAGTCCTTTATTCAACACTGGTTTCCAACCACTCTGCATGTTACGCTGTGTCAAATCCTGACTGTAGCACCTTTTTAAGTCTCGCCTGAGACAGCTCATGTGCTGTTGATTGCGAGATCTCATGTAAATAAAAACACTAAAGGGCTTAGGGCCCTACCGTTACCTACCATTGGTTGGCTTCGACATAACCCTAATTTCCTTGCTTCTCATTGGTCTGCACCCCCTGCTTTCTCTTTCTGTTCCTGTGTTTGTCTGCGCATGGCCCAAGTACAGCTTCCTATTTGGAACCAGTGTCCTTCCACTGGCTGAGCGTTTCTGAAGGTACTTAAAAAATAAATAAATAAATAAAATAGGAAAAAGTCGCACTCATTAAGAGTGCGTGTGTTTTCAATCTGTTTCCCTTGCTCCAGGTCCCTAACCCCATCCACCCTCCTCCCACTCTCCCTGGTGTTGCTTACTCCTTTTGCACCCCTCCCACCGTCCATGCTGTGGCTTGCTTGCGCCATCTTGCCACTTGTTGCTTGCTCGTCCTGTTCTCTTCCAGCTGTCAGTAGTTTTGTGCACCCCAAACCAGCCTGGCTGAAGACGGCTGAAATGCCAGAAACCGGTCCTAGGAAGCTTGATTCCGGTCTAGGGATGGCATGTCTTGGCAGTTCGGGCTGCACTGTTCCCATGAGGCACAGGGTCAGACTGATTTGCATATGGCCATGTCTGAACTGGGGTGGCAGAGTGGGCTAAAGAACGGTGATGGATCAAACCCAGATCTGTTGACTGGGTGTGAGTGTTTGATTGGTTCTGATGCTCCGTCCATCACCACCCCCTTTTGTACTGCTTTGTTCGCCACAAGTTGGCAGGGTATGCTCAGACGTTGAGTCCCTTGCTCACTTTGCCACTGGATTCAAGCAAGCCTGGCTGAAGACGGCTGAAATGCCAGAAACCGGTCCTAGGAAGCTTGATTCCGGTCCAGGGATGGCATGTCTTGGCAGTTCGGGCTGGACTGTTCCCATGAGGCACAGGGTCAGACTGATTTGCATATGGCCATGTCTGAACTGGGGTGGCAGAGTGGGCTAAAGAACGGTGATGGATCAAACCCAGATCTGTTGACTGGGTGTGAGTGTTTGATTGGTTCTGATGCTCCGTCCATCACCACCCCCTTTTGTACTGCTTTGTTCGCCACAAGTTGGCAGGGTATGCTCAGACGTTGAGTCCCTTGCTCACTTTGCCACTGGATTCAAGCAAGCCTGGCTGAAGACAGCTGAAATGCCAGAAACCGGTCCTAGGAAGCTTGATTCCGGTCCAGGGATGGCATGTCTTGGCAGTTCGGGCTGGACTGTTCCCATGAGGCACAGGGTCAGACTGATTTGCATATGGCCATGTCTGAACTGGGGTGGCAGAGTGGGCTAAAGAACGGTGATGGATCAAACCCAGATCTGTTGACTGGGTGTGAGTGTTTGATTGGTTCTGATGCTCCGTCCATCACCACCCCCTTTTGTACTGCTTTGAGCCTCAGGGGCTATCGTTCCCAGACTTCAAATCTGGTTGAAAGTGGGTACAGAGAGCGATGGCGATAAGCATGCTTTCTTTTCACTGTTGCTAAAGCTGTAAACATGTAAAAATAAATTTTGGGCTATAGTCTGGACTCAGCGGATTTCTTCAGGATAAATAAAAACGCACACTATTTCTTCATATTAACAACAGATTTAGAAAGGTGTAACATATTGGGTCGAACAAATACAGCAGTCACGTCCCTGCTGCACTATTTGGGATCTCAATGAAATGTTAAAGAAAAAAACAGTGAGGAAAAAAGTGACACCATCATTTGCCATGTGACAGGCCTGCGCAACGCTGCTTAAGTCCTCTGGAAAAACAAACAGACTCTGGTTTGCTGGCCACCATCCCTTGCTGAGGTGCAGTCTCACTCCAAGGTATGTAGAAGAAAGTCTCTCTCTTGCACACACACCTTTATATCCCAAGCACACTATTATCCTCTCTCTCACTCACACACTGCCTCCTAGCAGTATACAGCCCACTGCCAGTTACTTCTTCTTAATCGCTCTGATGTGCAAATTGTCTCTCAACATCAAAAGCCTGGCTCTTTCTTTCCGAGATGCATGGCCAGAATCCCTCTTTGAGCTGCAGGTCATCCCTTAGGAGCAGAGAGCATGCTCTTTCTTGCCGAGGTGCAAGTCACACGTTCCCTCTCATCTCTCTGAAATGCTGTATAGCCAATTAGAGCCAGTTGCTCAGCGAAACAATAGGGGTTTTCCAATCATTTCTATATTCATTTATCAGAATCATATATTTGGCTAGATATGGGCATTGATTTATGAAATTAGCAAATGAAGCTTAGGCACGATTTGTCACATACACTTGTGACTTTACCATTTCTCAAGACCTTCAATCAATGAGAATTTATAATGCACGGCAAATCACCCATGAGTGTCTGAAGGTGCGCTAGCTGCTTTGCGGAGCTCTGCTCATTCGAATGATCATGTCCTTTTCTGAATTCCCGGAGCAATGCGGTGTGCCTGAGTACAGGAGGTCGTTCCAGGATTTGGCTGCCAGGTGAGAGAAGGAGAGTCCTCCACTATTCGATCGGCGGATCCAGGGGGTGTCAGCGAGTAAAAAGGAGGCATATCGCAGGTGTTTGGTTGGTTGGTGGAAGGTCATTTGTTTGTTGATGTATGCTGGTCCTTCGTCGTACAGGGCTTTGTGTGCGTGGGTCAGCATCTTGAACTGCCATCTCTTCTGGATCGGGAGCCAGTGTAGCTGCTTGAGGTGCGGGGTGATGTGAGTCCGTCTGTGAAGGTCAAGGATGAGTCTTGCTGCTGCATTTTGCATAGTCTGTAGTCTCTGCAGGAGGCTTGCAGTGATTCCTACGTAAAGAGTGGTACAGTAGTCCAGCCTGCTGGTGACAAGGGCTTGAGTGACGGCCCTTCTTGTGTTGATTGGTAGCCACCTGAAAATCCTACAAAGCATGCGTAGGGTATGGAAGCAGGCGTATAAGACTGCATTTACCTGTTTCTGCATAGATAACTTGCTGTCCAAGATGATGCAGAGGTTGCAGGCATGGTCTGTCGAGCGGGAGAGGGGAGAGTTCAGCAGGCCACCAAGGTACGTCCCATGGCAAGGTTTAGTTCCCAAAGATGAGTGCTTTCGTTTTGTGCGAGTGAAGCTTGAGACAGTGGTCCTTCATCCAGTCGGTGACGTTCATCATACATCTGTGGAAGTTGGTTCTGGTGGTGGAGGATTATTGGTACATCGAGAAGCTTGGTGTCATTGGTATGGATATGATGTTGAGTCAGTGCGATTTGACGGTGTTGGCCGGTGGGAGTCATGAACGTTTTGAAAACCTTGAGGTTATAGCAACGACATAGCCAGTTCAACTACATGTCAGCAGGCCTTCATACTCTCTTCTGTTTCCTTTTACGTATCACAAAAATGGAACCTGAATCATAATGGATTCCACAAGTCCACCAAAATATTTCTATGTCCCCCCTTCACAGTAAAGACAAATTAAAGAAATTGTGATTCACCTCCAGCGGGACAAAAGTGCTTACAGATGGGTCTACCTGTCTTGCCTACACATCTTGCTGAAAGGCAAGCGCCTTATCGTCAAGGATCTACATGAAGCACAAGAGCAACTGGGCTTACCTGGACCATGACCACCAGATACAGCAGCCAGCCTACCCGAAGAAGAGGAGCGGATGATCAGTGGCACCAACCGAGGACTGCAGTGATGTGGAAGAAAGAACTCTGCCGCAAACGAGATAAAGAGACCCATTCTCAGTCAAACACTGACATTTATTCACGTTCCTCAAAACCACTACTTCTCCAATTCAGCAACACTGGGTGATACGCTTGGACAACCAAAACTATGGCTCGATTGAAACAAGAGGCTTTTTGGGCTGGTGGCAAACCATCCCAAACCGTTGAGCTACCCCCACCATCAACTTGTAGACTCAACTTAACACATTGTTGAAGGCCCTTCATTTTGGGGGGGGATCCACTTGGGCTGCCGTTGTTAGCTTCAGTTTTTCTGTACATTAGTTTGTTCAGCACGGAACAGGGTTTCTAACATGTAAGTAGCAGGTGCCTCCATTCTGGGAGAGCAGGGGGTTGGGGGTAAGCAGCAATATCAGGCTGCTGGGGGCTTACTTGGGGATTATCAATGACTGTGTTCTTTGGGGAATCCAAATCTACTATGGCATGGGGTATCAACCAGAGCTCTCAAGGGATAAATCTGTAGGGAATGCTCCCTTCAAGAATCTGTTCTTCAACAGGATCAGGAAAAAGGGCATTAGTTGCCTTTATAAAACCTTCCAAAATCTTACTATTATTTCCAAACACAAGTACATTCTGTAGTGGGAGAGACTTGGATTAAAAGCCGAGAGGGCACGTGGTCAGCATTATGTTGAAGGGCGATCAAGTTGTCAAGCGGTGTTCAGTATGATAAAACACCTATAAAATCATGACCCTATGGTATCTCCCACCCGTTAGACTAAAAGCAATGTTTGAGGGCTCGATGTCTATTGAATGGGCTTTTCGGAAAAGGGCACATTAATTCATGTATGGTGGTCATGCATACATAGGCATTTTGGAGCAAGATCCTATCCCATTTTATATCCATAACAGCAATGGTCTTACTACTCCAGCCACAGGTCCTATTGGCAGGAGACCTGGGTGAGGATAGCTTTTCCCCCCTCTCCCCAGACCCCATGCAAAAATAATTGAACATTTTGCTTGCCACATGATTGTCAGTGGCCCAGTTGTGAAAACAACCAATGACTTCGCCAGTGGAGTTAGAGCTGGCCAATTTTATGCAATGGAGAACATATCTTCTGTAGTCCGGCACAGGGTGTATACATTTGATAGGGTGTGGATTCTATTTATTACACACATGAAGCCGTCGCAAATCTTAGGCGGTGACCCGGCAGTCATGTCCAATGTACTTAAAACAGTGATACCCAAAGTCCGGCCCTCCTGACTTTTACAGTTGCCCACCTGGTCAACACCACTGGGTTGCTGTTTACTTGATTCAGCACTAAGATTAAAAAGATGTGAAATAAACGACCAAACATGTATTTAAAGCTTAATTGGAGATAAAAAAGGAAGTTGCTAGTGTTTGTTGCACCTCTTTACTGAATGAACACCTTCATTTTTAAAGACATCTTACAGCAAATGTGTAAAAAGATGCTAAATTCTATTCAAAATTTTAAAAAAGTATTTCATTAACATGTGGAACCGTTTCACAGTAGTATATAAGATTATATCAGTGCATTGAGAAGTATTTTTTTTTTTAAGTGATAGTTTTCAAATATGAATTTAGAGAAAAACATGCCCCCTGCCAGACAACAATGCAATAGTGAACTAAGAGGCAAATCAGTTATGTGCACCCTTTGGGTGGTCTCAGTTGCAATTATACATGAACAATATTACAGTTCATTAATTCAAGTACAGGCGAAGGTTTTTACAGTGCTCATCCAGAAGTGTATTTCAAGGTCCTATTGTAGGTGATAACGAAGACAAAGGAGCAAAAGAGAAATAAAACAATTGTTTAGGATCACAAAATTTGGTAAAGTGGGGAAGCTAGGATTGATCCCAGGTTTTCTGGTTTCACATTGGCAAATCCAGGTACTAGACACGCATGCTTTATTTTCCCCACCTTACCAGCCCTACCATCCCTGCCCCCCCTCTCCACCAGCTGCCACCTTGCTGGCATCAGTGCGGCCTTTGGTCACACCACAGACCAAGCTATTTGGCCCCTGGGAAAATGCAAGTTCCCATGACTCAAAAGATCCCAATTGTGTGAACTGTACTCACCTCAGAGAACAGTGGTGAATCATCAACTTGACTTCCAGTGATGCGGTCACTTAGGGGTTCAAGCCTGTATCACTCTAACAAACTTGATACACTCTTTCTAACTGAAGGAGAGATTGTATGCTGGGGGCCCAGGACTCCCATGGGACCACATGCCTGCTGTAATTCCAATATACTTCCTATATTAAACTAAAACATGTTGTGAGCTGTAAAATGAATAAAAACTTTTTTTTAAAATGAAGTCATTAGAATTTTGTATCGTGGCCCATTGCACTGAACGCACGTGTAGTGCACATAAGTAGGTATACCTGCTTAGTTTGCTGCTTCTGAGGAAGATAAACTACAGTAATTTGCTTTCTCTGCACAAAAGGGCATTCTTTCAAAATGTCTGTCTGGAAAGTCATGAGAATTTTCTCTGAAGTAAAAACGTAATCTGAAATTGAATGCAAATATGATGAGCTCATCTGTCCCTCGTTATAACCACATATGTGTAGTATGAAGTGCTAGGAACCACCCTAGTGACCAGGTTTTTCTTCATATGCTGCATTTGGAGACGTTTCTTCTCTAACATGTCTACTTTCAGTCCAAGTATGTATGTATAGATTTCCAATTCTTTTCAGAAGCTGTAGGCATCACTAAATCATATTTGGGCTTCACTCGCTCATCATATGTTGCAGGTACATCATAATGTGGCAGGTAAGCGTATACAAAGTTAAAAACTATATCAGATCTTGCAATTTTCTCAGTGTATTTGTAAGTTGTAAGGTAGCACACCTCTGTAGGAAGTCTGATGCTAAATCTTTACTCTCACTGGATGATGAATATCCAAGGGATATCACATTAAAATGTGCAATTTTTGATTAGTCAAAGTTCATTCTATACTAGTGTCGAACTAGCAACGTCACAATTCGGTTCATCCCTCTCCAGGTGATCTTTTAAGTCATCATAACATCTGTAATATAAATGTCATCAGTGTATTATGCAAGGCACGATTTTATTGAAAGTTCTCTATAATTCATGCTGCAGAGAGCCCCGGGCTATTTTATACCCTTGTTATGTCGACTTATTGCACACTGCTCACCTCCGAGGGTAACTAGGCGCTTCAGCAGGTGTGTAAGTGAGTGGTCCCTATAGAGTTATTCGAAGAGCCATGTTTTCTCTTTTTGCGGAACTTAAGAAGTGAGGATGGGGGCCTAATGTCTTGAGGTAGGTAGTTCCATATTTTTGGAGTGATGTATGAGAACAAATTACCTTCTGCTCTTCTTTTGTGAATGTGGGGTATGTGTGCAAGTGAGAATGAGGCTGAGTGTAGGTGTCTTGCAGTCTGGCGAAAGTGTTTGTGGTTATTCAGGTATGCCGGACCCGTGTTGTGTTAGTCTTAGAATCTGTACATGAGGAGCCAGTGGAGCTCTCTGTGGTGGAGTGAGATGTGGGTGCGACTTGGGAGAGTCTTGCTGCAGCATTCTGAATGGTCTGAAGTTTATCTAGGAACTTCTTGGGAATTCTGATGTAGAGTGCACTGCTGTAGTCTGGCTTGCTTGTGATGAGCGATTGCGTTACAGTCTAGTATTCAGTGGTAGTCACTGGAAGATTTACTGTTGGATATATTATATATATATAGGACGTGAAAGCAGGTGGTGCTCACTGTGTTCACTTATGCCGTCATGCTGAGCTTGTCGTCCAGATTGATTCCTGGCACTGTTGGTGGTTATTGGCCCTAGCTCTGTCAGCCACCGGGTGCGTCCCATGGGGAGGTCTTGTTACTGAAGACCAGTACATTTGTTTTGGCGGAGCTGAGCTCCAAGCAGTAGGTTTCATCCATTCTGCTACCATGGTCATGCAGTTGGTGAAGATGGCTCTGGGAGTGGGTGGCTTGTCCATTAGAGAGAGTATGCATTGTGTGTCGTCTGCATAGGAGATGATAGTGATGCCGTAGGATTGGATGATGATGGCGAGTGGTGTCATGTAGATGTGGAACAGGGTTGGGCTGAGAGACAATTGCGGAGAAACTCCATAGATCAAGTTCTTGATTGCTGATTTGAAGGCTTGTCATCTGACTCTTTGGGTTCTTCTCATGAGGAAGAAGCAGACCCAGTTGAGTGCGGGCCCTTGGATGCTGACCTTGTGGTGTCATTTGATGAGTGTGCAGTGGGAGACCGTGTTCAATGTCATGGAGAGGTCTAGCAGGATGAGGGCCGCTGTTTCTCCTCAGCCCATGATGGTCTGGATGTCATCAGTGGCTGAGATGAGTGTTCTAGTGCTGTGGTTCTTTCTGACCCCTGCTTGAGTGGGATCCAGTTGGTAGTGTAGCTCAAGGTGGGCTGTGAATAGCTTTTAGATGGCTTTCTCTATCACTTTGGCTGGGTAGGGTAGGAAAGAGATAGGTCGGAAGTTCGACTGCTTGAGGAGGCCCGTCACCGCTGCATGCTTGCATGCTTCCAGGCTTCTGTGAGTGTGGCACATGTAATGGAGTAGTTGATGATGTGAGTGAGGGTGGTGCTGATTTATGATGCTCCCAGGTGGGAGACGTGGTAGGTACATGGATCCTTTTGGGCTGCTAAGTGGATGGTCAGCATGATCGTTGTTGTATTGTCTCTGGTGAGGGTTGTCCATTCAGTCAGGTCACTGATTTTGTCGATGTTGGGTAGGTTGGCAAGTTGCTGTAGATGTTTGTGAGTTTTCTGTGGAAGACGTTTGATAGGTTGTCGCAGAGTTCTTGGGGAGGAGTGATGCTGCAGGAGACCGAGGGGGTGGTAAAGTCTTTGACAAACGAGGAAATCTCCTTGCAGCTGTTGGATCTACCCTTCAATGTGTTCAGCTAGCGCTCTTATTGTCTTTCAGTTGTTGGTGGTAGCGTCTTAGTGCCGCCTTATAGATGGTTCTATATGTGGTATCGTGTTTTTTTTCCTAGCAGTTTGTAGTGCTGTTTGGCATTTTGAAGATCCTCAGTGTACCAGATGGCTTGTTTGTTGGCTCTACTTGTTAGACTTGATGGGTAGGAGGGAGTTTGCACAGTTCTTGGTCTAGTTTTGAAGTTGGTGATGTCCTTGTTGAGATTGTCTGTGGTCTTGGGTTGATTTGTGCTGAGGGTGTTGAGCTAAACTGTTTCTGAGATTTTGCTCCAGCTGCTGTTCGGTAGGCCGATACTGATGGGTGCTTTGACTAGCAGTTTGTTGATTTGGAAGTGGATGATGGAGTGGTCAGGCCAAGTGAGTTGGGATGCAGAAATCTATTTGATGCTGTTCCTGGAGGTAAAGATGGAATCCAATGTTTGCCCTTCGGCGTCTGTTAGTCCTGTGACTAGCTGGGTAAGTCCAATGTAGTTCAGGCTTTCGAGGAGAGCTGTGGGGCAGGGGTTGGTTCTGTCTTTCAGGCGGAACTTGAGGTCACTGAGCAATACGTAGGCTCTGAAGTCGATGGTGAGGGGGTGATGAAATCTGATGAGGCTGGTGAAGGTGGCTTGAGGTCCAGGCCATCGGCAGACGGGGGTCCATTCAGGGTGAATTTCTCTGAGATTTGCTGCTTGAAGTGCAGATGTTCTTTGAATGGGGTGGCACTCTCGGTGGATGTTGAGCACTTGAGAGGAAGAGGAGGTATGGTTTGTTGCTGCTCAGCAGGTCACAGATTTAGGTTCTTGTTTGCCAAAAGATCGTGTGTTGAGTAGTATGCATGCGAGGGAGTGTTGGTGTGAGGGAGTTTTGTGATGTGTGGTGTTGGCTGGGGGTATTCTTGGTGCTTGATTGGGGTGTGTGGGTAGGTGATTGCAGGTGAACTGGCAGTAGGCGCAGGTGAAGGCTCCTACTTTGGTGTGTGGTGCGGCGCAGGGGTAGCAGTATTGAGCAACCAGAGGTACGCAGCTGAGTTTCACTGGGGAGTGATCGGTCCAGGTTTTCTGGTTCTGGGCACGGTCCAGATGCGGGATTGCCTTTCACACAGTGGCCGCCATTAAGTAAGTCCCGGGACGGTGAGGAGCGTGTGGGCGGTAGGGAGGGCTGCTGAAGTGCGGGTAGGAGATCCATCCGGAAACAGGTAAGGAGTAGTTGAGGTGGTAGGCAGGAACAAGGCACGGGATGCATGGGGACTGATGCCACTGCATTGTACACCACTCTACCTTGCACTACTCCACTCTATCCTACCCCATTGCAGTCTACTCTGCACCACTCTACTCTTTGCCACTCTACTCTACATCACTGCACTCTATGCCAATGCATTCTACACCACTTTACTCAAAGCCAGTGCACTCTATGCTGCTTCACTTTGCACTACACTACACTACTCTACTCCATTCTACGCAACACCCTCTTTGCCTCTCTACTCTACACCACTCCATAATACTCTATTCCATACCACTCTACGACATTCTACTCCACTCTACGCCAAGGTATTTGTACAGTTATTTAGTGAGTTTTGCGTTGTCTGAAGTGCCTGTCGTGTTATGGATTTTAGCAGCTTTATTGATGTGCGCATCTCTTAAATATTTGGCAATGCAGGTAGTGAGAGCCCTTGACTTTTTTGATGGATGCTTTGTAGGTTCTGTACTGCATTTCGAAGCCCCTTTTTTGTGGTCTTGCTTCAGACACCCTCCAGATGTCTGTCCAGGAGACAGAATTGTATACAGTACTCCACAGAGCAAATCCTTGCTCAAGATTGAATACCTTTCATGTTAGTATCAGTTAATTACCTTGTAACTATTTAATGCTTTATTCGCTTTCTGTATTTGACCCACCAACAGGAGCATTTCAGGTCGAGCCTGGACAGCTCTTGCGCTGCTCTGCAAAGCATGCTGCATTCAGTCTATGGGCTTTCAACATAACCAGCCCTTTTGGTTGGTTGGCCTGTCTTTCAAAATTGATTTACTGTGGTTGGTCCATAGTGCAAATCTCTCCCACCTTTGGGTGCTTGGTTCCCTCCCAGGGGGACATCACCAATTGTTTCTTTTGGTTGGCCAGCTCTGACCATCTGTTGCCTCTTTGCTCGCACCCACTCTCTCCCAACATTGCTGCCATCCTTCGTGCACCACTGCTTGTTTTCAAATGGAGTTTCCATGCCCAGCTTTTTGATGGCCATCTGTTTCCTCCTCACTTGCACCGCCTCCTTCCCATCACGGTATTTGCTAAAGAAAGCCAATGCAGGGCTCGTTATTTACCGGGAGCCTGCCTCTGGCTAAGATACTGGAAACTTCTGAGAGGCATTGGGGGCAGTTCTGAGACTAGGGGCCCCAAAAAAACAGAGAAGAGGCAGTGTCTGGTACACTTAGAATTTCAGTTTTTCATCTGTTAAGCCGAATGACACTTTTCCCCATTCAGTGTTGGGTGTGGTATAGGTGGTTTCGAAGGAGGATTCTATAAGCTAGCCCAGTTCATACTATTACGGGCCGCAGCTGCTTTGTTTTGTCAACAGTATGCAAGTCTTTTCTTTGCACGAATGCTTGGTGGTGTGTGTTTTCATCAAGCCTGTTTATACTGTGCTGCAATAAAAATGTGGTTTGCTTATGCTTGTTACTCCTAGTGTTTACTCGACCTGCAGAAATGACAAATGCAATCCCCTCTCAAGCATCCAAAATATAATCTAGATTCAAGCTCTTTTTCTAGAAATACAAGCTTTAATTTGCCAAGAGCAGCTTCAAGGAAGCCTTGCACGCTGTTATTTTTTAAACACTATAACGTTTTTATTACCACTTCTGTGGAACAGTGGTTAAACAGCCAGAGACTCATCATACCATAAGCGCCTTGGAGGACAATAAAATGTGAGAGTGGTTTGTAAATTCGCTCAGAGAGGAAGGAACAGCTGAGGTTGGAGTGTTCGATTTGCTTCACAGAAGTGAAAGTGCTCCGTCGTAAGGTAGACACATATTGACAGTATTTTTCATTCATAAACATTGTTATAATGCTGCATCCAGAGTTGTGATTGCATTTACAATAACTGTTGTGCTATTTTCAGAGCACACTTTGCTGATTGTCATCAGAAGTACTTTAAAAAACGATTTTGAAACTTTCATTGAAAGTCTCTGCTTTTAAAAGTTTTACTATGCCCCATCATAATCCGTTGCTGAGTGACACGTTTGTATTCTTGCAGCTGTAAATTACAAAGAATTCCCACAGCATGAAGTATGGGGAAATTAGAAGAAACACCGAAAACAGCAATAGGTGCTGTGCAGTTGACAAATAATACGGTACAAAATGTCGTTCCTTTGAGTGGACCCATTCGCGAATGGGTTACCACCAACTTAAAGTTGGTGGTAGGATGTGATTGTTTTGCAACCACATTCACGGTCACGAAACATTCATACATACCACTGCAAATTAGTATTTGTAAATGCGCCCCTTCTAAATACTGAATCGCAAACCTATTTTGCAATTCGGCAACAGGTTACCAAATTGCAAAATAGGGTTTGACACATAGGAAAAGCCTTTTTTTTGAATTTGCAAACAGGCAGATTCAGGAAATTGGCCTGTTTGCGAATGCAAAATGGGTTCATACATGTGGCCCGTAGTGTACTCTTCTTCTTGAGTCTACCTATCCATCGTCTCCCTTTCATGTACATGTAAATGTTGATGAACAACTTGTAAAAACTAAGCTGCAACAATGACCTTGAATTCTCTAAAAGTGCCTCCATCTGCATTCATATACGACACAGTACATCAGCATTTATTAAACATGTTGCTTACATCTCCTTCCGTACCAGGAGGTAAAAACAAACACAAGTCTCAGCACTCCCAACCAATGCTGATTTGTATACTTGTACACTCTTTTAAAGAAATTGCAGATATTAATGTTTTTGGTTCATAATAAGTGAACACCAGATGTCTTTTAACTACTCCTTTACAATTGCTTTTCTTCTCTTTCACAGCCTAAATGTTTGCTGATGAACGGATCTGCTGTACAGTATGATACGCGAACACAGCAGCATTTCTTTCCTCAACAATAGTAGTAAAATAATCATACCACAGCCAGGAGTGAGAGGAAACACTAGAAGATTGGACCTTTCAACACATCTGGTCTGTTTTGGCGAAATTCCCTGCAAGTGTACAGAGTGCCAGTCCCAACGTTTACCACCAGGTTCAATAAGTTACATATTGGAGAATTATCTTTAAACCTCACTGATGATGGCTTTGTTATATCAAAACCTTTATGCTGGTGAGAAAACGCATATGGATTGCATGGAGAGTTTCACTCAAAGTACAAATATATTCAAGCACCAGAACATTCAGGCACCTAAGAGACTGTACCTGTGTACAGTGTGTGAGAAAAACTTCACCCACAAGTCATCTTTATTAAATCACCAAAGAATCCACTCTGGTGAGAAACCTTACCAGTGTACAGACTGTGGGAAAAGCTACACTGAAAAGTCATACCTGAAGAAGCATCAAAGAATCCATACTGGGGTAAAACCATACCAGTGCACAGAGTGCCAAAAAAGCTTCACTTACCGAAAAGCTTTGTTATATCATCAAAGAATCCATTCTGGGGAGAAACCATACCAATGTAAAATGTGTGAGAAGAGCTTCAGTGATAGCGCACTTCTTTCCCGCCATCGTAAAATCCATACTGGAGAAAAACCATTCAAATGTACAGTGTGTGAAAGAAACTTCAGTCAAAGGGGTAATCTTTACTCTCATCAGAGGATTCATACGGGGGAAAAACCATATCAGTGCCCAGAGTGCCAGAAAAGCTTCTCTTTTCTGTCATCTCTCGTACTGCATCATAGAATCCATACTGGGGAGAAACCGTACCAATGTACTGAGTGTGACAAATGCTTCACTGATAACTCTGGCTTATTAAATCATTGGAAAATTCATACTGGGGTGAAATCACACAAGTGTAGTGAGTGTGACAAAAGTTTCAGTCTACTCTCTCAACTACAGTCACATAAGAAGATTCATACCGGGGAACACCCATACCAATGTACAGTGTGCCAAAAAAGCTTCAGTCTAAACTCTGAACTCTACACGCATCAGATGATCCATACTAGGGAGAAGCCTTATCAGTGTTCAGAGTGTGAGAGAACTTTTGTTCAAAGTTCACAACTGGTTTGTCATCAGAGAATCCATACTGGGGAGAAACCATACCAGTGTACTGAGTGCAAGAAAAGCTTCAGTCGATGCTCAAGTCTTTATAGGCATCAGAGAATCCATACTCGGGAGAAACCACCCCAGTGTAGTGGGTGCGAGAAAAGCTTCTCTCCCACATCAGCTCCAGTTAGTCATCAGACAATCCATTCTGGGGAGAAGCCATACTTGTGTACCGATTGCAAAAACACTTGAAGTCAATCCTTACAGATTTTTACAGGCATCAAATGATCCATAATGGAGAAAAATCACACTGGTACAGATTGCAAGATCAGCTTTAGTAGGAGGACAGTTTTATTAAAACATCGATGCATTCATACTTCTGGGAATCACCCTATTCAAAATTTGAGAAGGGCTTATGCAGTAGTCAGTGTTGAGATAAGGTAGGAGAATCTAACTGGGGCACGATTAACAGTTTTTATAAAGACCAGCTGCAACTTGCAATTGGCCTCAGAGATTGGTAGTGCAAATGTGAACACAACAGGGCCCTACTAAGAGAAATCTTCTTATGGGTTGGAGGCAATTTCCTATCAACTTACAAGACCTTTATTACTTTGAAGAAGGTGCCGGAATTATGATTGATGCGTTTACAAATACTACTTCGACAAAGAACTATAACTGCTATTTTTGTAGGTGGGCAGGAGGAGGCTTGGACTCTGGGGAACTCCTCAAGCCAGATTGGCATAACCAGTTCACTTGCAACTTACCTTTATTTCCTTTTGATTCTTTTGTTTTAACAAAGTTAGAAAGGAGACCTTGATACCTGAAGAACATACTCTAATTGGGTAAACAAGCCGAACCAATTCTCAATACAGATAATTTAAGCAAACCATAATTTACTCAATTGCTCTTTATCTTAACATTCTCGCTTAAATTAATAGTTCTTTGAGTGTTTCCTGGGTGATTACCCAGTATATCTCCCAAATGCTCACTGTTTGTCTGGCTGTAGGTCTCTTATTCCAGACAATTCTAGAAGAGCTTTCTCAAGTCTCTGTGCAGAAGACGCAAGATAAGTTCTGCTAGTTGTGGATTAGAGTTCAAACAATCGCTTATTTAAGTGTCAAACTAAAGTTGCCCTTTGTCCGACGGAGACAACCAACTGGGAAACAGCATTACCAATTCTGCACAACCAGCCCAGTATATGACTAACAAGTTGTTTTGATCATCCACCACATATTGCAGTTCTCTGTGTGAACATGTTTACTCCTTGGTGCCGGAGCCACAGACCATTAGCAAAGAACCTCCAACTCAGTGCAAGATCAAATCCAATTCTTCTACTGAGAACAACATTGAAACTAATCAATGTTGCCATTCAACCTATGTCATTTGTGTTCATTCCAATTCTGTGATTAGGATGCTTTAAATGATCGCTCGCTTAATTAATGTATGTTAATTTTTGGAAAAACTAAAATTGAGAAACTGCATTGTAGGAAACCAAATCATGGAAAACCAATTTTAAGGAAAGACAATTGTAAGGCATTACACATAAATCAAAAGTAAAAGAAAAACTTTTAAAGGAGATAATTTTGAGATAAAATCCAACATTACATTAAACGTGGGTGGAATTTAAGGGTAGTGAGGTTTTTGGGTTCAGGGATGGGTGATGTTTAAGGGTGATAAGGAGTTTGTGAAGGGTCAAGAATGAGTGGAGTTTAGCTGTGGTGAGGGTTTACTGTTAGGAATCAAGAATGGGTGGAGTTTAGTGGTGGTGAGGGCCTTTTTGGTTTCACAGATGAGTGGAGTTTAGGGGATGGGCAGGGATTTTTAGGGTTCATGGATGTGTTGAATTTAGGGGTGTTGACTGCTTTTTAGAGTTTACCGATTGGCGAAGTTTGTCTGGTGTAGGTTTTTAAGGTTCAGTAATGGGTAGAGTTTAATGGTACAGAAGGGTTTTTAGGGTTCAGGAATGGGTGGAATTTATGGTGATGAGGGATTTTATGGTTCAGAGGTGAGTGTAGTTTAGGTGTGGTGAGGGGTTTTGAGTGTCCAGGTATGGGTGGTGTTTAGGGGTTTTAAAAGGGGGTAAAGTTGTTAAGGGGTCAGCAAATTAAAAGCAAACAATTATTTGACAATGTAAAAGATATGATTCTAAAATTATGCCCCTTAAAGTAAAGCACTGAAGTAAATTCCTCCTACAAAAATGTTTCTAAAAGTAAGACCTGCAACCATTGCTTTAAAATTTTTAAATAAGCATGCAAAGGCCAACTTTGGAAAAAAAAGACATTATATGAATTGGTTTCTATGAAAGGGTAAATATCATTAATTCTGGAAATTTCTATGAAACAGTTTAGATTAAATGGCTTCTTATTAAAGGTATTCCATGAAATTATTTTTTTAATGAACTTTTCTAACATATAATTTAAAAACTCTCCTTTTATATATGCCTAATGCTGATTATCAATCTGGTCACTATGTATCTATGGATAGCTTAACTGTTAATCAGACATAAGGCAACCCATGTGCACAAACTGCACTTACACTTTACCTTGATTTGCCTGTTCATGCTAAAAGGAAACTTGATACTTGTGGTGCTAGTATATATTGGGTGATTGACATTCATGCTAGAAATAAACTGCACCTATCAAAAGTAACTCTGTCTGTTTTTGTTTAGCATTGGCCATTGTTTATAACGTTCAAATTGTCTCATACTGCCTATGATCCTATATCATTGATCCCTAGCTTGGGGCAGGTCCATCTGTACACCTCTGCTGCTGTAGACACAGGCACTAGTACACCAGTTGGGTGCTGCAACTTCTCCCAAATTCAGTGTGACAATGCTAACCTTGCGCTACACCTGTGTTTACCCTGCCAACTGCAATGGATGCTACTTTGACCCCTATGGGCAGCTGCATTGAGCAGTAGGCAGTAATACTCTAGTGCACCTTTTGTGTTGCACCAGTTCTGCCTATTCAATGTTGACATGGCGCTAAACCTGCTTTCTTCACCCCACTTGCTATATGGAATATGACAGACTGCTGAGGGGTGAGATGTGTCTGGTTCCCCTCCTTCCCTGTCGCAACACATTGCTGGTACTGAGGGCACTAAGCATTAGTTCCGTAGTATTCCTTTTGGATTCTGCTGCCTCTTACTGTTTACAGCAGCAGTTCTGATGCAGCAGCTGTAAAGCCCATGGGCCATCAAAGTGCAGGGCGAAGACCAGTGGGGGCTGGTGACATTTCAGTGAGGCGTAAAAGTTGGGGAGTAATGTTTGCGTAGCGAGAGAGTCCGGATGACATAATTTACTGAATCATCCTCCCAGTAATTCATCCATGTTTCCATCATCCACTACATACATCTGTTCATACATACATACATCCTTCTAGAGACTTTCCCATTCACTCATCCATCCATGTATCAATTCAGTAGAAAATCATCGATTCATTTGTCCATCAGATGGCGCATTCATGTATACATCCACTCATCCTTCTGGACATACTCTCCTGTAACCCTAAGCCCACTCGTCCATCCATCTATCTATGTATACTTTCATGACAAGTTTTCTTTTCTTCAGGTGCTTAATATCTGAATCATACAGCCCATTAAAAACCTGCTCCCTCTAGACAGGGACCCCATGCTTTTAGGGGGCCCCTTTATAAAGGTAGCTCGGTTCTGCATAGAGTCTTACCCTGATGACCTTCAATAATTATTAGTTTTGGTCTAAATAACGTTTTTATTTAATTTATTTTAATGTGGGTGATGTACGGAGAGGCTGCTGCAGACAGTTTGCAGAAAATTTTGTGTTTCATGCAACATCCATAAAACAATTTTCTTTGTGATCAAAAAAGGACCTCACATATGAGAAATGTGAGGAAGTCACATAATTTTTCACAGTAATTGTTTGCTATAATAGTAGTGAACTGCTGCTGTATCCCTGAATATTAGATGTAAATGCATTGAAAATTTGAACGCGTGTGATTGTGCACTGTCTGTGACCTGGCCAGAGAGGGTACGAAAGAGCTGAAATTGTTTCGTAAATTCAAACCTAATCCAAAACAGGGGTCTCCAAAATACGTTTGGCCCATGTCCTTCAAAATCCTTAAGAGGTCGCTGCCAAACTAGTGACAATCAACAATTTACGATATTTTTGCCGGACATGGACGCTTGTTCCCACCCTACCCTGTGACGAGTTAGGAAATTGGTGGGCTGTAGCAGTACACAACCTCGCTGATTGACAAACAGAATCTGAAACCCAGGGCTTATGCTTAAAGTGCCCAGGCTGTTTTCAATCAGGGAGGCTGCAGTGCGTCATCAGAGGGCAGTGCCTTACAATGTTGTAGGCTGCCGAAGGCCAGGGCTGAGATCAGGTAAGCCGTGTAAATCCTGCGACAGCCAGCACATGTGCTTCTTGCAAGTACCTGCTTTTGCCTGAGCTGCGCGAGGATCACCCTCTTTCAAATTATAATGATTTAAACATTTGTAACCCGACAAAAATTGATGCAGAAATCGAAGTGGGGGTGGAGCCCTGCTGCCCTATTCAAGAAACCCCCCCCTGGCGAAGAACCCATTATGCTGCCTAAAATTCTTGCAGAGTGCCCCTACAAGGTATTATCTATTTGTGGCAGACGGCAGCGAGAGGTCTGCATAATGATTATAATTTGCAAAACCATGTGCAAATATTGTGTTTGATGCTGTAGGACAGATAAAGGTTAGAGCTCCCCTCCACCTCAACTCAGCCATTGATTAGCTCTTTTCCTAGGAATGGTTTGGAGAGTACCAAAAACCTGAACAATTCAAGAGTGCCCTGTAAGGCAATGCAATCCGTATATGAAAGTAAGAATATCTCGAAGAAGGTGCCTGACTGCTACAACCCCAGCTCTTCCAAAATGTAATGCTATGTTATTAAAATTTATAGAGCGCACGATTACCATTCCGGTGTCCTGGCGCTAGGCATTAACTACCCAAAAAAGAAACAAGACTAAAACTGAGAAAAGAAACAAGTTTTAAGACCCTTCCTGAACGTACTAATGTCAGGGGAGTTTCTTAAAAAGAAAGGAAGTTCATTCCAGATTCTGGAAGCACTGGTAACAAAGCTTCTGCCTCCCCAATTGACTTTTTTAAAACTGGGGGTTTTCACTAGTTTTGCACCCATTGATCTGAGAGATCTAGTAGGGGTGTACCAGAAAAACTTATTTCTTAGGAACTGAGGCCCTGTTCCGGCCAGGGCTCTGAACACAATGCATAGAGCCTTAAATCTAGATCTCAAATGCGTAGGGAGCCAGTGTAGCTTTTTCAGTTCTCCCTTAACTGAGACCGTCCTCGGGGTCTCCGTCAAAAGTCTGGCTGCTGCATTCTGAATCGTTTGGAGCCTGTTTTGGTGCTGTACTTGAATATTGACATAAAGACTATTACAATAGTCTAGACGAGATAGTATCAATGCAGTCACCACAGTTCTAAGGTTCCCCTCGGAGAGAAAGAGCTTAATTTTCCTGATCATTCTCAGTATCAGCGAGCATCCAGATATCACCTTGCTGACCTGGTCACCCATATTGAGTTTTTCGTCTACCACCACACCCAAGTTTCTCGCTTTACTGCAGGGTGTAGGGCAGAGACCAAGATCCGCAGGCCACCAATCTGGTGTCCACATCAGGGGGTTATTGCCAAACCTAAGAACCTCAGTTTTAGCTGAGTTCAGTTTGAGGCAATTAGCTGACATCCATCTGGAGATCGCACCCATGCAGTCTGAAAACCGTGCTCCTGTTTCTTTTTCAAGTCCCTCCTTCACCGACAACACGATTTGAGTGTCGTCTGCGTAGGAGGTAAGCTGAAATCCGAAAGCTCTAATAATGCCAGCCAGGGGTGCCACGTATATATTAAAGAGAGTGGGACTAAGAGATGATCCCTGCGGCACCCCACACGGCAGTGAAAAGGGCTCGGAGATGTTACCATTAAGTTCAACGGTTTGTAACCTATCCTTGAGAAAGGAGTTGAGCAGATTCCATGCTATCCCTGTGATTCCGATCTCTGATAGCCGGTTAAGAAGTACCGTGTGGTGCACGGTATCAAAGGCCGCGGATAAATCTAGGAGAATCAACATCGCGTTGCCTCCGTTATCCATTACCTCTCTGATCTCCTCTGTAGACTTTAAGAGCGCAAGCTCAGTACTGTGGAGCGCTCTGAAGCCAAATTGCGAGGAGTCCAACAGGTTGTTAAGCTGGAGGAAGTCGCTAAGTTGTCTGTTTATGGCCTTTTCCAGAATTTTAGCTGGAAGTGGAAGTCTGGAGATGGGACGATAGTTAGACGGGTCCTTGGGATCGAGAGACTGCTTTTTCAATAGCGGAAGCACTGAGGCTTTTTTCCAGGATTTTGGAAAGAGACCAGATTGAATTATGCCATTTAATAGGGGAGTCAGGACCCTACAAGTGGTATCGGCAATTTGTTTGATGATCCATGTGGGACAGGGATCACTCGGGGCACCCGATTTAATGCTGTTCATAAGCTTCACAGTGTCTTCGATTTTCAAAGGGGAGAAGCAGTCCAAGGTGGTAACAGGGTGATAGAAGACTTCAGTTTTTGCACCATTTAACTCAATTGAATCTGACAGCGAGTGAAAAATTGACTCAACTTTAGATTGAAAAAAAGCCCCAATGGTATTGCAAAAATCCGGATCAACGGGAACAATTGGCATCCTGGGATTTGAAAGTTTGATGACCGTATTGAACAGCTCTTTGGAGTCAGATTTAGCATTCATAATTTGGGTGCCAAAGTATTCTTTTTTAGCCGCCGTCAGAGCTTGTTTATAATTGGAGATGGTAAATTTATACTCTGATTTATCCGACATGGCATAGTTCTTTCGCCAAATCCTTTCAGCTTGTTTACATAAGTTTTTTCTCCCTAAGTTCTCCTGTATACCAAGGGGCAGTAGGAGTGGCCCTTTTAGGAATCCATTTTTTCGGGGGTGCCGTTTTGGAGCAGGCATCGATGAGCCAGTTGTTATAGGTATGCGTGGCCTCTTCGATGTCAAGTGGGGCAGTGTACATAGTATCAATGAGAGATGATTCAAGAGTTTTAATATCTAGTTTGCCCCAAGCTCTCGTGATGATTTCTTTTTTTGATTTAGAATCGACGGGAGGTCTTGTGGAACATTTTATCTCAAAGTTCACTATAAAATGATCAGACCAAGTAATAGGGAGGGTGGAAATATAATCCAGATCCCTATTGTTGGAGAAAATCCCATCTAAGGTATGGCCTTTGTTGTGAGTCGGCGATGAGACCAGTTGATCCAGACCTCCTATGGCCATGATGTTGTTAAGCCTGACAGTGTCTGGATCTTCAGATTTTTCTAAATGAAAATTAAAATCTCCAAGCAATACGAAAGATTTTAAGCTCAGACCTTCTTCTAGAATCCCATCAAGGGAATCCATAAATCCCTTCCTCTCTCCTGGTGGACGGTAGATTAGGATACCAGAGAAGGGTTTATAATGGGCAGAGAAGATTTTAAAAGATAGTGCTTCGCTACCCTGAATGCAGACAGCTGAAAAGTGTGGGGAGAGAGATTCATGGTAGATTACCGCAAGCCCTCCTCCTCTTTTTTGTGTGCGATCCAGGGAGTGACAATAAAAACCCAATGGGGTGGCTTTTACCAAGTCAGGCCCCGAGGTACTATCGAACCAAGTTTCTGTAACAAACGCCAACTTGATGTCGTTTTCCTCCACAAACAGGGCACACTCAGATGAGTGCTTCACCAGTGACCTAGCGTTCAATAAAGCGCATTTCAAGTTGACATCTCTACCAATTTCCCTGTCCCGACCATGCTTAAAAGAAACAGGTTGAACAGGTGAGTTTAATAATTTAGGGAGGGGGATGAGACATTCTCTACAAACGGAGCTCGCTCTGGCTATAGCTGCTGCAATATTCTTGTTATAAAGGAGACAGGGGGACAGTCTATGACAATAAAAGGCTTTGTCCACCTTATTTAGGCTGTGCAGTTCCTCGCCAGAGTAGTATCTTCTGTCCAACGGAGATGGACACGGACCAGGGGAACAGGCCCTGCGCCCGGCCTGAGCGCGGACGGGCGCAGACGGGCTTGCCTTAGGCGATACTAGTAGATCATTCTACTCATTCCCAATGATTCATACTGTGGAGAATCAGCAAGTTGCAACTGCTTTGGTCCCGTGTTCAAGCAACATTTTAAATGGACATAAATGCCTTGATCAAGATAATAGGAGACAAGCAGCTAAATACTCTTTTGGATCACATTTAACAGGAAGATTTACTATGAATGAAAGCCATACTATGGAAAATGGGTCAGCCACACTCACAGCCAAGAATTTGCTTCATTAATGGTGTATATCTGTTAGTGATAATAGCGACCAGGCCACTCAGCACCTTACTCTTGAAGAGCTAGGCGAGCTTTTTAGGTCTAGCCTAGGCAGCACATGCACGGTCTCTTCAAGACATGCTGTATTCACTCTATGCGCTTACAGCCTGCCCATTGCTTTTTTATTCTTCATTTCGAATGTCCTTCGAAAAATCTTCCTCGCTAGTGGTGAATCCTTCTTCTTTGTGCGTCCTTGTCATTTGTATCCTCCCACATATCAGCACCTAACTTCCCATATCTTTATGCTTTTGTGTTGTTTTTCAGGAACTCTCTTTCAGTTGCTCCATTTTGAGCTGCGTTGTGACATGTTGTTCCTGGCCAGGTGCTGCACCGTCTCTAACCAGAGTTTTTTTTTTTTTTACAATGCGTTGCAAACATATGCTTTTGATTGTGCTTAAGATCAATACATAAAAAGAAAAGTTAAATAACGCATTTCTCAATAATTTAAACATCCTGCCTTAGCGCAGCACCATCTCTAACCAGAGTTTTTTTTTTAAATTGCTTTGTAAACACTTTTGTTATTGAGCTTAAGATAAATAAAAGTGAAGCACGATGCGTCTCAATAATTAAAGAAAGGCATTCTAAACAAGCACACACCCTTTATCAATCAAACAAATCTTTTTTAAAACGCTTCGGGAAGCGTGTGTGCGCTGTAGGAAGAGAAGTTTCCAAAGTGCGGGCACACGCTTCCTGGAGAGTTAAAAAAAAATCTTTGTTTTCTAGTGATAATGTAGTGTGTGTGCGTATTTAAAATGTCTGTTTTTATTTTCTGTACTTCTGTGCGATAACAAGTGGTCCTCTTTTGTGCACACTGCTTTTGCTGCCCTTTCATTAGCTGCTTTACTACCATAAGTTGGTCATTTTCCAGAGATTTCAGAAACAGCTGTTGGCAAAATGCAACGTCCTTGCCAAGTGTCGGATGCCAGTTCTAGATTTCATTCTTTTGTGTTACTGGTAGTTTTGTACTGATAGTTTAGACTACAGATAAAGAATTGAAAGTTTGAAAACAGATTTTCCTCCAAATTGATACTCTGGGCTCTGTACAGCTCCCAGTGCAAAACACATGCTCTCAACACCCTCTCCAGCCTAGGCGGCGCATACGCTGTCTTTAGAAGACATGCTGTGATCACTCCGTGGGCTAACAGCCCGCCCATTGCCTTTGTATTTGTTTTTCTGCATCGTGCTGTTTCTCTTCTATCTTCTACCTCTATATTTTCAGTCTCAGCCTTTCTAACAGTTACTCTCCTCTTTCACTTCTTCACATAAATACTCACTTTGTATGTTTTTTTACTGTGTGTATATATATATATATTTTTTATTTATTTACACATACTATATATATATATATTTTCTTTTTTTTTTTACACATACAGCTTTCTTTTCATCCATTGACGTTTCACAAATTTACACACGCTCTGGGGAAGCCATTGTCTCACACTCCATGGTATATATGAGCATTTATAACTCTGTTGTTATATATTAATAATCAGTGTATGTTAGCACATTTTTAAGTGTCTGTGAGTGTGTATCTGTGAAAGTTGTAACTATGTTAAATATTAATGCGTGCACTAATATGTTGCTATGTATCTATCTGTATTAATTGTCTGTATGTCTGTGTTCTTGTGTTATGTTGATATCACAGGGTATATCTGTAGGTTTATTCGGATTCATAGGCGTGTGTGTATAAATTAACAACCAGTCAGAGAGGGGGGTGTGTGTATGTGTTTATATCTGTGTTCCTCTGTTAGAAATGCTTTCATGTTATCTAAAATGCACTGTGGCATAACTTTCCAAGTTTTATTTACAGATGAAGGGACTAAAATATATCGGGAACAGCCTATTGGCACATTATTTACAGGACTTACTTCTGCATGCAACAATGTAGCAGTGGTTCTTTTTTTGAGTCACCCTTTTGCACACACATATTGTATTTTGTTAATTAAACATTGTCATTTGTGTGCTTATGTTTACTATAAAAGGCAAGCCTCAGTCTACTTTAGACATTTACATTTGGAAAAATGCTTTACTCGCATCTGTCAAGCAGGGTGGCTATTTATTTCATATATTTGAATAAATATAACCGGGTTTATTTAATCCCCAAAATGGAGCATGTAGGCATATTGTTCCTTTGTTAATTTGACAATAAAAATGTCACTGGAATGTGCCACATTCAACGTTATTACTCCAGCCCAATTCAATCCACCGTAATCCACCATAATCGTCTCTTTCGTCTAAGTTCCGCTGTTCCTGCCTTTAGTGCCTTCCCTGTTTATTTGCATATAATCACAAATACTAAACCCACAATATGGTCACATTTTTGCCATTTTACTTATGCCCACAGATAATTAATAAATCTTTTCTAGCTTTGCACATATGTTTTCTTCTGTTTTTGTTAGTTTGTGCTGTGTAAAAAAAAAAATGCATTAACTTGTTATCAGTAATGCAAAGCAACATTTTCTTTCTTATCTGTATAATTTGCTTTAAGACGTAATCGTGCAGCACACCCCAATCTACCCCACTTCAATCTACGCCAAACCACCTCACCCCTTACCAATCCAGTTCACCTCAGACCAATCCACCCCACTCACCTCAAAAGCACTCATCCCAATACACTCCAGTCCACCTGACGCCAATACTCCCAACCCACCCCACTCCAAGCCACGCTAATTCAAAACCATGTGCCTCACTTCAATCCACAGCAATATCTCAGTCTCCAAACTATCTACCCCATTCCAATCCAAAACAATCTATCCCACTCAAATCTAAAACAATCTGCTAAGCTCTAATCCAAAACAATATGCCACACTCCAATCTACCCCACTCCATTACACAACAATCTGCAATACTTCAAAGCAATCTGTCCCATGTCTATCGGCCCCACCCCAATTCAGAAAAATGTGCCCAATCTTCCCCACTCCCATCCAAAACTATCTGCACACTCCAATCAGCCAAATTAGTCTGCCTACTCCAGTCCAAAACAATTGGTTCAACTCCAATTCTCCCACTCCAGTCCAAAACAATGTGCCGCAATACAATCTGCCTCACTCCAGTCCACCACACTCAAATACAAAACAATTGACACCACACCACACCAGTCCGCACCACTCCAATCCACAAAGTTCCAATACTGTCTATCCCTCTCCAGTCCTCCCCACTTTATTCCTGGCCACCCTGCTCCAGTACTCTCCAACCGCTCCATTCCAATTCACCCCACTCAAATATAATCTACCCCACTCTAATGCACACTGCCTCTCCCCACACCAATCCACCCAACTCAATCCAATTCCCCCTAGACCAATCTAGTACGATCCACCCCACTCATATCTAAACCCCTCCAATCCACCACACTCCAATCTGCCCCACTCCAACTCAAGCCACCCCAATACAAAACAATTTGCCACACTCCAATACAAAAGAATACCCCCTCTCTGAAACAATCTACCCTGTTTCAATAGAAAAAGCAATCTGCCCCTCTCCAATCTAAAACAATCTGCCCCTCTCCAATCTAAAACAATCTGCCCCACTCCAAACTGAAACAATCTGCCCCACTACAAACTGAAACAATCTGCCCCACTCAAATATAAAAATATGCCCCACTCCAATATAAAAATATGCCCCACTCCAATGTAACGGAATATTCCACACTCCAATCTGCACCACTCCAATCAAAAACATTCTGCCCCACTCTAATATAAAAATATGCCCCACGCCAATGTAAAACAATATGCCCCACTCCAATCTGCTCCAATCTAAAACAGCCTAACCCACTCCAATCTGCCCCACAAATACAAAATAATCTGCAACACTTCAATCATCCCCACTTCAATCAAAAACAATCTAACCCACTCCAATCTGCTCCAATGCAAAAGTCTAACCCACTCCAGTCTGCTCCACTAATACAAAACAATCTGCCCCACTTCAATCAGCCCCACTCCAATCCAAATCAATCTGCACACTCCAATCAACCACACTGCAATGTGTCCCACTCCGATCGAAAGCAAGCAGCCTTGCATCATTCCATCCTACTCTTGACACACCATCAATCCATGCCACTCCAATCTGCCCCACTCCAGTCTAAAACAATCTGCCGCACTCCAATCTACCTCACTCCAATCCACCACTTGAATACAACACAATTTACCCCACTCCTGTCCACCTCACTCACTCCAGTCCACCCCACTCCAATACAATCAACCCCACTCCAATCCACACCACCTGGCCCCATCCCATCAAATCCAATTCACTCCAATCTGATCCACTTCACTCAAATCAAAACCACTCACCCCAAACCAATACACTCCAATCCACCAGACACCAAACCTTCTAACAGAACACACTTCAATCTTCACCACTCCAATCCAAAACAATCAGCTCAACTTCAATCCATCCCACTCCAATCTGCCTCACTCCAAAATGTATCACTTGAATCCAGTCTACCTCTCCCCCATCCAAACCACTTCATTCCAATCCACTCCAGCACAATACACTTGATCCAAACAAAGGCAATCTACCTCACTCCAATGTTCCCCACCCCAATCCACATCGTCCCAAGCCACTTCACCCCACACCTGTACAATACAACCCACCCCAAACTAATCCACCTCCCTACAAATTATCCCACTCAAATCAATCCAACTCACTGCACTCCATCTACCACACAAATACAATTAACTCCATTCCGATCCACCGACTCCATTCAAATACACCTCACACCATTCCACACCAGTTTACTTCACCCCACCAAACTCCAATCCAACCCACTAATTACATTTGACATCTCTACATTCCACCCCACCATAATACAATCCACTCACTCCAATATGCTCCACTCCACACCAATCCAACGTAACACACCACAATCCAAAACAATCCAGTCACCCCACTCCATACACCCCACTGCAAACCAATCCATTCCACTTTCTCATTTCAATCCACCCCATCAACCCCACCCCACTCCTATACGTCTGCTCCAATCCACCGTACTCCAATCCACCTCACTCCAAAACAATCCACCCCTCCCCAGTGTAATCCAATCCACCCCCTCCAATCCAGTACAATCCACCCTACTCCTCCTTTTCACCCCACTCCAAACCACCCTACTCTAATCCAGTACACTCCACAACAATCCATCTTACACCAGTTCTATCACTCCAATCCACCCATCTCAAACCAATTTAATCCACCTTACCCACACATCCCAATACAATTCTCCTCACCTCACCTCATTCCAATCAACCCACTCCTATCCAATTAACCCCATCCAATCCATCCCACTCAACACAAACCACCCCTATGTACTCCAATGTAATCCACCCCACTACCTAAATACACTCCATACTATTCCACCCCACTCCATCCTATTCCACCCAACACCACTCCACAACACGGTCACCCACTAAACTACTCAACTCTACTCCCCTCTGCCAAACTCCTGATCCATTGTCCAAAGGTAAGCCTTTTTACACCCGTGACCAGCTACTTGCTTACAGACATAGCCCACAATCTCTTTGCCTCCATTTAATGTCACCTACAAATTTTGTTAACAAATGTCCCCAGTGCCCGAATTGATCCCCGCTTCGACTATCATCAACTCGAGCCCCTTGTTGACATCGACTTTTAACTTGGCCTTTCTGAACGGTCGTTCTCTACCTAATCACACCACAGAACTGTACTTACTGCTGGATGAGCATGATTTTGATGCTTTGCTGCTCACCGAAACTTGTCTCACTGACATATCAGACCCGACTGTAGTACAAGCTCTTCCTGCTGGCTATCTTATCCAAAGACTAGACCGGGAACACAACAGGGGTGGGGGTTTAGCCATCATCTATAAAGAAAAATTCAATTGCCGCATGGCTGCTAATAATATTCTTGACTGTGAAAGCTGCCTATTCTCCCTTGGTATCTCCCCCACGTGTACCTTCACTAGCATCCTTATCCATCGCCCCCCTGGATACAGCGGCCATTTCATTAGGGATCTCCCGGATAATATTGCTAGATCGGTCAGCTCTTTTTCCAATATTTCTGTCTTAGGAGATCTTAATCTCCACTTTGATAAGGAATCCGCTACGGATGCGGAAGCCGTTATTGAAAGCTTGGGTGCGTTAGCTCTTAAGCTCAAAGTCTCTAGTCCCACTCACCAGAAAGGTCACCTTCTTGACCCACTTTTTAAAAAAATATTAATCATCTGATAGTAGGAAAGCATATCCCCCTACCGTGGACTGATCATTTTCGGATTCCCTTTGCTTGGACACACCAGGATGGTGTGCAACCACGGGGTAGAACAAAAAGGTGGAATAGGAACTGGTCCAAATTGGACATTAACGGCTGGGCATTGACTCTGGAAAAATCTAGACCTATTCTAGGTAACGACCCTGAACTAGCCAATAACATAGTGACTCGATGGCTGGAAATGTCGTTGGGTTTGCTAATCCTGAAAAAATTGATAACCAACAAAAAAGATGGTCACCGCTTAGAATGATACAATTCCAAACTCAGAGAGCAGAAACAAACGTGTAAGCGCCTGGAAAGAAGGTGGAGACAGAATTTCTCAGCAATCGAGAAATCAAAGTATAGAGAAGCCATTAATATCTACAAGGCTTAAATTAGGCTGGCACAAGTAGAATTTTATGGTAAAAAGATCTGTTCTGCCCATAATTCCCCCCAGGAAATTTTTAGAATTGCCAAACACCTTCTCAAGCCACCTGAGCCCCCTCTTCCTTCAGATGACCCCTTACGGAGATGTAATAAGTTGGCGCACTTCTTTAAAAAAAATAAAATCAATGATATCTATTCTACCTTTCGTCCCTCGCCAGGACTGATAGATATCCCCTGGTCAGAAGGCTTAGCCAAATCTCCGGTTCCAGTTATTGAGACCATCCCCTCCCCATGGACCTGGAATCTTTAAAAGCCTATACTTATCAGCTGAAATCTGGTTCTCCCAGTGATGTGATAACTCCGGTTTTTATAAACCAGGTTTTCGATTCTATCAGCTCAGTTGTTCTTGATCTCATTAACCTTTCACTGTCCACTGGGATTGTCCCATCCCCATGGAAACGGGCCATGGTCAGAGCCCTCTTAAAGAAACCTACCCTGGATCCGTAAATCTTCGCTAACTATCGGCCAATCTCATTGCTGCCAGGATTTGCAAAGATTTGCGAAAGATATGTTAATTCGATTCTCTCTGCCTTTTTGGAAGAAAACGATCACTTGCACCCCTCCCAAACTGGCTTCCGACCTCTGCAGGGTACTGAAACAGCCTTGCTAGTAGTGGTTGAGGAATCAAGGAAAACTTTAGATATCGGGGGGTCCGCAGCCATTATACTACTCGATCTCAGTGCGGCCTTCGACACAGTCAATAACCAGCTTCTGATTGATAGACTTAGGGAGTCTGGGGTTTCAGGAGCCCTACGTAATGGCTTGAGTCATTCCTTAAAGATAGATCTTTTCAAGTCTTTGAGGACCATTTCATCTCGGACAGAATGTCGGCGCACTGCGGGGTTCCTCACGGATCATCCCTAAGCCCCACGCTTTTCAATGTGTATATGCGACCTTTGGCAGAAGTGGCCAAGCCTTTTGGGGTCAAGATCATCTCATATGCAGACGATACACAGTTAATTGTGTCCCTTAATCAGCTGAATGATAAGCAGTTCTGCCTGGCCAACTGCCTGGAGAAAGTGTCCGCCTGGATTGATAACTCCTTTCTAAAATTAAATGCTGCAAAAACTGAACTGATGTTTCTGGGAAAACCAACTAACATCAACCCTGGTGTTTTCTGGCCTAAATGTCTAGGTACTATGCCCACACCCAAAGAAAACAAAGAGTCTTGGGTTTTGGTTTGATCGCAAACTAGAGTTTAAGGAGCAGGCACGTAAGGTAGCTGCTACCTGTTTTGGAATCCTCAAAATGATTAGGACAATCCTACCCTTGCTCCCTTTTAGTGCAGGCAAACTGTTTGTGCAGGCCCTGATTTTATCACGGCTCGACTACGCTAATGTGCTCTATCTTGGCTCCTCGGGCGCCACCATTAAAAAACTTCAAGTGGTGCAAAATTGTGCTGCACGCTCCTTTATGCAGGCCCCTTATCAAGCATCGGTGAAGCCCTTGCTTATCTCTCTGCACTGGTTGCCAGTGGCAGAGAGAATCCAGTTCAAGGCCCTGTGCATCGCTCACAGGGTTTTGTCCTCCATGGCACTTCCAATTCTCAGCACTATCATTACCCCGTACGTCCCAAATAGAACTCTACGCTCAGGAAAGAAATGTCTTGCGACAGTTCTGAGAGTTAATAGAGTACGGAGTGGTGGTAGGATGTTCTCCATTATATCACCGAAAAGCTGGAATCGGCTTCCAGGTCATGTTCAGCTTGAGACTTATCACCTTTCCTTTCGCAAATCTCTGAAGACTCTACTGTTCCCCTGATGCTCCTTACTGTCGGTAATTGGTTTTGTTGTTAGCGCTGGGAGGCCTTTGGTAGGCATGCGCTTTACAAGTACCTATTCATTCATTCTACTCCCCCTGCGACACTCTACTCCAACAAATCCAATATGACATTACTATACAACATAACAAAAACACTTTACCAAACCTATAGCTCTTGAATAGGAACTTTAAAGCAACAACAAACCACTGCTTAATTCAACTTATTCAGTAACAGCTGCTACAAATGTCATAAAAAAACTAATTGATGTAAAAATCTTTTATTGCAAAAAATCTCTCTCTCAATGCCTCTTTATTTTTGTTGTCCTCTCTATTTCTCATCACATTTGCTTCTCTTTCTATCTTTCCACATGTTGCTCTTCTTCTCTCTTCTATCACTTTAATTTTAGGCACAGCATTTCTAAAAAAAAATATATATATATAAAAAAAATATATTAAAAAAACAGTTTCCTCCATCACTTACTCTCATAAATAAACTCAGTTTAATTTTTTCTTACTAGCTGTATCTGTCACCTTCCAATCTCAAAATGGGAAAAAAACAGCCAAACTGCAATATACCCCATTCAGATCTACCCTTCTCCTATCTCTCCACTGGAATATATAACAGCCCCACTCCAATATAAACAACTTGCATTTGCCCCACTGAAATCCCCACAATCAAAACAAAACCACCAAATCCCAATACATCCCAATTCAACCAACTCTAATCCGAAACAATCCAAACACCAAAATAAAATAAATCACAGTCTAACAAAAACTATTCTTATCTACTGCAAATCACATATATAACACTCTTCTACAATATACCCCACTACACTCGAACCTACTTAACTAATCCTCCACACACACCACTCCAATCTAACCTACTCCACTCCTATCTTCACCACCCTACTGTAATCAATCCTAACCCATTCCAGCCTACCCTGTTCCACTCCAAACTGCACCACTACACTGCACACTCCCTTACAATAAAAAACAAGCTTGGTTTAAACTTTACCATCACACATTCATTACCATTCCAATTTACCCCAATAAACCTCACTCCATTCAAAGCCAATCTACACCCATCTGCAAAACTCCTATATACCATATTCCCCAAAGAAACAATTCTTATCTACGCCGCTCTACACAAAAGTAATCCATTCCACTATAAGATATCCCACAACACACTATTATACTCCACTCAAATCTACCCCACTCCACTACAATTTATAACATCCCTCTCCAATAAATCCCACCCACTCCAATCAACCCTAACCCATAACACTACAGTCTACTCAATACCACTGCAATATACCAACCCAAGTCCAATTTACTCTACCCTTCTTCAATCTACTCACCCTGCTAAACTACAATCAATCTCACTGCACCCCAATCTATCCTACTCCACTTAATATACCCCACTATACACAACTACAATCTACCCCAATCTATCACACTCCAATCAATGTCAGTTTACTCTAATATACCCCACTAAAACACGTTACAAAGGAAAAAAAAAATCAAAATAATTATATTCATTCCATAAAACAAACAAATCTAATTTTTTTATTTTACAGGAAGAAAAAAACTCCAAAAAGTAAATAACACATTTATTAGAATTTTTAAGGAAAAAAAACAATTGGGTAACTAGCGTACATAAACACAACATACAAAAACAGATCACAGTCACAATCCACACTACAACATATACTACCAAACCCTTTTAACCATCATCAGCAAACACAACAATAATATACAACATAGCTAAAACACATTACAAAAACCAATAGCTATTCAGAATAAAAACATACTCCAAAACATTTTTAAATTATAAAAAAGTTATTTTGAATAAAATTCTACAAGCTAGTTATCATCAAGGCCACAAAATATTTAATATTAATTCAAGGGACAAACCATGCCTACCAAATAGTACTTTTGCAAAGCTACTTTAAACCTGCAAAAACTTGGAATCACAATGATTTACACTATATTATGGACCTGCGAGATAATTTATATACTAAAATGCATTCAATGAATAAATGTATATGCATCCAGATGAGTTGCCTAATTATATACAACACAATGTATTCACTTAAACTAGGAACACATTATGATGACATACAATATTGTATTCATCCTTTATATCCTGATTTTAAAAGTCCATTAAATTTAACAATACATTGCATTCAGGCATGTATATATATTTTTCACTATTGCACATACTTACTTCATTTTTGATTCACATTGCCGAGATAACAAAGGGATTCCTTATCCAAAAGGAAAATGTAATACTATTCAACTAATGAGCTTCAAAGGAGTACTACAATATATTTATCAACTTAGTCTTAAAGTTCCAAATGAAAATTGTGTAGCTTTTGAACAAACTTTCATAACTATACAAACTATTTTAAAATGCCACTTCAAGCTGCCAACCTAAGATATAAAAGAAAAAATGAAAATACTAGTATAAAAAACTTTGTGCATGAAAAGCAAACATATATAGATACGGTTAACAATACAGCCAGTCTTAATACACGGCCAGAAAATACTTACATACAAATATTGGCTTTAATAGGATTGCAGACTCAAATTAATTTGCTAATTAAGAAACTAACACTATTTGCACATTCACAAAAAATAAATATTTCACCATCATGACTACTAAGATCCCAAAAAAGTACATATGCACAATGACAGCATATACAACAACAATTAGTCAAACATACACACAAGCAATAAATAACATAATAAGCAACTTGCATAAAAAACTATTTCATGGTCCAGAATACATTTGTAATCAATTATGGGATAAACAATCATTAACAAATGTCAATAATAGTACACACACACACCACATTCATACAATGTAGCATAACCCCAAATCCAAAGGACTATATATGCACACGTGCTATACACACATTAGCAACAATACAATACCACCCTGTTCATTTATTAATGGAATGAAATGTCTAAATATCCCCATGCAATTACATTTGCATAACATGGAAGAAAGATTAGTTTCACCAAGATTCCAGGTCTACAAATTAGAACATTGCCACGTGGTTTTCAGAAATCATGATCAGGTGTTGTATTCAACGTGCCTGCAGATGTTATGACAACCGTTACAATATTACCAAGGCAAATTAATGATGAGATGACAATTCCTAAAAAATGTAAAGGAAATTAGCAATAAATAGTAAAATGTTCAAAGAATATGGAATCACTGTTAATCCAGATTGGAAGTGTATATACCACAACAAATAGACTTTTGCAATCAGCCATAAGAAACAAATGATTCATCAGATTCTTCAGACAACATAGCAGGAAATCTAGATACCATGTTAACCAATGAAACTATTACCACTGACATTGTTATTTACTTAAGTTTAGCACCTGCAGAACATAAAACACCCTGAGGTTTATATGAAGACAAACATTCTAAATTTGAGCTTTTCCAACAATTTTTCATAGAGAACGAAGACCTAATATTTAAGCTAGACACCTGTATAATACCATACAATATGTCAATGGGAATTAAGGAGCTTTAACAGAAGGGTGGCAACATCTATCACTAATATTTTCTTTAAGGTAAAAAAATTATACATAAAACAAATTCTAGGTAAACTTAACATTAAGCTCTGAAACAGATTAAAAATGGCAAACGTATTCCTGCAAAAGACAGCAAACAAGGCCAACCTCAAACCAGTACCCATCACAGAGAAAACCCCTTTCGAACACCAAACCCCACTTGAAATGTATACTCCTAAATTGCAGATCGGCCTGTAAACACGCAACTGGCATTGCAGACTTTATCCTTACCCATGACCATGACCTACTCCTTCTAACTGAAGCATGGCTAAAGTTGGACTCTGCACCAATCCTTCACATTTGAATCCCTCCAGGCTACGACATCATTAGAGCAGATAGACTGAAAAGATCTGGGGGTGGCAAAACTTTTTGAAATGATCAAACTTCAGTCCGCTCAACATCCCAACAAATTCTCAGTAGGTCCCAACCTCCAACCTAATTGCAACACATTTGCTGCCCACTTCTTGGAAAATCCCAAAATGATAGAAAAAGAGCTCCATACAGCAAATGAACAACTCACATTCTCGCCCCCACATAACCCCTATGCACCACAATCTGCACAAACACCTATCTAACATGATCTTACACTCAAAAACAATGCATCCTGGAACACTTTTAAAAACCTTGATGAAAATGACATCCTCAAGTTAGTAACAACACTCAAACCATCAAATAACTTCTGTGATCCGCTTCCAGCCAACATCTTCAGCGAGATCAAAACTGCTCTTATAACCATCTGGACAAAGATAGTGAATGCATCTCTATTGCAAGAAACCCTTCCAAGCTGCCTAAAAGGAGGACAGGTAACCCTCAGTCTAAAAAGCCTACAGCCGACCACCCAATTCCAGATAACTACCATCCAATATCCACTATTCCTTCCCTAGCAAAACTACTGGAGAAGTGCGTCCATTCCCAACTATGCAACTATATAGCCCAATTCCACCTCATCAACCAGTTCCAATCAGGCTTCCGACAGAATCACAGCACGGAAACTGTCCTGACTCACATGGTCTATGACGCACTCGGAATACTAGATCAGAACGAATCCTGCGTCCTAATCCTCCTAGACCTATCATCAGCCTTCGATACAGTCAAACATAAGTCTCCTAGACCTACTTGAACACAGAATGGGTTTATCAGGAGCTGTCCTAAAGTGGTTCGCCTCCTTCTTAGACAACCAAACTCAAAGAATCATGATTGACCAATTGCTGTCCTCGATTACACTGGTCACCCTGGGAGTCCCTCAAGGTTCGGTCTTATCTCCCACCCTCTTCAAACCATTCATGGAACCCTTAACCAAAATTCTGAAACTTTCCAATATCCATTACCACATGCATGCGGATGATACCGAACTATACCTACAAATATAATTGCCGGATGACATCTGCCTACTCAACACAACTTTACAAAAAACCCACATCTGGCTGACAAAAAAACACCTCAAACGCAATGTGCTCAAAACAGACTTTCTCCTATTTCCCCACCACGTGGACAAGGTGACATAGTAAACTGGATGAAACACTTAACAGCCTGAAAACCTCACATTATGGATTCCACAAGATCACTGGGAATAATACTCAACAAGAATCTCAACATGAAGGAACACATCAGCACAGCCACCAGAGGATCCAACTTTCATATGAGCATTCTCAGAAAACTAAAACCCTTTCTCAAGGACAACGACCTAAATACATCCGTTCAAGCTCTAGTTATACCCAGAACAGACTATGGGAATACAACCCTATGTGGCTTGCCGAGATCCAGTCTGGCACCTGTAAGAGCCTCACTCAAAGTGGCTGTAAGACTCGTCTCAGGCTCCAAAAAACAACCACATCGCCCCTGATCTAAAGGAACTGAATTGGCTCCCTCATGAGGCAACAGCACAGCTAAAAATTGCATGCATGATACACAAGGCCCTGCACTTCAACACACCATACTATCTAGCCAATAAACTGGAATTATCAGGCAATAGCAGAACTTTGAGAAGCACCAACACCCTGCTATTAAAACCGCAAAAATGTAGGAAAAAGAAAACCTACACATGCACCTTCTCTGGCCTAGCACCTATGATCTGGAACGCCCTGCCCTCGGCAATCTGAAAGAATCCCCCCACCACCTCTTTCAAAAAAGAAGTCAAACTACTTCGAATGAATGAAACTCTCTTCTGATCCCAGCCCTGTTGCGAGTTGATACCATCAGAAGCTGCTCAACTACCAGGATGCATGATGAACTCTAAGTGAGAATGACTAAAACACTCCTGACCTTCAACGAGAACCTACAACATATACCATCTCATGCTAGCTACTGATTTCTATGTGACTAGCTCTCAACATTTCTTTAGATGTAACTTTTGTAAAGCGCTCTGATACCCTCATCGGGTCTAGTCTGCACTATTTAAAACTTTATAAATAAAAATAAATCAAATATAATTTAGAAACCATCTTACAATACAATGAAGGATACAAAATACTAAAAAAACTATTCACAGTTCCTACCATATTGGGAACATTGCAAAAAAGATAATTTTGCTATGATAAGACAACTTGGAATACCAACATTTTTCCTAACTTTATCTGCAGCAGAAACAAAATGGCACGATTTAATAAATATACGACTAAGAGGGGCGTGGCCGGACAAGATGACCGAGTAGACGTGTTAGTGCGAAGCTCCTACCCCTAATCACAATATCCTAATGAAATCCTGACAGAATAGATAAAAGAAATGAACGTAGAGCTGCCGGAGGACCTCTTGCTTTCCTGGGGCTGGAGTCGGGAGATTGTTGCCATGCAACAGAGAGGTGCAGAGTACTGGTGGTGTCGTGACGAGGGACGGCGTGCCTGACCTTGGAGTGGTGGTGCCTGGCCTAAGCCTCGAGGGGCGCTGATGCGAAGAGAGGCAACTGGAGTTTGTGTCTTTCTCTCCCCTACAATCATCGATGTGGCTGAGAGGGACGAGTTGACCCAGCCGTCAAAGAGGGATTGACCAGCGGAAACTGCCAGCATATGCGCAGAGACCCGGCTGGACCGAGGTAGGGTGTGACCCTGAGTGCTGGGTGGCTGAGAGCGTGAGGTTTGACAAGCGGGGAAGTCACCCGTGGGCCTGGGCTTGGAGATAGGCCTGTTGACACAGTACGGGAAGCGACTAGAAAGGGCTGGAAGACTGTGGACGCAGATGAACATGCCGTGGAAGCTGGTGCCAGGACCCAAACTGAAATGAAGGGTGAGGCCCAGAACTAAGAGGTGACTGGCAGCGCTGGCCCCCACTGAGATGTGAATGTGAGTAATTAGTGGGCTCAGAGGCAAGCGGCCCACGCCTACAAAGCAGGGACACAGAAGAAGCAATTGAGGACTAAGAGGTGGGCCCGCACCCCCGGAGAACTGCAAGTCCTGGGATTCCTGAGAAGAATACTACTGCGAACTGGTGGAGAATAACATTGGGAAATGCAGAATACTTTGCGTCACACGTGTGTGGACAAACCCCTTCAACTGGGCATAAGAGGGAAACAAGCATTGGCATAGCCAATAGGTCTCGCCTTTGGGACCTTATAAGTGTTTAGCCATGCAACATTTGCGTAACTAAATACTTATAAGGTCCCAAAAGCGAGACCTATTGGCTATGCAAAGCGGCCATGCGGCCGCGAAAGTGAAAGTGATCGCGATCCGATCACGATCAAACATCAAAGCAGCCGTGGGGCCGAAAGTGAAAGTAATTGCGGTAAAACGCGGTGCGCGCGTCCGCGCACATGCACTGTAGCTCTAGGCTGGCCGGGTAGCACTTTTTTGGAGCCCTCTCAATAAGTCTCGCCAGACCAGCGCATGCGCTGGGTCAGGCGAGACCTAAAAACGGGAGGTCACCGGAACACCAACACCTCACCCAAGCACACAGCTAACAGCAGACGACAGCAAGCCTCCCTTCAGCTCCCAATAGGAGTGTAACAATGAAGGGAACAGGGACAGCTGCCCCGCTGATAGTCCTAACAAAAAGGGACTCCAGGAGGCCCCCCTCAAAAATATAAAATGTAGTCACACGGGGGTACAAAGCAAGAAGCCCTACGAAAAGGAAACAAAGGCGGCAAAGAGCACAGGCTGCTGCCAGAAAAGGGAAACAACCTTAACAACGCTGTTGCTACATCGCGTTCCGTAACAAAGCGGTGGTTTCAACGACCCATTGTTACAACGCGATGCCATTACATCGCAAGTCAATAGATCGACTTGCACTAGTTGGCGCTCCAACACCGTCTCGACTGTTGCGCAGGGTGGAGTTGGAATAGTAAATTATACCATTCCTAATGTTGGAGCGCCATCTAGTGCAAGTCGATCTAATGACTTGGGATGTAATGGCATGGCGTTGTAACAACGGGTCGTGGTAACGACCGCGTTGTTACGGAACGCAATGTAAAAGCATGCGGTATAGCATGGTATATTCGCCAGAAGATGGTCAAAGATAAGCCACAGAGAAGTGTGCAGGCCAACAAGATCGTTCAATACACAGTCCCTGGCCCTGGACCATCCAAACAATGGCAAAGAGACATGATGCACCCAGAATGCCAAAATGCACAGGCCCGAGATGT